>NC_040904.2:38645005-39286074 GCF_004126475.2 Phyllostomus discolor | reverse complement strand
AACAATTTTATATTTCATTTGCTTACCCTCTGTATAGATCTAGTTACTTCAATTTCTACTGTAGATTCTGGGTTGTGTATATTGCTTTATGCTAAAGGAACATTTGGACTCAGTAACTATAAAATTTCTATGAAAAATTCAAAACAACTTTTTCTAAAACAAAGTCACCACACAATATTCATTAACAACAGATCTTAGAAAGAGTACAGAAAGTAATTTTTATAAATATTCCATTTTGCTGGATCCCTAGGGATCTCTAATACATCAAACTGGTGCTATTTTTCCCCCTCATGCTCCATATTTTACAATCACTCTGTATGCCTGCACTATAATTTTAATAAAAGAAAATCATATACAAAAATCCTAACTGAGGCAGGAGGCAAAGAAGGTGAAAAATATCCTTGCCTCATGGTACCAAACTCCTTACTTGGGGAACATCTTTTTATTTTGTCCACAATGGTTTAATTTTTAAAGAAGCTTCCAGAACTGCTGGACCCACCACCTCCCATCTTCCATCAAATTATAAGCCAAAAGCAAGTGGTGTACAGGGGCAGGTGTGGTGGTGGGGTGGGGCTGTGGGGACCAGTGATGGGTCAGGACATGGTCTCTCCCTTCCTTTAAATTTCCAAGAAGTCCAAAGTAAGTTGTATTTGAAAACGTGAGAGAAATTTCAAAAGTACATGAAATCAGCTACGTAAATTATAAAACGTAAGTTATCACTGTTAATCTTGAGTGATTATCTTACAACACAGTAGTTTTTTATTGACATAGAAAAAAATAAGAGAGACTGTGAGCACACTGGCACACAGATTTGGATGACGACGCAGTGATTCCATCCCCTCGCCACTGTCACGACGTAGTCATTCATGTTTACACTTCCCTATTTTTACATCACTCGGGTAACAGATCTCATAATTTTTATTATGCTATTGAATAACTGATTGTAAAATTTTTGTCTGTGCAATTATGATTCTTGGAAAATGATGTCAAAACCGAGGTATTTCTCTCCCATTCCAGCCCTCTCAATCCATTTCCCGTTCCTCTCCCACACATGCCTTGCCTTCCTTCTCTCACACTTCAGCATTTTCCCTCAGCAGCTTTAGGATTTCCGTAAGTGGCTAGCAAAGATGATCTAAGTCCCACATTTAAAAAAAAGACCAACTCTGCCGTGATGAAGGGTAGATCCAGGTTGTGGTGAGTGGTACATCAGCTAGCTGCAGCCTGGCCCAATTTAATGGACTATCAGTCAGGCCTCTGTGCAACTTTTTATATTGTACTAAGAGACCACCCTCAGGATGCTCTCTGACTTTGTCCTCAACTTGGCGATGTGCCTGAACAGAGGCACTGCAAACCTGTTTATAACACAGTTCTCCATCTGGTTCTGCATCATGAGTAACACCAGATAAGTTAAGCAAGCTAGCATGAGCTTTTACCACCCAGCAGGCATCCTGGCAATCCACAAACATTTATCTAGAATGCAGAAGGTAAAAATGAGAAATACTGAATTTGGAGAACATAAGAGAAATGCATTAGTAAAATAAGTAAAACAATAACAATATTGGGCAAAAGCCTGATCCCTAACTAATATATTAAAATGTGTCGTTTCATGTACTCACACCACATACACAATTTGGTGCTCTTTTTCTTAGCTCCAGCAACAGTCAAGAATACTGTGCAGACAGCTTTTATTTCATAAATTTGGTTCCCTGGTCCATTATTTTCTTTACAAGGAAAAAACAAATTTTCCCTCAAATGAGATTCACTTTTCCTCTGGGTTTTCATTGATTTATAATTGCATCAATATTTTATATTTCTGCCCAAACATCAGTTTCTAATACTTAGTCTGGCAGAGACTTTCCTTTGCATTTGACAGAATGTCCACCAAATCTTCCCATATGGACAGAACTGTGGTTCTGGGAAGATCAATAGGTGTCCAGCTTCCAAGGACACAGGGAGAGGGAGAAATGAAAAAAAGGGTGAACACTAGCAACCACTGGGACAAGAATATCACTAAAAAACTGAAATGAGGCCACAAGCCTGCAAGTTGTGGAGTTTAAGTGGTTATGTAACCACATTTGGGGTTAATTATTCAGTCTCTCTCTTAGCCCACGTCCCTTTTATGTTAGCTGCTCCTGGGAGCAGCTTCACTGATTATCATTTTTTGTGTAGAAGGGAATGGTCTTTCAGAGAAACCACATTTGTCAAAGTTTCTAAATAACAAGTCCTTGGATCCTATGATTCACATTGCTTTGCCATCACTTTTAGACAGTGGTCGATGATACACTGAGGCAAAGACAGGTCCTCTCGTTCAGGTATGCCCTGTCAAAAGCCTGCCTCCCTGCAATTTGCAGTGAGTGTTCCATTGTAATGATTCTGCCAGCTGCCTTTTGCCTCATTTCTGACTGGAAATCTTATCATCTTCTCAAAAGTCAATGAAAGGTCTCAAGCTGCTAAGGCAGCTAAACAAATCTGCTAATAATGAAAGTCTTGCTGGAAAAAAAATGTAGAAGAAATGAACTCTGGATTCCTCAGAAAGCATTCTGGGAAAGAGCACATTCCACCTAAACCCAGGTCTAAAATTCGACCTAATGTAGGACTGGACAGGTCATGCTTTGTGACTGGGGTCAATGGCCACACTGTAAACAGCTGGCATTCTTCCCACCAACACTCCAACCCCACGGCTCCTGAGAGTCCGGGCCTCCAATTAACTGCTTCAGGGAGGTTGGGGCTACGGTCTGATAAGTTTCCATTCATTATGAAGGCAAGGATCTGATCTCACTGGGAAAATGCTTTGTGATCAAGGCCTTCAAAGAGCAAACTGTACCATTAAGGAGAAAGAACAGCCTCCTCTGGGAAATAGCCAAACTTAAAATAAAATTGACCAAGAGGAAAGTTATAAATAATATTATTTTAACAGAGTCTTGAGGTGCAGCCAGATATTTTGGAATGCTCTCAGTCCAAACAAAGCCAGCATATTTCTCATTCTTTTCCAGCCTCATGACTGAGACGAATTAAATGGGAAGGAAAAAAAAGCCTACAATTGCAAAATGTAAATTTAAAAGAAAAAAATCAATCTGGACAGTCATAAAAACCAGGTGGCAGGAGAAAATTGGGCTCATTTCTGAAGAAAGGCACAACATCCTCTAACAGGCAATAATTAAGGTACAGTGAAAAGAGCACAGAATTTGGAGGCAGAAAGAAGTTCAGATCCACAAAAAAATCGGCCTCGTGTTTCTCACTAGAAAATGGAGATGGTACTACTGATTTCAGAGTTGATACAAGGATTTAAAAAGACCAAGAGTGGAGGCACCTAGCACAGCACTCACTATGTACTGGACTGTTAATTCTCCACTACTGTACACAGCTTCTGGAGTCCCTCCACTCCCCAGCACTCAAGAATGACTATCTGATCTGCTCAAGCAAACAACCAGAATAAGAAAAGAACCAGAGAAATGGAGATCACATAGAGGGATTTCAGTGGGGTGAGGAGGGGAAGAATGCAGGGGAAGGTACAGGGAATAAGCATAATTGGTAGGCATAAAACAGATGGGTAGGAGGTTAAGAATAATATGGGAAACAGAGAAGGCAAAGAACTTATATGTACAACCCATAGACATGAACTAAGGTTGGGGGGAGTGCTGGAGAGTGAGAGGTTGTAGGATGGAGAGGGATAAAGGGTAGAAAAAAATTGGGAAAACTATAATAGCATTGTCAATAAAATATACTTAAAAATATACAACAAAACACCATGAAAATAACCCACCCTCGCAAAAAAAAAAAAAAAAAAAAAAGAATGACTATCTGAAGATTTGCCTTGGACTTAAATATATTAAGCAATTTGGGTTTTGTTTGTTTTTTAAAAGTGAAAAGTGAATAGTGTTATACTTAAAATAAAACATAAGTAAATTAAAAATCTAGTGAACTGAGTTGTTTACTGATTCTGCAACTTTATGACAGCATTAGCTTCGAGAAGTGGCCTCACCTTTCTTCACTTCAGATTCTTGTCTTTCAAGTGAGGCCAGCAGAATAGATAATATATAAGGAGCCTTCCAGTTTGGGCATTCAAGAAATTGTGGGAACCTATGTGTATTCAAACCAAGGGTTCTCTATTTTGTTTTGATTTTACCCTTCATTGATATGTTATTGCAAAAGGAGTTTTGCTATAACTGGTATTGGGATTTATCTTATATGTGGAGATCTTAACAAAGGCAAAGAATCTTGTTTCCAGAAGTTGTTCAATATATGTTTGTAGAATGAGTAAGCTACACTAATTAAGATGAAACAGAATGTTCCTCTTAATATAAAATCCTGGTCCAATGCATCACTACTCCTTAATTATAGCTTTCCTGCCCACTACTTCAATTTCTATGGAAACATGGGAAGTGGTGCCCCTCAGTATTGTCAAATCAAGTTAAGTTGCAGCTGGTTGAAAAACTTCTGTTTCTCAACCTGTAGCTCTTGAATTCTGTGCTGTTGTTATGATCCTCAAGAGGTTCAAAATATAACAGAACAATCTCTCCCAAAATAAATAACAAAGTAATTATAAGCCATCATTTCCCAATAAATCCCAAGGGGAAAAAAATAGCAGCCTAATCTTATGGGTTCTGACTTAAATGCCTTGTATTAAGCCCATAACAAACTATAGCATTGCCTTCCTTTCAGACTTAATCAAGCAGGGGCACTGGGAGAAATTCCTTCTCCATCTTCAGGTCTTGGACACTAGCAGCGGATAACACAATTTTCTGACCCTGTGAGGTTTCTGTCAGGTGTATATCAGGCCTACAGAACATAAAGATGTCTGGATTAATTTATGAATCAAAGCATTTTTATTTGTAAACTTGGGAATTTGTATTTAGTGGAAAGGAACACAAAAATCATGGTTGCCTATGACAGAAGAATTCTTCTACTGTAAACATTTAACTTTTTGGAAGGGAGAGATGTTCTCCTCACTTTCATTACCCCCTTGGACCATTTACAGGTCAAAACTGGAATTTAAATGGCTATGAAGAAAAAAAAACATTGGTGAGGATTTCCTTCTCTCTGGCCATACAGCCTCTGCAGCCCCCATTGCTTCTGTCAACTCCACACTCTGGATACCCTATCCTTTTCCATTTCCATGGATAGATTTTGAATTTTCTCAGGAGTTAGTTCTTCTCTTAATGGGATGTAGTAAATCTAGAAAAGAGCTTTACTCAAAGTAAAATAATTTTTAAAAGTCACAAAGTGTTTTACCAATGGGATTTCAGACATATTTGTTTGGCTTTCAAGCTTACACAAATATAGCCATTGACTTAGACTACATCTGATGAGCTGTCAGCTTTAAATAGATTCTCCACTTCTTGAATATGTTCCAGTTATGATTCTCTCTGTATTTAGTGACTCATTTTTTTACTGTCAGAAACTTAAGGAATTTTATGATTGTATAGATTTTGAGTGGCTATGTATAAATAATAATGATTGCCTCCAAACTTCTCTGCAATGTGAAAATATCATGAATTTTTAAATTCAGAAAGAGTATGGAAAAAATGTTTTTTTTCATATTTAGAAGTATTTGTTTTCAATAATATTATAATTCTCTTGAAAAGCACAAGCAAAGCAAATTTATTCTGAAATTTCTAGCCCATTGTTAAAAAGAGATTAGGAAATTCTCAGAGTTGTATAAACTCAGTTAAATTGTCAGCCAAATTTTAATAACTAGGCTAATTATATGGTAAATTTTTCTCAAAGTATTGTCATACACAATTATCCAGATTAGTACCCAATGGCCTTTAAGATTCTTCCCAATCTGCCAGACAACACTCATTAGCTTAGTTGCCATGACTCTCTAATTTACTGTTTTATTCCTGCTGAGCTGAGTACCACATATCTCTTCTCACCTAGGCACCTTAATCCATGTCTGGAGTTCTCTACTCCTTCCTCTTTCTATGCCTGGAAATGACTTACCTCTTCAAGATATACATGCAAGTCTTTTATCTCTTTATATCCTCAAAACCTGAAATAGTCCCGAACATAGAAGATATTCACCAAATGTACACAGGTGGCAATTAGAACACTTTTTTTTTATTAATGTATAATTATTTGGCAGTCCCATCATATCATTCTTTATTTATTTTAAGTGTATAGATTTTATCTGGTCTACCATGCATACTACCTTTAAATAGGTACAATAGTTTTAACTTAGCATTCTAAAAAACTCAGTGAACATTCCAAACTGTCTAGTTTCTACTCAGAAATAGCTAATGTAGGTTGATTCTGGCATAAAATGTTGAAGATCTAAAAAGCTTGAAATATCTCTGGCACTTTGAAATTCATTGAGCTATTTCAATATATTCTATCAAAGTGTGTGAACCTAGGTAAGCCACAGGCAGAAGCCCTGAATTCAATATTTCTGACATCAAATCCAGGACTTCCTTGACAACATTACAGATATTAAAGGGCCATGATAAGATAGACAGATTCTGAATGGGAGAGGGGAAAACCCTAGGGTTGTTTCCAATAACCCCAAAGGAATATCAGACACAGCCTCCCAAGTAAATGAAATGGAACCACTGAACAGTAAATCACTCAACCATAAAAACTAGAAAAAAGAGAGATAATACATTTAATTTTAAAAACTCTTTGCACATATCTAAAGCCAACCACAACAATGCAACATATCAATATGTTCTATTTTAAAAAAACAAAGTGAAAGGTTTTATATTCATACCTGGGATGATTTGAATACTCCTTTAAAGTTTCCTTCTATCATAGTGACCTTGGGGAACACTTTCCTGTAAAGCACTTACTGTCACTTTCTAACTGACACAAGTTTGTTTAACACAATAATCACAACAGTTCCAGTAAAAAGAATGGCAACTGTACTTTGAATATTTGTATTGACTTTTGACTATTAAAGCTGTTTAACATTTATTGCCTCATTTCATCCTAAAGAACTTGTGAGAGAGAAAATTGTTTTTATTCTCCTTCATATACAAGTTGAAGAACAGAAGCCCAGGTGAGTTAAGCATCAAATCCCAAATCACAGACAAGACTGTGATAAATACAATATATTTACAAATGTTTGATTCCTAAACTTGGACATTCCCATATAAGTTCCTGCCTCCAACCCTTCCTTATAAGGTTAGGGTTCATTTCTTCCTGATTATCTGATATCCACTGGGAAATAAAAACAGAAAACAATTTAAAAATCAGTCAGTCACTCAATTAAAAGCAAAATTAAAAAAAAAAAAAAGTAAAACATCTCATCTCCAGAACCAGGACTTGGCTATCTCTGGGGAAACCAGACAATGGCCTTAATCTAACAACCAGATAGGTCATGGATTTTAATAATCCATATCAAGTTCTTCCCGAAAGTATTGAGGACATAAATCTTATAATCAAATATTAGGGGAAAATTAATTAAACATAGTTAAATAGGTTTCATTATTTCAAGATCTTCCTATACTAATGAATACTATGAATTTACAGGAAAGAACATAGTATGCAATGTTCCTCAACTGATTTAACTCATTTATCTGTGAAATTCTTTCCCAACTCTGTTTTCCCATGGGGCATCTTAAGAGATGGGCACACCTTTTTTTCATTCACACAGCTTTGAAGGGAAAATGTCTCTATCTATGTCTCTGCAATTTAGCAATCCACTGCATAAAAGCTGAGGACTAGAATCAAATGGCTTAATGTTTTCAAATTGTATGTTTGTAATGTTAGAAATGTCTAGATTTGTTGTACTGCCTTTTCAGGCATGCTGACTATACAGCATATTATGGGAATATACGGGTGAGGCAAGAGTAGGTTTACAGTTGTTCCTATGGAAGAATAATACAATAATTAATAAATAATAATACAAAAATAAACCCCATTCCTGTACTCACAACTGTAGACCTAATTTTGCCCTGCCATGAATTTGTAGAACCATTAAGGGCAAACTCAGTCCTTGAGCTTACCAATTTATGATTATTTCATGCTGTTTTGATTTTGGTTATTTAACATAATATGTAATGAATGAAGTAGAAGAATTTTTTTGTTTGGCCTTAACCACATGATACATCAAGTTTCTAAATGTGATAGTCCATGTGCACAAGGAAGTACGACAGTATCGTAGAGGGTGGGAAGTGATTGCATCGCAGGAAGGGACAACAGCTTATTGGGCACTTGCATGATCCAGGCTCTGCTGTGAGACCCTTCTTTAACTTATTAATTCATTTAATGCCAGTGAAGACCCTAGAAGAGTCTTCTGTTATTTTCTCCTTTTACCCACTGTGAGCAAAGTAAAGGTAATTTATCCAAAGATACCAACTAATAAATTGGTGTGGCAGAATTAGAGTCTATGCAGTCCTCTTAAGAGTCCGTGTATCCAACCATCACATCAAACTGGCTTGCAAGCGTTAGCAAGACAGATGCAAACTTTTTGGAACTTCTGTTCTTGCTACTTAAAAGTAAATATAATCATTGAAGTATATAAGTCTCTTCCATAATAAAAATGGAAATAAATACATTTGATCTCAGCTTGGTAATAAGGAGTCAAAAATAAAGTTTAAATTACTTTTCTCCTTATATTTTAATCAACTTATTTGATATCTAATTCTGGTTGAACCAGCAGAAAATCACACAAGTGATACCAGCTGGAGGCACCAATTTGATTTTAAAATAGACTTAATAGAAATGAAAATATTATTAAAAAAGACATGTGACTGATTTTTTTTCTCTTTGTTCAACATTGCTGATATACCCTAAGGGAAAATTTTCACTGAGCACATTGATCTTAAGTCACAGATCTACACACTAAAAATGGGAAAAAATCTTAGATAAAAAAGTGACAGTTAACTTGAAAATTATTGGTCTCTAAGATGCACCTTTTTATCATTTCTGAGAAGAGAACTTGAAATGAGGAACATTTATTAGTGAATTATTTTTAGCTTTGAACTGATCCCTAATGGCTTTCAGAAAAGTCCTGGTTTAACCTTGGGATATATTTCATTACCATGTCTATGGCCAGAGCTCTTTCACAGTGCAGAATGAAACTACAATTTTGAAAGAGATATGCTTTTAAAATTAGATTAATCTTCAGTATATGTTTAATTTCCACTTTGGTCACCATGCAGTCTTAATAATAAAAATAATACTAAAGGCACACAATCCAAGTTTAGTAATATCCAGAACTTAAAATGTTTTCCCAAATATATGCAAAGATATTACCTAATATTCTTCTTGACAATATCCTTGAAATCCAAGCAAGTGACAGGTCTTATTTTCCATATTTATAGAAAGATCTGAGTCATAATAAAATGAAAGGACTTACTTAAGGTCAGACCAGACTGACAGTTCATGTTGATATCCTGTGTAGTGGGTTTTGTTTTGTTTTGTTTTGTTCATTAAATTCTATTTCTTCAAGTGACAAATGAGATAAATGTGGAAGTATTTTGTGTGATTCTTTTTCCAAAATTTAGCAATGATTTATTTATATATCCACCTTCTTGTTTGTTTATGCTCCTGCCTTAGGTAAAGAAATTGAGGATGTTATTGCAACAATAACGTTTCTTCTATAGTCATATTATGAGGTTATAGAAACAGTAAGCATTGTGGTTTCTCGAAAGGAAATCATTTGTATTGAATTGTTTACTTCAGGCACAATGACAAACCCTGATGTTCATGTAACAATAGAATAGCTAAACATATTTTTAAATTGCTAGGATTGATTTAAAGAAATGAGTAAAAGGCCTCATTTTTTGACACCTTTAATTATTTTAAAATATAATTTCTTAATCTGGTATAACTGTTAATTACCCCTAAACTATTCCAGGTATTTTTAGCAGAAAGTTATCCAACACATACAGATAATTTACAAAATTGTCAGAAGGGCTAGAATTCATTCTAAGCTGAGCTTCCAAAAATGTCTCCCAAAACAACACAAAACTCACCTACGGGGGGCCTTTGACCCCACCACTGGAACTACTGAGCCAGGAGAGTACACTGCAGAGCAGTGATCCAGACCCAGAAGCCGGGATCAGGAGCCCACCAAAGCTGTCGCTGCTGCTTCCACAGCTGCCGCTGGGACCCAGGAAGCTGGGAAAAGGCCACTGGAATGATTTTAAGTAGAATATGTTGTCTTCAAGACCTTGTTTACCCAGAAGTGCATGCTCAAAGGGATCCAGAAGAACTCTTTATCTCATTTTCACTTTCCAAGATTTGTGTGCTAATCTATTTAGCAAAACCTAATTCTCAGCCACTACTCTAGCTATACTGAAGTCTGGGAAAATTTTAAGCATTGCAGCTTATGCAATATGAAGGAGGATGGAATGAGATTGAACCAAGACACTATCAAATGTGACTTAAAAACTTTAGCTATGATTATATTTAAATTATATTTTGTCGATTCTAAGGTGCCATTGGTGGTACAATATACCACTATTTTATACAGTCCTAAGGAAAAATACTGCACACTAAATCATGAAACAGTACTAAGATGCCTTCAATTGCAGAAATATTAACATGTAAAGAGATGTGCATGCTAGAATCAATGAACTACAGTAAACATGCCATGAGAGATTGTAATGGTATTATGATGCTATGTATGGTTATACAGAGTTTACTGTTTTCAGAGAAATATTTAAAGGTTCAAATAAATTAACATTTTCATCTTAACTGATGTGCTAATGTGCAAAGGGAAAAGAGCCAAAGGATAATAGAATGCTTAAAGAGAAAAAGAGATATTTTATAATCTGCCAATACACGGATAATTTACCAAATTAAATAACTGAAAACGATTTATACCTCTCTAGGTCGAAAATAGATTACGTTACAAATTTCCCTATTAAGAAGTTCTGACCTTGTTGAGATGTGGAAAAGGACATTTTGTGAGTGATGTTAAAATACATTAAATCAAGTCACCCAGAGTGACCATATTCTGTCAACCTCAACCAACTACAATTACTACACGAGGGGTCATCCTTCTGCCAAGGTAACCAGTGTTCCCAAAGGATGGTAAAGAGCAGTCAAGAGCCAGAACACAGGCAAAACTGCAAGTTGTCAGTTGTGAGCTGACAGGAAGTTTATAGAAAACCAAGACCCTTGGCTAAGGCTCAATCCAGACAATGATGCATCCGGGTCTACACAGAGTTCAGGTGAAGTTGCAAAAGGAGAAGCAATCAGTCCACAAGGAGGAGGAAACTGAAGGTAAATGGTTTAAGACTGGAGCCTGAGGTGGACATTTGCTGAGTACCTACTATGTGCTAGTCACAATCTAGGTGCTGTTAGTAGAAGGAATTGAGTCGCTTAAGATCAGTAAAGTGGTACAGTATTCAGGGACCAGTGTTCTCAGAATATAGTAAATTAGCTAGTACTGACAAAATTATTTTAGTTAATTATCAGTTATCCTATTTTTGCCTTAAGTTGTCAAATGAGCCTACTGATCTGAGGTCAGAGCCGTCAGAGATGCCCACTGCCATGCTGAGAGGACTGGATGCATTGGCATCACCAGCAAGCACAAGTGGTTTTCCTTAGTAACAATCTGTTCCTACACACCAGCACCAAAATGTCTAGAAAATAAAAGTTGTTGTGAGATATTTATGGAACATAATATATTTTACTGTCAGCTCAAAGACTGCAGATGTCATTTGCCAACAACTTGCTTATTTGATTTATGGAATAATTAATTGTGTATACGATAAGCCATACACTGAAAACTGGCAGCTATAATTAATCAACCATCACAGCAAAGAAATCCTCATGCAATCATGAATGTAAGTTCATGGACCACAGAAACAGTGTCTTGAAAATTGCTTTACACTTTCTTGGTATCCCATCCTTCGGGTGTGGGCCCAGAGCTGTGTGAACAACCACCCTTCATATTCCATTTGATGTGCTGGGATTGTCAAGTGATTTCTGACATGAACTGTTCTGTTGGGTTGTCACCCCCCTCAACAATGAACACAGAGAAGGCCATCTTAACTGTACTGAGGGCTGAGGAAACAAACCCCGAAAGGATAAAAGACATGCCCAATGCCATACACGAGGTGTCAAAGCTGAAGACCCCAGGACAGTGACTCCAAGTCTGCTGTGGTTTACTCCACACATTGTAGGATGTTAGAAGGTGCTGTTGCATAGTACCTGGATGTGAGCCCTGCCTCTTGCCATGCATGGCCTTTGTCAACCAGTCTCTAAATCTCCAGGAGACTCTTGCTTTACATATAACAGAGAACAGTACAATTTCCATTGCAAACTTCCCGTGAGGATTAGTGAAATGAAATAAAGCATGAGAAAGTCCCTGTCTCCTGGTGCCTAGAACATAGGAGGTACCTCAAACTGCAGCTTCTGGCTGCTCCCCATGCCCCAGTCCCCAGGCCAGCCCCAACCTGCTGTTCTTTTCCGCTCCCACAGCTGCTGGGGGCCCAGTTCACCAAATGCTCCCTGTGATATGCTATGTCAAAAGAAGATCAGACAGCCTGAAAGTGTGTCCTTTTCAACACTGCAGAAAAACTCCTTTTGAAATAGATTCACTCCAAAGGAAATTGTGCTTTAAATAAAACAATGTTTGAGCCAGGTTCATACATTTTTTTACTATAAGAAATGGGGGCAGGGGGAAAGGAGGAAGGGTTTTCAGGAACATGCATAAAAAAGAAAAAAAAAGAAAGAAATGCCCCAGTCTCTAGACAAAGCCACTTACACGGGGACAGAATATTAACCAATGTCAGAGCAACAGCTATAGATGTTGTACTTTTATGTCTGTCTTTAAGCAACCTAAAACCTAAACAAAACTTAACAAGAAAAGATGTACAGAATAATAAAGGTGAATCCTTATCTTTTTCTTAACTGAACGTGAGAGCATAGCTTCTTCACCTGTCAACCACAACTCATTGCCAAAAGTGACTAGTTTATTTGCTTGCAAATGAAGCAACTTTTCTAATTATAGTAATATCTTGTGTTCAAAACACCAACTGTGCTTTTCCTTTAATTAATAGCAGACTCACCCAGTGAAACAGCAACAATTGTTTTGCTTTGTGTCATTTCGTGTGCAAGTTGCTGGGCTTTTACTAAAATAAGGTCTCTGTTCTCACTGTGTGCATCTCTCCTATCTGAGTTAGTTCCTTCACAAATGTGGCTGGAGTATGTGTATGTATATGTATCCTGGAGAATGGGAAAAGATGGTGAACACATTGAAGAATATTTACTATAAAAACCTAACATGGATTGCAGTTCATGAAATGGGTCAAACAGCCCCTGATTTATTGCTCTCTCTGAGCATATTTTAAACACCATCAATAATACTTCCTGGAACATGATTTCTGGGTGTGTGATTTCTTCTCTAGGCTACAGACTGTAACTGCAGACTCAGCTACAGAACAATTTTCCAAAACATTCTTAATGTAACTTCAGATTATATACTGAAGAGTTTAGTCTGCTCTTCATCAGAGACCCACAAGTACCAATTTTTCTGATCACCATCCCATGGAGTGTGGTTTGTGCTAATCAATTGCATCGAAAGTAACACTGAAATGAATTGATCAGAAAGGTTCTGCTATTGAGCTCAGAGATAACTGCTGTGTATGAGAAAAATGCACAAAGTCACCTAAACAGCAATTTGTTCTTAGTCTTGTGACCTGTAGAAATAGGGTGAATATATTCCTCCTGGATGGTTTTATTTAAAAAAAGAACAACTTTTGTTTTGGATTAGGTACAGAAAAGAGGTTGTTTTAAAGAGGAATGGCAGGGGGAGGGGAGAGTGTTGTATAAAATATGTGAGTTACTTTTAAGCAATTTAGAATGGATGTTATTTTAACAAACATATAATCGATACTTCCCATTTAATGGTCTTGTCCAGAGAATGTTGATAGAATGACAAAAAAAGGCATAGCAAATGGTCCTCACAGAACTCACTGCCTCACTGGAGACACAGGAACCACCCTGACAATACAGATAGAAGCGATGAGGGAGGAAGCACATGAGGCTGTGGACATACAGGGAGGGGTAAGGAGGCACTTCTAAAGAGCTGATGAATGGACTGATATTGAAAGGTTGAGTGGGAAACAGCCTGGAAACAAAGGGGGAGGGCAAGAACATTCAGGAAAGGCCATAAAAGCCAAAGAGAGCATCGCAGGTTAGGGGGACCATACACAGTCCTACATGACTACATACTGATGTCAGAACAGCAAGAGGGACAATGGTGAGCACTGAAGCAGGGCCAAATCTTCACAGGCCTTGCATGGCCCACTCACGAGAAAGCTTCAGAAGGATGTCAACTGATGACATGATCCAATATACGTTTGAGACATCAGTGGCAGCAAAGTAGAGGGTTGATCTGGGGAGAGGGAGTCTGTGGCAGTTATCCTCACCATTCGAGGGCCCCGATAAAGGCAGAGGAGCACTGGTGAGGAGGCAATGCAGATAAGAGTGCATATAGGCTCACAGGCTGATGATTGAAACGGTCAAATCACCTTATGAGTTCAATCTTGATCTAGCGAGAACTCTTCGTTCTCTCCTGGCTCATTTGGCAACTTAACACCTGGTCTGTGCCCGAGGAACTTTCTGTTTTTATAGTGTGTTCCGTGTTTGGTTTGGTTTGGTTTTTATCACAACAAAATCAATAAGCAAAGGCTGGAAAGGAGAATCATGGACTTACTTGGGATAAATTAAAGGAAACCCCTTTGGCTCTTTCATTATTTACTACAGAAGATATTAGAAATGGCATTTTCAGTTGTTACCATTACTCATCAGAGACACTTAATGTTTACTAGGACTCTCATTAAAAGCAACAAAGCTTAGCAGTGGAAATGTTATCAAGGAGAAGCTTCCAGATGAGCTGTGTCATTCAACTGGAGGAGTGTTTCTGAGAGTTAAGCACCAGCAATTACAGGGGGATGCAGTGATTGAGTTGCAGCCCTGGGAAAGGAAGAATAAAATACTCTGTCCAACATGAAATGCTCATTTGCTCTTTGTCCCTAAAAGTTGCTCCTTGGATCCGTCTCAAAAATGTGTCACAAAAGACATTCTTTTTCTGGCTTACTCTTTTTGTCCAGATGTCACTAAATGTTCAAATGTTCATAGATTTACCGTATATAGAAAGAACCTGTTTGAGCTCCCCCTCTCTCGCTCCCTCTTTCTCATGTCCAGATTACGTCTTATTTCACATTCTACCAGGTAAAGCTGGAACACCTATTTTTCCTCTTAAATATATAATCATATATGTTTATTCTCTCTGTACAACATTTTATCACATAGTAAAGGGATTGTAATTGTTTGATCTACAGACATGTTAATGGTGTTTTTCTCATTAAATACTCTTTTTATCTAAACTATGCTAGACTTGTTTTGCCCATCTCAGTATAGTCATAGTGAATTATTCTTGCTTATATATAATGATAACAAAAGTCCCATCCTTACCATGTGTGTATTGTTCCTCTGTCATATGAATACATGTGTGTGTATTCATATGACAGAGGAAAAGTGACAGATGGAACAATGGAAAAAAAATAAAGGGAATTTAGAGATTAAAATTATAAGGACAAAAGCCCTCTAAAATTAGGTAGATAATACCTGTACCTCCCATTAGGTCTCCTTTTTAATATTTCAGATATAAGAGAACACATCTCATTTCTCTCATCCTAATCTCTCACTACACTTTAATGAAAGGTGCCTCAAATATACACTTTTTCTGTGTTCAGTTCATAGTGCTAGAAACTCGAGATCCTTATCATCCAGGAAACAGTGTAAGGTAACTATAGATGTTTATAAAACAACCCAGATTAAGGGACCTGAGAGAAATGCAAAGACAGTTCAGTGAAGACATTAGAGAAAAGTGCAGATTCATGGTCATTTGCAGGATTTGGGGAATACTTTGTGCACAAGGTGATTCTGAACACTTGAGGATGGGTAAATGTTCTTGATGGGAATGCAGAGAGCTGGTAAGAAAGAAGTAACAAGGACAAAGCCAAGGGGACGAGAAGGAGTGCATTGTATGGGAAGTATTACAAATAGGCACATTTCACTGAGTGTCACGTAAGAGGGAGGGGTGAGTGGGCTAAGAGTCTGGAAGGGAAAGTTGGGCCTGAGTGTGAGGTCCCTATAGATGAATACCTAAGTCAGATGGACATATGTGAGTTAGACTAGAGAAACACTAAAAAGTTTTGAGTAAGAAAATGACTATCACAACTATGTTTTTTAAAAATGTCTCTGGCATTTATATATTTTAAGGAAATGAAGAGAGAAGACATGATAAATTGGGAAATAGAAAACCCTGGAAGTTATATCTTTAGAAAAGAGGTATTGAGTAGGGCCTGGAGAGAAATAGTGAGGATAGAAAAGAGAAGCCAGATGTGTGCTCATTCTTCCTTAATGTATTATTTTACTGTGATTGGCGAAGCCACTTCTTTATGTAAATAAATTGGTCTGCTTGAGTGAAAGGGACCATTCCATCATGGGATGTTTCACAAGTAGATCAATTGATTGATGTTAATATAACTCCTACAAGGGCCAGCTCACTCATTAGAGCTCAGGAATTTACCACACACAAAAAAATGTTTTTAACTAAACCTTGTTTGATTTTGGGAACCAGAATGAAGTGGAAGGATACAATGGAATGTGGAAAGACAGAAAATTAATAAAAATTAAGTGTTAGCCCTGGCTGGCGTAGCTCAGTGGATTGAGCACGGGCTTCGAACCAAAGTGTCGCAGGTTCAATTCCCAGTCAGGGTACATGCCTGGGTTGCAGGCCATGACCCCCAACTACCGCACATTGATGTTTCTCTCTCTCTCTCTATCTCCCCTCCTTCCCTCTCTATAAATAAATAAATAAATAAATAAATAAATAAATAAATAAGTGTTAAAGCCCTGGTCTTGTGGTTCAGTTGGTTGGAGTGTCATTCTGTAAACTGAAAGACTGTGGGATCGATTCCCAGTTGGGGCACATGCATAGGTTGCAGGTTCAATTCTCAATTAGGGAGCATGTAAGAGGCAATCGATTGATGTTTCTCTCCCTCTCTTTCTCCCTCTCTTCCCTCTCTCTCTAAAACAATTGAACGGTAAGTTTTTTTAATTTAAAAAATAACAATAAAAAATTCGACGGAAACCAGATCCTGGGGCCTAGACATTAAAGTATTAGTTGGAGGTCACCTGTTGGAAAGGTGGACAGAAAGGGAAACAAAATGGGAACTTGGTGCAGGGGAACATGTACTTTTTTCAATCAACAGTTCATGAATATATGTCTGACACTGTGCTAGGTACTGAGAATAAAACAAAAATGGCCATCTAGACCCTTACACAGTTCACAGTCAAGTGTGACGAATTGTAACTATGGTGGGAAAGGGCTGTGGCAGGAGTTAATGGCTTTGAAGCATGTCTGAGTAGCTAGAACAGTCAAGAAAGTTAAAAAAAAATGGCTGGCTTGAAAGAATTCATATTTTAAAAGAAAAAGATTCTCCTTTGAGCACTTTTATTTATCCAGCTTTTGGATAAGGAGGTTTCATTTTGTTTCTTAAAGAAGGCCATTATCTGACAATGTGGGAGCTATTGTGAGGCAGAATTCATGGGACTTGTTTGGTGAGGAGGCAGAACTCGTTTAAAATGCTGGGAAGTCTTGAGCCTGAGAGAGTAATGGAGAAGAAAAAATATGGTGGGGGCTGTGTCCTTCCCCTCCATCTACTCAGAAAAAAGCTGGTCCTCCTCCTCTTCCTCTTCCTTTTGTGTATGTGTTATTCCCATGTACACATTCAGCAGTTGATGGAAAGAAAGGGGAAAACAGAGCAGTTTTAGGTGAAGTTTCCATACAGTCAGAATTCAAGCTGAAAACAGACATTAGAAAAATCAAAGTAACTCCTTTTTTCATTAACATGCCCTTGCTTCTTTAATCAAAATCCACTTTCCTTAACCTCAAACCCTGTTCTTTCTCACCGTGAGTAGCTGTAGTTGCAAGCCTCCTTTGACTATCTCATTTTTTCAATTGTAACTGTTAATTGCAATGCCTGATCCTTACTTTTTTCACATAGATGTAATAGGTATATTCTTTTAAATTCTCTGTGCTCCTTTGTAAGAATTACAGTACAAGGATATTTCAGCCCAAGAAAAAGATGTTTTATTTTCATTTTTTTCTGCCTCACAGCACCATGCTATATATCTACGCTACAGCAGAGGTTCTCAACATTGGTTGCACATTAGAATAATCTGGGGACCTTTTAAAAATCTGGATGCAAATGCCATACCAAAGACCAGCTAAATCAGGGTCTCTGGGGGAGAGGGAGAAACTCAGGCAGCAGTATGTTTAAAGCTCCCTGGGTGATTACAACATACAGCCAGGATTAAGAAGCACTGATCAACAGCAGCACCTAATTGCTTCTCAATTCCCGGAACTGGCATTTATTTTCATGATTCTTAGGCCCATGCTATTTTTCTAGCATCAAATGTCTTTCCTTGCTTTACTTCCTAAAACAAAACAAAACACAACATGCACAGCCATCAAAATCCAACTTAGATGCCCCGTTTTTAAAAAAATCCTCTTTCTTCCCCATCACTAGTCTCAATTTTGCCTCCCCTCACTCCCACCCAAGTGACATGTATCTATCATTAACTCGAGGGACATTGGCTTTGAACTCTAGATAATCGTGGACATGTCTTTTATTCAAATGGATTTTAAGCTGTTTGAAGATAGGGAGTTGGACTTATTCATTTGTATATAGTAAACATTCCATAAATATTTTGAAATAAAATTAAAATTGCCAAAATAAATAATATAAACAAATCTATACTCTTGCTATATATATTGCAGGTGATGATTTGTGCCTTCTATTAAAAATGAGTTCTTTGGAAAAGCCATAATACTATTTCTTATAAAAACATGGGATGTGATTTACTATTCCTGGCAACAGCTGCTGCTCGCAAACGATGACTTCAAAAGTCAGTTATAACATAATTCAGCAGACATGGTGAATCTCAACCTACACAGGAATCCATATGGGTTTCAGTACAGCATTACTTCCTGCTCATACAAATGCACTCCAGGTTTTGTTTCATAAAACTTAATTTAGATTAAGTGAGCATTGGCCAAAGCATCGAAGTCCTCCCATGATAAAAGCTATAGACTGACTGCTAGACAGAGAGAGAGAGAGGGTGTGCGGGGAGGGAGAAAGGTGTAGCCGATGCACAAAGCCCACTCCTTCGGGAAGAGTCAACTTAGCATGACCAAGACATCTTCTCTGCCTTCCAGGTGTCCCTGTCTTTTCTCTCTGCTCCCATTGAAACCCTAGATTTAATTCTATCTTAGTGTGACTGACTGCCTTCACTATTGAATGGGAAGTAACTTTTAGTTAAGTAAATACCATATTTTACCCAGTTTTTATCATACATAGCACTTAGCTATCGTAGTTCTTATCAGACAACAAAAGTCAAAAATATTTCTTGAGTCAGTAATTAAACAAAAGGAAGAACCCTGAACTGATAAAGGCAAGTATTGGTTTGAACAGCTCTACCTCAAGAACTCCCCCTCCTGTTGCCTGCAGAAAGCAAGCACCAACTCCCGCCAGACCCACAGGAGCAGTGACTTGAACAGGTGCCCAATTAGATATGAACACCTAGAGAAAAAAATAACTAAATTCACAAGTGATAAATCAAACACATGCTACTTGGTTACACCATATTACTTGAAATGTACAAAATTTGTTATACATTTTACTTACCTGCTAAAAAATCTTAAGTTGTAGTTAACTCTAGGGCCAGGGTGAGACAGGTGAAGCACCCACTTTGGGTGCAAAATTCAAGGGGGTGCAGGAAACCTTGATAATAAAGATAAATAATGTGCAGTGCTATATTTTTCCATTCACAGGCCAGTGCTCAATCCACTGAGCCACACCAGCCAGGGCACAATAGTACTATATTTTTAAAACTCAGTAACAGTGCAAAAAATCTAAGATGAGTGAATGTAAGGGCACAATCCATATGGATATGTTTGCAAACTGCTCTATGAGTATAATTATATCATGAGCAATATGATATGAACATTATTCTGTGATGCTATTAATAAGGCCCTGTGCAAGGTAATAGCCCACAGATTTTCTTGCATATAACTTTGAAACTGTAACCAGCTATGCACAGACATGGCTGATTCATGAAAGGAAATGGTATAACACAAAACACTGTTGTGGGTGATTTTCCATGAGAAGCAGCAAATAATCTTTCATGTGTCTTTGAATTAGTGGTCAAAGTAGCTAATGTATGAGAAAAGAAATTGGTATTTCCCCACTGTAATGCCTTAACAAGTATTTATATATTGAAAGACATATGCTTTCATTTCACTCTTCACTGTTCTATCATTTCTTGAGTGTCTGACACTGTGCGCAGCACTGAGGCTAATACATGGCCAGCTACAGGCAGACACCCTTGTCAGCAAACACCAGTAATAGAAAACTGAGAAAGATACAAGAGAAAGCAGTGGGGTTACCATGGAGACAGGAACGATTTCTCCCTGGGGAAAGAATAAGGTGACAAGCTGAAAAAAAATCAGGTCAGTACTTTTCAAAACCGCATTTTCCCCCCTCATGGCTAGTTGACAATATGTATGAAGTGCCTTAAAATTCAGAATGATTTTGATGAAGCACTTTCATTTCAAGGAAATTACCTCAAAGAAATTTTCATGGATGTATGTGAAGACTTCTCTCCATGAAAGTTAATCATAGTATCATCTATAATACAATAAAAATAAAGGAATAAACCTAACTAGCCAAGAACATGGTATGGTTGAGTTACATACGTGGTTAATGGGATTCTCGCAGTGATTAAAGTTATATAGTAAGGAATCGGTAATGACAGAGTGGTTCACGTACCTGGTACTTTCTCTTGGTCCAGCAACGTGGTTGTTCTCCAGGAGGTTCTTACACATGCAGATTCTCAGGCCCCACCCCAGACCTACAAAATCAGAATCTGCAATTCAACAAAGTCCCCAAGTGATTTTTATGCACAGTAAAGTTTGAGAAGCTCTAGTATAAGCCATATTTTAAGCAAAAAAAAAAAGTATGTACATAACAATCTATTTTGACTCCCCAAAGTTTAACTCAATGAATAGAAGAAAAAAGAGTGGATAGGCAAACATCAAAATGTACACAGTGATTATTTCTGGGACTGTGCTTTTTATTTCCTTTATTTTGTTCATACTTCCAAAATATTCAAGTACAAATGTGTATTATTCTGGTTATAATGAAAGAATAATTATTTTAAGTGTAGTTTCTCTTGGTTACTTTTCTTTTTAAATGATTGTTCATGGTGAGTGAATTATTTTCTACATAATAAAAATTCAGGTCAATTATACATTGAGGTTTGCAAAGTTGGAAGTATAATTTCACATCAGTAAGTCCTACAACCACATATCTAGGACACTTGTGATTGTAAATATTTCTTCATGTGGTTTCCCTAAGAATATTTGTCTCTTGCCATTCACGAACCTTGCCTTTCTGCCTGTTAAAGGTATTTTGCAGAATGTCTCATCTGTCATCAAGTTATGTAATCTCTCGAAAAGTTCTTGGTTTCCTTTGTACCTCATTTTGTCCCCTCATGCTATCCTAAAACTTCTAAGATATACAAAATTTCTCCTTTCTCTTTCCTTTTGTTTAAGGAATTAAAAACCTCCTTTCAATAGACAAATGTAATTGGCATACCTGGCTGTTACTAGTATGAACCCCCTTTGGGGGCTATTTTTAATCCGATTTTCCTCTTAGAGGGAGACTCTGAGGTTAGGGGACACAGGTGATACAAGTTTTGGAGCCAGGCAAGAGGAAGGCAAGACCCCCACCCAGAGATCAATCAGGTGGGCCCTGGTTGTCACAGAGTAGACTGAAGACAGAGAGAATGAAGGTATTGGGGGAAACAAGAAGGGCCTACCTACAAAGCTTGCCTATGGCAGTTCTATTCATTCCAAGACATTTAAGGAATACAAGCAAAATCCATTTCAATGCAAACCTTTTTAATGTAACATTTTGTTAATGAATCTTGTGCATGTCCTCTGAGAAGGGACACAGTAATTGGGCTTTGCTCATCTCCTCCCAAGGATCTTATAGAACAAGTAGAGTAACAAGACCTGCCCGTGTAGCTGCCTGATTAAGGCAAACCCTGCCCTGTTGGACATCTGTGCTCTTTCCTGCAGCAGGGACTTGAAGCAATAGCAATGGGGAGGCAAAGGAGACCTACAGACGGCTTTTCAGAGAAGCCGCAGGTGGAAGAGATGGGACAGATTATTGAAAAACTACTAGAAGAGATAGAAAGGAAGTAACATTTATGGAGTATCTAAAGAGCAAGCTCTTTTCACACATCATCTCATTTAATCCTCATAACCAGATTGTGCTGTATGTGAGCTGGCTGAGATTCAGTGAGGTTACAACTCCCGTCAGTTGACCCAGCTAATGAATGGTGGATCAACTAGCTCTCTTGTTGAAGTGAGGATTCCTGATTTAGTTGCCTCATAGTCAGTAAGTCTAAGTGGGACACAGGCATTTGGATTTCACCACTTCCCAGGCAGTTCTGATGCACAAAGCACATGGAGGTGTGCCAAGGAAGGACATAACCCACATGCTGAGGGGAGACCCTTTGTCACGCCTGTAGCAAATGGCGCCTTTTCCCACCAGCAAGCCTTAGATAACACCGCTCCATTCTCCCGGTCTGCACTCGATACTTCACTGCCTGGTTTCAGGCCCTCAAAGATGGAGGACAAGGATCTGACGTGAGTAAAAGGGAAGTTAAATTGTAAACCACACCATGACCAGTGATGCTAGGTAAGGAATCAATAACCTCTCTGAAGCTTAGCTTACTTTTCTACAAAATGGAGAAAATAATTCCCACCTCAACTATCTCACATGAGGATCGTGAGGAACTAATAAGATTTAACTAAAATTGACTCATAGACTGTTACTGATTTTTCATACAGATGTTAGTAATTGGGTGAGGAGTAGGGGCTGGAAATGGAAAGACCTGGCCTCGAAGTCAGACGTGAGTCAGAGTTCTGGCTCTCTCTCTCACTAGCTCTCACCTTAAACACTTAAGCTCCTGGGACCTGTTCCCTTTTGAATAAAAAGAGAATAACAAACCTTATACCCAATAGCAGCAATGGAAGTAACCTAAACCTCCATCAGTAGGGGAGTAGTTAAATTAAGGGTGCTTTGTCCATGCCATCAGTGAGAAGCATCTTCTCCCCACTCTTGGTTTCAATAGAAGGGGATTTTGTAGCACCCCAATGGCCTCTCGTCTGCCTTTAAGGTACTCCAACCCTGGGGAGATGGCAAAACATATCTGAGTGGTAGGTCTTGGCTCGGCTTCAGCCTTTTCATTTTGTGAACTGCGTTATGCTACACAGATGGGTTCTACATGTGCAGGTTCAGGATTAACAAGCCTGCCTAGCTAGTTACATAAAACCCCAGCCTCTGATCTGGCCTATATCTCCAATAAAATTAAATTTGTGGCTTCCATATGCCATCCATTCATTTCATTCTCAAATAGTTCAGAGCCTGGGGGGTAGGGGGCAAGGGAAGAGAAGTACCATTTATTGAATCCTCTCAAAACTCCAACATTTATATTGAACACTGTGCTGTCATTTTTTTTAAAAAAGAGGTAAAACCATATGTACCTACTGTCATGAAAATTACCTTGGGATATGATGTTAAGTGAAAACTGGCAGGTCCATAACAGTGTATTTAGTGTGCTCCCATTTGTATGAAAATAACGGATGCATTCATAGAGAAATGCCATGTATTTAATTAGAAAATTACCAGAAAACTATGGTTGCCCTTAAGGTGGAAACTGAGAAGATGAGGTAAGATGTACTTGTTCTAACATGATTTTAACTTTGTTATATACATGTATCATTTTTTAAACCACACACACACACACACACACACACACACACACATCTATCACATTGCTGTACTGGAGAGTAAACAATATTGCATAGGTACATAAAATCTGCTTTAAAAAGTCAATAAGTTCAGCTTCTTTTCTTCATTTTTCTACCTGGAAGTCAGCTTCCCCTTGCTAATAAGATTCCTTCGGAGTTGCTGCAGGTCACTTTCCTACAGTACTATACTCTGACTTCTTTTAGCCCTGGCTTCGCCCCTAGTCATCAGAAGGTGCCCCCCGCACCCCTAGAAAAAAAGCTATAGAAGAGCAAGGGACCAAGAACATAGCCTTCCCAGCACCTCACTGAGTCTGTTAACATAGCAGAGAGCCAACACATGTCTGTGACATTGAAAAGCACAAAAGGCTCTTAGTGTTCAAGCCAACCATGGACTCAAATTGCCATGGAGTTGGAGTCGGCACAAAGGAAGCCCTTGCATGACTCAGCTAAGCAGGAAGCACAGCTTCTAAGAGTAGCTAAGGTTCCCTCTGAGCACACAGACTCGGTCGATGACATTTTGTGCAAAATCATCACCTATGGGCTACCCCTAGCCTCTATCATCTTCTAATATGGAAATTTTTAATGGAAACACATGAGGAACACAAAACAAATACAACCTTTTCCTCTCTGTGTTTGGTGATTATTTATTTATCAGAACTTAAGAAAATGTAAAAAAAAATTACCAAAGCAAGAGAAAATGAGCTGTAAGCTCCTTTGAAGTTTTCTACCTTGGGCATGGTTTATGAAGTTAAACATTGGTGTCTTAGGCTGAGAAGCCTGGCTAAAGTCCCATTGGATAGCAGAGGACTTGGGCTGAAGGATCATGGACTAGGCAGTCCCCCAGGAAGGGTTCAAATCCCAACCCCACCCTCGCCAGGTCTGCGGTGTGTGCTCTCTGAGCCTTGGCTCCACTGCTCTGAATGAGAATGCTTACTTTGAGGGTATAAATGGTATAATATCTGTAAAGTGCCAGATAGATCTTCTACATATGGTAATAATTATTAATTCAGAAATTGATTTATAAAAAGTAATACATTTGACTGTGACGAACCATCTGTTGAGTCATTAATCTTGTTTTTCCACCAATCCATGATCTCTTAGAGGACAGAACTTTCCTTTGTTCATTTTTCTAACCCTGGCTGTGACTATATTGTCTTATTGGTAGCTCACTTTCCAGTAAACATGTTTGAATAAAGGAGTAACAGAACTGGAAATAACTCCAAACCGTGCTATCCAATGTCGTTTCCATACTCAACAGGGACCTATGTATCAGTGCAGTAAGTCTCTTCCCTCTTCCTTTCACACACTATACTAAGTCCTAAGAGAGGGAGAAACATCAGGTCAGTTGTATGGAAATGGATCTTAGCTCCTTGAAGAAGTTTAAGACCGAGAATAAGCTAAAGCACGCTCCTTGAGTAAAAAAAAAGAAAAATTATAAGACACTGTTTCTTAGTGATGTGCATTTTAAATCCCCCTGCCTCAAACCTGGGTTTGAACATAACTCTGGGACACACAAAAAAGGAAGCTTGCAAAACTGAAGCATAATATTTGGTCTTGCTAAACAGAGTTTGCCATAAAAGCTAGCTATTTCAATTCCCCAAATATAAACTAAATTTTTAATATGTGCCAGCAATATTAGACATAGAAAAACCTCAACATGAGTAAGACATCCCTCTATTCCAAAAATATTATGCTTACCACCTAATAAATTTATAAAGGCCTTAATTGTTAACTTGTTTAAAAGCACTACTTCAATGCCTCCTCTCTTCCTAACACACATAGCCAATAAAATCCTACATGACACAAAAAAGATTAGGATGATTTTTTAAAAATTCCTTATTAATCAATAAGTATGCATTTTGCAGCTACGAAAGCCCAGTTTTGTTACAATATAGACACAGTTTTATGTGCCTGGAATATCTATAGGACATGTAGGTGTTAAACCACGTATTTTTTAGGTGTATGTACTTAAAACCAAAGCAATATTTATTTTAAAGCATACTAAAATACTATGTGATATCTATTTATTTATTTTAAAAAGTGGACTTTATTGAGATACAATTTACACAGTGTACACGGCTTGAGGAATCTGACAAATGCATACATCTGTGGAAATGCCACATCACTAACAAGTCAGCAACTTCCCCATCACCCCAGAAAGTTCTCTCCTGCCCCACCCCAATTCATCCCTACCCTCAGGGGCAACCACTGTTCTGATTTATATATTCCAGAGTTAAATAGAATCATGCAGTACGTGTTCTTTTGTGTCTGGCATTTTTTGCCCCACATTATGGCTTTGACATCCATCCATATTTTTGCCAGTATTGGTAGTTCTTTTTTTATTGTTGAACAGTATCCCGTTGTGTGGATATACTACATTTGTTTATGCATTCTCCTGTGGATGGATATATGGGTTATTTCTTGCTGTAAGCTATCATAAGTGAAGAGGTTAATAAATATCCTTTTAAAAGTCTTTGTGTATGTGTGTTTGATTTCTCTTGGATAAATACCTAGGAAGCAATTCTTGAGTTGCAATGTAGGCATATGTTTAATTTGATAAGCAATTGCCAAGAGTTGTACACTTTCACCAGCAATGGTATGAGAGCTCTGTTCACTTTCTATATTTGTCAAAATTTGATTTTTCAATCTTTTCATGTTAGTCTTCTCTGAAAACATAATGGTGTTGAACACTTGTTCACATGCTTACAGACCATATCCACATATTCCTTTCTGAAGTATCCATTCACATCTTTGGCCCATTTGAATTGTCTTTTTTTGGTCTGTTGAGTTGTTGGAGTTCCTCATATATTCTTCAGACATAAATTTTGTTAGATATTTGATTACAAATATTTTCTCCCAGTCTGGGGCTTGTCTATTTATTTTCAGATATGTGTCTTTGAGGAGAAGGTTTCAGCTTTGATGATGTACAATTTACTAATCTTTTCTTCTATTGATGATTCTTTCTATAAAATATCTAAGAAATTGTAACAGTGGGGAGTTGTAACCTACCCTACCATTCTTTTGACATTGTTTCTGTAAATGCTGAGTCTGACTAATAGGTAGCCTGTCGATGAACAGCAGGTTTGTATAAGAATCCTAGGAACTAACTTCAAAAGATAGATTATGACCTTCAGGCATCTCAGTTCCAGGAGATTTGCTGACCTCTTACTGTGGAGCCAGGATGACGTGAAACACGGCTGACTGAACCAGGATGACGCACACTGCCTTATCAGAAGGGACTGTACTCGTCTGGGCACGGAGAACTGTGCAACCCTCTTCCTTGATCTCTTTATTCCATCTCCCTCCCCCTCCTAATAAAAGCCTTGGCCTCCAGTGAGAGATGGAGATGGGCTTTGAAAACTGAGTCCCCCATCTTCCCAGGAGATGGGCTTCATGACACAAGTTCCCCTTCTTCTAGGTGACAGGCACCTGAAAATAAACCACTTTCCTTTACGTCAGCACCTGCCTCTCAAGTGTTGGCTTACAATTGGGTTGGTGGGTTACAATTCCTCACTGTTACAATTTCTTAGACATTTTATAGAAAAAATCATCAATAGAAGTGGCAGGCAGCTGGACCCGATTTCAGTTACCAACTGTGTGTCTATTCCAAGGTCATTAATATGTTTTCTTGTTTTCTTCTAGAACCTTTATATTAATTTGCTTTTTGGTGTTGGTTTACGATCCACCTCAAATTAACTTTCGTGTATGGTGTGAGGTGTAGACTGAGGTTTATTCTTTTTATATACAGGTCTTCAGAGAGTATGGTTGCTAATTCTATACGTCAACAGTGTCAACTTGATCTGGTGCCCGGAGAGCTGGTAATACACTCTTTGTGGGTTTGTCTGGGAGGGCGTTTCTGGAAGTGATTAGCATTTAAATTGGTAGAGTGAGTAAAGAAGACCACACTCACCAATGTGGGTGGGCATTTACCAAAACTTTGAGAGCCTTAATAGAACAAAAAAGGGGAAGAATAGTGAATTTGCTCTCTCCTTGAGCTGGAACATTCATCTTCTCTTACTCTTGGATATCAGTGCTCCTGTTTCTCAGGCCTTTGAACTTGGACCAAGACTTACACTATGTGCCCCATGGGTTCTATAGATTCCATGCACAGGAGTGTTGTTAAATACAGATTTGTTCTCTTTGGTATCTATTCAGATTTTCTAATTTTTCTTGTCCCAGTATTGGTAATTTACACCTTCTGGAGAATTTGTTCATCTTCTCAGGAATTGGTAAATTTATTATAATTGTTTATAATTGTTACACTCAATGTCAGTAGGGTCGGAGAGACAGTCTCCTCTTTAATTATGAACATTGGTAATTTGTGTTTTCTTTTTTTCTTTAACAGTCTAGCTAGTGGTTTATCAGTTTTATTGATCTTTTCCTGGAACCAGTATTTTGTTTCACTGATTTTCCGTACTGTCTGCCTGTTTACCATTTCATTAATTTCTACTCTAAGGTTTATTATTCCCTTTATTCTATTTATTTTGTATCTAATTTGTTCTTCTTCTTAAGGTAGAAGCTTAGAGAATTGATTGTAAATCATTGCTATTTTCTAATTTAAGCATTAAGGTATAAATTTCCTACTAAATGCTGTTTTTATGGCATCCATCAAATTTTGATATGTTGTGGTTTTATTCTAATTTAGTCTAAGACATTTTTTATATTTATTTTGATTTCTTTGATAAGTGGGTTATTCATATATATGTTTCTTAATTTATAAATATTTGGAAATGTTTGAGGTATTTTTGTTGTTGATGCTTTTGACTTCTAATTTAATTTCAATGTGGTAAAAAAGATACTTTTAAATTTATGGCTTGCTTTATGATCCAGCACATGTTTTAGCTTGGTGAATGTTCTTTGTTTTCTGCAAAACAATGTATATTTCGCAGGAGTTGGGTATAATTTCTTATAAATATTACTTATGTTAATTCAATTAATTTTATTGTTTAAATCTTCTATATCCTTACTGATTAGTTTTGTATAGCTTTATAACAATTACTGAAAGGACAATTAAATCTAGAAGTCAAATTGTGGGTTTATCTATCTCTCTCCATTTAATTCTGTCCACTTTTGCCTTGTGTATTTTGAAGTTCTGTTACTAGTTGCATAAACACATAGAATTATTATGTCTATTATATCTTCTTGGTGATTTGGCCTTTTAAATGTCCCCTTTTATTTCTGGTCACATTCTTTGTCTTGAAATCTACTCTGTCACTCCAGCTGTCTTGCAATTAGTCTCTTCATGCTGTGTTATTTTACTTTTAACCTATATAAGTCTTCATAGTGTGTAGGGTTGGGCCATGCTCTTTTAACCAGTCTAATAATCTTGTGATTTAATTATAGAATTTAATCTAATTACATTTAATATAAATATAAATATGGTTTTAAGTCTTTTCTCTTGAAATTTTTCATTCCTGTTTGTTCCACTTGTGCTTATTTTATCTTCTTCCTTCCCCTGGATATTTTGAATATGTTGTAGCTTCATTTATGCCTTCTACATTTTGTGTGGATTATAGTATGCATCCTCTACTTAATCTATCTTGAATTAATATAACATTTCTTTCCATATATTAAAAGAACCTTACAACAGTATGCTTCCATTTACTCTCATTCATACAGTAGCTATTGCCATATATTTTATTTCTACATATGTTATAAAATCTACATTACTTTATATTTTGATTTCTGTGGTTTAAAAAAATTGTCATTTAAAGGAGTTCAGACTGAAAAATAATGTATTTTTTATTCTGTAGATATTTATCATCTTAGGTGCTCTTGATTCCTTTGTATGATCTGAATTCTATTTGTTATCATTACCTTTCAGTCTGACAAACTTTAATATTTTTTATTATAGGTGTACTTCTGATAAATTCTCTCAGGGTTTGTTTGATAGTATTTTTATTTTGCCTTCAATTTTGAAGAATATTTTACTGCACAAAGAATCCTAGATTAATACAATTCTTCCCTTTCAATATGTTAGAGATGTTACCATGCTGTGTTCTGGCTTGCTGTGTTTTGGGGGAGAAGCCCATGTTCATTTTCACCTTTGATCTCTAAGGTAATTGCTTTTCTTTCTATAGACTCTTAAGATTATTTTTATGTTTAGTTTTTATCAATTCGACTATGAATTGCCTAGGTATGGTCTTTTTTGTGTTAATCCTCCTTCAATTTCTTTGAGCTTCCTAGATCCTTTAGTTAATTTTTTAATCAAATTTGTTAGATGTTTGACATTATTTGTTCCATTTTTTCTGCTTCAATATCTGTTTCTTTTTTCCTATAGCTCTGACTACAAATATGTTCAGACCATTTAATATTATCCCGCGGACCACTGAGGACCTATTTATTTGTGATCTGTCCATTGTCCTCTCTCTGCTTCGATTTAGATAAGTTTCTTTACACTTGAAGTTCATTGATTTTTTTCTATTATTAAGCCCATTCGATTGTTATTCTTTTAGATTTTGCATGTCTCCATTCTAGCATTCTCATTTGTGTTTTTTTATGACTTTTATTTCTTTGTTTGTTTGCCCCAACTATGCACTATTATATCTATCTTGCTTTTTAATTCTTGAACAAATTTAAAATGATTATTCAAATCTTTGATAGCTAATGCTAAAATCTGTAATATCTCTACAATTATTTCTATTGATGGTTTCTATCCTGGCTATAGGTCACATTCTCCTGTCTCTTCACATGTCTAGCAAATTCTGTTGAGATTTTTTGTTGTCTTCTTTAAAGAGTTTTAAGTTTGTGTTGTTAGCCAATTAATTTACTGGTAGATTATCTTGATCCCATTGAAACTCATATTTATTAGGTTGGTTCTACAGCAGGCCTTACTCTTGCAAAAACAGGGCCTTTCTGCAGTATTAGGTGAATTCCCAAGTTTCAGTCTGACTAGTTGAACTCCAAGGTCCCCCTGCACAGTGGAATCTTTAGAATCCCACTGTTCAGATCACACACTCCAGTAGCCATTTTCTGCCAGACCTCATAGAGTCATGCCTTAACGTACACACTTTAGTATTCAGTATTTGTAGCATTCACCCCCGAGTGCAGATTTCTAGAGCTTTTTCTCTGAAATGTTCCCTTTCTGCTACACCTTGCTCCTCAAATTTCAGCTGTATCACTAGCCTCAAACTATTCTGTTTTCTACATCTCATAAGACCATGCTCCTCTCTTTTGCCTCAACAACCTAGAACTGCAGTTTTGAAAGTGCCCCCATGGAAAAAGTCTTGTCAATCTAGACTTTAGCCTACAGCATCCCTTCTGTCAGTAATGATAGCCTGTGCTATATATTTATTGTCCAAAGACTGAAAACACTGGCTTCAGATAGTTTTCCTAGTTTCATAGTCTTTGGAGGGTAAGTCTAGTATATATTAGTTCATCATGGCCAGAGCTGGAAAACTAGATCTAAACTGTATAGTTATAACTAGAAGTGAAATGCAAAGTTGGAACTATAAGAAATTTTCAATAAAAGTTATTATTATTATGTGTAATAAGAACAAAATTCTATGAAATACTATTATTCCAAAGATGAGGAAACCAACACTGAGTGAGGTTAAGTGAGGTCAGTTGATAACTAAGAAAACCAGGATTTGCACTAAGACAAGCTTTATATAGTCTACTACTCCAGTGCTTAAAATAATCAAAGCAAGTTTCTTAAAGCAATTGAAAGCTGAGCTGAGTTTTGAAAAATCTGTGGGCTTTGGGTTGCTGAATAGGTGGGAAGGAGCAGAATCACATCTTAGATAAATGGACCAGAATGCAGCAGGAAGTGGATGAGAGCCAGACTAGAGAGGCCAGGTTTTGTATGGCATGTATCAGAGACAAAGTTAAACGTGTGTGTGTATGTGTGTGAGGTAAACTTATAGAGGAAAATGCAACATGGGCAAAAAAGAAAGAGAAAAGAATAGTGTTGCCTTATCGAGAATTTTTAGATTGTAGTTTATTACAATATTTTAGCCACAGATTTTTTTCACACTACTATTAACTACATAATTATACACATTGTTATACTATAGAATCTTCCCTTCCTATGTTTATAGCTTCATGAACACTGAAGTCTCTGCCATTCTTAGTTACATAGATGATGAAAGAAGTTTAAAAGAGAAAGCAAAAAGGGAGAAGGTAAATTTTACCTCTGTTTTTTACTATACATGTCTGGTTGGTTTTCATAGTAATGTAAAGTGTTTCTCTAAGCTACTCAGATATCAAAATGTCTAGAGTTGCTGAAATTCCCTTTCTGAGATCACAAGAGGTATCTTGCCTCTTCTAATTTAGTTAAAATTTATCTACAAAGTCTTCCTTTAGGCTTCTGACCTCCTCATCCACAAAGATCATATCTATTTAGAGTTATTATTTGAGCAGTCTCTTGTCTGGAGGCAGGGTCACAGACCTGCCTTCCCAATTGTAACTTGTGAAGAGAATCCCCATTCTTCAGCTGTACAGTGTGGCTTTCCTTGCATGGACCTCACTTTAAAGTCAACTATTTGTTTGGTATTAAAGATCTGAAGTTTCTTTAAAGATCTACAAGATAGCTTTGATTTTCTAAATGATATTTAGAAATTGGCTGGTTTAGCACTGTTCTACTCAGTGTCTAATTTTGTTAATACCGATTATAGCTAACACAGACAGAGCACTTTCTAAGTACCAGGAACTGTGGTCTCTACAAGAATTATCTCACTCGATCTGCCCAGCAGCCCTTGAGGTGGGTTTTTTTTTTCATTGTATTTTTTTCCATTATTGTTTATCCCCCTTTTACACTCCTGCACTCCCTGCAATCACTACCCTGTTGTCCATGTCCATGAGTCCTTTTCCATTTTTACTTGATCCCTCTACCTCTTAACCCCTCATCCCCATACCTGTCAGCCTGCTCTCTGTCTATGAGTCTGTCTCTATTCTCCTTGTTAGTTCAGTCTGTTCATTAGATTCCATATGTGAGTCAGATCATATGGTATTTGTTTTTCTCTGACTGGCTTATTTCACTTAGCGTATTGTTTTCCAAGGTCCATGCACGCTATCACAAAGGGTAAAATTTTCTTCTTCCTTTTTTTTTCGAATGGCCCTGATTTCTTTATTTTTTCAAGTATTTCCAATGATTATTCTATTACAGTTTTTGCAATTTTTCCCTTTTTATCCTCCCTCCACCTTGCCACCCCAAGCCTCCAGCATTCCCCCTCCTTAGTTCATGTCCATGGGTAGGTTGTACATATAAATTCTTTGAGTTCTCTGCTTCCTATACCATTTTTTATCTCTCCCTGTCTATTTTATGCCTGCTAATTATGCTTCTTCTTCCCTTACCTTTTCCTCCCATTCCTCTCTTCCCCCTCCCCACTGAAATCCTTCTGTGTGATGTCCATTTCTCTGATTCTGTTCCTATTCTAGTTGTTTGCTTAGTTTTGTTTTTGTTGTTTTTCTTTTCTTTTAGGTTCATTTGTTGATAGTTGTGAGTTTGTTGTCATTCTACTGTTCATATTTTTTATCTTCTTTTTCTAGATAAATCCCTTTAACATTTCATATAATAAGGGCTTGGTGATGATGAACTCCTTTAACTTGAGCTTATCTGGGAAGCACTTTATCTGCCCTTCCATTCTAAATGAAAGCTTTGCTGGATAGAGTAATCTTGGATGTAGGTCCTTGCCTTTCATGACTTCAAATACTTCTTTCCAGCCCCTTCTTGCCTGCAAGATTTCTTTTGAGAAATTGGCTGATAGTCTTATGGGCATTCCATTGTAGGTAACTGTCACCTTTTCTCTTCCTGCTTTTAGGGTTCTTTCTTTATCTTTAACCTTGGGTAATTTAATGATGATGTGCCTTGGCATGTTCCCCTTTGGGTCCAACTTCTTTGGGACTCCTGGACTTCCTGGAAGTCTATTTCCTTTCCAGATTGGGTAAGTTTTCCTTCATGATTTGTTCAAATAAGTTTTCAATTTCTCGCTCTTGTTCTTCTCCTGGCACCCCTGTAATTTGAATATTGGAACATTTCAGGTTGTCCCAGAGGTTTGTAAATCTCTCTTCATTTTTTTGAATTCTTATTTCCTTACTCTGTTCCAGTTGGATGTTTATTTCTTCCTTTTGTTCCAAATAGTTGCTTTGAGTCCTGATTTCCTTCCTGTCATTGCTGGTTCCCTGAATATTTTGCTTTATTTCATTTTGGGTATCTTTCATTTGTTTTTTCATTTTTTGACCAAGCTCAATCAGATCTGTGGTCATTTTGATTACCAGGGCTTTAAATTCTCCATCAGATGGTTGGCAATCTCATCCTTGCTTAGTTCTCTTTCTGAGATTTTGCTCTGTTCTTTCATTTGGGCCATATTTCTTTGTCTTGACACACCTGGTAAGTTGTAAGGGGGCAGGGCCTTAGGTATTCACCTGGGCAGGGGAACCCTCTCGGCCACCTGTGGGGGAGGGACCAGAGAGGGAACAGTGCAGTTTGCCTGCTTGTCTCTAGCACACTTTCCAATAGAGTCCCGTGTGAGACTGGGAGTATCCCCCACCAGGGCAACTGCCATAGTCCACAGTCAACTCTGAGTCTCAGTTTCCCCTTTAGTAAGCACCGCCCTCTCGGCCTCCCCACAGCCAGTCCTGCCCCCAAGGTCCACCACCTTGCCTCGGTTTTTCCAAGCCAGGCTTCACAACCTGAGCCACCTTACCAGTCTGGTTGTTCTGGTTGATTTTTTCTTTCATTCTTTGGTTGTCAGAGTTGCATGCAGTTTGATTTTCTGGCACTTCTGGTTGTTTATTGACCTTAGATTGGTTGTTATCCTCTTTTTGGTTGTGCAAGGAAGAGAAGGGTTTCTACCTACACCTCCATCTTGACTGGAACTCCCTAAATTTTCTTGTGTTTTATAGCCAAGTAGTATTCTGTTGTGTAAATGTCACATATTGCTTTATCCACTCAAGTACTTATGGATATTTGAGCTGCTTCCAAATCTTGAATATTGTAAATAGCACTGTGATGAACATAGGGGTGCTTATGTTCCTTTGAATTAGTGTTTTGGTTTCCTTCATATATGTTCCCAGAAGTGGGATTACCAGGTCAAAAGGCAGATCCATCATTATTTTTTTGAAGAAACTCCATACTGCTTTCCACAGTGGCTCCACTAGTCTGCATTCCCACCCACAGTGCAATGGGGTTTCATTTCTCCACGTCCTGACCAGCTCTTGTCGATTGTTGATTTATTGATGATAGCCTTTCTGAAAGGAGTGAGATGGTATCTCATAGTGGTTTTAATTTGTATTTCTCTGATTATTAGTGACATTGAACATCTTTTCATATGTCTATTGGCCATCTGTATGTCCTCTTTGGAGAAGTGTCTATTCCAGTCCTTTGTCCATTTTTAATTGGGGTATATGGTTTTTTTGGGGGGGAGGGAGTATTGAGTTTTATAAATTCTTTATAAATTTTGGATATTAGGCCCTTATCAGATGTATTGGTGAATATGTCCTCCCATTCTGTGAGCTGTCTTTTATGTTACTGATAGCTTCTTTTGCTATACAAAAACATTTTAGTTTGATGTAGTCTCATTTGTTTATTTTTTATTTTGTTTCCCTTGCCTAAGGAGATATTTCAGACAAAATATTGCTACAAGCAATGTCTGAAATTTTACTGCCTGTGTTTGCTTCTAGGATTTTTATGGTTTCAGGCCTAACATTTAAGTCTTTAATCCATTTTAATTTATTCTTGTGTGGTGTAAGAAGGTAGTCTAGTTTCATTTTTCTGCATATATCTGTCCAATTTTCCCAACACCATTTATTGAATAAACTATCTTTAGCCCATAGTATGTGCTTGCTTCTTTGGTTGAATACTAATTGACTATAAATGTGTGGGTTTATTTCTGTGCTCTCTACTCTGTTCCATTGATCTATGTGTCTGTACCATGCTGTTTTGATTACGATGGCCTTATAGTATAGTTTCATATTAGGTAGCATGATTTCTACAACTTTCTTCTTCTTTTTCAGGATCACTGTTGCTATTCAGGACCTTTTGTGGTTCCATGTAAACTTTTGAAATGTTTGTTCTAGTTCTGTGAAATATGTCATTGGAATTTTGATAGGAATTGCCTTGAATTTATAAATTGCTTTAGGTAACATAGACATTTTATTGATGCTAATTCTTCCTATCCATGAACATGGTGTGTGCTTCCACTTATCTGTATCTTCTTCAATTTATTTCTTCAGTGTCTTATAATTTTCTGAGTATAGGTCTTTTACATCCTTGGTTAGATTTATTCCTAGGATTATTTTTGAAGCAATTGTGAATGGGATTCTTTGCTTAATTTACTGAACTGAATTCATTGATCAGTTCTAGTAGTTTCTTGGTGGAATCTTTAGAGTTCTCTGTGGAGGTAGGTTTTATTATCATCCCCATTTGACAGATGAAGAAACTGAACTTGGGAACACTCGAGTAATTTGTTCAACACATAGCAGTATATTATTGCATTGAGTTAAATCCAGATGTTTAAAAATTTGAAGAAGTTAAAACCTAGACTTCAAGCATATATAAAGACAGCAAAAGTAATTTTTGTGAGGACTTTACATATAACAGAGACTTTAGAATCAGACATACATAAACTATGGTTCTCCCATTTTCTAGCTGGGTTATGTTGGGAAAATTACTTATTCTATGTTACCTTGTTTCTTCATCTCTATAATTCTGGGATGTCACTATCTCTTGGTAAGTTTATGATGATTGAATAAAATAACATCTGTGAAGCACCTGCTACATAGAGAAGAGAACAGTAAGACTGGCTACTGTTATTATTCTAATGGGTTCCCCATGTTGAGTCAAATTTAAAATTCAGATTTCCTTAAAATGCAGTTCCACAACTTACTAGTCTTGTGACCCTGGGTCCAAGTCCAGTACTTAAGTTTTCTAGGCCTCAGTTTGCTTGTCTGATACTGTGGACGTAATAATAACTGCCTTCTCATGAAGTTGTAAGAACTAGGTGAAGTATATAGCATTCCTCGACATGCCGTAAGTTTTCAATATGTTATCTATTATGATGATGGCTAGACAAAAATGATCCAGTGGATTTGTTCAAAGTTCAATGCATATGAGGACCAACGTTCATGAGAATTTGATTTAGAAGACCATAATCTTTGAAGAAATCTATTATTTGAGCTTGAATCCTGGCCCTACTCTCATCAGTCTCCTGTCTGCTTGTCATATAGAGCAGTCAAGTCCCATAGAAGGTCTGTTGCATATTAAGGCCACTGTGAACCCTCACTTAAAAAGAACAGTTCAGTTGGCAAAGAGCTATTCTTCTCCCTACACTTTGTCATTGAGTAGCAAGGACTTTTGGCACAATGCTGGCTCACTGCCTCAGTAACGAACCATGGAAGAACAGCAGAGGCACCCACAATACTTAGGAGGACAGTGGCAGATAAACAGTGAAAGACACAATGGTCTTAGAGAATCATCCAAAGCAAACGAGTAGCAGGATACAGGGTGTATATAGCAAGGGCAACCTTGGAGGTGAGCACATCTAGGGGCTCTCAGAGAAAACTGAGGAAGACTTTCCAGAGAAAGAACTCTACTATACAGGTGGGGGCAATGAGCCAGAGTAATTTGAATAGTGACTAATAAGGTGACCTCATTTATATCCAAAGGCTGGAGACGTCTAGAGAAATTCAGGTTACATTATAATAAAAATGATTATTATTATTGTGGTGTAATTGCATTTGAAGCACAGATTTTGCTCAGAGCTGCTTGCTTGTCACTTTGGATAGCACCAATTTTCCAGTGGCACAGACTCTATTTTCTGGTGGTTTGAGTTTTAACTTTCTCTTGACATTGCTTAGTGGGTCAACATGAGTAAGCTTTTAAGAAATGTGTATTTGTTCCTTAAGTACATTTTCCTTTTTAAAATGCTGACATGTTTTTCCATATGCCTAATTAAAGTTTACATAAACCTTCACGTTTGTGCATTTCCTTGCATCCTATGAGAACAGTTATTTTTAAATAGGCTCATTAACATAGGAACAATTAGAAATAGGAGGCCCTGCATTAGTAAATTTTTTATCCTTAATTAAAATCTTTAAAAAATCATTCCTCTTAAGAGTTTTAGCTCAAGAGGTTGCCATCTCAAATATATGTGTGACAGGCATATCACCCAGTTTGATTCATATTACAAACTCATCAGAAGGTTAAAGGATAAATTAAACTTTTATGTTTAATTTTTTATTTTGTTTAGAGAGGGTTTTTTTAATGTTTAAGAGAACCAAAAAATTATAGTCATCTTATTTAAGGTCTCACAAATATAACACCTGTAGAAAAGAGGTTAATTTTCATCAAAAGGCCAATTCATACATTCAGAACTGCTGAAGTAGAATTTTTGCTTTAGTTAATTTCTCTGTGAAATAAATCTCTTCCCCCAACAAAAAACTCTCCAAAAACACTTTTATATAATAAAACTTTTAAACTTTTATATAATGAAATATATATGACTTTCCAAAAAGAGTTTATTTATAATCTTCGAAATGATAGTGAGATTGCTCAAGGAAATGAAGCGTATGTTTTCAGTAGAGAAGAACAAAATATGTTGGTCTCTTAGAATTTGACCTGAAAAAAGTGATGTTTATTTGGCAAACTAGAGAGTTAAGCTGCTTCGTGTAAGAAATGCTAAGTCTGTTTACCATGAAACTGATCTTCATCTAATCCTGCATTTTAGGCATTAGTGAGAATACTATCAGCTGCCTAGCTGGTTAAAAATGGACTTCCCCAAATCTTTCCAATACTTATATACAGAAAGTATGATGACAGAAGTATCTAACCAAGAGATAACTACTGATTATTTCTGATGCACCTCTAACCTTTAAAAGCTTAAACCCTTTAAAGAAATTTATCTTTAAAGAAAGATAAAATTTTCAATACATCAACAAGTATTTCTAAGTAGAATCAATACTGTTATTACTTAACAATAACTTTGTATCGAACATTTAGAGCCATGCTTCAAAACACTTTACATGGATTACATTACTTATCCCATCGTAACTACATGCGGAAGGTGCTATTATTATTCCTACTTTACAGAGATGAAAACTGAGGTTTGGAAAAGTTAAAAAACTTACCTAAGGTCACACAATCAGGTTTTGGCACAAGTCTAACCTGAAAACATGCATTCACAAGCTTGCAGTTATTCTTATGAGCAAGACATTGCGATAAGAGTTTATGGGGAAGGCAGAATATCTCTTAAGCCTGAGTTCTTGCCTTGGGTTGTTTGTAGTCTCACATGTAATAGAAGGAGGCAATGCTGAAGGGCAGAACCATCCAGGTGTGTTGAGCTGGTCCAAGGATCCTTCCTTCCAGTATATCCCTCTTCCAAGGCCAGGGGTGTGGCCACTTGAGAAAGGGAAACATGGGGGCTGCTGTGACCTCAAAATAGGACACACTGAAAAATTAAGTTTTTCTGGGGTCATGATTACAATTTTACATACCTAGAAACTACCTGGTACTAAAACTTGGGATTCACAAAAATACTGTGGGGTTTTGGAGGAAAGAGGTAGTGACACCTGGTCTAAGGGAGGTCGAACAGCAGCAGGGATTCAGTTTAGCAGAATGTGTCTACTTTGGGACTGGAAGTTCCTATGGTTCTGGTGGTATCGATGTGGTAACTTTACCTGGTTAGAGAAAACTTATTAACTGAGATATTTATTTTTCATTTGACATTAGTGAGATCTGGCTTTGAAAAAACCATTTTCATAAAGCAGAAAAACTTGTTTCACAGGTCTTCCTATCTGAACACTTTTCCCCCCCAAGGTGAGTAATAGATTAATTCTCTAGCTCCTGAAGACCATTCTCCTCAGTTTATTTTGACTACTCTTCTGTAGAAGTGACCTGAATTAAAATTGCCTAGTCTATTACTTATTTTTCCTCTAAAATTACAGTAGGGCTATACTGTGCAAATTTCCATTGCTTTTTAACATGAAATTAAAATTACATAATTATAAAAAGAAGAACTTCAATATACAATTTTTGAAAAGAAGTCTTAGACTTCCCAGTATAATTACACAGAGCTCATTAAAAAGTGGGATTATTAAACCAAGAGCTAAAGTCTCTAGTAACAGTGGATTTTTCATGAGAGTAATTATAGGAGTCATAAATATTAAGCATGGAAGTAATACCCTCCACTTAAAGGGGAAGTGTGCGCTCACATCTTTACCAAACTCAATGTGAAAAAGAAGACATTGAAGAAGTCAACAGGTTGTTAAAGAGCCAAACACAGGCCCTGTATTTGGACTCCTAATTAATGAGAGGCATTAGAATAAACTGCTCCCAAAATTTCTATGTATATAAAAGTCAATAAATAAAATATATCAATTAGTGGGAAAGGTACATAGTAGTACCTTAAATGGCCTCTTTCCTAAACTATTCTAAGGGAAAAAGCAGGCAGCAGCAGTATATTCAGTGTGATAAGAATTTTGTAAAATGTGAAAGAAAATTACTAGAATGAAATATGCTTAAACATTAATAGCAATCATATCTGAATGGCAGATTTATACCTGATAGTTCCAGCTTTTTAGTAACTTTCAGTAATCTCTCAGCTTTCTACAATGAGCGTATATTTCTTGCAGCTTACCTACAACTTTCAACACTTATTGTTATTTCCAAGATTTCTAGTTCTTTTTCTGTAATTGTTTGTTCTTACTTTTTGAAGCCTTTTTTGTTGTTGTCCTTGTTGTTCAAGTACAGTTGTCTCCATTCTCCTGCCACCACTTTGCCCTGCTGTACCCACCCCCATCTCCCACCCTCAGTCCTTCCCCCCTTTGGCTTTGTCCATGGAACCTTTGTACATGTTATCCTTCGCATCTCTCTAGATAATCATTAAATTTACTGTCTCTTGCACTATACTTTGTATATTGACCCAGCTTGCCTGCAGGGAGGGCTTGCAGTTGTTACAAACTTGCATGGCAGTGTTTTCTGCATGTGTTAGTGGAGTGGGGGTCAGGGGCGGTGGAAAGGTGCATGTGCCACTGGACTGTGTGCCTGTATGGTGGGTCCTCTGGGCATGAAAGCTCCTTTCCTTTCAGCTTATCACCAGTAGCTAAGAGCACCGCGGGGTCTCTATAGCCAAAGTTCTACACTCCTTGCTCCAGCCTGTAAGTTAACAATGAAAATGCCATCCCTGGAGCACCCCATGCCTGTTGCTCCCACAGACTTTGCTATGCAGCATCTTTGTTCTCCCTCCTCTTTGTATGACACTTCTCTCCATAGATTAGGTCTCTCTCCTGGGATTTTTCCTATTTTGTGACACACCAAGGGCTGTCTTGAGCATGTGCCATATATTCAATCACTAACACAAACAAAAATCTTTCCTATTTTTTCTAAATATTTGCACTGAAGAGGCAGACCACAAATTGTATTTAGTCTGCTGTCTTGAAACAGAAAAAATAAATAAAAAACAATTTTAAGTGTTACTTTAAAACATCCATTTCAGTAGAGTTGTATTTTTGCTAATTAAATAAAAAAATAGTGCAGCAATGTACCTCAGGGTGTTGATATATCTCCTAAATCCTGATTTTTTGTTTTTCAGATAAATGCCCAGAAGTGGGATTGCTGAATCATGTGGTAGTTCCATTTTTATTTTTTTCATACTGTTTTCCCACTAAAGCGGTACCATTTTTACATTATTACCAACAGTGCACAAGAATTACAATTTCTCCACATCCTTGACAACACTTGTCTTTTATTTTTTGATGATAGTCATCCTAATAGGTGTGAGGTAATATCTTCTTGTGGTTTTGATTTACATTTTCCTGATGATTAGTAACCTTGAACATCATATACCTGTTGTTCACCCGTTCATATACCTGTTGGCCATTTGTATGTCTTCTTTGAAGAACTGTCTGTGTAAGTATTTAGCCCTAACTGTGCATTGGCAAATGAACAGATAAAGAAAAATGTGGCTATATGTTAAAATGGTGGTTATCAGGAGCTGAGGGGAAGGGGGAAATCAAAAATTGTGAGCTGATGGGTGTAAAGTTTCAACTACACAAGAGGATTAAGTTCTAGAGGTCTGCTGTATAACATTATGCCTATAGTTAAAAACACTGTACTATATACTCTTCAAAATTGCTAAGAGAATAGATCTCATACTAAGTGTTCTTATCACAATAAAATAAAATGTTTTAAGTGAAAAATAAAGATAGAAAACTATGTTAATTGATGCCTAAGGCATTCGGTCCAGAAGATGTGGCCAAAGTACCACCACCACCTGGTCCTAGATTTTGTTTTTTAATATTATTTTGGGTATATGACTGGGGTTTTTTTTTTGCTTTTGAGAATTCTTTTCTTTCCTTTTTGTAAATAAGCAAAGACACCTCACTTAAAGATTGACTCTTCAAGCATAAAAAACAGCAATAATCAAGTAATAAATTTAAAAATTAAAACTTTTAAGGATTATAAATGTATATTCCGTTTGCCAATGACTTGAAGCAATATAACATAAAACCTTTCTTATTCATCATGCCTATTTGGGCACATGTTACAAAGTTTAGATCACTTAAAGATTGTCAGCATGTGCTAAGGGAAAATCTCAGCCAATGCTTTGGGAAAAGCCCTTGAAAATGCTATAATTTCATTCTAGTTCCCTCAGAAGACTTTTTTTAAAAAATCAGAAGATTTATTCTTTTTTTATTATTGTTGTTCAAATGCAATTGTCTCCATTCCCCTCCGACCACCACGCTCCCCCACCCCACCCACCCCCACCTCCCACCCTCAATCTTACTCCCCTTTGGCTTTGTCCATGTGCCCTTTAAACATGTTCCTTGATGACTCTTTCCCCTCTTTCCCCCATTATCCCCCTCCCCCCTTCTTCCTCCCTTCTGGTTGCTGTTAGTTTGTTCTTTATTTCAATGTCTCTGGTTATATTTTGCTTGCTTGTTTGTTTGTTTTATTATAATCCAATTAAAAAATGGGCAAAGGACCTGAACTGACACTTCTCTAAGAAGGACATACAGAGAGCCCAGAGACATATGAAAGGATGCTCAGCATCACTAGCCATCAGAGAGATGCAAGTTAAAACCACAATGAGACGCCGCTTCCCACCGGTCAGAATGGCCGTCTTAAACAAATCAACAAACAACAAGTGTTGGAGAGGATGTGGAGAAAAGGGAACCTTAGTGCACTGTTGGTGGGATTGCAGACTGGTGCAGCCACTGTAGATATCAGTATGGAGTTTCCTCAAAAAACTAAAGATGGATCTGCTGTTTGACCCAGCAATTTCACTGCTAGGATTATACTCTAAGAACCCTGAAACACCAATTCAAAAGAACCTATGCACCCCAGTGTTCATAGCAGCACAATTTACAATAGCCAAGTGCTGGAAGCAATCCAAGTGCATATCAGTAAATGAGTGGATCAAAACTATGGTACTATCATGCAGTAGAAAGGAAGAAGGAGCTCCTACCCCTTGTGACAGCATGGATGGAACTGGAGAGCAATATGCTAAGAAGATTTATTCTTTTAATTCTGAGCTAATCTTTATGACTTGTGATATAGTTAATCAATATGTTTTCTATAAAACTTTACTTTCTTTTTAAAAATAAAAATGGAAAATCAAATAAAAGTAATAACCAGAAAAAGTAAAATGTCAAAATGGTTATTCTCTTAGCTCATGAGTTGCAAATTCACAGATTGAATTTTGTCCTCTGAGGATTGTGTTTTATTTACAAGCAACAAAAAGAGATTTCCTGGTTTTATAAAAAGGAGAAAATCCAAAATTCCCTTGAACATCAAGCATGTCTTTTTTTATTAAATCATTTTTATTGTCATTCTGTTACAGTTGTACTAATTTTCCCCCTTTGCCCTCCTTCTCCCATACCACTCCCTGCTCCCACAGTCAATTCCCCACACCATGTCCATGTCTGTGGGTCATTAATACATGTTCTTTGTCTAGTCCCTTCCCCTTCTTTCCACCATTTTCCTCCTTCCTCCTCCCCTCTGATCACTTTCAGTCTGTTCCATACCAAACATGTCTTAATCAACTGCACATAATGGCTTAAGGGTAAGGGAATCAGAATCAAGGAGGTTAGATTTCTTTTTAAATACACAGGGGTTAGAAAATGAATGGGGGGAGGCTTAGCACAGGATACCTTTGACTTATCCAGTCTAAAACATTTAGGGAAAAATATTTGGAACTATTTGCCAACCTCCAAATATGGTTTGTTTTCTCCAATATGTAAAAATGATGCTATTAACTTTTCCTGAAATTAATTCCACAATTAACTATAGGATAATCACAACAGAGAATTTTTCAAATGGGGAAAATGAAAGAGAAGTATAAAAACTGAAATATATTGTTGCTGACTAATTTTTGGCTTGGTCTAACTTAAAGATCTGGTTTTCTTGAACTTCCAATGTTACATTTGGGGCAGAACAGCAGCAGAGAATTGATCTCACTCTTTTACACACTGTTTAAGTAGTGAGGTTGACAAACAGCAAACTTACAAGGGGAAGCCTAACCAAGGCCAACCATACTCACTGGTGACACAAAGGTGAAGACAGGGAATCTGATCCTGGTGGTATTCACACCACCGAGAGCCAACCCCAACCTGGGCTGCACTGATAGAGAAGATGGACAGACAGTGCTCTGTGGTCATCTTCAAATACTGCAACTGGGCCATAACTAAGAAGCAAAAGAAATCATCTTCTACAAACAGCCAATAAACATGAAAAGATGCTCAACTGTATTACTAACCATAAAAAATCGTAAAGTGAAATAATGAAACTGAAATATTCATCAATCATTTTATTCTATCAGATTGGCAGAGATTACAAAGTTTGCTAAAAATTGCTTTGGGGACAGTATAAAGAAACTGCATTTTCTTGTAATCATAGAGAGATCATACATGTATAACTCTTCTGCTCAAAACACTCCAATGACTGCCTCACTCCAAGTAAAAGCCAAGTTGTCCCTGTGGCCTACAACATCCTACCTGACTTGGCCAACAGTTATCATTAGGACTGCCTCCTCCACCGCTCTCCCCTTGCCCTCTGTACTCCAGCTATACTTGCCTCCTGCTGTTCTTTAAACCTTCTAACCATCCCTTGCTGTTTCTTCTGCCCCAAATGCCCTACCCCAAAATTTACAGATGGCTCATTTTCTCATTTCCTTAAGAGCTTTCCTCAGGTGTCAAAAATGAAGGCTTCCTAAACTCTCTATTTAACATGGAAATACCTCTCCTATTCCTCTTTATCCCCCTAATCCTGTCCTCCTTACCCCCTTTGCTTGTGTTGTTTCATAGCATTTAATAACATCTAAGATAAGATACTGTATTATTTACTTATTTTCATTGTTTATTTTCTGAGTCTTCTCTCACCCCCGGGGAACACAAACTCCATGGGGTAAGGATTTTTGTCTGTCTGAGTCCCTGCTGTATCTACAGTGCCTCGAACATCTGATATGTCATAGGTGCTCCATGAATAGTCACTGAAGGAATGATACAGGTGTGTACCAAGTGAGCAACAGGTATCACTGGATCATGGAATTTGGGGTGGTTTTTGTTTTTTCTTGTGTGTGCATACTATTTTTAAAATAGACTATTTTTAGAGCAATGGTAAGGTCACAGTAAAATTGAAGTAGAGCTCTCATATCCCCTGTGGCCCCAGCACACTCACAGCCTGCCTTACCATCAGCATCCTCCATCAGAGGGACACACTTTTCACAATTGCTAACTCAACATTGACACGTTACTATTACTCCATTCCCATAGTTTAAGTCATGGTTCACTCTTCGTGTTGTACGTTGTATGGGTTTGGACTGATGTGTAATGATCGTTGCTAATGGGCTGATGCCTTCACCGTTGTTGTGTCTTCCAGAGTAGTTTCACTGCTCTAAAAACCCTCTGTGCCCCGCCAGATCATATCTCCTTCCCCACTGACCTCTGGTAAACACTGATCTCTTGATTGTCTGTGTAAGTTTGCCTTTTTTAGAATGTCATATAGTTGGGATTATACATATGTGGCCTTTTCATATCGGCTTCTTTCACTTAATAATATGTACTTAAGGTTGGTTTCTTCGTGTCATTTCTTGGCTTGATAGTCCCTTTCTTTTTAGCATTAAATAATATTCTATGGTCTGAATGTACCACAATTTACCTGTTTACCTGATGAAGGATGTCTTGGCACCTTGGTTGCTTCAGCGCTTTGGCAGTCATTAATAAAGCTGCTACAAACAATTATGTTCAAGTTTTTGTGTAAACATCACTTTTTACTTATTTGAGTAAATACCAAGGAGCATACTTTCCAAATCTCATGGTAAACATACATTTAGTTTTTATGAAACTGCCAGACTGTTTTCCAAAGTGGTTATACCATTTTGCTTTCATGCCAGTGATAATTAAAAATTCATATTGCTCCACATCCTCACCAGAATTTAGTGTGGTTGGCATTCTGGATTTTGATCATTCTAATACATATGTTGTAATATATCATTGTTGTTTTAATTTGAATTCCCCTAGCCCTGGCTGGCATAGCTCAGTGGATTGAGCGCGGGCTGGGAACCAAAGTGTCCCAGGTTCGATTCCCAGTCAGGGCACATGCCTGGGTTGCTGGCCATGACCCCCAGCAACCGCACATTGATGTTTCTCTCTCTCTCTATCTCCCTCCTTTCCCTCTCTAAAAATAAATAAATAAAATCTTTAAAAAATTTTTTTAATTCCCCTGATGACATATGATGCAGAGCACCTTTCTATATGCTTTTAGCCATCTGTATATCTTTGGTGGGGTGCCTGATTACATCTTTTGCCCATTTGTTAGTCAGATGGTTTATTTTTCTTTCTTTCTTTTCTTTTACCTCCCTTCCTTCCTTCCTTTCTTCCTTCCTTCTTTCTTTCTTTCCTTCCTTCCTAATAGTACAAAGGTCTTTTTACACTTATCATGCTATGAATTCATAGGAAACAGGATCCAGCAGTTCAGGCTCCTTTCCATCGGTTCTTACAAACTGTGCTTCCCTGGGTGGAACTGGTTGATGCCACAGTGAACCCAAGTACCTTTCTCTTTGGCTTCCTTCTTTTTCTGATCATAGGAAGCTATTTTGGCTCTTAGAGTGCTCAATATGCTCAATACTTACAGTAAGTCTCTTGGCCAGAACCTTGCTCTTAATTTGTATGTTTATAACACAGCCCACTGCAAGTTGGGTGGCACTGTAGATTCTTCCAATTTTGTCCATGGTAACATTTGTGGGGCATTTTGAACAGTACTCATTCCCTGGATCCCTACAATATCACTTTTCTTGTAGAACTGTGATAGGAACAACTTCACATCTTCTAAAAGGCCTAGAAAATGTCTAGAAGGTAGCTTTCCTCTTTCTCTTTATGTTAGTCACTTTACACAATTAGACAAATTCCTGGAAGATGGCAGTTCCAGCTGAAAAGAAATTGTGTATTTTCTGACTGTTGAGTTTTAAGAGTTCTTTGTATATTTTGAGTAACAGACCTTTATCAGATATGTCTTACAAATATTTTCTGTCTGTGGCTTCTTTTCTCATTCTCTTGAGATTATTTTTATAATCGAATAAACATTTCACATTTGAAAACATATATCATAGGTCATATGCCAAGTGAGTACTAAATTATTTCAACTTATGTCTGTGTACATAACAGCTTTGCTATATTGGTTATACCATAAAGAGTACACATGAATCAATATAGCCTGAATCTATATAACTGAATATCCTTCTGTGCTTCTTTACTATTTTTAATATACACTTCAAAATAAATGTAGCCATTGCTGGGATTCCTCATTCCATGTAGGCCATGTCACATCTCAGTTTTTTATAGGCACGGTGAAAGCAAATGCTCTATAAATGCACATAAAGCAAATGCTCTATTTCTAGACAAAGCATCTGTCCTGAGTCCAAGATTTCCTACATGGTAAACGAAGCAGCACCCTCTTCCTCTTGGCCTTGAGCAGAAAGTACCCCAGGCAGATGCTCCAGCCTGTCTTGCTTTTGGACCTATACTGCTCCACAGAACCAAGCATGCCTTACCAGAAATCCCCTTAGCCCCAAAGGAAGCAGCCACTCAGGACCCACTTCAGCTGAAAGGCATTCAAGGACCTCACACTCCCAAAATCCCCAAAGATTCCAAACTGTGATCAAAATACCAAGAGGCTAAAGATCCCCAAAAGTCAAAAGGTTGTATCCTTCCTCTCAGATGTCCCAACCCCTTCAAATTTTTCAGTTTCATAATCTTTTCCTTGCCTCTACTAAGGCCTGCCAGAAAACATAAGGAAGATAGATGTCATCTGCCCCATTCTCCAGCCAAGAGACTCTCTCTATCAATCCTTGTCTGCTTCTAATGGAAAAAGAGCTCTCCTTATTATTATCGACGGTCCTTAAGCATGTTTCTTAATTTGCTTGAACCTTAGCTTCTATGTCTGTCAAATGGAGGTAAAATTGTCTTCCTTTCAGGGCTATTACAGAGACTAGAAATGATGTGCGTAAATCACATTACACGCCTTAGCTACTCAAAAACTGTGTTGTTTTGTTCATTTCGTTTCTCAGTTAACTCCCTGTCCTTCTGTCCATATCTTTCTGGATTCTCAAGTTGCATTCCAAGGCTCTTCCTTGAGAAAGCACATGTGAGAGGGCAGGATATTCATTCTATATACCCAGTTTGTGTAAACAACACATCTTTTGTGATGAGCTGTTGCAATTCTAATTCCCGGCTAAGTAAGTGGGGAAAATGAGGTTTAGATCTGATGTCACACATTGATCACATTCAGAAGCATGACTGGGTCTTGAATTCAATATGAGGACTAATTTCTATTCTACCTTTACCATCACAAGGAAACATTTTACTGATACAGTCACAGAATGTTAGAGGTGAAAGAGAACTGAAGCTTTCTCTTTCACAAAAAGGTTTCCTGACTCCAGGCCACAGCAATTTTCCTTGTACCACTCAGTCGCCCCCACTGCATTGCTCTGAATTACCATGCTAGAGGAATTAAACTGCTACTTTCCTCTCCACTTGGACCCCAGGTGCAGCCAGGCTGTGCACATGCAGCCCCAGAGGTGATGGGGTGGCAGCAGCAGGAGGGCGCCTGCACCTCTGAAGGTGATGGAAAGGCTCTGTGCTTCCACTGCCTTCTCTTAGTGCCCCAGGGCTGCTGTGCGTGTGCCCTCTGAGACCTCATCATAATTTTGACCTCTATGATGTTAACCTCTTTCTTTTTTTTAATTGTTGAACAGTATCATTTTTAGAGGCCATTCTCCCCTTGATTCCTTCCTAACTGCATTTCTAATGTATCCCCACTTCCACTTTACCGATATGTTCACTTAGAGTCAAGGGAGAATTTAAACATTGGTCAGCAATTTTTCCCTCAAGCCATGCAACATGAATGACGCTGAACCTCTGCCACATTGTGTAGCAGAATGGGCAATCTCTCGGACCAAGGCAGTGCTGAGAGACTCAGCTCTAAAATGACTTATTCCTATTTATCAGTATTTATGTAACATGCCATAAACTGAAGCTTAGTTTCCATCTGTAAATGAGGACAACAATATCAAACTTACAGGACTATAGATAGTGTAACCTTTTGCAAATGATAACCCCCTTTGTTACAAATGCTATCTATTATTTTAGTTGTACTTAATTATAATTGAATAAGTGATGACAACAGGCACACTGTTTTGTAGCCAAAACTGGTCACCACCAGCAAAAGGCCAACATAAGAACAGTGTCAATACCTTCTCAAACCCACTGCTCAATTAAAGATTTCACCATGAGCATGGAGGAATGATTATATTCTTAACAAAAATGCAGTGATACTGTAAAGATTGTAGTCATTGCTAATGAAATGTTTGCAGAGGGTAAACATCTTCCATCTGTCAGCAAAACAAATACCAGAATGGCAGGAGGTCACCTCATATTTGAAAGACAAACTAAGAGGTAATTACAAGGAAACCAATTAGAAGATTAACAAACCCCAAATGGTTTAATGTTATACAAGTTACTATTTAAAAGTCAGAATTTTAAATGCAGAAGATAGCAGTCTTGGAAATCCTCCAGTCAAATCCTCCCTGGGGCTTATGAAGTGATTTGCCCAAGGTCACACAAAGACTTTGAATGAGATTCTCTAGATAGTTCAGGTGATGTTTAAGCTCTTATATTTTAAAAAAATTTAACTACAATGCATTTTTGGTTGTTAGATAAGCTACTAATTGTTCTGTGCTTATTAAGAGCCATGCATTACGGAGAGTATTTTATATACATCATTTCATTGCTTCCTCTCAGCCCCATGAGGTGGGAAGTAGGGTATTTCCCAAGTAGGAGGTGAGAAAGCTGAGACTCAGAGAGGTCAGTAAATTTGGTCGAAGTCACAGAGCTGCTGTGCAGTGGTGTCAGGCTTCAAATCTAGTACTGCCTCCACAGGCGGAACTCTTCACATTATCTTCCCTTTGATTCTCAGTCTTTGCAAAGATCAGTCACTAAATACCATAATAACTAACCATCTTGGCATTTTGAAAGAAAACTAGGGTAGTCCTAGGGCAGAGCCTGTCTGACACATTGTCACTGAGCCCAAAGCACAGCTCCCAGCAAGGCCAGTGGGTGCCTTTACCATCCTGTCTCCTGCTCTGAACTATTGGTTTCTACACAGCTTTGGGAAGGCCATTCGAAAACACAGCAAGGCTCCAGAACAAAGACACAGCCCTCTCTAGACACGTGACTATCCATCATGTTTCTACTAACATTGTTAGAAAGTAAGTTCATGATGAATGGAGCCCGTAAAGGAGCGAAACATGTCCCGGAGTTCAAGTCGGAAAGGCTGCGTAGATGCGGGACAGGATGTCACCACTTCATGCCACATGACCTCAGAGCTAGGTTCTTACCCCCACTTGTAAAATGAGACAAGGCTTGGAAAGGACAACGCAAAGCAATTTGGATGGCTTTGAAAAGTTATTAAAATGAATTATGAAAAAGTATTTACAGGATACATCATTCTGTTATCCATAATACAGTGTAGAGGAATCTACTATGTGCAGAGTTTACAATACAGTCCCTACCTTCAAGAAATTGATAAGCTAGGTAGAAAATCAAATATGACTAGATCTAGAAAAACTTTTCTCTTTTTAAAAGATTTTATTTATTTATTTTTAGAGAGGGAAGGGAGGGAGAAAGAGAAAGAAAGAGAAACATCAATGTGCGGTTGTTGGGGGCCGTGGCCTGCAACCCAGGCATGTGCCCTGACTGGGAATCAAACCTGCGATGCTTTGGTTTGCAGCCCACACTCAATCCACTGAGCTACACCAGCCAGGGCTTTAGAAAAACTTGTCACATCTGGTTTTCCATCCCCATTATTTCCAGGTTATAAGTAGTAATATTGGTACATTTTTTATGAAGTACTTCTTTTGCCTTTTGAATTTTTTTCTCAGGATAAACTTCTAATTTTAAATTGTGTCTATGTTTTACTGATTTAAGGTATAGCTCAAGCTATCTATTGCTGTAACCATTAATCATCCCCAATTAAGTGGCTTAAAACAACAGCCACCACTTTATTAGTCTTCATAGCTCTGGGTTTGATGAGACTCAGCCAGGCAGTCTTTTTCTGGGTCTCTCTGGTGGTTGTGCTCAGTCAACAGCTGGTACGAGAACCATTTCAAAGTCTTCTGTAGAAGTCTGGTGAGTCCATAGTTCATACTGGCTGTGGACTGAGCACTCAGCTGGGGCTCTTGTCCAGAACACCTACACATGGCCTGTCCATTTGGACTGTTCATGTGCGCTTCCTGCTTCCTCATGGTGTGGTACCTGGATTCCAAGAGCAAACACCCAAGGAACACAGGCAGAAACCATATCACTTCTTATGCTGTAGAATTAGAAGGCATAGCATCAGTTTGGTTATAGTCATAGACCTTTCCAGATTCAAGGGGTAAGAACATCATCCCTTTCTTTCCAAGGATAGCGTCAGTGTCATATTGAAAGAACATGATCACGGAAAGTACAATGTACCACAGGGCACAATCTATCAAATGTCCTTTATACCGTGATGAAAATTATGTGTGTGTGTGTGTGTGTGTGTGTGTATTTTCATATATATATATATATATATATATATATATATATATATATGAAAGCAAAAGGAATATACAGAAAAAGAAGTCCTTATCAGACTAGGGGGGATGAAAGAGTCATCATTCTCCCAAATGTATGTTTTTGCTACAGTGTTTTTTCTTCCAAAATGCTCACTTATAATACCAGGTTGTTATTAGTATTCTCCAGTGTGGCCAGGATGAAGCTCTCAGGTACAGAAAGGGGACATGAGCACTCAGGGTGGTTTAGGGCCCTCAGGGGAAGAGTGAGAAGTTGAGCCTTTATTCTTTAGGTGCCAAGAGGCTACAGACACCCACTGAAAAGGTCAGTCTGTGTGAGAAAGTGTTTTAGGAAAACACACCTTGGGTAGAAAATGAGGGCCCTTGTGGTCAAGGCAGTGGATCAGACTCCATTGTGATCATCGCTTGTAAAGGCGTGAGGGCCTAAAGAAGGGTGGGGCCAGCAAGCAAGGAAAGGAAAGGAAACAGAAGTCAAAGGCTTGGTGCAGAAAGAAGGGGTGGGATTTGGAGAATGGAGAGTTGCTCAGGGAGATGGAGAAGGACCACTCCCAGTTTGCTGGTCTGCGTACAAGCACCCCTAATCTCTCACTAAGCTAAGTGAGAAGGTCCAGTGGGCATCAGTGGGCAGGGAGAAAGTTTTGGGGAAAAAGATAGGAAATCCATTCTTTTGTTCCCACTCATTTATAAAACTCATTTATAATCAGTTTTAAAGAAACAGGCATAGAGATATTTTTGCTAATCCATGTTAATCTTGCTCAAGACCCCAACTCTTCATTTCTGAACTTATACCCTCACCACCTCTGTGCTTTTGTCTCTCACTCAACATTTTCTTGTATAGTCTTCACTGAATAATTCTACTTGTATTTCATGTCTCAGCTTAAAAATCTTCTTCTTGGGGAAGTCTCCCCGTGTGCTGAGATGACATCAGGTTCTCCAGTTACACAGGCAGGGCACACTGCAGGGCTCCATCACAGCACTCAGAACACAACTCCTTTCTCAGCATCTGTGAAGAGGTGTTTACGCCAGTGTTCCTCACTCGAACATGAGCTCCGCTGGGGAGGAGCCACGTCCCCCGTGCCTCCCTCTCTGTCCCCAGTGCCACGCAATTCACCAGGCACAGGGCCGGCGCTCAAAAGCAACTTCTTAAATGACTGGCCAGCTCTTCTTTCCGAGTTCCTTGGGCTACCTATTACCAATCTAAATGCCTCCAAGGTAGGAAAACTAAAGTAAAGGGAGCCAAGTGGCGAAGGCTATGGTAAATTATAACCTGATCCCAATGAAAGAATTCAAATTCTCATTAAAAACAAAACAGCAAAACAAAAAATAATACTGTGTCCTGAATAAAACTTTTTAATTGCCTCCAGCTCACAGGCAGTCTTATAACTCAGATACTACTTGTGGTCTCCCAGGTAGAATTGTTCCTTATGTTAGAAAAGAGCTGATCACTAAACACTCACAAACAATTGGGTGATCTTCCAGAGCGCACTCAGGCTTAGCACAATGACCTTCATTATCACCATTCTAATATAAATTCTGATGCTGTTTAAATCCTGTCCCCACATGTCATCTACCCCCCCTTTCAACAATCCTCTTCCATTCACTGAATGGAGAACCTATATAGAAACGTAGGCATCCCATATTCTCATCCAATTATTTTACAAATGAAGAAACTGGGGCAAATGACCTACTTGACAGGTCACGAAGCCAGCAATTAGAGTGATGGAGATAATATGATAAAAAACCAACCTCATCTAAGTGCTGTCCAATGTTTTCCTTTTGTCATCACAGTATCTGAAATGAAGCTTGAGGTGACTATTGGAACTGAAACACTATGAAAATATTTGCAAGCAGAAGTCATTTTTTCATGTGTCTATTTTAAAATAAAATATAAATATGCATATGAATAAACATTCTCACTCATTGCTTTTCTGTAATTCTGGTCATGACCCAGGCTGGGATCTGAAATTGATCCCTTGCTAATGAGGGACAACTAAAAGGCAGAGATTTAATGATGGAAATTGTTTATAGTTGGCCATAAATAATGCAGTAATGGAATATTTATTGATCCCAGGTTCAGTAACTGAAATGAGTGATGGGCTAGGAAATGCCTGCCACTTTCTGGAGGCTTACACACGAGCACAGTCCACCCTATTAATGGAATGTGCTGAAACACAGGGCCAAAAATTGACTGAGCTCTCTGGGCACTCCAGGCCGACTCATTTGCAAGATGGTTCTTTTGTTAGGTTCCCAAGATAGAAAACATAATATTAGTTTTTGTACATTGGAGAGAAAAAAAAAGATGTGACCTTGCTTTCTATTACTGCTGTCAAGCTGAGGAAAACAGACAGGTGTCAAAATGACCTGAAATGTAAGTTCGTTTCATGGCCCATCTGTCTCATCAAGAACCAGAACTCCTCTGAAGATCCTCAGGCTCCTCGCACCACGGTATTTTGTTCACATTTCAATTTCCTAGAAGAGATTCAATCCCACAGCCTTGACGCCTTTTTCTTCCCCCACGCCTCCCTGGCACGAGTGCCAAACAGAAACCACCTTGCTGCCTCCGTTTAATCACAGAATGACAATATTTCAACATAACAGAGGGGCTGTTTGTGCTTTATCTTTTACTGCATTTTTATGGGGAGCAATATATTTCCTTCCTTCCCTCCCCTGATACTGTAACAATCTTTCCTAAATTAAATATGTAACAAATTCCTCATACGACTTTATTCCCCGGCTCTTTTTAAACCATCATTAAATATCTTCATGCTGTTTGACAGTTATTCCTCATGACTTTATTCCCAGGCTCTTTTTAAACCATCATTAAATATCTTCATGCTGTTTGACAGTTATTCCTCATCAGTATGTTACCTTAGAGACTGCCTGCTGTAAATGGAAGTTTACAGTGTGCAGAGAGAGGGGGAGAACAGGGGGGAGCTGGCAAAGGGTGGCTAGACCCTCACGGGGCAGGCAGGGGCAGGCACCAGGGAACCAGAGAGGTACAAACTTGAGAAGCCGAGTTCATCCTATTCATCTTTGTATTCCCAGGACTTAACTCTGTTCCAGGCATAACAAGGCACTATGGAGATATTTGGAGGAAAGAAAAGGGGAAAAGGGAGGAGAAGAATATTGGAGAAAGGGTAGGAGAGGGAAAAGAGGCTGAAGGCTTGGGTGATGTTCAGTGAAGAAAGAAGGCAGGTGGGAAGGATCACATCAGAGAGAGATCTGGATGAATGTTTTAATCACTCACTGCTTTGATCCAAGACATGATGTGCATAATGATGGCAAGGTGCTTCCTCAAGGACCATGGCTACTGAAGAGGATGACAGTCTGCAGAGCAGCCCCTGAAGACGGCGATTAAACCCCGCCGAGGACACAGGCAGCTGCGACCAAGGAGCAGGCGGGGTGGTGGGTACCAGCAGTGGGGAGGGGGAGGCTGAACCCCATTGCCAAAGGGGGCAGTCACTGGATTAGGGGAAACATGTATCTCAGTGAGACTGAACTAGCAGCCATGATACCTGGGAGGACATTATGTGGGCCAAGAAAGAAACACACAGCTTTTCTACAGCAATTCTAGTCGCAATTATCTGCATTTATTGATCACATCACTGAGCTCATCTGAAAGACAAGAAAACTGGGATTCAGTGTGGACCATAGTCATAGCTGCTGTGTCAGTTTTCATTTCCAGCTATTCTCTTTAAAACACAGCATTTGTGGTGTTGAGCGAGAATTTACTCTAGGTGCCTAATTCATATGACCTGTGCAGATATGTGGACCTCACCTGACACGTCATTAAGAAAAAATAAAAACTGGATGCTTGAGCTATATTTAAGTCCCTTGAGTAACAAAATTGTGTAAAAATAGTGCTACTTTGGCACTTTTTATTTTTGGTGTCAATCCAGACATGTAGATGATTGCAAAATCAATGTTTTGATCAGTTTTTAGTGAATAATCTAATTCAGCCAGTATTTCTTGGCAATCATGTATATTGCTGCCTACAGAATTATTTCCTCTATTAGACTTCCCATTAGGCTCTAATATGGTATATTTTGAATGGTGATGGTCTGTTTATAATGGAATGAACTGTCATCCATGAAGTTTTGGCACCAAGTTTTTTAGTTCAAATCTAAGCCATATGAAATATTTAGAAAGCATCTTAAAATGAAAAAAGTATCTTACTAGGAGTCGAAAGAGCTGGTTCTAATTCACATTTCACCACTAACTGGGAATCTGATCTTGAATAAATCCCGTCTTCTGACCGGGCCTCAGTTCCTTATCTATAAAATGAAGATCTCAACCAGATGATTCTCAAGAACTCTTCCAACTCCAGTGTCTTTAGATCCAGACACAAAACAAGGAGCAACATTTAAACCCACAACCAAAGTCCCAGGAGGCATAGCAAAGTGATCATTTCTATATAGTTTTTACTCCTCTGCCTTGGAATTCTTGCCATTGGCCAAGATTAAGATAGTAACCACTGGTTCTGATCATTGTGTAGCACAGGTGCTCAGGAGGACAGCCTTTGACACCTGAAAACATGGAATGGACAGGTAATGAGTGCAAATAAGAGTCCAATGACACTCTGACCCACATCCATTCTCTTCTTCCTCACCCAGTGACATTCACTGGAATAACAGAGCAGAAAGTCAGAGACAGCATGAAAAACAGAGGAAACAGAAGGCAGAGACAACTGAGGCCCAGGTCTTTTTTGTTTGTTTAGCTTTAGTTTTATTTTGTTTTGAAATAATTTTATACTTATAGAAGTTACAAAAGGAGTCTAGAGAGTTCTCTTAAGCCCTTCATCTAGCTTCCCCGATGTTAACAGTCTGCATAATGATAGTACAACTATCAAAACATTGGTACAATAATATTTATTAAAGTACAGATTTTACTCAGATTTCAGTCTCCCACCAACATCTTTTTCTGTTCTGAGATCCACATCCAGAAGCCTGATTTTAAATGGAGCAATTTAAGATGGCCTTTTCATGTAGCAGAGCAGGTCGAGTGATTGTCATTGAATCCTCTGTAAATTAAGCTCCATGGCATCCAAGAAAGACTTTGTCCACTTTGTTTATCTCTGCAATCCCAATCTGGAATAGTGCCTGAAACACAGAGGCTCAAATATGTGTTGAATGAATGAATGGATGGATGAACAAGACCAGTTAGGTCATCTGACCTTCATTTTTAGAGATCAAAACAATGCAATCAGTTTCAAGGTGTTCTAAATATTTCATTTTCCCTTAATTTTTGAATTCTCTTGGGTACTCCAAGGCTTTTATATTGCATAATTTTACTAGAATTAGATTTGAACTAGTAAGAATTCTGGAGACACAGATAATGATCTGACTACTAAGTACCTCCTGCCCTAGCTACAAAGTTAGGCTAGACACCTTCATCTGAGTTCCCTCCAGCATGCTTCATCACTGTGCTTCTTATATTATCTATCTTGTAATTAACTTTGCATTTTTAAATGAACTTCTTAAAAATTACCTATAAATTTTATTTTTATTGAATTTATTGGGGTTATATTGGTCAATAAAATTGTATACATTTCAAGTGTAAAATTCTACAAATCACCACCACATTGCATTGTATGCTTACCATCCAAAATCTAGTCTCCTTCCGTCTCCATAAAATGAACTTCTGAGTGAGAGCTTTTTTCATCTAATTATACCAACAAATGTTAGGTACTTAGTAAACACATTGAATGAATGTATGGTAACCTTTCTTCAGTACAAAACATTACCTGTGCATCAACATTAAACACAAAGTCCTTTAACTTAGCACTATTGGTGCTTATAATAAACTAAGCACAATCATTCAGTGGAATATATTATTATATTTCCATTCCCTGCTTTAGGAGAAAACTGAATTTTAGGTCCACATTCTCCAGCAAACCCTTAAGAGAAAGTTTGCTCTATAACCAACTAGCGGATCTCTGACCTCCCTTCTCCCCTTCAAGGCATATTTCTGACTTACAACAGGTATATTTTTCCTCTCTACATGTTTAGTAGATTTGTCCCCCAAACAGTGTAGAGCTTGTTTATTTTGACTGTGGCCTTAAAGTACTTAAAGCACTGCCTCATGCTCTATGGTACTCAATAAAATACTGTCCTTGGTGTGATCAAAAAAGAGCAGAGACTGCGAAAGCCGTTCACTGCCATGCTTCCAATGCTTTACGACCACTTCTTCAAACTGTCATTCACTCTCGCACACAGTGACTCATGCAAACCCACATCCTTCTCTGTGACAGGTACCAGCACCCTGCTAGCAGGGCCTCATGGTAGGAGAAAATGTGTTTAAAGAGTTTTAGATCAGCTGGCTCATGGACAGGACAGAGCTCTGGGTAATCAAAGATAATTCCCTGGTGCATGCACATGTAGTCGCACTGTAAGCACATCTGTCTACAAACCAAAAGCAAACCACATAATTTTGGAGCAATGGAGCCAGGGGCCCTTGTAGAGGATAACACAGGGTACTAGAGAGGGAAAGTGGCCCACCTAAGACCACACTGTTAAAGCCCTATTTGTTAGCACTCTAAATAGTACTTCACAGTGTACGGTAAATTGTTGAATCGACACTTTGAAAATCACTGCTTCAACACTGGGTGCCAAAGGTAACAGCAGTAGGTATCACAAATGAGACCATGTTGTTCCCTTGCTTGAAACCTTTTAATGGATTCTGACTGTGCTAAGGGGCCACACTCATGAGCACGATTTACAAATGCCTTGGTGCTCTGGGCCCTGCTTGCACTCCAACCCCATCTCTCATCATCCTCTCATACCAGGCTCCCAGCCCCTATCAGACTTGAAGTTGTTCTGTGATGCCTGGTCTGAATTCCATGCTGTCTCTGTGCCCTGTTCCCACTGCTGGACCCCCAACAGGTCCCATCCTCTAAGCTCTCATTTCACGCGATGACTCCCTACATTATACTGCATAGCCCAGAGCAGAAATTCCCCTTTCTTTCCCCTTTTATGCACAAAATAACTTGAGAGTATCGATCATGTCTATCTGATTCATTGTTATTCCCAGTACCTTGTACTGTGCCTGGTGCATTACACATAATAAATAAGCATTGTTTCACTAAATGAATACATTTAAAGAAGGAAATAAACATTACTATTAGCATCTTAAATCACAAGTAATTATCTTATTAATACCATTTCCTCCTTAGGAAAATAATACTCTATGAGTCTAAGATCAAACCATATGGTTTTTATAAGGGTTAGTTTGCTATAAACACAAAATCTGTTATCATTTTAGTTATTACTAAGCATCATGCTATAACTATGCCCTTTTATCAATTAGATTACAAAAATACTACATCTGTCCCCTCTGTTCCCTGCAAAATGCAGTTTCAATGTGCTGGGTCCTTGGAGCTCTACCTTCTAAATTTTGGATTTGCAGTCACATCTATAATAGTAACAGAAGAGCCCTGTCTGTTCCTAGCTGCTGGGGACCGGTACACAGTGTCCCACTGGAGTCCATAAACTTTCTTGCTAACCCTCAGAATAAGCAGCCTGTGCCATCCTGTGTATGCATTATTCCTGCTATAAAGACTCTCAAATAAAATGCTTTATAGCACAGTGGCATTTCATACATATAAAAGAGTTAAACTTTTATTCTTGTAATATTCCAGATTTTTTCTGACAGGGCCACATGACAATAAAGCTGTCTTTCCCTCAAGTATTTACACCTCCTCCTGTCTTCTTCCACATGTACATAAAGAACTGCATTTGGTTCCCTGCTGAATAAGCCTTAATTGATTTTTTCAGGTGTTTTCTATTGCCATGGCAACCATAATCAAATACCTTTTCATGAATAGCCTTGTCAATTGCAATGTAATATTCTCACTGAATACAGTCTCCAGTTCTCTTTCTGCCAAGCTCTCCAGAGCTTTCTCTTTCTTGACCTAATATTTCCTTCAGGTTCTCAGGCCCCATGGAGGTAATATATTTAAACAGCACGTGTGGCTTTTTAAAATGAGAACCTCCTATGAGTTTCATCAGTGATGACACAAACACAAAAGATAAAAATAGATCATGCTTTCAAGAATAACAGATATTTTAATACTAGCATACTTTGTCAAATATCTCTAATCCTTCCCAAATCACCTTTGATGGTGTTGTTCCATTTTTTTCTTTTCTCTCCCAAGAAAAATCATTATTCATCTTAAGAGAGAACATCTTGTCGAGTGTTGCAGTTCAACTAAATAAGGAAAACATCTCTGCCAAAATGCAGCAAATGTGATTACACAAGGCCAAGGAGAAGCCCATAATTAGATCATTACCATGGAAACAACCTAATTACATGTGTAAAGCAGTAAGGGCTAAGTTACAGATCTGGATATGTTAATACCATTGTCTATGTTATAATATTTCTGCTACTTAGCCTTTCCCAAATATAATCACGAAAGCCATATAGATAAATCCCAACTCAGCTTAAATGAATGAAAAAATATTGTGCAGTTATGTGAATGGAGTTCAGGGATATTCACTCTCTTTATTATAAACACACACCTATACCCTTAAATGAGAAAAAACATTGTGTGTATTAATAATAAATGTATATTAGCATGCAAATAGCTGAATGGTCTTAAGTATGCATTTCACACAGCAAAAATTATTTATAAAGACAACCAAAGTTAGGGCAAGGTAATTTAATTTTTTAAACCATTTATTATTTATACTAGAAAATAATTTTATGATTCACTCCCAGCTATTGAGAAGCCAGTTGTTTTCAAAGTCTCATTTGATCACTTAAGGCTAAAATGTGAGTGTCAATTATTCAAGCCACAGTCAAAGGTGTAAGCCACATCCCCTGAGGGCAGTGGAGACACTGCCCAGAACAGTCTTGTTAATGTAAGGGCCTGTTTACTTTTATAAATGATCAAATTTAAATACCTGTCCCTTATTGCCTTTAACACTATTTACAAATGTTCTCATGTTTGAATTTCTTAATCATCTTCCATTTCCTGCCCTTGCTTTTCCTAACTGCATCCTCCTCACTCAATCACCTCTCACACAGGCTGTCTGTCACAGACATGACCCGTAGGAATGTCCCCTCCCTGCTGAAGGCACAGGCAGGGCTTTGGTGATTCAGCTCCAGTCCTCTCAACCTGGTGCCATTTGGAAATTATCTTCCCCAGCAGCCTCAAAAGTAGCTAATCACTGCCCCTGCCCCCACGTTTCCTGGAAATAGCATGGCTTCCAGAGGGCAAGAGAGGGGAAATGTTAATGCACTGCCCTACACACACGCAGTCATGCTCAGAGGGAACACTGCACTGAGCGCAAGGGTGTGAAGGGCCTCTTTTGATTTTCTCACTGGTCTGCACTTTTCATGCTGTCCAGCAATGCTCCTCTCCTTTGGTCATTCCCTACCCTTTCCAGAGACACTGCTCTCCTGCTGGAGGGGAGGAAAGGGGAGAAGAATGGAAGAACTGTGAATCTTTGGGGGATGGAGATGCAAACACATTCTGGGGCTGTCTCCTACATGCCTTCTTTAGCTTTCTTCTCCCAGGTCACTACACACACATGAACACACACACACCAGGGAACTGAGTGAGAGAAGTGCCAAGTTCGTCCTGGTTCCAGATAATAATGACTTTTCTTGACAGAGGGACCAAAGGACCTGGAACCAGAGAACAATCTATCAACACAAGCACTGGGTCTGAAGGAACAAGGGGATTTGGTGGGGGGAAGACAGCTGGGTTTAGTCAGGCCTTGGTTCTGCCTTTGGATTGTCAACTTGTGTGACTCACTTTCCTACCAGGCCCTCAACTTTCTCCTCTCTATAAAGCAATAGGATGGGGCTAAGTTTGGTTTAGCTGTCCTTCAGGCTCTATCGTTCTGATTCTATGGCTGTAAACTGGGCTGAGCTAAGCCCCGCTTCCCATCTTCTTCCCTCCCACATTCAGCCTGGGCGGTCCCAGGCGGGGATGCTGGGCTGACTCAGGCTCCTCTGCCCTTTCCTGTCCAGCCACCTGGCCTGTAGAGCACACATACTGCTGGGATAGAGAGAAGGAGACTGAAATGGAAACAAGATTGCTGTGCTCAGGCTTAAACATTCACATAACCTCTTTAGGCTTTGATTTATTCTTCTGTTGAAAGATGGCAGTGGGAAGGGAATTGGGAAAACTGGTGAGAGAAGGGTCTCTGCGATCCCCTTTGGTATCACATTTCACATGGAAAATTAATTTTCTTTATGCACTACTCTCACCAGCTTCCTTCCATACTCACCAACCTTCAGTGACTCCCTATTTTCATAAATTCCAAGTACCAACGCCACTGAGCTTCAGAACACCCTTTTGTCCAGCTACAGTGTTCTGGCCCTACCTGATTCCCTCCACACTCTTTTCACAACCGCTCACACCCCCAACTCACTGGTCCAACCAGGTTTTCTCATGGATCTACACATCTGCAATCCGAGTTTTCTTCTGACCCCGATACTGCTTCCTTAGTCATGAACTTGACACATGGTAAGCACCCAATAAATGTTTATGGCTGAACTGTTGCACCACGCTCTCCCCCACTATCCAAACCCATCCTGGTTTTTAAGGGACACATTAGGCCTCACCCCATCTGGGAGGCTTGCTCTGGTCCCCCTAAATTGCATAATTATGTTCTTTAATGCTCAGATTTTACGTTGTAACACACCATTTAGGACCTATAGTCATGACCTCTTAATCACTGTTGAAAGTGTGTGGAAGATTTATAATCTACTCATTACAAGTAGGTATTCTGAGGACTAATAACAAGTTTTCTATCTCCTTATAATTCCCACCCCACCTACCCCCCACTGAATCTTTGATAGGTACTTAGGAAACATTACATTGATAGGTTTAGATGCGCTCTGAGAACACTTCCTCTACTGGGGATGAATTTCATCCCTATCATCTAATTTCCACTTGGCAAAACACTCATCTTTCAGGAAGAGGCTTAAATGGCTGCCTAGAGTGACTTTTTCTCTACATCGCTAGGCAGAGCTTGTCATTTCCTATATGTGTCTGGTGGCACTTGTCACACTGCTGTTCCTATTTGTTTATACATCTCTCTCCTGCCTAAACAATGAGCTCTTTCCCTTCAGGAGAAGAACCACATTTCACTTTTGTTGTAATTCCATGCCCAGTACTACTCCAATATTATAAGGAATGTCAAATAATGTTGAATAGGTGCATAGAATGAATGCCCACGCTTTTAGGAAAAGACTAAATTTTTGCTGTGCTCTTTCTGAAAGCTCTAGAACCAAGTTTTGACAATTTCAGATGGAGGACTAATGTGAGGCTTGAGACTAAGTTTACAAGTTCATATTCTAAGCTATATACTGGATCAAGACATAGGTTTCTAGTATGTATACCTATTCTACCCCCCAATTACCTTTAATAGAACTGAATTAGTAATACATTATACTATACCTTGTGGTTTTAAAAATACACATTTGAGAATCATTAAGTATTTAAAAACCATGATTTAAAGTTAGCATAGTTAATATATTAGAAAGTACAAAGAACATACTTGCTAACAATATTTTCCCTTGGAATGGTCCATAAATTGCGATGAGACTTAAATTGCTCTTTTAACACCATACATATACCTCTCATTATTACTATCTACCTGGAAGTTAGTTTATTAATGTATCCTCTCTACTGGATACATATTCTTTGAGAGCAGGGACAGTTTTAAATGTCTCTGTCCTCTGTAGCACATAGCACAATAATTGCCATGGGGCAGGGTCTGAGTAACCAGTTACCATATGAATCTATGAAGGACCATACTCTAAGTTTTGGATGAATACTAAAACTGTGCAACATGAAAGAAATTACCCTTATCATAGTCTCAGTAATGTTTATCCTTTTCCTGGGCAACTAGTCTGTTTTAGAAAATTATTTTAATGAATTCTATTATTGCTTCCATTTTTTTCTCTTAAAGTTGTCCCCTAGGCATCTCAGAGCCGACTTGGTGAAGCACTTCCAGACAGTTCATGGAATTTCAGGTACAATTTCATACACAATGGTCTGTCTGCTTTCCTTTTCTAGCTTAATTTTCACTTTATGTAATCTTTCCTACTAATTTCAGTTTAGTATTATCTTGCTAGATGATATGCATCTTTGTAAGTTGTCTTCAATTATTTTCAGGTCAAACAGATATTCAAGAACGTAAATAGATGCACACATGCAGTAAATATAAACTAATAATAACAAATATCAAATCCAAGATTTTTGATTCAAATTAATTCTTGATTAAATATCACTCCCAGATTTTCTGATAAATATTCTTAAATTGTTACTACTAAATCGCAATTTTAATTACCTTATAGATTATTCATAGTTTTGATTGTGCTTAAGAAATATCTTTTACTTACCATGGAATCATCTGATCTCACTACTACACACTTCCAAACTTAGCTAGTGGCTTTATAGGGGAAAACTAGGATGAGAGTGTAGACAATAATTGTCTTTGAGATTATCTCTGTACTTTAAGAACTGGGGGGACAGGGCAGGTGAGAGCAATGGAGAAAAAGGTGGGACAACTGTAACTGAAGAACAATAAAAAAAGACATTAAAAACAAACAACTGGGACACAATGGTAGCTAACATAGCACTTACCATGAGCAAGCACTATATTAAGAACTTAACACCCTCAGTTAATCTTAACAACAACCTTAAGAGGTAATAGTATTATTATCATCTGTATTAGTAATGAGGAAACTGAGGAACTCCAAGGTTCAGTAACTTGCCGAAGGTTACAACTTGAGTACTTGACAAGGGTGGAATTGAGATTCAGGCTGACTAGCCCCAGGGTGTGTGCTTAAGCACTTTGCTAACTGCCTCAACTATTCTGGGTCTCCCAAGTCCTTAAAAGATCAGTACGGTAGTATTGAAATATTAGCTTCCAGTATTGTCTGTTGGGAACCACCTTGCCTGGTATCAGAAGCTGTAACCCCCACCAAAGCTAAGGCTGAGCTTGTCTCCTTGCTGGCTTCCTTAGACCGTAAGCCAGCAAGGAGACAAAAGCTTACCTCCCTGGCAGGAGCGCCGCTTCTGCTCCTTTTGCTTCACCTTGCCTGGCCCCCAACGCTTGGTCGGTTAGCCAGTGATGGGTAAGATTCCCCAAGGGGGGAACGATCTAAGACAGGCACGATCATGTGCAAGGCCCCCAAGGAAGGACTTTGAGAGGTACAGCAAAAGGGGGTGATGGACCCTCACCCCTCAGCCCTGACAAAGCCTGAGTCCTCATTGTCTGCAAGAAAATCTCCTAATCTCTTGGCTGCCTTACTTCCCTTGCTCCACCTAAGCCTGAAACCATGACAGAAGGTGGTGCAGCCCTGTGCTGGAAAGGGTGGGTTTCTGGGGCAATCAGGCCTAAGAAAGAATATGTAAAATCCTATGAAACCTGCTTTGTTTAGAATGTTCTCAATTAAATGATAAGGGTCCAAGGAAGAAGTAAGTTTGTTCCTTAAAGTTTTTTACAGCTCTTTGACTCTGACTCAAAATAGTCCCTCAGACTTCCTTGTTACCTATTGTTTGATCCTTACTTTCTGGCAATGAGTAATGAGCTTTACCTGAATTCTTATGCAAATGAACCCAATAAAAGCCTGCTCGGGTGGGAGAACGAGGTGCTCTCCCCTAGGGAGGGTGGCCATGGCGCTCTTCACTAGAGAGAGTGGCCCTTCTGTCCCTATTTCCCCACAGGACCTGGTTGTCTCTGTGTATGTTTTTCTTGTGTTTCGACAAGCCATGCACAGCATTCCACAGTCACTGCCGGTCAGTGATCGAGACAATTGTCCAGCAACTATGGCAAATAATAAGGAAGGAATGGCAAACCAGATAATCATCTATGCTGCTGCAAGTGAGAGACAATTGCTCCCTCATAATCCACTCTGTTCCTCAAGATGACATTTTCCAGCCCTTGCCCCTCTCAGCCAAACAACGCCTTCATGAGGGTGCATTAATGTAAACTTTGTGAGTTTTTAAGAATTCAAGTGCTATTTAAATGAAAGGGATTGAGAGAAGGGAGAGTTTTCCTTCACTCTTGGTAGCAAAATTATTCATTGCCCGCTGCTATTATAAGTCATTTGTTGCTTCAGTCAATACTGCCCAAGGCAGGCCTGTGCTTTATTTGCCATCTCTGTGTTTGAGCCTTGAAATGAGGTTATCGATTTATGATCAGTATAACTCCTGGCTGACTCCTGGATGTTATGATACCACTAATACAGCGCACTGAGGAAATCACCTGCTACCCCTCAAGGCGGGATCTACATCTTGTTCATTTTCGTGTCACCCCAGCACCTAACACATAATAAACACTCAATAAATATATGCTGGCTGAGTGACTAGATTCATAAATTATTCTTTAGGTATAGATTTTAAGTTTCTAATGGGTAGTCTCTGTTTACCACCGTACATGGTGCTAACATTGAATAACATGGACATGACTGAGTGAATAAACTCTTTACAGTTTCAAGGTAAATAGTAAAAACAGTTTATGTGTTGCTGAACTCATGTTAGAAGACACATGAAAATAAAAGCTCTGCCAGTAACAAAAATTCACTTGAAACAGCATGAATCCTATTTCATAAGGAACCAATTTTCATAATTTATTAACTAGAAATCTGGCTCCATTTTTTTACTTCCTCAGCAACATAAAGGAGTATTAAGCTCTCACATATTCTCTATGTTAAACCTTCATCACCTTAAATGTAAAGTGACTTCTAGGTATATGGATCTTAGACAAATAGAAGACATATATTTCTCCAAAGCATTAGTTGAAAGAGGTCTATTATTTTAACCACAAAAGGCTCATTATGATGCCATTCAGAGGAGGTTTCAAAATAATGCATGTCACTGAGGTCAGAGAAGACAGTTCCCACTATCCTGGAATCCAGATCCAGATATATCTGGCATTTACTTTTAGAAGAAACTCCAGTCCATTAAGTTGATATCCACCTGGTGATTTACATGGTACATGAAGAATCTCCAAAATAATTTCAAAGCGTATCTCCAAATGGGGACCAAACTCATGCAGAAAAGTACAGAAGACTAGGGGTGGTAGAGAGACACAGGGAGCCAGAGTGCCAGCAAGACTTGGCAGCATCTCTGGGGAAAAGTGTTCAGAGAGGAATGAGACAGGCATGATAAGCCTGTCTCAGCCATGGGACTGAGCATTGAGTGGGAGGAGATCCTGGCACAAGAGCCAGTTCTAGTGTTGCCCCTAACACCTCACCCTCAGTGCTATGTATGATGACACCATGCTCCCGGCTCACTGGAGAGGTGTTCCTTTAATTGGATAAAACAGTGAAACCAGAAGCTGTCCCCCTCTCACTTTCCAGAAGACTACCACCTAGTGAGCCATGAGCACAGAGGGCTTTAGGTGCAAGCTGCTGGGTAAGGACCGAGTCTTCAGGTGGGGAGAGACTGCCGGGAGAGCAGTAGTGATCCGTAGAAAGGGGAGCCTAGGACTTGGTCTATGAGGGCACATGAGGAACCAAAGTCCCTCTGGGGTAGACTCTGCAGGGAATGGCATACCTGTTGGAGTGAGTTCAGCTCATGGCCAGCAGAATTTGTCTTTATCCACTACAAAATTCAAGTTTAACTCTAAATGTGAAATCACCTATACCTACATGCTGGAAAACCTAAGAACATGAAGTTTATAAATTCTTCTGTAAGATAAAATTATAAGTCATTATATATCTTTGACTGGCACCATGCTTTGTGGTCTCATAAACCATCTCACTTCTTTCTTAGCACTCTACGAGGCTGGCATTACCCCTATCTAATAGATGAAGAAACCAAAGTTCGAAGACACCAAGAGATTTGACCTAGATCATACAACTCATGTAACTTCAGTGGCCATATAGTTCCTCAAGTGAAGAATCTCTGTGTGTTTTTCACTCACTGAGCCGCAATGCAATCATCACTTGTTTTAGGAGACCATGGGTACTGACTGATAAACCATGATGTTAAAGTTGGAGGGCTAGTTGGGGAAAGGCAAGACTGCCATACCAGCAGATGCCCCTGGATTAACTTGTCCACAGCAGCCTGGGATGCTGACTTCCCCTGTCCTTTGTTTTTGCCGTCTTCTAACCTTACTTCTCCTTCCCCTTCTGTCTGTAGATGGGTACCAAGAACGTCTCATGGTGGCTGGTGCTGGGAGCAGAGCAGTCATTTGAAGGAGGATGGAGAGGAGAAAGATAAAGAGGAGGAAGTAAACAAGGGCAGACAGAGAGTGGGTGGAACCACAAGAAGTCCTACCCACTTGTCGTCACTCCATGCTGGTTAAAGCACTCTCTTTCTTAAATCTCAGCCAAAATGTGTAAATGCAAGGAACCAAACACAGTAATGTGCTTATTGGATAAGGAAAGCCATGGCAGCCTTTTTTTTTTCAAGTCGGCAAACAACATGATCCATCTGCAAAGTCAGCCAAAACAAAGACCCCAAAAAACTTTTCAGTATTAAGTGAGTTTTTAGTATTCTCTTTTCCTTCTTCCTCATTCACAGAGCCATTTGCCCATTCCTGCTTCTCCTCTATATTCCTGTAGAAGTCAGGCCACCAAAACAACACACCCAGGCCAGGCAGGAAGCCACTCAGGCTACAGGGCCATCAGGGCTCTGGGGCATCACTCACCATCCAGTCTGCCCCCAGTGCTCTTCAAGGACTGGGAGATGCTATGGAGGGGAAACACCTTCCAACTGACTCTCCATCCTGGAGAGAAAAGCAGATAAGATGAAGGTTGCCAGGGACAGCTAGATTGGCAGAGACAGCTTGGCTCCTCAATACTGCAGTGAGAGGTTCACATCAGGGTCAGGCTGAGTGCTTCTTACTTTCTGAACAAAAGAAAAAGTTGCCCCCATCCTAGTACCAGGTGGAGGCCGCCTGTCTCTCCTCCCATTGCGCAGGTGATTCACCCACCAGGAAATGCAGGTCAGAGGTGCTGATTGTACAAGCTTGATTAAAGAGGCGGGGTGAGCACCTGAGCTTTGAGGAGTGAATCAGAGACAGTCCTCACCACTGCTATCAGACAAATTCTGTTCCTCCGACAAGTACGGAGTGCCTGCCACATGCAAGGAACTGCACCATGAATTAAAATTTTAAAGGAATTCTGAAAACCTCTATTACCTTTGATCAATAACCCCTGGAAAGGTAGAGTGGTTCTTGTTATCAGATGATGAACTCAGCCCCAAAACGTACTGACAGTGATGAGGTAAAGAAGTCACAGAGCCCGGCTGCCAGCTGCCCACTGCATGAGCTGGGCTAGTCTTTCAACCACTTGAACTTCAGTTCTTCAGCTATAATGAGGAGGGTTGACCAGTTAATCTCTGTTAAAGACTCCTGATAGTTTGTTTCTTCCTTTATAGTTTCCTTCCTTTCCATTTACTCAAAACCTATTAATATGAAGTGGGTACCCATTTTTCACATAGGTGTATTTCTAACATTCCATGATTTGTTCAAGTCCATACTCTCAAAGCAATCCATTCAAATTTTATATTTTATTATATTTATATTAAATTCTATATTTAAGCTTTTTACATATTAAATTACCCATGTAGAAGAAATAAGGGGAAAATGAGAAAAACTTTCTCATTTCCGTTCCAGTGGCATTTCTTCAGCCAAAACTCAATCTCCTATCACGCCTTGCTTTTAGTTTTGCAGGGAATGAGCACCAAAACTTGCAGAGTCATTTTTATTGTTGTTATTTTTGGTTTTTAATATAAAAAATAGTTGCAGAGAGAAGGCACTTTTCAGTTCACCCTAGGAGTGCCTCAGAAGGTTATGCAAGCTTTCCATGGGTAGGAATCTAAAATTCCCTCTCAAAACTCCATTGTAAAAGTTTCCATAATCTATGTATTGTTCTCAGCTGCTACTGTACATTTCTGTGGCAGTCTACATTTGTAAAGGATTTTATAATATTTAGCTGACTCTGGTGATAACCTACTAAATTAAAACTCAGCCTCAGTAATGAATGTTTTGACTCCACTTGCCAAGTCCACTAGCAGGAAATAAGTGAAGACCTCTGGTTGGGAAAAGACCTTTCTGTGTGTTTCTAGCAAGTAAACTGTCATCACATTTAATTGAGATTTGAGAAATGGGTAGCAAACCAGCAGTGAATGATGGTATTTGCAAATTAGTTGAAGCCAAGTGAATTTTTGCCTGGAGTGTTCAGACTAAAAATAATAAATATGAGGAAAATCAATGTTAGAGGAGAGAATTTTTCTTGTTGCCCTGCTGATTTTTGATGAATTAAAATGCATATATTTGACTCAGCTTAGAAGTCCCTGTATTTTTTGATCCTTTAAGGGAATCTGTCAAAGTTGAAGTGAGGTATAGATGTAAGATAAGACTAGTAGAAACAGTCTTTGAACCGACGGTACTGATCAAAGTACTGGCCATCCTGTGTCCTCCCCTACTCAGCCCCTGATATAGATTTCTCCTTTTCCAGGGAATCATCTCAAGTGCTTCCAAGGTGGGGGTTGGGAGGAGCTTTTCAATTTTCTTCACTTTCTACCGTGATATGGGCAAAACCATCAATACTCATTTCTGCCAGTAATTGATACTCATGGTTATCAATGACTCTACCCAGAGGTCTGTTCTCCATGAATTCCTGAGCATTTATAAAATTTAAGTATGTGAGGTCAGTGCAAAAGTAACGAGCTTTGAATAATATTAGATAGTAAAGTCTTTATCTTACACATAATTACCTCTAACAGTTAATGTCTAGTAATCTGAGTTATAGAACAGTTCTCTCTATCTCAAGTGTAACATATATTTAATTTAGAGTTTAGAGAAGTTGTCATATATTTAACACTAGGTTCTTTTTTGAGAAAACATTTTCTACTTCCCAGATAATCCAATAAAGCTTGTTTTGGCTTAATAATTACTTTAAATCAGACAAACTCCATTTCTATGTGGCAATATGATTAAAAACCTGTCTTTTCATACTTGCATATATGTAGAGGATATATATACATCTAACATATAAAGGTTAAAATTTTTGCTGATCATTCTGAAATTTTCTCTGATTATACTCTAGTAAGTTTTAGTAAATATTAAGCTTCAACAAAGACTGGGATTTTTTCCCTTACACCTAATTTATTCTTTACTCCAATGATACACAAAGAGGAAATAAGAAGATAACCTGTGTTTCAAATGACAATTGATCTAACTTTTTTCCTTCCTTTCTTTCCAAGGTCTATGGCTGAATTCTAGATACAACTAGGCACCATGTATAGATTTATGATCAAAATTTTCACTGTGATTCTATTCAACCCTTTTCAGCATTGACATGAGGTGTGCATCTTCATAAAATCAAAATATGTTTTCATTTAAAATTTGATTTATTTGCTACACTGATAAAAAGCCTCAAAAAATGTAGTGCAGCTTTTGGCCACAGTGCTTCAGAAACACTCCTAAATTTGTTTGCCATATCAGCCATGTAGACTAGTCATTTCCTCTACCTTCAATAGAAACAGAAAAAATGGATTTCTGGTGGAAAAAATTAAACACATCTCACTTCTACATGTCAAAGTAATTTTTAGTCCCTGAAAATGCTTTGGAAATAATTTAGGCTTTAAATTACCATAATTTTCACCCACCTCCATGTAAGAAAAGGGAGGCAAAAGAAAAAGAAACAACAAAAATCTCCATGTAGTATATTCTGACAGTATCACCTATTATTCTGACTGTTGTTTTCAATTCCTGCATGACTTCCCAGCACTTCTACTTTCCTCTTCCCCTTATTCTTCTCTAATATGTTTCACATTGATTTTTTTCTATTCTCTGCTGACTGCACAATCTAAAAATGCTTTGACCTTAAAGTCAAGGTCAAGTTTGCATTCCTGGAGTAAACAAGAAAGAAAGATGGAGAAGAGAAGAACTGAAAACCATCTAACCAAGAAAAATTATGGAGCAAAAATATGTCCCCTAAAAAAAAAAAAGAAGAAGAGTGTCTCTCTTCTGAGATTTCTTTTTCTTCTATATTTGGCATTCAAGGTGAAGAGCATTAATATAAGCTGCCAGTGAAAGGAGTGAAATTTTTCCCCAAGTATTATTCGTGAAGAAACTAGTCTGGCATTAAATATTCCTATCACTTTGTAGCACAATACATACGATAGAATGAAATATCCAACCATACTATTATGCTCAAGTACTATACTGGAAAAACAAGAACTACACATTATGGCTCCAAGAAGAGTTTAAATAGATTAGTGCTGGAAAAATATACTAAAAAAGCCTTAAGTTTGAATAATCTTCTAGAATTGTTGCAGGTTTTTGAAGATATCATCTCTGTCTCAGGGTGCAACTACAGTAATTTGATTGTTAAGCATTTAAAAAGATAGCATTTCTTGAAATGTTCCATTTATACCAAAGGCAGAAAGACAAGCACACTCATAAAAACACATTTCTTCTCTTCCTATCCTCTTCTGAAGCAAAAGTGCCACACAACCAAAAGCAGGCATTTTAAAACTTCAGAACAGTGCGTGCATTGGGTGTGGACTTGGTTTCCCTGTGCACAGTCAACTCAACTGGGTATCTGAGAAATTTCCTTTTTTGTAAAGGCCCTTTGCTGAAATACCACGCCTCTTTAGGAGGCATTTTACTGTAAAGTTAGGTCTCTGCATAAGCCTTTCCATAATCTGTGTCTTAATGATGATGTGATACACTGTGACGTCACCCAGAAAGCGGTGTCAGTAACTGCTCTGGACGCCTCCTTTAGCTGAGACACGTGGGGCCGTCAGACAGCGTGTCGCAGAGCTCCGTCCACAAAAAGCACACTTTCACTGAGGTCAGAAACCTGCATGTGATCTTGGGTGTATAATACTGGTGCCCTCTTCTTCCTTTTTTTTAGCAGAATCTAATTTTGTCTAAATATTCACCTTTCCTCCTACAAACATGAACCTCAACTCCAAGTCAACCTCAGTGGAATGTGGCTAATTCTATACTTTGGCCAGGAATTGATTCGGGAATAGAAATGTGATCCAACTCTGGACAAGGAGATGTGAGGAAAGGCTGCTAGGGGGACTCCAGAAAAAGAGAGAGGAGGCTCTTTCTTCCTCACCCGGGTGTGACTCCCCATAACCGTGCTGACACAGCCAGCTTTGTACCAGTCTGAAGAGGAAATAACTCAAAGGGTGGCAGAGTGGGGAAAACATTTATGGAGGTACAGTATCAACCAGCCCTAAGGCCCACCCTACTCAGGACTTAGGACTTGAAAGTTTTAGTTGGAATAATCTATAATCTCTCTGAAATATTACACCCTGTGTTTCTTGTAACGTGTAAGGAAAATCTTGCAGGTAGGCCCAACACATTCCAGTAAGATACAGATATACCTGACTGTGTGTGCATCGCCTGCTCCTGCCAAACAGGCATTTTAAACCTCTTTTTTTTGTCAATTTAATGACCACAAGCAGATCATTATTCAAAGCAATCTATGGCTTATTTTGTAAAACAGAGACTCTTCATTTAATGAAGAATCTCTTCCAAATTTCTTATTTTAACCCCATAAACACAGATGTCCACATTCCATATTTCAAGAAAAATGCACCTGAGTTTTTATTTATGTCTGTTTTAATAGTTTTAATATTTAGTGGAAACCACATTTTTTAAAAATCTCTGAATATTCCATAACTTCTAACTGGCTTTTTTAGAACTTTGCTTCTTGCTGTGACACTTTGAATAGATTCATGAGTATAAGTGATTCAATTCAATTCAATTGTTAAAAATTCAGCGGATATTTATTGAGTCTTTAATATGCACTAGGCACTCTACTACACCCTAAGGATATGAAAATGAATGAAATATGGTCCTCCCCCTGTGGAACTGAGTCTGGTGGAGGAGGCAGACTCCTGCACAGATAGTACAGCACAATGTCAGGGGCTGTAAAACAGCATTACCTGCAGGTTCCTGTGGGAGGGGGAGGGATGGGTCCTTAGCTACTGAGGAGATTCAGGTAAGGCTTCCTGAGGAAAATGGTGCCTGAACTAGAAATAAATGGAGTCATAATAACTTTTTCAGGTTAAAAAAAATTCTGAAAAGCATTCAGGGCAGAGGGTACATAAGAGAACCCACAGGTTTTAGAGCTTTGCGAAATGAGCTGAGGCTGATGAGCTCAGTGACTTCAGATGATGGAGACCCTGGCTGATGCCCAGGCATGAGAACAGAACTTAACGGGTATCACAGGCCATAAAAGTGTTCCAAACTACCAACGTTGTAGTTATCAGATCATTTCTTTTCTGGACTAATTTGCAATTTCCATAGAAGACCTTTAACATCAATCTTTGTTGAGTTCAAGGACATATTTAAAAATCAGAGAGAATGATAGTGTCAGTGAAACAAACAATAAATAAAGGGCAGAGGCAGGAATATTTTCTAGCTCTGTTCTTTGATAATGCTAATAGCCTTAACATTTTTTTTTTGGCACTTAGCATTTTAAAGATCCTTCCTTAAGTAGAGTTTCACTTTCCAGAGCAACTTCGTGATAACACAAAGCAGATATCATTCTGTCTTTTCAGATGAGAAAATGGAAACCGAGAGATAGCCACACCTGCAGTAAGTGGCAGATAAGAAGATAGTTTCAAGTCTTTAAGTGGCAAAAAATCTTTGCTTTTTCCTTCACAGTGAGATGGAATCTACACTAATGAAACTCCTTGCCAAGTGTAAGAACGATCATTGATAGTGAATACTGTAGGTAACATGACCCTACCGCACAGGTATAATAAGTTCTTCGTACATTTGTCTATACTGTGTTCACCACACTTCCTGTGGAGATGCCATTAATAATGATTAAAAACTAATAATGTATTCAGCCAGGAAGTGATTGATTTCTAATTTTTCTTTCTGTTCATTGTGAGCATTTTAATCTACAAATTTTCCTCTAAGAATCGTTGTAGCTGCATCTCACAAATTTTGATGTGTAGGTTTTAAAAAATTATAATTTAGTTCAAAATATTGTCTGATTTCTCTTGTGAGTATTTTTTTAATCCATGGATCATTTGGAAGTATTTTATTTAATTTCCAAATATATGGAAGTTTCCCTAAGATCATTTTGTTATTGATTTCTAATTCAGTTACACTGCTTGGGAAAACATACTTCTTGTGCTTTTAGTCATTTTAAATCGACTGAGATTTATATTAAGGTCCAGCATATGGTCAACGTGAATATACCATGAGTACCTGAAAGGAACGTATATTCTGCAATGACTGAGTGTAGTGTTTCACCATTAGTGATTAGGTTCACGTGGTTGATGATGTTCAGATCTTCTGTATTTATATTCTCATTGAATTTTTTTCCAGCTTATTCTAGTAATCACTGGAATACTAGATTCTAAAATACCTGACTGAAATACTGGATTTGCCTGTTTCCCCCTGTAGTTCTATTTTGAGCATTTTTAACTTCTCTGGTTAGGTGCCTACACATTTGAGGATTTTATGCCTTACTGATGAATTGCCCTTTGGTCACTTACAAGTGCTCTTTATACCGGTGGTAACACTCCTGATCTGAAAGTTCACTTTGTCTGATATTAATGTATCCACACCAGCTTTCTATGCTTTTAGCATCGATTCTCCTTTACCATCCTTTTATTTCCAGTGCATGCTATCACACTTAAAGGGCATCTGCTGGCTTCCAGACTCCGCTCAGGATGTCCAGTTGGAAAGGATGTTGCTCCTGTCCTTAGCACGGTGGCAACAATAACAGCAACAAAGGACGCATTTACTCTTTCCAGTGCTGCCTGCTCCACCCCACAGACCTGGTTGCTTTTCCCTTCACCTGGAAGAAACTCCTTTAGCATTTCTTTAGCTTACTTCTGCCCGTGACTACTTCTTAAACTGTTTGCTTTCTGAAAAATGTCTTGTAATACAGGTCTGCTAAAGATGGATTCTCTCAACCTTCACTTATGTGAAAATGTCTTAATTTTACCATTACCATTGTATTATATTAGTTTTCTGCTGCTGCCATGACAAATGACCACACACTTAGTGGCATAAAAAAAAACAAAATTGTGTTACTTTACAGTTCAGAAGTCTAACGTGGGCCTCACCGGGCTGAAACCAAGGCGTCAGCAGAACTGTTTTCTCCAGAAGCCCTCAGAGAGGCTCTATTTACTTATCTTCTCAAGCTTCAGAGGCCGCCTGCGTTCCCTGGCTCTGACCATCTTCCATGTCAGCCACGGGTACCTCTCTCATCCTCTGTCCGTAGTCACACCTCCCTCTGACCACAGCTGGGAAACACACTCTGCTTTGAAAGAATATGATTACACAGTATTTGATCACATGTTATTGCATTTGGCCCACCAGATAAATCAGAAGAATCTTCCCCATCTCAAAGGCGGTAACATCAATCACATTTGCAAAGACCTTTTTTTTTTTCACGTAAGCTTCTGAGGGTTTAGATGTGAGCATTCGGGGCGGGAGGGCATTATTCTGCCCACCACTATTTTAAATCTAAATCTAAAATTTTAGATTCACAGATTTATTTCCTTCCAACAATACTTTTGGCATATTATCTCTTTGTATTCAGGCCTCCGCTGTTGTGATGAGAAAGCAACTATTATTTTTGGCATCATTCCCAGTACTAGTGTATTTTTCTTTAACATTGTTTTTCAGCAGTTTGAATATAACATGCCTAGGTATAGTTTATTTGTAGCTATCTTATTAGGATTTGCTCAGCTCCTTAAAATTTTAAATTGTTATGACCTTTAAAATATGAAGATTATGTTGGCCATTACTTCTTCAAATGCGTTACCTTCTCAGTGTTTTTTTGCTTCTTTCTCTGGTATTCCAATTCCACACACATTAGACCAGGACACATTGAGACTCGTCACCAAGACTGCCACCCTTCTTGACTCCACCTCCCCTGCATGGTGGCAAGAGCATGTGGGCAGAGGCAAAGCTGGGCCCATGCCGGGGTGAATTTCCCAGGGCTTACAGCCTTCCACTGACTGCCTATTAGTGCCTGTAAAAAGTTGACTCATGGATTTTGCTCAGTTTTATAGTTGTTTTCAGCAGGAGATTTAGATTGGTACAAGTTACTATGTCATTGATGGAAATAGAAGTTGCCAAGATTAGTTTTTAAAGAATAATTTGCACTCTATTTTTGGGTCAGAATAGGAACTCTTTTTCTCATACATTGCTCCCTTCAGTCCAATTTGCCCAAGCAATCTCTCCATTTTGTAGCACTAACAGGAACTGTCATGGATAAGTGTAGGTTGAGTATTAGCCTAAATATAGGAATTTTATGATAATAGCACATTAAACTTTTGCATAAATTTATCTAGCTCTACCATCAAAATTATTGCTCTTCTTTGTGTTCCAAAACAAAAGATATTTTTAGTAGAATCTCTCATACACAAATGTAGAGATGGTCAAATTGCTGGCTCATTTTATCTACAATTTGTATTTTATGCTGCCAACCTAGTAAATTACCTCTTTTACTTCTTACTTTCACCAAAAGGATTAATCAAATGCAATGCCCACCTTTCAGAGAGCTTGTACAAAGATTTTATGACAAGAAATCCACACTACAGAGTGGACTCATCTAATGAGTGGTACTCTTCTCGGCTAACCACTGTGACCTTTGACTCAGCATGGTGAGCGCCTATTTTTCCCAAGGGATAATTTTAGAGGTTGTGGTACAGACATGACTGGGCTTCTGCCTTGGCCAAAAACCAGTCTCTGGAAACAAACCTTTGTTTGGCTACTAGCCCCATTATCCAATATGACATGGAATGCAACCTCCTCAGCTTCCACTTTCATGTCTATACTATTGGTTTAATCACAATTACCCTGTAGGGTTACGGTGTAGCTCAAATGCAATGATTTCTGCATCGTGTCTGGCACCCAATGGATGCTCATCCTCTTACCCTTTACCACGCACTCTTCATATCTCTACCCCTTCGTAGCCATAGTGCTCTGAAGACACAGAACAGTGTATTTAAATCTGTTCTCTGATGAGACTTGGCATTCTTCTTAAGTAGTTATTGGGCCACAGGCATTGAGAAATGACAAAATATGGAGGTACTGCTTAAACCTTTTTATCTTTTTTAGATATTGTGGCTTAGCATACATTTCCTTTGAGAAAATAAGTTCCAGTCTTACAGATTTAGGGAAATAAATAGGTTCTATACACTTTCCTCACTGTTAGCCACTTCTCTCTAGAAGCAAATATTTGCAGAAAATTTATAGATAAGGGAAAATAGCCCTCCTTCTCTTTTCCTCTGTTACACTGTTTCTAATGTCTGCTTCCTGTATGAATAAGCAAACCCTCCTGCTACATAAATGATTTACAAAGTCTTCGCTTGGCTTCATTTTAGATTAAATGAAGAAGTAAAAGTTACTATAGGAAGACAAAGGTAAGAGGAGAGACCATATTACCCAGTGCTAACAATAAATCCAATAAAGTTGTACAGCCCATCATGACTTTAAAGGTGTCCATAGACATCATTTCGGGTGAGGCCTACAGCTACTATGACTGTGAAACAAATACAGAAAGCATTATTATCTCCATTGAACAAATGGGGAAACTGAGGTTTCGTGAAATCAATTACATAAAGAATGGGGAAAACAGAGGAAGAAAGGCAGACTTGCCATCTCACAACTGACATTCTAATTTGGGGATATCCATCAAAAACATGTCAATCAACTGAAAATTTATCAATACATTCTCAATACTGAGAAAATGCTATAAATTGGTATGTCTGAGAAGCATTTCTTACTGTGTTTTAAGTATTTATCATTAGGCTTCAGCAAGCATGGTTTCTTCACTTTAATTTCTCATCTAAAACAACCGAGTACTTTCCAGTATTTGTTAACCCTTTTGTTGAGCTATTTCTTTTTTACTTTTGACTCATCCGTGTAACTCATAGCCTACTAAGGAAAACAAATTTAAAACAAAACCCCTATTTTACCAAGGCAGGTACAGAATAAAAAGTATATTATTCAAAATGACAACAATCATACAACCAGAAAACCTCAGTGAATGTTTAGAGAATGTTCATAACTAAAAGGAAATGTATTTGGCATGAAGAGGCATCACTGAAATTATCTAATTTCAGACAAGATACATCACTGAGGTTTTGGTCCAAGTTTATTGTAGTTTTCTATCTTTTTTAATTAGGTAATTTTAAGTTTATAGTTTTGAGTCATCAGGAAAAAAATTGCAACATAATCTGTTTGGAGCTAAGGCCTGCTGCTGACACATTCAAATAGCTTGGAACCTTTATAAATAAATACTGCCAGTGTTTATTTCCAAACATCCGAGAACAAGGGAAATACAGGGACTCTCTGCATGCTTCCGTTTGGAACTGTTTGTGCTGATTCATCATTATCTGTGGATCCCGTTGGAGAGAAAATGGAGTGTGTTCAGTACCTACCAGGTATACAGATATGAATAATTCTGGAAGAAGAGTCACTTTATAAAACTTATTTTTCCTACCTAAACAACTGCCAAAAATTTAGAAAAATAATTCTCTCTACAACTGAATATGGTAGCTTTTACTCCCAGTGTTCATAACTTTTTTCAAAGAGAAAAATTATTTAAATTGGATCTGGAATCTTGTTTCATTTCTCTTACATTTAGAGAAAAAAAAACTTACCAAGACTGTATAAATTGGGTTTCTAAGACTAACTATTTCCTTCTACCTCGTAAAAACTAATTCAGTGGTTTTCAGCAAGTAAACGGGAATGATGATTTTGAGTTCATAGGCCAAATGGCTGGACATAGCTCAAGGAAGAGGGAAAATAAAAAACATTTTTCTGTTAATTGTGTGTTATTTCTCAGATTATTAAAGTTGCAAAGTTTTTCAGTCTATAATCTGTAACTTAAAATATTTGTAAGTTTTGCATCTGTGGAGCCTCACAAAGACTCTTGGCATTATCTGTGTTTAATCAAATATTATATCCATGTCCCGAGCTAAGCAGAAAATAACCTTCCACACATCCTAAATGTTTTCCTTTCCACTGAGCTTTCCAAAGGCATACGCACTGTTCTTTAGGCCCGAGACTTGAAATCAGCTTGTGTGACTCTCATGTTCTTCACTCAAGCTAGTTTTTACACAAACATTTATTATCAGTGAATATTTGATAGGTAGCATACTAGGCCCTGGGGATGGATAATGGGATATAATCATTGTGATCAAGATTGTCATTATCTAGCACACAGAGACAGACACGTGAAGAAACAAGGTAAATGTACAAGATAAATGTACAAGCACAATGGGGCCCCAAGGACAGGCATTTCTGTTAGTACAATTACTGACTCTGTATAGAGTAGGCTGGGGTTTTACTCTCAATGATTTTTTTAAAAATCATTCTTTTATCACATTCTCAAAAAGATGATTTTAGTTAAATGATTTTAAAATATGACAAACTTAGATTAAAATTCTGGTGCTAACAACTCATAACCTAAAATTACATTATTTATTACCGCTGTTTTATGCAAATTCCTTAATCCTCTGTTCCTCCAGAAAGTCAGCTGGTGGCTATCCACAGGCCGTGCAGGCTCCCACATACATATGTTAGAATATAGAGATGCTAAAATCACTTCTAACTTAAGATTTTAGCAATTTATGACAGTACTGTTTAGATATAAAATTAGACTCTCTATTAATCTGTTTTGTTAAGAAGTCAGGAGACTACAAAAGTCCTAAATGTTCTTAAAGAGTGCATCTTTTATATCTGAGAATATCTTAAAACATCACAACAAAATGTGACTAAAATTTTAATCAACAAACATAAAATTTCTACATGTCAGGACAATCCAATGACCCAACTAACAAGATTCAACTATGGCTACCTCCTCTTTGAAAATAGATAGTTTAAAACTTGAAAAGGAACAAGTGTAAATATTAAATATTAGTTTAACTGTTCAAGGCAAACTTTGACTGAATGTACAGATGAACTGGTCTTGTTTTCAATCAGAGAAATGAGCTCACGTCAAGTACATTAAGAAAAGTAGCCCAGGATGCCCAAGAAGAAAAGATCCCTAGCCTCGCACAATAACCTGAAGGGGCCGGTGGTGGCAAGCAGATAAAGGCCCTAAAGGGTGGCAGAGAAGAGAAGGATGGCCAGCACACAGTAAGTACTTCAGGATGATCACTTTCCCTGAAAGGGCACTTGGTTGAGGTGAGAGGCCATACTATTTATGAGCAGAAACTAATGGTTTCACTGGGTTGTCAGTGACCTTAAAGAAGCAAGATCGAAGGGCTGGTGACAAGGAGGTTTTATTTCCCAATGTATATCTATACACTATCAGTACATATGGTATCTGCATAGTACCCCAGGGCAGTGACTACATTTCATCTGCACTGCCCAGTACAACTCTACTTTTCTCTGAAAATGTAGGTCTATTGTCCCAAGCAACAATGGAAACAATTTCCTCCTTTTAAAAAACACCCATTTGAGTAGCGTTATGAGAACCAGGAAGGCAGAAGGAAACCTCATCTTTCAGGGAGTGGAGTCTTAATTCTGACTCTTTGTGGCAGCATTCTTCATTGAGTAGAAAGGCTATTAAAGTGAAAAATGCTGGTATGACAAGGATGGAAAAAAAATCATCAGAAGTAGGTTATTAGGTGTTATCATCAAACACATCACACATTGCTACATCCCTTGTCCCCAGATCTGTCCTTTCTAGCCGTGGGAGGAAAGCACCCATACTATGACCACCTTGGGTGTAGTACAAGAGCAAGCTAAGCGGTTCAGTCAAAGGAAAAACAGCTAATGACTAAGACGTGGGCAATGGAAAATGCAGCCAACACCCACCAGTTCTGTGTCTCCCCTGTACCCTGCATTCCCAGACTACCATGTTTTTCCATCACAGTCACACTGTGGCCCAGCAGTCTGCTCTCCCTGCTGTTACAGCAAAAATAACCCAAAGGAGATAGGGTGGAAGCTAAGGAGCTTCAGTCCCTCTGCCAAGAGAAATCTGGAGGTAAAGCCAGGAAAAAAAGATAGTGGAGGTGGAAGCCCACATGGCATATGGTTAGCTACCACCTGACTTTCCAGAGGGAGAGAGAAATAGGGGATTCGGTAGAAAGCCCCTAGTTTCGGGAGAATAAAGTGGAGGAAAAAAATAGGCAGCATCTGGGCTAAGGGATTGATAGAAAACCCTGCAGAGAAACTCCCTGCCCCAGAACCTCACAATAGGATGTATAATATAAAGTATCCAGGGGCTAGAGCATCAGCATGGTTGCAAGGGAAAGAAACCATGGTCCAGATAGAAAGCCGGACCTCACCCTGTGCTGACTGCTCAAGGAATTCCATCAGGACCATTTCTCATGATCCATCCTCAAATCCCATGCCACCTACCCCAACACCAAGCAGAAAATTGACTCTGGCCTTGGCTGCTGACTCTACATTGAACATTTTTAAAACATATCACTCTCTGCTCTAGCTTTTCACATTCTCTTGGCTGAAGTCCTCTTCATTGACTGTCTTTACTCAAATGTCACATTCCCAGGAAATTCTGCCCTGACCAAATTCGAAGCTCCTAGTTCCCCCCAAACACACATACTTTGCACTCTTGATCCTGCTTACTCAGCTCCACTATGTTTCCATAGAACTTATCACATTCTAACATACTGCAGAGTTTACCTAGTTGATCATCTTACTTATTTCCTGTCTCCCTTCCCCAGAATGCAATTCCCATTTGCTTTCTTCACGGACGTACTCATAGTCCCTACAACTGCCCCTGGGACACAATCAGTGCTCACCAAAGAGCTGTTGACTATTAGAGGAATAAATGAATAAATGCCATAGACTGTCAGCTCTGAAGTTAGAGAGACTAACACATATTCATCTTGCATTCCTTGCAATTGGCACTGTACTTGGCACATACTAGGTGCTCAATAAATACTTGCTAAATGAATAAATGTATGAAAATTATAATTGCAAGTTGAAATAGCTAAATTTGTATAAATACTAAACAGTCATGAGAATCCTGCGGGATGAGTAGTCAATCAAAGGAAAGAGGATATGATATATTCATAGTAGAAGTAGTGTTTATACTACTACCAATAATAAGAGCTAGTGGTAATGTCTGTCAAGCATGTTGTTTAATATGCTATGTTTGGTCACCACAATCACCCTACAAAGGAAGAATTATTATTTTCATCTAACAGATGAAGGCTTTATGGCTCAGAATGTTTTAATAACTGTTTATCACCACAGAAATGGTCAAGACAGCAGGGATTCAAAGTTGGAACTGACTGGTATCTGACTTCCAGTCAAGATGGTGGCACAGGCAGATATGGCTTGCCTCCTCAAACAACCACATGAAAATTACAACTAAAGTATAGAACAATCATCACTCAGAACTGTCAGAAATTGAGTTGAATGGAAGTCTGACAACTACAGAAAAAAAGGAACCACATCTATCCAGACAGGCAGGAGGGCCAGAAATGCAGAATGGGGTGGTCCCACATCCACCTGTGGTGGATAAAAATTCAGGAGGGATATCTCAGGAGCAAGGAGTCCCAGCCTCACACCAGGCGCCCCAGCCCAGGGTTCCAGTGCCAGGACGATAAGTTCCCATAACTTTAGGCTGCAAAAGCCAGTGAGGATTGAGTTGGTAAAAGAAATTGCTGGAGTCCAAAACAGTTTGCCGTAAAGAACCCACACACAGACTTACTCAGACTCACTCCCTCCAAGCTCTAGCACTGGGATAACAGCTTGAAAATCACCAATGGCATACAGGAAGGAACTGAAGTGTCTGGCTTCAAGGGGGACAGCTTTCTCCCAAACAGAAAAGTGGACAGAGGTCATTATCCCTTTTCTGACCTCTCACGAGACAAAGCCACAGAGCTGGCAGGTGGGTGCCATATCTGAGGCTCCATCAACCTGCCTAACACAGTTTGCCCCACCCTGGAGGTCCCCTGAGACTCTGTCCCACCCAACTTATGGGCCCACCCAAGCTGTTAACTGTGACTTTTCCATATGAATGGCTGATCTTGGCCCATGTTTCACAACTTCCTAAATCCTATCAAACAAGCAACAGCTGGCCTTAGTGAGCCCCTAGCACCTGTACCTCTTGTTAAGTGGCCCCAGGTCCAGCCCTAGCAGCAGTCAGCCTAGATCCACAGCTTGGCTTCACCTGGGAATCTCCAAGCCAGTCTCAAGTATGAGCAATCTCAGATTGCTTTACAATTCATGCAGGGTGGCCCTGGACAGAACACAGGTGGGCTGACTTTGACCTGTACCACCTGGGAAACCCCAGAAACTGCATACCCAGTGGACAGCTACAGAACATATTGGAGCACCACCACCCTGCCCCTGCATAGCTGATACTCCATGGAGGATGGAAGTTGGTGGTCAGTGGTCACAGCCATTCCTTTCAGCTCACTGGCCTGGGTAAATCCCTCTCATTCACCTGCCAACAGCAAACAAAGCTCAACTACAAGAGGAGGGTATACTCAGCCCTCACAAAGGGCACACCTTGAATACCTAGCTTAGGTGATAAGGGAGGCTGTGCTAGTGGGACCCTACAGGACGACTACAACATTAAGCCACACTACCAAGATAGGGAGTCATACATAACAGTTCTACCTAATATATAGAAACAAACACAGGGAGTCTGCCAAAATGAAGAGACAAAAGAATCATGGCCCAAATGAAAGAACAGATCAAAACTGCAGAAAAAGAACAAAATGGAGATAAGCAATCTATCAGAAGCAGACTTCAAAGCTGGTTATAAGGATACTCAAGGAACTTAGTGAGAACCTCAATAGCATATAAAAGATCCAGTCAGAAATAAAGGATACACTAATTGAAATAAACAACAATTTACAGGGAAACAGGATTAGAGTAGATGAAGCCAAGAATCAAATTGATGATTTGGAACATGAGGAAGCAAAAAACCAAAACAAAACAAAACAAAGCAAAAAACCAACAATCAAAATGACAAGAAAAAAGAATCCAAAAAACAAGGATAGTGTAAGCACTCTCTGGGGCAACTTCAAGTAGTCCAACATCTGCATCATAGAAGTACTAGAAGGAGAAGAGAAAGAACAAAGAAATTGGAACTCTGTTTGATAAAAATAATAAAAGAAAACTTCCCTAATTTGGTGAAGGAAATAGACACACAACTCCAGGGAACACAAGGAGTCCCAAACAACATGGAAGCAAAGAGGCCCACTCTAAAACACATCACAATTAAAATGCCAATGGTTATAGATAAAGAGAGAATCTCAGAAGTAGCAAGAGACAAAGCTGTCAGTTACCTACAGGGGAGTTCCCATCAGACTGTCAGCTGACTTGTCAAAAGAAATTTTGCAGGTTAGAAGGGGCTGGCAAAAAAGATTCAAAGTCATGAAAAGCAGGGACCTACAGCCAAGATTGCTCTACCCAGCAAAGCTATCATTTAGAATCAAAGGGCAGATAAAGAGCTTCCCAGAAAAGACAAAAAACTAAAGAAACTCATCATTACCAAACCATTATTATATGAAATGTTAAAGGGATTTATTTGAGAAAAAGAAGAAGATCAAAACTATGAACAATAAAATGGCAATAAATACATATCCATCCACAATTGGATCTAAAAATCAATTAAGCAAAGAAAAGAGACAGAATCATGGACACAGAGAGCATTTTCATGGTTGCCAGATGGGAGGGGGTTGTGGGGCAATGGGTGAAGGGGTAAGAAGATTAAGAAGCATAAGTAGGTAGTTAGAGAATAGCTATGGGAATGTAAAGTACAGTATAGGAAATGGAGTAGCCAAAGAACTTATACATGTGACCCATGGACATGAGCAATGGTGTGGGGACTGCCTGATAGAGTAGGAGGGTGCTGGGTGGAGGGAGGCCACGGAGGAAAAATTGGAACAACTTTAATAGCATAATCAATAAATATAATTTTAAAAAAACAACATGGAAACTGACTGGACTAACCCTAAAACCAAGGCACTACTCTGAATAATGCACACTGCACTCAGATACAGAAATTAAACAATGTTTTCCTCGCATCACAGGTGTGCCGACATGGAGACACAATAATGCAGGCAGCTTTGACCACCTGGTTCTAAAGCATACTGGGGCCTTTGGAACATGGCATAGCATCATATGTGAAAGTGTTGCCGTTCTCAAAAAGGTGAAATAAACATTAAGTTGAGAATTGAGAGGGGTTGAACTCCATGTGGCGATTCAAGAAAAGTTTCCTAGAGAAAAGAGATATCTAGGAAGTATTCAAAACGCTGTAAGAGATGTGAAAGGGGAAAGGCAGCATGTCACCAGAAACAGAAAAATATATAAGCCGAGCCCCATGTAAAACAGCCTAAGCTGAAATGCAACCTTTGCACTATGTATTAATTTATTCATTAAGCTAACTTACATTATGTGATCTCTAAATTCAAGGTGCTTTTCTGAGCCCTGAACATACAGCAAAATAGTCTGAAAATTCCTTCCTTCATGGAGCTTCCATTCAAGTACAGAGCAAACAAAAGAAAATTTTGGTGCAACATATAGCACATTAAATGGGGTTAATACTAAGTAGAAAAAGCAAGAAGAGAAAGAAGTTGGGAGTATTGAGGGTTATAATGTAATAATGTGCTATTTTAATACTACTTGAAGCTATCAGAGAAATTGGTACATTGGGGGCACAATTGCCAGATTTGTGTAAAACAATTCAACCTTGAGCTCTGTTTGGCTACATAAGATTTTCTCATTCTTCAACTGAAGCTGGCAGTTCAAGAGGGCGACACGCTCGCTGTCTCTGTACTTGAGGCTCTCTGCTGATTGCCCTGAGCTGCAAATAATAGCAGAGCCCCAGCCAATTTTGAGACTGGTGAAAATCTTGGAAAAGGAGATTTTAAAAACATTATTGCCCACAGAGTCCTCACTGTTGGTGAAAAATAGCAGCAGTGCCTCTGCAGGACAGCCAAAACTGTGGCCTGACCACCGAGTGTCATTGTGGTCGCAGAGCTCAGACCTGGGTCAGTAAAATAAGAAAAGAAGTGGAATAAAATGCAGGTCATGAGCAAAGAGCTTCATCATACTTGATAGGTCATTTCTAGAGAATTACATGATTAAGGAACGTGGGAGAGCAGAGTAGCCGATGTATAAGGACTTCAGAGAAACGTCTTACATGAGGCTTTAAAATTACTTGGGAGCTTAATAAAAATTGACATGTATATGGACACTATCTCATGGCTGAGAGGCCAAGCTGAAAGACTCAAAAGCCTCTAAACAAATGAAAATAAATGACTTGCAATTCACACTGGGAGGAGTTCTCAGGGCTAGCCTCTGAAGAGCTCTGATTTAGCATGAGAGCTCAATGACTAAGCTGTTACATTGCGATAAATAGATTGGAAATGAAATGTGCAAATGAGCTAACTTGGCAGGAGTCTGGAAAGGTAGGGAACCTTATACCATTGAGTTGTTTATATTCACATTTTCAAAAGGGCTGCTTCTGAACATCTGCTTTCCAGAATGCAAAGTGGAAAGTGAGGAAGTAGCCACACTCACAATTGTTTCAAGAAGAGTGGCTGGTCCAGCCAGGCGGGAAGATGAAAAGCTCTAAGTTATATCAAGCAAATAGATTAAAAATGAAACAATCTACAAATACCTAAAAGATGTAAATACCAACTAGAGTGTAAAATTGGCAAAGTAATAGGAGAGAAGTAAAAAAAAGAAAATCACAGATAAAATCATTCTTCTAAAAATTATGAATGTGGCTGGTCATCTAGGCTAAGAAATGATTCTGTTATATTTCATATTTCTATTTCAAGACCCTACTCAAATGTCACCTTGGTTTTTTTTTTGGTTGTTTTTGTTTTTGTTTTGCTTTCTTTTCCCATTCTCCCACACTATCAAAGCAGAAGTAATTACTGCTGAATTATCTTTCTATGGCATTTAAGAAATGTGTCTGTTATAACACTAACCACACTGTATTTTAGCTATGTTTGCATCTCTTTAGTAGGATAGGAGTTTCTTAAGAACTGGGTTTACATCTTATTATATTTTGTATCTTCAGCACCCAGAATATTGAATGGTATATTAAATATTTCATGAATGAAATGGCACCCTTACACATTCACTTGGGATTTAATTACTAAAGTTATCATTTCTTACCTTTGATAAGGCCATACTGTGTTAAAAAGAAAATGAGAAAGTATCTCATGTATTGACAGGAATAAACTGCCGATGTGTCCACTTTTGGTAAAAGAAAAAGTCCAAGTGCCAAGCCAAGTGTATAACTTGTTACTTTATGTGAAGAATGAGAAGAAAAATAGGATCTATTCATATTTGCTATTATTTTCACAAATAAAATCTGAAAGGATACTTAGAAAGCAAATTATTGATTACCTGGGGTGGGGGAGGGGAGAGGAGATCGTGTGATGGGGACAGTGGTAAAAGCAAACAGTTTTACTGCATTCACTTTTATATTGCTTGGACTTTTAAACATTCATTCATTATGTATCATCTGCTTGAAATGTTTTAATTTTTTAAACTAATCACATGGGGAGTTAAAGCAACAGTGACAATGATGACAAAAAGCTGTAAAGGACTCTATGGTTAATTAGTTTAAGCAGAAAGATAATGCTATATATTGCTTTGTTTGTTTGTTTGTTTGTTTGTTTGTTTCAACAAATCCACTCAGTTGCAGTCCTGAATTAAGCTGCTGAAGAAATTAAAGGGAACTTTATTTTCTCACGCAGGCCATGGCAATGAAAATTCTGCGGAAACGCTCACTGGACGCAGGTGAGTGCGCCACGGCTGCTGCTCACTGCACAACGAAGGGGGCGTGCCTTCAGGGTCCCCCAGCTGTCACACGGAACCCGAGACAATTCCTCAGCAGATTGTTAGGAAATCAATATTTTAAATAATGGGATCTGGCCTGTCCTTGAAGTAGTGCTGGGTACTAAAATAGATTTATGTGAAGGTTTCATTTGTCTAAACTAATTAGTGATTGTTTCCCTAACTGATTACTTTCAAGCAAAAAAGTCACATTAAAAAAATTACATATGCATCTTGAGTGGCACATATGAAAGTACAATCTTCAAGAATTTATAAAATGTAATGTATACCAATGTAAAATAAGTACAGGTTACAGGTATTTGACTCATGAGAGAGCCAGCTGGACATTAAAGATGGCTCAAAGGAGACGTGAAGACCAAGGGTACGGAAAGCATGGGAGAAGAAAATGTTGGAATAAGATGGGTTCGGATACAAAACTGGTTAATATACCCTACAAAGTAATAAAACCATAACCTTTGGGGTTATCATTTCTATCAGGCAGAAATTATTTGTGTCTCTACTAGATAAAAATCTTCCAGCAAACATGCAACTTTATAGAAAAGGCACTTTAATTAATAGTTAGATATAATCAAACACTGGTATATTCCCCAGAATAATCAAACCATCTTTGGGCAGACCTGTAAAACATGCTTTGATATGACATTGAAAGGGCACACTACCCTCTGTTTTGCCTTAGTTTCACGTTAGGCAATGTTTCTTAACACATATTCGTGAAAGTAAAAGGCAGTGAAGGAAAGGTGTGAGCTAAAGCTCCTATCCTTACCACTAGGCTTGAAATGAAAAAGCAATTCACAGACAGGGAACAATGGTGTGTTGCATATTTTAAGATGTAGGTCTCCTTCTAATAAGTTTCTTCCTACATAATGAGTTAAAAGAAAAAAAGAATTATTAATTCATGTATGTTGTAACTAATAAGATGAGGATGAGGAGAAGGCTGATACCACTAACAAAGAAGATAATAAATTTGACTTTATTCAGTGGTAAAATAGATCAATAATCTGGTACTTATTGAGATGGGGAAACATTCTAATTCAGAAAACTACCATGAGTGGTAGAAAAGCATGTTATGCTTTTCCAAGCTGAGGGTGCAGCTTTAATACATGAAAATATCTCAACAAACCAAGCTTGTTTTTCCTTGTTAGTTGAAAAGCTGAACAGAAAGTTTTCTAGCTCCTAGGTAGATCACAGAGTTGATTACCATTAGACATATTTTAGAAGCATTCAATGCAGCCAGTCAGTTCTTTAAATGAAGCAACGTAGTTGTGCAGTAACTGGCCAAGGCTCAGCCAGAGACCTTCAGGAAATACAAAGGACCATGGAGAAACCAGGAGTACTGAGTTCATGTTAACAAAAAGGTCATCTTTCATGGAGCAGTGCAATGTGTATTTTTCCAAAAATAATACAAGACATAATCTCAAGGATTACTAAATAAAACTGTTTGGCTACTGGTAATTTTTATACTAATAAATTAGTCTAGGAAAATTCATAGAAATGCAATAAATGAGCAATTTATAATTAACATCTTTACCCTGGAAACCAATAATAAGAACAATCCTGTTTATCTTTGTCTAAGACACTACTAATCTTTTACATCCTTTTCTTTTTGCTTTTTGGAATATCCTAAGGAATTTTAAGCTGGAAAAGTTACATTTGACATAAACCTTTGTATCCTTCCTCACAGCAATATCAGAGATGCTCTGCTTATATGGGAAATGTGCCTTTAAAGAAGGGACAAAAAAAAGGAGCTGGTTATCCAAATATTTCTCTTCTAATGGCCAGATAAGTTTAAAAGGGGAAAGTTGTTAAGAGAAGCACACCCACTGTGAATTATTTGAAAGTTCTAACAGCTACTATAGAAAAACTTGGCCCAAATAAAAGTGTTTCCAATACTACTTAATATTTTCTTACTTATCCATTAGAAGCTAAAGGACTATTTGGGGAAAAATAGGAACTGGAAAGAAGGCCACTTAACATCTTCAAAGCAGCCTCATCATCCTTTATTCTTGTCTGTGCCTGAGGCAGACTTCTTCTTTGTTCTTTTCTCAACTGGTCTCTTAATAAAGTCCAAGGAGGAGAGACTTTAGTTTCCCATGAAGATAAGACTATTAATTAACTAGATTTGCCAAATAAGACTGGGAAAGTAAAGTATTAAGTAGCAGTCAGTTGCAAAGGCGGCAAAGTTGTAAGTGGGACGGCAACTTCAGAGTTAGGACTGCCTTTCATGCTTTGATTTATCTGTGGGGGAAGCACCAAGATTCCTTTAACATGCTAGCAATCAAAACCTTTAAAAAGTCTCAGTCTCTGGTCTTGATTTACAAACAAACAAACAAACAAAAAACAAAGAAACAAAAAAAAAAACAAGTAAAAAAACCCCTAAAACACCCGCCTAAAAGGAACTACAAAAGACCTGAGAATGCTACATAATAAATCTGGGAAAGAAAGATTTCCCCTCTTGCACTGATCTGAGTGGATGGAGAAAGCCTTGGAGGAAGTAAACACTGGGGTAGGATACAATGGAAATAAAAAAGGAAAACTCTCCAAGAGAACTTCTAGTCCCATAAGTAGATGGGTGGAGAGCTGCAGATTGCCATTCTTAATGAGGCAGCCAGCAGCTCAAAAGCTGTCAAGGAAGCCCACAATAGGGGCAGCAAAAGCAAGACTCATTCGGGAACTGGGGAGGAGGAAGTGTGGAAGTTCATCAGACAGGAAAATATGAAACAGGGCAAAGTTTTTACCTATACTGGATCAGTCTTACATGCAAGTGAGTACATTCCAACTAAAAGGCAGTACTCAAAGGGCATGCTGCTTGTGGAGAAATGTGGTTTTCCTGGACGTGCAAATAAGGGTAAGAAATTGGAAGTGTGCCAGATCAGCGATTTTCAACTGGTGTACTGTGGCACGCTGGTGTACCACAAGAATTTTTAAAACGTGCAATAGCTGACTATTTAGTCAGGGGCACTGACCTCTTTTCCCTTAGACTGTCAAATAAGAAAATGACAACAGGCAACACAACAATAGCCATCCAGTGTGAATGAATCAAAATTATACCCATTCCTTTTGTCAGGTTGACAAAAAATGTATGGTTGGTGTGCTGCAGAATTTTAGTAATTACCTTATGTGTGCCGGAAACTGAAAAAGGTTGAAAATTCTTAGATCATTAGAAATTTTAAATCACATTATCTCCTGGGAATGAAAACATTCCCAAATATGTAGAGATTTGATGTATTCTTTGGACTCCCAGGCAGAGTAATTTTATCATTCTTATCTTAGTCTTCGCCTATGGAATTTCATTACTTTATCCTGTTTAATGGTCCGGTACACTATAGCGTCCAGTTAGAGGCGATGTGATTTGGATGTCAAGTTAAAGCAATAAAGACAGGGGTCAGATTCTTGCTCTGACTCTACCATGGAAAGTAACCTCAGGAAACCAAATCTTAAGCCCTTAACCTCCTTTCCAAATACTAATCATCTCTTATTTCCACAAATAGTCCACATTTTAAACAAGTATTTTGAGTCCTCAGATTGAAAGGTTAAGCAAAGATGGCTTTGCTTTAAAATTGTTTTTAAAAAGCATTAAAATTGTTCTCAGAACCACTAAGTTTTACTAGAGGGAAAAACTATGACAAATGCATGGGAAAGATTCTAAAACAAAATCAGATTAAGTTCTTTTGCCTTTCTGAATCATTCATCCTGGAAAAACTGAGATTTTATGGTTGTTCCTTAAATGGAAAGAATAATCTTGGATACTCTGGTACAAATTCTATTTTTTAAGAAGTAGAAAAAAGATTAATTCCAGCATACTGGCTTTGCATATTTGTCCTCTTAAATCTGAAAGAGGTCTTTGAGAGGAGTGCTATTGTGTACCAGCTGGCTGGAATTTGCCTGCTGTGAGGAATTACATGAGTGTGGGCATAATTTGTGAATGAAAAAGAAGATATATAATTAAACATATTAAGAAATCAATGAAGTTTTACAGGTTCCTTCAGTTTTTGAACAGAAGAGAAATATTTATTTTCTTATTGATTGTAGTTGTAAATTAAGTAATTCCACCAAAGTTTTATCTAAATATAAATATTGACTTAAAAAAAAAACAGAAGGAAAAGGAAGGAAAAGGGGGAGGGGAGGAAGAAACAAGAGAAAGACTAAAAGTTTCTTATTTTCAAAACAGACTGTGTGGTTGAATTCCATTTTCCTTTCCTAATCTGATTTTCATTGGCACTGGTATAACCAGAGGGTGATAGCATGTAGTTATATCCAGAATGCCCACATATTTGGTGCATGCAAGGGGGACAGGAAACTACTCTTTGTAGAACACTTAACTTTGGGGGGGCAGGTGGTAAGCTCCTTCACACAGGTGACAGAATTTACCCTTATATTAACATGAGATAATTATTATTGTCACTGTTTTGAAGAAGGGGACACAGAGGCTCAGAGACGGTAATTCTCCAAGTTCTCATAGCCAAGTAGAGGCAGAGCCACAATGCAAACCCAGTTCTGTTTGACCCCAGAGCTCCCTCTCTTTTGCTGACTATCCGCTCTGTCCACGGGCCAGAACTGGTTCCACTGAGCACCTGACTTCATCTAAGGTTTGGTAAGATCAGCCCTCCTCCACTGGCTGCATAACCAAAAAAATTCTAATAAAATACCAAGAATTCTCACAAAATACACAAGTTTTCATGTGAAGGAGGCATGCTAAGTGTCCTTAGTTCCTGAGAGTTGCCTGTACCAATAAAAGTGCCTTCTTACAAGGACACTTGTTGCTCATTCTGACACAGGGCAAATCTTCATTATGCTGCAGGTAAACTTTCAAGTCAGACACAGCTAGTTCTGTGAGCCACACAGCCTTATATGGCTTAGTGTTTTCCACACAAAGTCTACTCTCCGAACACTCTACATGCAATAGTATACGGTTTACAATCCTTACCGCTCCTCTGTCAAACTGCCGTTCAAATGGCTCAGTAAAAGCCACCAGAATGGTTTCCTCTCTCCTGCCTATTTTATGGCTTGTCCTTTTTATTCCAAGTTAAGTCAATCACTTACACATCTTAGAAGTTTGGAAGAATATAGGCCACTCTCTTACTATAACTGAAAATCAAATAAAAACCCAATGTAGCTCATCAGGAATGGCCCAGTGTGAAAGAACCAAGATAATCTGAATGAAATGTGAATATTTGTGAAAAGCAATAAGAAAAAATATTGACTCTACCTTAATGTACAGAACACATAGCGGGGGAAAAGAGGAAGAGAAAGCATTTACTTACCATCCCTTCCGCTGCCCACGCCCCCTCCCAAAAAAACTGTGGCTTCTCTTATTTCAAAACCAGAATGATGGGTGCTTGATAGAAGGGACTGATTTCAGTCTCTCTCACTTAACATTTCCACCTCTGTGTAGCACCTGTACTTGAAGTATTAGCATCACTTTGGAGTTGGTGGGAAGTCCAGAATCTCATACTGCCCCCAACACAGACCTGCTGAATCAGAATCTACATATTAAGAAGGCCTCTCCCAACAGGTGATTAATATGCACATTTATATTTATACATTGATCTATTGAACCTTGTCACAGCACAGAAATATTCCTTTCCCTAGAGATTATACCAGAAATAATTTCCTAAAAAAATAATAATATAATACAAAATAATAATAGAATAATATTATAAATAATAACTTCACTAGAATAATAACTCCATTGAAGTATATCTAAATACAAAGACTAATCTTTGAAAATAGAATGGAGATCATTGAAAACTAATAAGCTGTATGACTGAATTCAATTTTTTCCTAAGCTATTTTGTTGACATTGATAAAACCAAAGGTTGAGTGAATGCATTTATTCATGTGTAAACAGGGATAAAATTGCCTAATCCACAGGGTTGTAGTGAGAATTAAATAAGATAACGTGTGAATAGTGTTTGGCATATGGTAGGCACTCCAAAGTAGTAGGCACTATTAGTTACCATTATTATTAATATCTGTACCAGAGCCCAGTAGATTAACTGGCCAATTTAACTGGCCTCCTAATCAACTTTATTTTCTCCTCTGCCCTTTTAGAGATGAATAGACCTATAATCACAAAACCTGGTTTTATATTCTTTAAATTTCTAGATATGTAAATAATGAGTCTAGATAGAAAAAATTCCCCAAATACGCCAGACATAAAATACTGATCCTGCATTCTCCTGTGACTCAGAAATAAACAGTACAATATTCTCTAGCACAATTATAGTTAGAATAGGAAATCCTTCCGTTAGACTTCTTCTCATGACAAAGATCATCATCAGGTTGCCATTCCCTTAGCATTCTCTCTCTCACGTGACACACTCAGCTCAATCTGTATCTGTCAACACCATTGCCATTTCTAATCCTAGCCTCAGAACTGTGAGCCGTATGATTATTACTATGCCATATTAGCATCTGTGGTTTCCCTTGATACTAATGGGATGCAAAAGGTGACACGTGTATGGATTGTGTCAAGTTGTCACACTGCACAAAAACATGGTCCCCATCCCACAGGCTGTAATATCCATCTAATGATACACTCATGTCACAGAAGTACCTAAATAGCATTCTGCTGCCCGTTAAGACTTCCTTTGCAGTAGGAAGAGCTCAGGGAGATGTATGTGAATGAGTGATTACATGTCATATGAGATGATTAAAAACGAGTGGGTCCCTTTTAGAGATTAGTGGTTGTTAAATTATTTCATTCACTTGCTGTTCGTGATGAATAATAAATCACTCTCAGTGTCTGCTGTTCCATTCATTTATTACATGTGGATGTTTAGAAGCTAATTACTCCGAGATAGCCTCCCCAGCAAGAAGGAGTGAGGGGAGGAGGATTCCAGCTCTGATTGCATTTTCTTTTATGCTGAGCCTGAGGTTGAGCCAGATTTTTTCAGTTTCCCACAGTTATATCCATTTCCCAGTTTTCTTTCAGAATTCTGTTTAAAATGTCCTAGTGTCTGAAAGGCTGTTAGAGAGTCTTAAAAGATCAAAAAGTCCATTAGTCAAAAATAGTACTTCCTAGAACTGTAAAATTTCAGCCTCTATTTGGTAGGTATCTAAAGGACTCATTTCCTTTTTGGGCATCTGTTAGGTTTTTTTTTTTTTTTTTGAAGATCATACAGCAAACACACTCAACCCCTTTCCTCTAAGAAAGCAATTGATCAACTCCTCAGCCAGTGCTTATTGAGTGCCTACTACATGGTCAACACTGATAAGAAATTGTGGAAAAGAAGAATATAAGCTATGTTTTTGGCTCTGAAGGAGGTTAAAATCAAATCAGGGAAACAATCAATACACATAAAACGATAAAAGATTCAGTAAATACCTATTGTTCGTAAACCTTGGGCCATGCATTGTTAGGCACTTTGGCAAGCATTATGTCATCTAACTTAATCATAACAATGCTTTGGGATGAGTCTTATTACCATTATACAGGTGCAAATTTGAAGCTCAGAGATGAGGTTTACTTGTATTCAAATAGCTGTTCAGTAGAACTGAGTCCCAAACATCTCTGGACTCCAAGCCCAGTACACTTTCCAAAATCACCTATGTTCCAAATACAATATGTGAGATGAAATTAAGCGCTAATTGGTGTGGTAAGAAGACTGAGTTTCGAGAGCTGAGAGAAACAGGCCCTCCCATAGTTATCAAACAAGTCTTTGTAGATGGAGGGTATTCACCGTGAGACTTTAAAGGCTGAAAAAGATGTAAGGGGCAGAGAAAAGAAAAAAAATAAAGCAACCAGAATCAAGGCCCAGAGATCAAGATAAGAGAGACATAGGAACAGCTATTGCAAACTGAACTTAGTAGACCACATAAGTTGTATGTGTTTGGTGGGGGTGGGGAGGGATAATTGATTAGGTTTCTCAGGCAGATGGGACCAGATTTGGAAGCATCTAGAAAACTAAGCAAGTCATTAAGTATCATACGACAGGAAATAAAGAAACTGCAGAATATTTTTTTCTTGACCAAAGTTTAGTCAGGTTTCTCTGAGCTACAAACTCTCAGAACAAACAATTATGTCTACCCCACACACTAAGAGACTTAAACACACTCCTGCACAGCTTCTATCCACCCAAGGCCATGTCCTTAGGATGACTCCAGTCCCCTTAAAATGCCTGGCCGAGAAAGCTCAACACAGCCACAAGAATGTATTGTTTGTTTCAGCAAAAACCTGACTATAGTCTCCTTATCACTCTTAAAGCATTCTCTTTACAAAACTTGCAAGTATAAATCTTCTGTGTGTCCCTCTGAGATGTATCTTCTACAACCCAGGAATATCTTACTCAAGGATAGCCATCTCTTTGAAATGTAATGATGAAGAAAGTTAGGGTCCCTGTGGCCCAGTCTCTGGAAGGTGGCAGCCTAATGCCGGTAAGGTCACCACAGAGGGCATCAGCCCACTGACCAACACCCATCTCCCCCTCACTGCCTTTCAGTATTTTTCCTTTAGCACACATCAGGGCTTCAAAAGCCTCTCGCCTTTTGTTTCACTGGAGTTGAGTTCAGTTTATACTGGAATCCTTTTTCCCTACTGCAGTAACCTGAAGAAAATGTCTTGTCACCTCCAACAAACATCCAGCTCTATTTCTCTTTGAGAGTAATGGGGAGGAGAAGAACAATAAAAGCAGTGTTCTCAGCAGCAAGAAGCAGAATGAGTCACTTTCCCCTTTAAAATGCTTCAGTAGATCCGCATCACCTCCAGGTTAAAGCCCGAATAATTGAGCAGGGCACACAAGGTCCTTCGGTTGGGTCTTGCCCACCACTCCAGCCTCATCTTTCACCACTCCCCAGCAATACCTTCCTGAGTGCTGTGCTCAGGAAGTGCCCTTCCTGAAATAGACCATACTTGTTTCTTACCTTCATAATTTTCCAAAGGCTATTCCCTTTGCCTAGGATAAGAAAAAAAATAGGCAGCATGTATTGAGCATCTGAAGTGTGTAGGCTCCATCCTAAGAAATTTACATTCCTCAGCACCATTAGTACTCTCAATTTTACAAGGTACATAGTACCCTTTTGCACATGAGGCAATTAAGGTTCATTGAGTTTGGGTAATTTGCCCACAATCATTCAGAGAGTGGCAAAACAGAATTTAGCACAGGGATTCCAGATCTCCTTCCTGACTCAGCTGTTACTCAAGATCAAATATGCCATACTACCTCCCCTCCTCTCGGTTCATTATTTCCCTGCCTTGTAGCTCCATCAAAATCCTAGGCACACCACAACATTTAGCTTAAGACTCTCCATCACTTGAAATAGTCCCTATTCTGCCTCTCCACTTTTACAGCATTCTTTGTTTGCCCTGATTGTAGCTATTGTCATAGTCAGAGACAACATTTTTCACTATCTGTATCTTTACTACCTTGAAGGTAGAATGCCTGGTTTATTTTCATCTCAAGCCTAGTACTTGGTATGAAACACACACTCAGTCAAAGCCTGTTGTATAAAAGCCTGAAAGTGGAGAGAGACAGGTATAAGACAAGTTGCTGGAAAAGTTGTGTTAATAAAGGGATAGGTTAGTATTTGCAGTGAAAGAGAAGTGAGCATTTTGCAGAAAAATCTATAGACATGTTGTTTTTTGCATGGATTATAAAAGAAAGAATTTTTAAAGTGATGTATTCAACATACATTTGTTGAACCCTTTCTGTGCACCTAGCGCTGTGGTGAGCCCATGAAAGACACTGAGGCTTTCCGCATGGTTACGAGGAAAACAGAAAGCCCATTGGCAGAAACAGGGAAGTCCTTCTGGAGCAGCGATTCAGTTGGGACTACGTATAGAGAAAAGAACTGGATGTTCAAATGGATGGTTTCCAAAATCTTTGAGATGAGCACATCTGCATTTTTTGTTCTGATTTGATTTTTAGTTTATTTCTGCCAATAAAAAGGAAGGTACATATTTATCAATTACAGGAGAAAAGCTCACTTCAGCCATGCAGATTTTCTGTAGGTGGCAAAGTAGGAGAATGGCTTTGCGTGAGTACAGGTTTGGTGGCTGCGTAATCAAGTACACAGCGCCACTAGTGTTCCAAGGCTCTCGCCATAAAACTTGTATTGTTCGCTATTCTGCATAAATTCCCATGCCAAATTAAAGGAGTTTTAACCCGTATAAGTAGGAGGTGGGGAAAAATTATTACAGCCTGTATAATTACATTCAAACCCAAATTCAGAGGCTGCTGTGCATATGCTATGCAGAACAGTTTAGCAAACCCATCAGCCTAAGCCCCGGGTGAAGAACAGACAGAGACTGTGGTTGGCGGTGTGCAGGGGGACATCACACTGGCTCTCTGGGGTAAACACAGTCACGAGGTATAGGGCTCGCCATTCACTGTGGTGAAAATGACCCCACCATGGACAATTTCAAACTATCTCTCTGCGTCACAGAACACTGAGTTGGGAAGAGATGTGTCCATTGGGCTTTCAGAAGCCAGTGTACACAGGTTCCAACACACCACAGCCTTTATCTGAAGACTAAAATTTCTCACATCTCACTTAGTGAGCTGCCAAGCTTACAAGCTTGTTCTACAAGATGGCCCTCCAACTGGTGAAAGGAACATATGTACCGTGAGAAGTGGCATTGCGGAACAGTGAGCCACGTGTCTTTTGAAGTTTCCAGAACTTGGGGATTCTTGGAGGGGAAAAACTCAAGCCTAAAAGTCCGGAAAAGCAATTATGTTCCCTGAAGTAATGGTGTGTGAATGGTGTGTGAACTAAAGGACATTTGTCAGCACAATAAGGACTAAATAATTCTACTCCTGGGACTACCCCCTCTGACCCGTGACTCCTGTGTGGTTCTAGGCCCAGGCCAGGTGTGCAGCAGATGCACATGTCACTATGGTGAAAGAAAGCATGTACCTGACAACCCTGTAGTTATCTGCCCACATGCTTGCCTCTCCTCCTGGATTCTGAGCGCCCAAGAGCCTCACTGCATCTCTAGCAAGTTCGTGACACACAATGGGTTCTGGGGTCACCTGTGCACTGAGTGAGGAAATGAGTGGGCTTTCAGGGAAGGCGTTCCTTTTAGGGTACCTGCACTGCAGTGTTCCTGAACAGATACACTGTGAGAATAACACAATAGCAGATGGAAAGAATTTTGAAAAACAAAAGAATTGAACAAATGATGGATAGCACTATTATCTCATTGTTACTATTATCATTATATCTCAAAAGAATCTGCTATAAATTGACTAGAGCTGTATGGGCTTTTCCAGTCAAGAATATTGACAATAATCTCTTGTAAATATAGAGTTCTCCTGGCCATGTGGTAAATGCCTTGAAATACGGCCTTCTAAATTATTGTCAAAACATGATCGATTGCCAATTTCAGAAACTCATGTGTGTAACGTACCTCAGCCTCTGAGAAAATAAAAAATTTCGTGATGCTATTTCTAAGATTCATATTCTAAAAGCAACTCTATTGGAGCGGATTGCTTATTAAATTTTTCTGCTTAGATTATTTTTCAGCTGTTTCTTTTAAGCTTCTATTGAACATCGAGTTAAGTTCTATTGTATCTGTTTTGTCAAACAAACAGCAGAATGCCTGGTCTGCTGACCACAATTTGCTGGTTCGCCATTATGTGTTACCTCAAAGATTCTCAAAAGTAGCTATCAAGCAGGTAAGAATCATCTGGGAAATCTTTTCACACTATACATTTATTACCCAGGTTGTCTAACAGGCTCCCCATGTGATGTGCCCCTTTCCTCCCTACAGGCCGAAAATCACGTTATGTCCCACAGATATGAAGGGACAGAAACACCAAAAGATTGAGGAGCATTGATTTGAAATAGTTTGAGGTAAGTGCTTATAGAATGGAGTCACATGTAAAGTATAATATTAGAGCTAAAAGGGATCCTCAAGAAGATGTAAAATCTTCTACTTACCAATGAGACCCCAAGGCCCCAGAAGGTCGGGCCATCATTTCCAGGTCCAGTGCTAGTCACTGGGAAGGCAGGGGAGACCCTCACCCAGTTCCTGTTTTTACATGTTTACGCCCTCTCTCCGTGCTGATCCTTTTGACACAATAGACACGGCACAGCTAGTTACCAGGGTCTGATAGTCAAAATCCTGTTTCATCTGTTGGTTCCATTTTAGTTGGTGCTCAGTCTGTTTACGCATTTGTTAGATTAATACTTATTTTACAATTTGGTGTTTAATTTATTGTCTATCTCTAGGCACTCATCTTCTTGACCCAACTTCCTATTTCCAGAGCATGTTTGTGCCACATATTTTATAGACTTCCAACCTTCTCTCATTGTTCAGTGTTAGCACATTTAATGTACCAAGAACAGTGTCACTTGTTAAAGATCTGGTAGCACACAAGATGTCGTTCTTATCCTCACAGAATTTACAATCTAGTACAACTGCCAAATAACCAGATAATTGCAACACAGAGTGATAATTACCATGATGGAAGAACTATAGATTCCTATGGGAACTCAGAGAAGAGATACTGTATTCATCACCTATGCTGTACAGCAAATTATCTCAAAACTTAGTGGCTCAAGCCCTGGCTGGTGCGCCTCAGTGGATTGAGTGCCAGCCTGCAAATCAAAGCGTTGCCTGTTAGATTCCCAGTCAGGGCACACACCTGGGTTGCAGGCCAGGTCCCCAGAGGCAATCACACATTGATGTTTCTCTCCTTCTTTTTCTCACTCTCTTCTCTCCTCACACCCCCGTCTACAAATAAATAAATAAATAAATCTTAAAAAAAACCTCAGTGGATCAAAATACCAAACATGTCTTATTTCATAAATTATATAAATCAGGAATTCAGGCATGGCTTAACTGGGTATCTCTGACTCAAGGTCTTAAAAAAGGTCACAACCAAGCTGGCAGCTAAGGTTATGGTCTAATCTGATGGTTCAGCTGGGGATGGCATGTCATCTGTTTCCAGACTCTAATATGACCATTTACCAGCCTCAAAAGATTTGTTTCCAAGTTCACTGACATTGCTGCTGGCAGGCTAGTCCTCACCATGTGGGCTTCTCTCCAGATGTTTGAGGGCCCTCTGGCAATGGATGATCAGAGGGAAAGAGTCAGAGAGTGAGAAAGGAGGCTGCAGACAAAGAACAGTCTTTTTGTAACTGAATTTTGGAAGTGACATCATAAGTAGAAAATGCACATCCTTTTACTGTATTCCATTGGTTACAAGTGAGTCATGGGTACAGCATATATCAAAGGGAAAAGATTGCACAGGGCATGAGTGCCAAGAAGTTGGGATCATCAGGGCCAACTCAGAGACTCCCTATCACAGGCACCCTAAATAGGTCGGGATTAGGGGTATATACCAAAGGAATCCCTCACTCTTCCATTCTGAGGAATGGCATCTGAATGAACTTGAAGGAGTAAAGGCTGAGCAGAAGTAGCCAAGCTGGGATGTGTGTGTGTGTGTGTGTGTGTGTGTGTATGCATCCCTATTCACTCAGGAAGATGGGGAGTTGTTCTCCATAAAGAGTAGTCCGTGCAAATGAGTGATGGAAGAGAAAGCTGGTTTAATATTCCTGCCACATGGAAGTATAGTAGGAGGTAGAGAGTGCTCAAGATGAGGCTGCCGCAGAGGGGAGGCAAAGGATGGGTCGTGACCACACCCACTTGCTTCCCTTTGTTTCCCTGTAATGGTTTCCACTGTTTTATTATTAGATAATGACAGGTTATTGAAAGATACATCCGTCAAAATGTTTTTGACTGAAAGTAAAACAATCCCCAACTCAAACTCACTTAACCAATGAGGAAATGCATTAGCTTGCACAGGGCTAGATTTCTGAGGTTGTCCACTCTGCCCTCTTCAGTATTTAGGATTTATTCCCATGGTGTCATATCACATATAACAATAGCCCAAGAAAGAAGAGAAACAGTCTCTTCCTGCATTCTGTACTTGAGCTGGAGAAAACCTTTCCCGAAACTTCTTTAGATTTTCTCCCCTCATTTCTCAGTGGCCAGGATTAGGTCACAGTCTAATTACTGAATGAGTCATTGGTGACGGGAAAGTAATTACCTTGATCGGCTTAGACTAATCAACTGAGATGGCATTGGTCACAAACTTCCACTACAGACAGCTTCATACCCAGGCTAGACCAGTGTAGTCCCTTCAAGAATTCTTTTCCCTGGTTTGTGCTTTAGCTTTCATGCCCTGGACTTTAATTGAGGGCAGTTCAAGGATCAGCCACATAAAATGTGTTCATGCATTGATGGTAAAAGTGTTTGAAGGCATCATTTTCTTATGTCACTTGAGGTCTTTTGTGGAAAGCCTTGCATAAGAAACTCCTTCCAGAATTAAAGTTGAAAAAAAAAAAACCAAAACCTTGAGGATAGTATGTATTGTCTCTCTGAGGACAAGGAGTATGGAGCTGGCCATGCTTCCCTTTCTACAATGGCGGTCAGGAAGCTGCAAGTCAGAGGTGGAAGTAAATCACAGACCTCTATAAACAACTGTAAATTACTGGGAAATTTATTTCCTGCCTGCCATCTCAGATTTCATTTTCTGTTTCTATATCTTTGTAACTGAGGCTTCAGCTGATGCCTCCAAGCTTCTGATGGCTCAGCATCCTCCTTCTCACCCTCCGTCACCCATGCTCATTTCCACCACTAGCTGCCACCCCAAACTGGCAATATGCAGCATTTGGGGAAACTTACTACCCCCAATGGCCAGAGGATGATGGAGTGAGGGAAAGCCCAAGCCAGACACAGTACATCACTTAGGAATTTAAAAACCCTGTGTCATCCACTCTTGTTCCCCCCTCACATTCCTCACATCTCTTGGGGAGCAATACAAATTTCTCCCCTTGGCCTGTGCAAGGCAGTTCAGGGATCACCTTTGGTTATTTAAATATGCTTTTGGAATTCTTCCTTTCACTCTGGGAAGCTCATCCATACACTCTGAACACAGTTCTCTCCCATGAGAAAGCCTGGCAGATAACATGTCTCCATTCTATCAAACATATATATTTTATTAACCTATTGTATATGTCCTTCTTTTGAAGCCACTCCAAATTTTGGGGGGAAAAGGCAAATTGTAAATAAGTTTAGTAAATCTTTATTTAAAATATTGTAAAGGATGTTATTGGCTACAAAAATAAAAATAAAATGCTCAAAATTATAAAATGTGTGTAGCTAATTAAAACAGAGGATCATCAGGTGAATGGCTGTGTAGCATGTGGGTATCACTTTCCTACCCTGTTCCTAAGACTGACATCCACGATGGGAAGTCAACTCAATAAAACACTAGACATTTCAAAATCCAAAACCCACCTCTCACGCATTGTATCTAGAGATCATAATTGTAATAAACGCTTTGATGCAATAAGTGTATTGTAATCTATTTGAAACAATCATATTCTTTACCTTGCTACTGTCCATCCCCATAGCCAAGAAAGAATCCTTGACACAATATTGAATAAGTATGTCATCCCACCACGGTACAAAGAGAGGTTTTTAAAGATACTGAAAAGGATATCTAACCCAAAACAATATTCCTGAATTATTCATTTTGCCACAATGCAGTTGGAATCCGATCCACACAGGTCTCCTTTCCACTGTGCTCCCACCCCCTGCATCATTCCTTTGAAGAGCTCAACTCCAGTCCTCGCTATTCACAAGCCTTTACTGGAGCCCAGCATGCGAATGCAAAGCCATCAATAATTTATCTTTTTCCACTTTGGCCAGTGCTGATGTTACTGGATCAGCACAAAAATGATCCAGGTGAATAATACTAACAATAAGAGTGCTACCTTAGATGTCCCGGACACATTTCCTCCCTGCAGCTCTAATGGCTCTCCAGTCTTTTGGTTCAGTTGTCGTTTCAAAAGAAGCGGATACTGTCTTGTTGTTCCTAAGGCAGATAGAAAGTACAAAGCTTTAAGCCACAGTCATCAGAAGAGAAGATAGGACTCAATAAGAAAATGCATAGGGTCTAACTTAAACATTGTCATACTTTGGAGACAGAAATTGTTTTCTCTCTTGAAAATCCTCAGTGGCAGAGTGTTAAAAAAATCAACAAATACAGTAAAGTAAACTAACATGGGCAGACAATTTACAGTTCACCAGTATTCCTTATATACTACTGTTTCTAACCCCTAACGCTACCCAGGCAGGGACACTTTGACCTCCGTGTTCCAGATGAAAACTGAGGCTCAGAGCGGTGAACTTACTCACCCGAGACTGTGGAACTAGGACGTGATGAGGACGGGGCTCCAGTCCATATCACCTGGCTCTGAATCAGGTTATTTTGTTGTTGATTTCTGAGTAGCTGTTGATAAGAAGGATTTTATCCACATTTCAAATCAGACAGGGACTCACAGGACTTCATATTGTTGTATAGAATAAGAAGAAGATGGAAAATAATTCCTTCAAACCATTAAGGCTTTAGGTTCGACTGGAAACTTGAAAACAACTACCACAACAAGGTCTGGTTGTACTGAAATTTTATTTATATATGTGTGTGTGTGTGTGTGTGTGCATGCACACACACACATATAAATATATATGGATGTATATATAAACATCAGTCTTAATAGACCCTGAAAATATCTGAGTTAATCTATCTCCTAAAAAAAAGTGAGGCTGTTTCCAAAGCTGGAAAAAAAAATGTAAATCAGGTATGAGCATGATTTAACTAGACAGCAATTTAAACAGAAACTTACTGCCAAAATGCTAAATATTAATTATGTTAGGAATGAGCAGGTTCAGCTTGGTTTGCTGTTTCAGAGGGTCTCAGGGAAGGCAAGTTTTAACATTAGGACCATGACAGCCATAAAGAAAAGGAGTAAGTATAAGCCATCCAGCTGATGGACCTCTCAGAATGGACTTGCAATTAGAGCTTTGTTAGGACCCGGGGCTGGCCACCAGACATCGAGTGAGGAAGGACAAGCCATGCCTCTGCTCGAGCACCAACAACCACGATGCTGACAACCAGAGCCAGGCCTGTCCCAGACCCGTAATGCTCTTCACCTCCACTCATCCTCACAACGACCCTGGAGGAATGACCCCATTTTGGAGCTGAATAAACAGGTTCAGAGAAGTTAATTCTTCCCAAATCCCAAGCCAGTAAGCAGCTGAGCTGGGCAATTTCAATATAGGGCTGGGCCTCTTGCTCACCACACAGCTCTGAGTAGGTGAGGCAGGTTGACTCCCCTGTGCAATGTAACACATCAGCCAGAAAGCGCAGGGGTGAGGTGAGAAGACAAGGAGGAAGACAGAGGATCCATGAAGCCTCTCTCTCTACTCCTTGATTCCCTACACCTCCGTCAAAAACCAGTGCCCTCCTCCTTCCTCCTTCCCTCTCCCACAGCCCTAGAGGGTGAGAATAGAAGAGTAAAATGACATGTGTCACGTCCTTGTCCTGGCCCCAACTAAGAGCCAAAATTCACAAGTGGCCTAGCCAGGGAAACTGACTTGACCCAGTGTCACAGCAAGGTGGCTTTCCAGGGGCCACCTTGGCAGTCATCTCGAAAACCCCTGATATTTTAGCCTTGCAGGCCTCCAGGCGCATGTGGAATGCATTATGTTTCTAATCATAACACTGCCAAAGCCGTCTTCAAATAAGGAGCTTGTGAGAGAAAAACTACCCAAATTAGGAAACCAACGTGGGCACAACAGAATCGGCTCAGTCTCTCCCACACACTGCCAACATTTTTCTCCTCTTGCCCGATGCTGTCATTTAAGCAGCCCCTTAAAACTGACAGAATTTTTTACAAGGCAATCTTTGTTTTGAGAGAACTTATACCAGGTTTATTTATAATTGTCCTATTTCCAAACATCAACTTCGTTATTTTTACTGCGGCTTTTTGTTACTGGGAAATATTCACCACAACAATGACCTCTGCCCACCCTCACCCCCCTCCCCACAAGACTCTGGTCCTCTTGGACGTTAGTTTCTAGAAAGATCACCAGGCTCCTAAATCTCAGGATCTGACTAGCTGATGACCAGAGTCACCACCACTTCTGCTGGTTCTAAAGCTCACTCTTCACTGGTACATCCAGCTGTAGTCCCAATCTTTGAATTTGAGATGTAGGTGATCTGAATGATACTGTCGCCACGAGGGGTGCCTCATGCACTTCCGGTTTAAATCTTAGGTTAGAGGCCTGCCTCGGTGTCTTGCTTTGTGCCTCAAACCCCAAGCCTCATCCAAGTGTCTAATTTATCTCCCAAGGCTAGGACATCTCCTTAATGAAAAGACATCCAAGTCAGTGGTAATAAACACTTTTATTATCTCCTTTATTTCCCACAAAAATCCAATGGGATAGGTATTATTATTTTAACTTTCTAGTTGAGGCACAGAGAGATTATATAACCTGCTTAAGGTCACAAAGCTATTAAATAGCCAGATTTGGAACTGCAACTATTAGTATTGGATCTCTCTCTCTCTCTTTCTCTCATTTCTATCTCCATAGATATAATTGTTACAGGTTATGTACAATAGATATTACATTACATATGCTATTTTTCCCTGAATCACTTGGGAGAAAGTTGAATACATCACAACCCTTTACCCTTAAATAATTCAATGTGTATTTCCTAGGAAGAGGAATATTCTTTTACATAACCACAACAGTTATCTAATTCAGAAAATTTAACATTAATATAAAATTTTAATTTAATCTACACCTACAATGCAATTTTTCCAATTGACCCCAAAATGTCTTCTATTGCATTTTCTCTCTCTAGTACAAAATTCAGTCCAGGATTGGGTATTGCATCCAGTTGTCATGTTTCCGTAGTGTCCTTCACTCCAGAGCATCTCCACAGCCTTTCTCTCGTTTTGCATAACACTGACGTTTTCAAGAATATGCTTCATTCCTCCTTTTTTCTCTGATTTGAGATTTGTCTGTGAATTTCTCATAATCACTTTTAGGTTATACATTTTCAGCCAGAATGTCCAAAAGTAATATTGCGTTTCATATTATAGTATCACATTCTGGGAGTACACAATGTTTATTTGCCCTTCATTGGTGATTCCACTTTGTTTACCTAATCAAGGTGTTGTTTGATTTCTACATTGTACAGTTACAATCACCCTTCTTTAAACTAAGAAGCAATCTGTGGAGAATCAGTTTAAGAATATGAAACTATCCTGCTCATCTTCAAAATTTCTCCCCTGGATTTAGTATCCACTGGTGATTTTTGCCTGAATCATCCTTAACTAAGATGTTTATGAAATGATTTTCTAACTCTTATGCTTCCCTGCACATTTACCAATCAGTTCTTGGTATTCTACAATAAAAGCCTCACTTTCCCTCCATTTATCTACTTACTTATTTATCTATTTATCATCAGTATAGTACCATGGATTTCTATTTTTTCAGTGGTTTACATTTACACTTGCCTTATTTATTTTGGCATTCAAATTGTTCCAGCTTTGAGGAGTGGGAGGCACTTCAAGCTTTCTCTCATCCTTATGACATACCATCATCATTTTTAAAACAACATTTTCTTATTTTCTGACATAAACAAGATGCTCCAGTATTCTGGAAAGTTCTACAACTCTCTCTGCCCCACCCTAGACTCATCCATTTCTCCAAGGAGTCCTTGTTCTTTTAGTAGAAAATGATATTGAGGACCAAGATCTGAACACTGAGTATGCTCATGGTTATTGGGGTGTTTTTTGCTTCTACCTCCTTTCAGCAGACAGACCAGGAAATATATGCATATATATACACAAATACCCACACATACTTACATGTATGCAAACGCATATGTGCATATGTACACACATATATGTGACCACATGTGCATGCATATACACATATCAATATTTTAGAAATCATGAGTTCACACTGATACCTCTAATTTGGAGCAAACCTCAAATCACTACACAGCCTTTGTCCTGTACTTTCATATGACTTAAAAAAAAAAGATTAAAGAAAAGAAATGCAAGACATAATCCAAAGTGACTTAGCGATATTGCCTCTGTTTTATCTATGATAGCTTTACACCCCCTGCTTAAAATTTCTTCCCCTACTCCAGGGTCAACATCGTATGTCCTTGAAAATTCAATTTTGCCTTTGATCTATATCTGAGCTCCTTTTCCTTGAAAAGACTGTAGTGGGGGCTTATGAGGAATAGAGCCTTGAGTTTCTCCAAGAATTTAGAATTTATGACTACCAACTCTTTTAAATACTTTCAGGTCATTCACATCAAATACATCAAATAATAAGACAGCAGCTCGTCTGTCCATCACAGGCAATTCCTCTTCTCAAAGGTTGACAAAGGAGGTTAAAGACTTGTAGGCAAAGCTTCTTCTGGATGGGGATACAAGAATGGCGGTGAGAAAGAAGGATTAGGTCCGCCGAATCTCTGGAAGTTGGAGTTGGGGAAGATGCAGTCCCTAGAGGAGGATGCAAGGTAGTTCAATGACCTTGCTCCCTGGTGCTGCAGATCTCCCTGGGGGTGGGGGACGGTTCTCAAACATTAAGGCACCCCCAGCCCATCCTTGCCACTCAGGGACTAGAGTTGAGATGACCTGATTCCCATGGACTCTACTTAGTACAACACAATTTTTCAGAGGATTCCTGCTTACTAGTAGTCATCAGCTTTGGCTTTCCTGTATGGCAGTTGTGTTGAGGTAGCAGTATATACTGGCTTTGGAACCAGACAGCCCTGAGTTCTAGTCCTAGGTCAACTGTTATTAGTAAGTGTATGTTCTTGGATTGTAATAACCTCTCCAAACCTTAAGTTCTTTACTTATAAAATAGAGAGGCTGCAAGACTGTTATGTGAATTTCAGGCAAGAATCATAAAGCCATGGCACATAGTTAGGTCTTAGATCAGTGTAGACTTTCTTAAGAACAATACAAGGGATCATAATACCTATGTATACAAAGTCCTTGCATGTGTCCTAAGCATAATAGTGAGAAGTGTCTTTCAGAAAAGCCTGGAGCCTGATACCATGGGAGAACTGAGCGGGGCCAAATCCATCAGCATTCTTTTTAGGTTATCTCCCAGTGTGGATTGGCTCACGGTTAACAAGACTGTTTCCCGTGTGTATCAGCTAGAATTTTACAGTGATATAATGGTTTGGATTCATGTCCTTTGTTATTGAATTTTTTTCTACTTTCATAACTCAAAATGTACCGGCTCTTAGGCCATTATTATCCTGAGAACACCTGCAATATTGTGTTTTCTTTGGAACTTAAATGGCCAGATATTATATGGCCAAGGGCGAAAACTCAATTCAAGAAGTCCCTCGTGAGGTCCTCTCTGACTGGGCTGCTATCCTCACAGGCAGCATGCTTGCTCACACAGCCTGCATTTCTCTGACTTCCCTGCCCAGCATTGCATGTCCACAGGCCCCCCACCATGGCTGGCTCCCACCACTGCCTGAGGATATCGGGCAGGCAAAATGTGACTTTTGTTCTTTTTTCTACCCAGTAACTCAAAGACCAGGGCTGTGCTGTGGGTGGATGTTGCTGCAACAGATTCACGTGGGCACACATCTCCTATCACTGCCACACAGGAAGGGGGTGTCTCAAGCCAGCAGCCTCAGAACCTCTCTGCTTTCCCAGCATGGTTGCTCCAACCCAGATGCCTTCACAAACTACACAGGACAAGTAATCTGTCACTCAGGTGCAAGGGGATGGGAGTGGAAGGGACTACGTGAACAACAGAAAGCATGCCCCACCTTAAGGCCTTGACCTTGGGTTACTTTTTTAAAGAGCACACTGGCCAAAATAAATGAATCAGCTTGTTGTGAGCCCCACCCTTACCTAAAGCCAGTGCTTGCTCTTTGAGGACCTTAACATGAAGACGACGACGTGCCAGAAAAGCAAGAGATGGGGTTCGATTCTTGGCCCTCCCACCAACAGGCTCAGAGAATGTTAAAATACACTGGAATTCTCTAGGCCCAGTTTCCCCTTCAGCAAGATAAGGACATGAAGTCTCAGGTGAACATGAAGGTCCTCCACCACTTCTTGAGGCTCAGATTCCAGAGTTGTCCCGACCCACCTCTCCAGTCTCTGATCCTACCCAAGGCTGAGCGAGGTTTGGGGGTACTTGAAGCTTAAACAACTTAGGGAATCTTCTTTAAGAAAACTAATGCAAACTCATAAATATACAAGTAGACCAACAGTGAACATTTACTAAAAATGAGGAAAAAACAAAAACATCAACTTTTAAAAGCCAATGAATATCAGAAATATTATAAAACCCAGGAAAAAATAACAAAGTCTGTGTTAATTATGTGTTTGGCAACTGTATAAATGCTTGTATACTACATTTTTGGTGGCATAATCTTTAATTGTCTTTTCTTATGACAAAATTCTGTAATAGCCTTTCTACAGAGAGACAAAGATAATTCCATTTTTTCTGCAACATGGTTATCAAAATGTATTTACTATGATAATTTAGAACACTGTGACTTCACAGCTCATCATTGGCATTGTCATATATATTTTTAGTATTTTTGTCAAACTCAAAAAATTCTCCCTCATGTGTCCTTTATATGTCAGCTGTATGATTTCAAGCATTCATGTTTCCTTGGACAGAGACTAATCTGAAATATTCTTTGATTTGTGTAACATTGCCCAGGGGCTTGGAAAGGCCTCTGCTCTAATAACTTCTTACCAGGTTCCCTGCAGCCCCACCCTCATACAATGGAACTTCTCAGGGGTCCCTGAAACAAGGTAACCTTCACGATTCTGTGGCTTTGCAAATGCTGATCCTTCATTTTGAAGTGTCCCCACCCCTATTACCCTTCTTCAAACTGCAAGCAGACTCAGCGACCAATGCTCTGCATCGTCCCTGTCTTTGGCTCACACCACTGGGAGAGAATCCTTCCCGCACTGTTAGAGTTCTCTGTTCATTTGTCTGCCTTCCCTAATAGACTCAGATTCCCTCGAGGGAAGACAATGGGTCTTCCATCTGCCCAGCATAAGGCCTAGCTCAAAAAAGATGCTCACAAGTGTGTCACAAATAGAAATTGCTCTACATCACGAATTACAGGAATGCCAGAGTTCTTTACCTTTCTAAAACAAAACTTATTCTTCTCTGAATCCATATTTTCAGTTGGTGATAAAAAAAAAAGCCTATTTGGGGCATGTTCTTCCCTGGAGCTCAGGCAGCCCATGAAAACGGGGGACTCGTCCTTGAGGACGAGTCAGCAATGGTCACCCTGGACACTGTTTCCACTTCTGCTGCTGTAGGAGGTAACAGAACTGTCGTCCTCTCCACTCACCTTTGGCTGGCCCTCAGGAAGCCCCTCCCCCTGCTTTCAAGGTGGCAGCACTTGGTGGCAAACACCTATGCCACCAGGGTGGCCATCTTCCTTCTGAGGTGCTATCACCTGAGGAGGGCACTGACAGGAGCCAGGGACAGGTCTGTGCCAACTGCAGAATATTTCAGACTCATTTCCTTTAAGGGCCTAGAATCCTCCCAAAAGGGTTGAGTAAAGAAGTCATCAAATTTGTGCATCCCCATCAGTCTCAGAGGAAAAAGGAAAGAAAGAAGAAAAGAAAAAGAGGAGAAGGGAGGGGAGGAGAGAGGAGGGGAGGAGAAGGGAAAGAAAGTAAAGAAGTTCCTGGGCAAGGAAGCCCAAAACCCAAGAACACTGAGGCCTGGTCACCCTTTCGCTGTGGGTGAAGGATACAAGGCTTCTTCATCCATTTTCTAATGAGTCTGCTCAAGCAAGAGAATAATAATAATAATAAAATAAGGCACAGGTTAATTTCTACATTAATTTATTAACAGATCAGCCTGCCACAAACATTTATTGAATGCACCAATCAGCAAATGAGTTCTCGTGGTTAGTTCATGATCATAAATCTTTTTTAAAAACTACATAAGTATCATTCAGGGGAAAATAAACAGAGTCCATCTTCTCACACTGACGTAATCACCAGGTGAGAACAAGGATTAGCAGCCTTTCCCTCTCTGCCCTGGGAACACAGACGAGACTTGTTCACGTCGGCTGCAGTGACGGACTTTCCTTCAGAAAAGGGCTTTATGTTGATTCGGCATTTTGCAGAAAGTGCGTAAGGCAGGTGAGGTCTTGCATTTGGCTTGCACTGGCAAATTTCACAGCTGTATTGTTACACAAGAAAAAAACAAACACACTCCCTCACATCATCTGGTCATTGACTTATGTAGCAGAACAAAATGGCCCACCACGCTTTTTTCTAGTTAGCAGGATTTATTTCAATTCCTTTTCCTCCCCCCATCCTCCTTTTTATAACCAGTGGCAAATTACGAGTATTGATAAACCATTAGAAAATAAAATGAGACAATTTTATTGACAGCCAAATGAAGTAATGCCTAGGTTGTGTTGGTTTTCAGCAATCGAGCTTTTTGTATTCATTAAAACTCTGCAGGCAGCATGTGTTAAATTTTTGATATATGCAGTGTGAACTGAAATCTTTATCTATGTGAAGGGAGGCACCGATTTGCACCCCTGTTGCACCCTAATAGGCTGATTTATTGTGGTTTCCCAAGGTCTATCGATGAAGGAGCTTGGAGTTTTTTAGTGACCTGAATCAACTTCATCTCTGGGCTCAGCAGAACCCATCAAGCCCAGGTTCTCCCACTTCCTCCACTGCCAGTGTGGATGGATGGTGGGAGCTCCTGCGGGCTGTGCCGGGCCCCTGACAGACTGGCATGTGAGCTGGGGACGGCTGGGACATCTCCGCATTTCAGAGAATGGAATGACAAAGACTTGTCACAGGACTTCCCAACTGTCTTCCAGGGAGAGAAACACCTACAAAAAAATTCTTACAAAACAAATACAAATAAAGGACAAAAATAAAACCCACAAAGCACCAATCTAGAGGGACAATGGTCACTCTGCAATTATTAGCGCATCCTTGACACCCCCACCCCTGTGATGGCTTCTAATTTTCTTACTCCCCTATTTGAATTTAAGCCTCCTGTGGTTCTAATTTATTCAGTGATATTCCTGTAGCATGCAGTCCGAGCTCCTATTATTATCAATGGTTGACTTCCTCACAAGAGGGAAAAGAGAAAAAAAATCATTAAATAATTACTTTGTTTAACCAAAGTTTATTACCATTAGGGTAATGGACCTTAGAGAATCTGATGAAGGCTACAACCCCTCCCTCTCTCTCCAGAAGGATACTTGGCCGCTCATGAACATTACATTTTCAATACAATTTCAGGCTCCCCTAAATCCCTCTGGTTGGTGGCAGACCTCAGGGTAAAATCCCCTCTGGTCCACGCAGTGCCAAGAAACAAGGGTTGTTTCATTACTAGAGTTGAAGGGAGGGCATAGGCAGGGATATGTGAAGAGTGGGGGAGCAGAAACTGATCCAATTGGATGAGATGATCCTTTGCTCACCGTTCCTAGACATCCTGCTCAGTCAGTCAAGTGAGCCTTCCAAGAATTAATGTGATATACTAATCACTGTTCACAGCCCAGAATATATTAAAGAGATAATGAGCAAATTTTTTAAAAGCCACATAAAAGTGTCCTCCTTTCTCTTCCAATTTTGTTCGTTGATTTATTCCTTTGGTTGACTGAGTTACGGAGTTCTCTTTAGTGTAGCTGCCTCTTTATGGAGGGAGCTCGGAATACTCAGGAGCAGGCCTTCCTCTCCTGAAGCTGACTGATCCCAGAATTAAATTACTCCACAATTTTGCTGCCTTGGAATAGAATCCTGAGGACCTCTGAGCACTCAGCTGAGTCTGTGGGATCACAAGAGGAATTGGCTGCTGCCCTTCCTGCGGGAGGAAGGGGGTGCTGCTGGATTTGGGAAATGTTGGCTATTTACGTTGCTCTTGTTATTTTCAAGGCATTTCTCAGCAAGTCCACCACCTGATCAGGTCTATGGATTCCTGGACGAACACTGATGTTAGCATTTCCACATCACGTACTAAGTTAGGTTTATTTTGCCTATAGTTTCAGTCCCCAGGAACCTAAAAGACCGCATCTCACCCCACACAGACATGTTCTGATGTTTGTTGTGTTTTACGTCGTATGAAGGAAGTCTGGCGTAGAGCCAAATGTTGCCATCAGGATTACGAAACAGAGTCTATCATTAAATCCTGACACTTTGGCAGAATTCTAACAAGAAATACACTGACCACAAATTTAGGAGAACATGTAATTTAGGAATCAACAAAAAAAGAAACTGGTGACTCTGTCTCAGATGTGGTACAGTTTGAAATAAGACATGCCAAAATATCATACATCGAAAGCGTGGAGAATTGAGTTCATGGACATGGTCATTCTTGTGTGTCTATGTCAAAAATATAATAAAGGTGAAGCAGACTGGAAATAAAAAATAAATTAACACATTCTTGAGGAGGCCTTAAATATTACTTTCATAACAAGAGGAGTTTTTCGCAGTCAGGTAAATGAAGTTATACATTTTAGCTTTGCCACTAATTGACTGCATAACCTCAGGCCAGCTGCCTAATTACTTTGGTCTTTGGTTTCCTTACCTTTACAAGGGTAATAATAGTTACCGTATTTTTAGGACTATAAGATGCACTGGACTTTGCATCTAGAACCTAGATGCACCTAGGTTTTAGAGGAGGAAAATAGGAAAAAAAATTTTTGAAGCAAAAAATGTGGTAAAATAACCTGTGACCCCACTCCACCACTGTTCACCACCACCCCACAGCGAGCCAGGTAAGCTACATTTGGAATATAAGACACACCCCCATTTTCCTCCTAAATTTAGGTGAAGTGCATCTTACAGTCTGAAAAATGTGGTATACGTTGAAGGTAGTAGGAAGGAGTAAGCAGGATCATGTCTGTATGGCACTTAGAGCAGTGCCCAGAAGCACCAAATGTTCAATAAACAGAAGTTGCCTTCTTAGATCACTAAGGACCAATGAAGAGCTGAATAAAAGGAAAAGGGAACCACAGGGACTGACAGGACATTGGTGGGCTGTCCAGTCTTTAAAATCAAATCAAGGAGTAGCAAAAAAACAAAAACAAAAACAGAGATCTGTCCTTCAAGGCCATCTCCTTTGAGGTACTGTGGGGAGGAGCAAATGTGACTTCTAATAAGAGATGAGAGTGAGCAGAGTATCTCCCTGCCAGGTAAGTTTCTAAAAAAACAAAGTAAACAGACAAAACCAAGACAAATTTGTAGATATAGGGAACAGACTGATGGTGGCCAGATGGGAGGTAGGTTGGGGACTTGGTAAAAAAGGTGAAGGGATTCAGAAGTACAAACTGGTAGTTACAGCACAGTCATGGGGGTGTAAAGTCCTGGGTGTGAGAGCATAGGGAATATAGTCAATAATATTGTAATAACTCTGTGTGGTGGCAGGTGGGTACTTGAAATATTGAGCGAAACACTAGGTAAAATATATGATTATCTAACCCCTGCACGGTACACCTGAAACTAATATAATATTAACTGTCAATTATGATTGACAAAAAAATGTTAATTAAAGAGGGAGATAAGGGTGGTGGCAGGGAATGAGGCATTTCAAATTTATGACAGAAAAGGCAGAACAGTTGAAGGAATCATAAAAAATAAAATAAAACTGAAGTCCTACTGGTTTCACAACAATAAAATGTAGATAAGTCACTTTAGAAGGAGAGACAAGCACTATTGAAGCCAACAGAGCCATCAGTGTGTGCGCTCAGAAGGACAAACACGGCGGGAAATGCTCTCAGTAAATGAAAATAGATCCAATTCACAACAAAAGAAACACTGTGGGCCCGAAGCCAGAAACTATTCTTGGACTGAATTTTTTATGACACTAAATTTAACCAACTGGAATTCTTTTTAAAAATAGCATTCTAATCAACCTTTTAAATGGAGTTTGCAGTTAATGGGAAATATGTGCTTTATCACAGGGACAGAACTCCTGGTTTGGGTTACTCTTAAAAGAGCAAGACCCACATCACTGCAGATATTTTTCAGGCATGAGCGACGAAGGCACGCCCTTGCTCCTTTTCCCTACAAGTTATGCCCCATGGTGAGTCTTCTCCAAAGGGAGGTCACCAGTCTTGTCTACGAGGATAAAACACACCAAGAGAAAAGGCATATTTGTAGAGTAAATGACTGGTATAATTAACATATTGTTAAGGAAGGACTTAGTTATCAAAAGCTAAAAGAGTCAGCAGTAAGATTTAGCAATGAAATAATGTGCCATGGGCAGCTTCTGAAATTCTTGCTTACTTTTGGAAATTATGATGGGCTAATCAAAGAGCACCCTGATCCTATAATAGTCAGAGAGAATAAAGGGACTAGTGTAGGACAAAGGAACCCAAATGATTCATTTCTAAGACAACATCTAATTCTGTTGCTAAAAGCATCAGCAGGTTAATTAAGAAATCTGTTAGTGATGAGGCTGGCACATTTTCATTTCCAGAAAATACTGCTCGTTAACACATGAGCATAACTAATAGTTGTTGAATAGTGACATGCTTTTGAAGAAAGGAGGATTAAGAGATGTCTTCTTAGCTCCTGGAGGACAAGTCTCCCCTTGCTCACCCTACCCACCCTATTGTTACACTAACAAGAAAGTAGCCCTCCACCGCTGTGTCTATTGTCTGCCTAGGAAGAGACCAGATAGAGAACTCAGATGGCCACACTTCATAGATTTTAAACTATTCTATCTCTTTTCCTTTAGTAGTAAAAAAATGAAAGTTATTGACTGTAAGATATTCATAAACTGTATGCTATATCATTGCAGAAGCTTTTGATTGTAAGAAACAGAAAGCCCCAACTTAACAAAGAATTTATTACTGATTTCATCAAATGGAAAACACCAACTATGACACACACCTTTGTTTTATAAGCCACTGAGAAAGAAAAAAACCTACCAATTAGTATTAACACAATGCTCTCTAATGATTGAAACTTTTATTTTCTACCTGTTGAAAGAGAATTGTAAAACTCATTGAGACAGTTATTTTAACATATATCACAAATATACTATATGCTCTACAGCAGAAATGTATGTATATATACAACCATAAATTAAATATGTTGGTTCACATTCTTAAAGCATTTTCACAGTGAGTTTAAATGTTCTGATATTGTTTTAAGTTCAGAGCCATCAATCCTCCACCTTTTCTACCCAATATTATCCTTTGTGATATGGTGAGCAGCATTTCTGAAAAGATGGCTTCACTATAGCCCCTTGAATTTTCTTCTGAGCATTGACACTTTTATGGAAGTTTTGATGACGGTGCTTTCTCTGTCTTTCTAGAAGGTGTCCACGCAAGATGTTCCGACAGAAAACAAGATCCCTGACTCCAACATCCTTCAGTGGTTTGTTGACTGAACTGTTGAAGGGCTGCCGTTGTCAGTCCTGTCACTGGGACTAACAATCAAACTGACACATGAATAGGCAATGATGACAATGTCAGAACTGCCCCCTCCAGCAGTGATTGTAAGATATTATCATGATGAAGCGAAATACACTCTCATTTCAAAGACATTGAACAATAAAAAGATAGTGCAATCTAAAATCAACAAAAACCATTATCTTACTCAACAAGAATTCTTAAGATGTGATAGCTCTAGGGCAGATTAATTTGGTGGCTCAGTGATGTCCTCAGGGAGCCAGACTCTTCACCTTCGCACTCAAACTTCTTCAGTATAGCATTCAATATCTTGTGCTCAGTTCGCTGCCTTGATGGGCCTAGACGGTGTTACAGTTCCAGGTGTCATAGGCAAACGTGATGTCCAAAGGAGGAAGAAGCATGTTGCTACTAAGTGCCTGCTACTAACTTCCTGGCTCCAACCCTTCTTCACTTGGACTTGCACTTGCTTCTAATTTATCTGGACCAAGAGTTGTGAACTTTGGCCCTCATTTTCTTTAACCATCCCTTCAGTCTAATTTTTGCTATAGTATCTCAGGTTAGGCATCTGTCGATTCTCTCCAGATCTTAGTCTGACTTCACTCACGGTGCATAACCTCTGCCACATCTGCAAATATTTGACAAACTTCACAAGCCAAAACGAGTAGCCACAGGCCGATGACCTAAATAGCCGGCGTTCTTCGAAGTGCAATTGGCAGATAGAGAAATGCCCTTTCTCCAGCCTGATTTCCTTCCTTCCTTCCTCCTTCCCGCCCACCCTAACTCCACACCTTCCTTGTCTTCTTCACCTCCTTCTTCAAAAGAATGTTCACATTTTAAATCCTTAACAGTATACAGGAAATGTAGGCTTATTATAAAAAATAAATGAGAGAAGAATGAAAACCCAAATTGCCCATGTTTTCACTACCACAAAAACATCACAGTCAACATTTTGCTATACTCCCTCCCAGGTTTTATTTTTATTTTTCCTATTTCCAGTTTTGTTTATTGGTTGATTTTTTTTTTAAGTTTTGGTGGGTTGCTTATTATTGTATTAAAATCATCAAATAGTTTTCTTATCTACCTGTGGAAATTATCTGTAAAAATTATACCATTAATAATTATATATAGTATTCATTTAAAGTAAAAATAGATATTCTTCCCTCCTAGACTATAATAAAATGAAGAAATATTTTTAGTCATTTTTTTTACTTTCGCATTTTTTAAAATAGAATCCAGGGGTGTCAAGCTCATTTTCACCTGGGGCCACATCATCTTTGAGGTTGCCTTCAGTTGGCTGAATATAACTTTAGGACTGTGTAAATGTCACTACTCCTTAACAGTTAAGCGAGAAATCAGCACTGCCACTGGGTAGAAACAAGGTGCCGGGCCAGATAAAACAAGGTGGAAGAATGGATTTGGCCCACATGCCTTGTGTTTGCCACCTGTGGCATCGGCACTGAATGGAAGTATACTTAGTGGATATTTCAAACTATAAAAAAAAACAGATAAAATTGAGTAAATCCTTTCCTCACTAGTTAGAAATACTTTGTAGTATTGCTTAACCTACACTAGATCTCTTACCTGCCCAGGTTTGAGTAGAAGTCTCTATTTCAACCTAACCGTCTTTTGCTTTTCTGTAAATTTGAAAGCTGTCTGGGGTCACTGACACAGCTCCGGGGCGTCAGCCCCTTCACATGTGTGGCAGCAGAACCTGGCATGCAGTAGGTGCTTAAAACATGTTCGTCTTGCAGCTGTCTGTTGTTCTAGACCATTCCTTCCCTGAGTGAGGATACCTTGATTTTGAAGTGTCTTCGGGAATTGTGCTCATCTTCCTTAATTACTTACACTCTCCTGACTCCCGGTGCGGAAAAGAAAGGTGACTTCCAAATCCACGTGTCCACTGACTGAAAAGATATTTAAAAGTTGCAGCACTTCCCAACAATAGAATAGAAACTCCCAAAGAAGAAGGAAAGAAAGTTGATCTTCCCAAACAAACAAAAGACATTCTCACGAAACACACACGCACTCTCCTTATAGGAGGTGAGGCCCTTTCCTGTGCTCGTGTTCCTCTCTCGTGTTGAAGTAGCCAGTGAACATAAATTGTTCCAGACAATACTTGGCATTGTAAAACCAAGTTTTCTAGAACACTCTTGAAGAATTTTATTCAAATAAAAACTAACTTAATTTTCAAAAGAAATTAAAATCATTGTTAGCTCTGCATTTTTCTTTGTATTTTCTTGAGCATTCTTCATTTTAGTACAATACACCTTTTTAGATATCCCCAAAGATCTCTAAGTTTACACATAACTAAATTTCCTCACATAGATAAAGGCAATCAGTGATGAAGAGATTAGCAGACAGGGACCCCTGTTCCCATCCTCAGGGACTGTTTGTTTGCTAATTTGTTTAGCTACTACGTACTCCCACCATTAAAATACATGGGCAGACAAAAACGACTTTGCTACATCTGATAAAGCGGTAGCATGCACTTCTTTAATCTGCTATTCCCAAAGCTAACATTTGAGGGAAGTAGGTTTTTTAATCCAATCTTCAGTGTGCCCAGTAGCCAGCCCAGTGCTTACAATCCTTTCTGAGTCATAAAGGCCAATCGTGGTTTGCAGCTACTGCCACAATTTCAGAGAACCATAGAATTTTAGAGCTGGAAGGGAATTCGGATTATTTGTGACTTGACCTCCTTGACACTTTAAAGCCATTATTTGAAAAACATTATGCTCTGTAACTTTTCTGTTGCTAAACCATTATGCTCTTTGACAGAAATGGGCAGCTTGTTAAAGAGTTGTTTGGTGGAGTCCCTTTACACTCATAAAATTGGGTGAATTTTTTAGCCTTTTGATAAACACTGATCAAGAAATTATTTTCTGCAAGTGAGAACATGTGAAGGGGAGGAAGGAAAGGAAACCAACCTTTGTAGAGGTCCCAACAGGGGCCAGGTGACCAAATTACACCATCTCTTTTGAAATTCGTCTTCAAAGATTGCTATTGTCTGCATTTTACAGACGAAGAAACTGAGACCCAAAGAGGTTAAAAGTAACTTGTTCAATGTCTCAGAGTTCATGAGTGACAAACCTGGGATTTAAAACATTTAAACTCATGTGTGTCAGGCTGCATAGATAACGAATGTTCTATTTATTAGCCCCAACTGCTCTCCCTGGGTTTTATCCAAATGTCTGAATGTAAAGCACTTTGTGAGCCTCCACATGGCTTCATGAGCATGTAGACACTTCCCCACAGGTGAATCTTCAAAGCAGCATGTGCAAAACTCTCAAGGAAAGGGACTCATATTACCTTCGGTTTGCCTGCACGATGATGATAACTCGATGTGCCTGTGCAACGAATGGTTCCTTTATCTCAGATAGCAACACTTGCCCTTCAGTAGCTGCCTACTGCTGCTTTCTGCCAAAGACTCTACCTGCAGACTGTAAAAGTTCAAGGAACAAGACCAAGGGCAGATGCTGAGTTTTCACAAAGACATCTGATAACAAGGCCTTTGACACAGACAGGCAGTTTGATGGCTTAGAGGGCTTTCAGACCACCCAAACACAGGAACAGGTTTTTCCTTGAAGTTCAAGATGGCTCTGAAATCAGCACTGTCGACACAGTCCAGCCATTTGTCAGCTCCAATTTACTCAGAGGACAAAAAGAAACAGTGACCTTCTCCCCTCTACCTCCCTCCAACATGCTGGGGGTGGTGAGGAGAAAGCAAAGTTGATGGAATTTCCCCTTTCTGGACCCAGAACCCAGAAATAAATAAATATCTCTGCATTTTCTTTTAGCACTCTAAAATTCTCACGATTGCTTGCAGTTTTGTTTAGATTGGATTCGACCTCATTTGGTTTTTCCCCACTTCTCTCTCACATTGTCACGGCCAAGACCACAAGGTTGGGTGCAGAAAGCTGCTTGGGAAATGTGAAGAGGCATCAGCCCAGGTGTTGAAAATAACATAGCTGGTCTCCAAGGTGATTCCGAAAATCAAAAGTTAGTAGTAAGGTTGATGTCACCGAGTATGAATTCTGTTCCAATATTCTTTGTCAGATAGGCACTTAGTCTCAATATTTCTTTAAACTTATTGATCTAGTAAGACAAAGTCATACCTCATGGCTCTTAAGAGCATGGTTCTTAACAGCACAGGCCCTGCGACACTCACGACAGATTATGTTCTGTGTTCAGTGAAAAATTATTGTAGCTACTAAGAAAGATGTATTTTGTTTAATTATCTTTTTATTTATAGATATCTTCCTTCTCTACCTTATTTTACCACTTGGCTCTTCCTAGGCTGAATGCCTGACTGTGTGACCATCACAAATCCTCGTCTATTTCTTTCTTGCTGTCTCTAGCACCTCCTTCCTTCACCCACATGCCTGCTTTAGTTCTGCTCATCTTCTACAAAGAGGCACGTCTGCCGTTCTCCTTCAGTGCAGAGCCCAGTAAACACAGCACAGAGCCTGCCTCTGGGGTTCGGTGCTCACTGGCTCTGCAAGGGTTACTCCCTTTTACTTAGGCGGGTAACTTACTTTCCTTTTCTTTCACCTTTTTAATTGCTCTCTCAATACATCCAGCCAAAGTCAGATCACGTTTCTAAAGACTCTGAGATGTGTAGCTGGTAAGCAGCAATTTATTTTTCTCACCCTTGGGAAGTGTGTCTTGTTGATGGCTTTCACTCAGTGACCCAAATAATAAGTTCCTCTGGTGCTGCGGATGCCACAGGCGGAGAAGGTTTTCCTCAGGTAAACCGGAGAGCGCACACAGAAGCAGGACGGGCTTTGCCAGGTGGCCAGCTTGTGTCTCCATCCAACTACAAATGATAAAGTAGGGACATTTTAGTAAAACTAGATAGGCTACCAGACAAGAAAAACCATTAATTAGGGGATGGGAGATGAGGGTTTTTTTGTTGGTGGTGGTTTTTTTTTTTTTTTTTTTAAAAAAAAACATGCTTGTTAAACCACTGTGACTCTAGAATATGGAAATTTTAACATTTGTGGCTTTATTAGGACATATTTAGATTTTTCAAACACTGGGCTAGTTTTTGTTAAAGTTCTTAACTCAGCAAAATAGGGATGCACTTGACCAACCACTTTTTCTGCCTCCAATTTAAACCCATTTATATTCCGAGAGAAATTTAATCTGTACATTGATGAGTCACTTGTGCTTAACTTGTCAAAATGTTAAAAGCTGTTTGAAATAAAGGAAGTCTTTGGAGTCCTACGCTTACATAATTTTCACCCCTCAAATCAGAAAGCTGTGCTTTTGCAGAGAATCAACAGTCTGATACTCCGTGGGCAGGTGCATCAAACACGAGAAATCACAGGGCTCAGGGGCATCACAGCTGTAGTGCTGTTACCTTGAATTTTAACATACAGCCATACATATGTACATAACACAGGCTTTAAGCAAATTTTCTCCAAGCATATCGTACAATTTAAATGATGACTTATTTTAAATGGAATTCCTAATTATTCCTCTTCTTGCAGGGCCACTATGCAATGTTGTTCAAATTGTATACTGCACAATTCTGGGAAGTACCATTCTCAAAAACAGTATAGCCTTCACAGTGAGTCTGCTTCCTGGCATTCTTAAATCTTGGTTTTCTTTTTGCAACTCAGAATTCAGAAAAGAGCATCATCTAGGGATATCACCAAGCTGCAGTATCTTTATTGACTATGCCAAAACTTCTATCTTAACTTGCCAAATTTGCAAGGACTTGCAAGGGCCTTGTGCACATTAATTTAAGATAGATAGTGACTGGTAAATTTATGATCAGGCTTTGGGTTTAAGTCCATGTTCAGTTAATTATATCTAGATGTATGTCTTTGGGAAGTTCCTTTACTTCTTGGAACCTGTGTCTTTGGATTAAGAATTGGGATAGCTCTATTTGTCTGAGAATGTCAGTTGTATGGGCCTAACCAATACATCGTGGCAGGGTCACCCCGAGCGTTCGGTGTGAATGGCTCACAGAGTACGTGAACAGAGGCAGAGCAAATCCAGAATGTTTGAAACTGTCTGGCAGAAGAGGAGAGCAGTTCAGAAAGTCTTTGGAAATGGCCAGTTGGTACAACAAACCTGGACTGATCAGAGGTGGCATAGAGACTGGGGCAAATCAGAAGGAAGAGATCAAGAACGGTGCCAGGTAGCAGAGGGAGAAAAGGGAGCTGTGAATGATGACAGTGTGAAGCGCTCTCCTTTCACAGGAGAACTAGCTCACCCTGTTCCGCTCTCAGAAGGGCTGAACTGGGGCAGACAATTATAAGAGCTGAAGGATATGCCACATTTAATGTTCCCAGCACAGCACCCAAACCCCATATGAGATCAATACATGTTAGTCCCCTTTAGTCCTTTTTAGGGCATGGATCCATCTTACCACATCAAAGCATTATGGAGGACCTAACTTATCAACTCCTACTTGACAAACATACTGGGCATTGGTTGGGTTTTCTAATCTCCCCTCCAATGTTTCCTTTTGGAATCTGCCTTTCCTCACTCCATGTCACTCCGGAGGGGCTCACAACCATAAGGTCCTGTATCACCAACCACAGGGGAAGACACATAATCCAAATTGAACAAACAGTGCACACATCTGAAACATGGCCAATCAGAGTACTCTTTAAAGAATTAATTGGATGATGAGAGAAAAAAGACCTCTCTGTTTCTGAGATTGCAAGCTGAATGGCTCACCTGAACTAGAAACAGTTGGGGACTAAAACTAAGGAAATCAGAGTCAACATATTAAAAAAGAGATGGATAGCACCTGGATCCTATGTGCCTGAAGCCCTAGACTTTTCAGTTACATAAAACAATTAGTGCTCTTCTTTAACTAAATTAAATTTGATGGGCTTTCTATTCCTTACAACTGATAGACCTGACAACATTGTGGGGATTATCCTTGGCAATTAAATTTTACTATAGAATATATAAAAATATCATTTTCCTATTTTTTATATTGATATTAATCTATTTTTTAAATTAAAATAACTAAAATTAAATTGAGCATTTCTGTGCTTGAATCAGTGGACCAATTATTGGGATTTTTTTTTCAGATGTTCCAGGCACGATCATCTTTCTGTCCAGGTGGAAAGATGAGGGCATTGGCAGAAAGGTGGGTGCTGTCCCAGTCAGTGAGAATATCACAGGCTGATGTGGCCACAGGCAGTGTCTGCTGCCAGAGTCTCCTGCATCAATCAGGAGAACAGGGTTGATGGTCAAGCTTGTGTCAGGGCAGCGGGGCCTCCCAAAAGTCGATGAGCAAAGTTGAGCTTCAAATAACTTGTCTTAACAAAGAAGGAGGTAGAAGCCTACATCTAGAGACTAATCATGAAAATGGGAAATTGGAAAATCAAAAGTTAGAGATTAGGGGACCAGTAGATTCTGCAGGGAGAGCAGGAGGGGAAGCCAGCATTCAAGCCGTATCATCACTGGATCTGTATGCTCTCCAGGTTACCATAGGGATTAAGGACAGTGGCATGAAAAGGCCAGGGTGAGAGCAGATACTTACAGGCTATGTCAGGAAATAAACATCCATCCATTTACTCATTTGTTTATGAACTCATTATTTTTATTATAATCAGTCCTATATGGAGCATTTGCAATGTGTATGGTGTGGTACTAACAAACGAATAAAGAAAAACACGAGCAGTGGTCTTTGCCTTCTAGGAGCCACAGCCTAATTAGTGCTATTTCTATGTGTGCACAGGCAGCTAGCATATCAAGCAGTGTGTGATGGTTAAATGTCACCCAAAGGTTTCCACAGCAAAGGTTGTGAAATTTCTAGGGAGGCAGCCATTATTCTTGGGAGGTTAGGCGAGCTTTCTTAGATGTGGGGGGATAAAGCTGGGTGGGTGGTCACTACGATGAAGGGAACCACGTGGGTGTGAAAAGCAGATTGGGCTCTAGCACTGCACTCATTAGTTATGAGGTTTGGGGCGAGGTCTTAGCCTCTCTGCATCTCATTTTAACTCCTTTGTAAATGAAAAATAACATTTCAGATGCCCAGGGTTGGGGTCAAATGAAATAAAATAAGTAGTTCTGGGCTCCAACAGCCTCAAAGCGGTCCTCACATGGCAGAGTGGCTCTGGAGGAGCAAAGTGACTGGGAGTAACAAGAAGAGATCTGTGAAAGGGAGTTAGGAACAATCTAATTGGTGAGTGGATCCATAATCTTTCCCATTTTGCTTTGAAGTCTGCTTGGACTCTGCAGTGCTGAAAACCGGGTCCCGAACCCCTCCCCCTCCTCCAACAGCTCCATGCTCGCAACACACCAGCGATCACCCCTCAGGAACTTAGCCGTCCCTCCAAGGAAAATGGAGAAGAAACCCTGAATTAATTGAGAGTAAGTTTCTGGCACCAGGCAGGGGCTCAGAATAGGAATTAAGTTATTTTAGAGCAGGTGAAAGGTTACATTGCTTGGACAATGGAGTTTAGGAGTTACAATTCACACCAATGGATATTTAAAGCACTCGTAGGCAATCAACATATATTTGTTCTCTTTCTCTTTTTCCCTTCCTCAACATTTCAAGGAATGGATATAATTCTGAATGGAATCAATGGAAGCAGAGCCATCAGGTAGGGGTAGCCTCTTACAGATCTGCCTTTATGGCTGTAAAAATAATTCGAAGCACATGTTTCTCCTGATGGCAGGAAAGTAATTTTACTGCCACATAGAAAGAACATCACATTTTTAAAAAATCATTTCTATATACTTCCATCTATGGCCTCTCATACCAGAGAAGTTAAAAAAAATGTGATTTATCTGTGACCAGTTTTTGAAAGGCATGACAATGGAACCAAGTATCCACTTATCTACAAGTAGAGTGTGTGTCCTCTAGGGAAGAGAAAATGTCTTTCTCTAGTGACATTTAAGAAACTGGCGGGGACAGGTATCATTCAGTGTGGCTTGGCTGCAGAGTCACCCCAAGGCAGTGTCACAGTTGCTGAGAGCAGGGACTGGGACAGCTCCCGGGGTTGGAAGCAATGGGTCGGGGCTGACAGCAGCAGCGGTAGCTTCGTCCTCCCCACCCCGGTCTCCCCGTCCCAGGCACTCCCGGCCCGGACCTTTGCTCAGTCACCTCAGACAGTGAAGTCAGCTCCTCTCTCTCCCTTTGACTTCCTCAATCTGTCCCTAAGGTTGACGGGAACACAAATCTCAAATGGCTCCCCAGATAGACTTTCCATGCAGAACAATGGTGAGAACATCGGAAGCCTTATTCCTGACTTGCCTGTATTTAATTTCTTTAGCACTAGATGCCAGAGTTTTGTATTAGACGATAGGCAACGTGGAGTCTGCGTTCATATTTTGAGCTTGATTTAATGTAGGCAGATAAGAGATGTTATTATAATTTGAAAATGTCTTCACTCCTTATTTATCTAGCATCATCACGAATGAAATGTATATGAGTTCATGTTACGGATAATTGGTCTTTACCCTTTAAGCATGAACACTTCCTTTTAATCTGAATGTATTCCATTATTCCTTCACTTGATAAATACACCCTATTAAGAACTCTTACCACACTTTTTGGTCAGCCAGGGCCACTGAGTACTGCTGAACTGATTTTGTGCAGGTGAGGGGGGCTGGGCCATAGGTTCCCCCGCTACACTGTCTTCAGGCCCCTACTCAGGTCTAATCTGTGAGACATCCGTCACATCCCAGGTTATAGGATCACACAGACAGAATCTCCACTGGGCCGGCCGAGTCAATATCAGCTTCCTTTCTGATAATAACAAACTACGAACCATTCTAGGGGAAGAGTAGGAGAGCGAAGTCTGGGACCCAACCAGCCTCTCCAGGTAAGGAATGGAGGGAGCTCTTTGAAGGAGGTGAGACTAAAATGTCTTGTGAAATTTGGAAGTCCATTGCATGCTGTCTGCTGGCTTCAGTTTTTACTGGCCCTTCTACAACCAAGGTCCCTTTGCCCCTAAAGTCTTCTTAAAGGGTCACATGATTTCTTGACATTGACACTAACATGATTTTTATCCCATCACAGGTGGTGGATTTGTGATGTTGGGTCCACTAGAACCTCCCTCACTCCTTAGCGCTTCCAATCTGATATCAACTGTGATGGAGAAAGAATGAAAGGTGCCAGAAGAGCGCTCTCACTCCCCACACGCACCACCAGCACCGATGCACAGCATCCCAGAGATTTCGACGTTGTCCTGATTTCACCTGCACTTCTAATTCAGTGTGTCAGAAGCTGGCTGGGCAACTCTGTCCCCTCATATACCAAGGGACCTGGCCTTGGAGAGAATTATTTTCTCCCACTGCACCAAAGAATATTTCATTTTTTATCAAGTCACAGCTACATGCCAGGCAATGCTTCTAAAGGTTTAAAACAAAACAAAACAAACCTCCACTCCACAGCCAGGGTGGTTTTTTCACATGCAAATCTGATCCTGTCACTCCCCTTCAGCAGCTTCTCACTGTCCTCAGAGTCAAGTTCAAAATGTTTAACAGGTCATTTGGGCCCTAGGGAACCCTCCCCCTCTTCTCTTTAGCCTCCTCTCCCATCAGTCTCCCTCACCCTCTGTACTCACCAGCCAGGGGGTACTATGTCCAGGCCCTCTCACTAGCCCTGCCCTCCCCTGGCCCAGGGCCTGGACAACCACTATTCCCTCCACCAGTTAGTATACCTGCTTCCTTGACAAATAAACAAATAGAAACAAAACACTCATCTTTCTGATCTCAGCTGAAATGTCAATGGCTCCCAGAAAACTTTCCTGACCACCCCGCAAAAGACTAAATCCCCTTGCAGTAGCTACCCAAGACCTGCCCCAAACCCAAGGCTCATTCCTCTTGGAATTATGCTCTCCAAGTTCCTCTCTCCTCACCCTGTTCCATGGGAACAGTGACAGAGCAGATGCAGATTTTGTGGTGCCTGGGCTTCTACAGTGGGGAGGAGACAGGCTCTTTAAGAAAAACAATACAAAAGTACCTTGCTTTGCATATTTTAGGAAAAACATACGATTGATCCTGTGAATCCTTTTCTAAGGCCTCTCCAGGGCTGCAATCGAGGCTATGCTCTTGAAGGAACCTGAGGCTTCTGCTACTTTATTTAGCTTCATGGTAACTCTTTCTGGGCAGTGACTATATTTGTCTTGTTTACAGCTTTGCTCCAGGCACCTGACACAATTTTATTCAGGTTATTATTGTCTATTAATCTTGTAATCACTGAATGAGGAAAAGGAGGAACTGGAACATCTATTTTAAAAAAAAATCAAACCAGTACATATTTGTGGGTAGAACTACACAATCCGACCAGGAATGAAAGAAGCAGATTGGCTCTCAGAGGGTTGAGCAGATCTTGTACGAGAAGATACCTGATCCCTTTGCTTCCAGGAGAGACGGTTCCCAGACAGGACTGTCAGCGTGGGTGGGGGGTCAGGCAGATCAGAATCTTTAGCTCTGACTCCATGGAAGGAGTCTGTCTCTAATCATGAGGTTCTTAACCAGGGAGCCTGGATGAACCCACATTGCTTATAATATTGGGAATTTTTGTTCTATGGTCATATCTTTTGGAGACGAACCTGGCTTTCATCAAATTCTCAAAGTGAGTCCTGGCTGGCGTAGCTCAGTGGATTAAGTACGGGCTGCAAACCAAAGCATCACAGGTTCGATTCCCAGTCAGGGCACATGCCTGGGTTGCAGGCCATGGCCCCCAGCAACCGCACATTGATGTTTCTCTCTCTCTCTCTTTCTTTCTCCCTTCCCTCTCTAAAAATAAATACATAAAATCTTTTAAAAAAAATCTCTAAGTGATGTGAGTCTTCCCAAAACATGAACAATTACTGCAGAGGAGTCCAAGAGGGCTGCATGGAATCAGGGCAGATGTCCCAACAGCCCAGTCAGATCAAGGTTCCTCCCCCAGCCCTGCCTCTCAGTAGATCTTCACAATTTACTCAGCCTCTTTCAGTTTACTCAGCTCCATAATGGGACTACTCAGGCTTACTCACAAGGGGACTGTCCAAGTTCAGATATAATACGTATATACATAACGTATAATGTCTGGCCCAGTTCCTGTCTCACGGAGCAACTCAATACATATTTGTTCTCTTCCCTTCTACATAAATAGCTTTTGATTGCTTAGTGTAATCTCTGTACTAAAGGTTCAGCTATTTAAGAATATTGTGTTCACTCACCCGTCTACTCATTTTAAAATTTTATTCAACATCAGCTATGTGCCAGACACTGTGCTAGGAACTGGACGAGGGTAAGGTGGCAAAGATCAAAAAAATAATTAAAAGTAAAGACAAATCAATACACTTTTTAAAAAGTCAAGAAGTAGTTTTGAAAATTTCCCATCTTACTATGATTATGTATTCTCTCTTGGAGATGAGCCTCTTAGGCTGTCTACATATTTCAAAATATCTGGATAAAAATGGAAAAACTTAGTCAGTCATGTGGCTTTTTATGCAGAGGATAGCAATCATCCAGATGTTTCCAAATATTTCATGTCCACTGTTATCTAGACAACCGCTTTTGGAAGACTGAAATTTTTATTTTCAATGAGATGGCATTGCTTTGGGTACACACAGCTTTGTCAGTTCATGTTACAAACCAACAAATATCCTGTCTCTGACACAGACCAAATGCAACTTGTGCTTACAAAGCAAAACCTAACCAAAAAAAAGAAAAAAAATTATGAAAATAAGTGGGTTCTTAAAGCCAAACACACATACACGCACAAACACATACACGAGTCAGCCCTGCTCCGTCTCCCTCCTCCTCCTGCCCTGCCACGCACAGCACCCCCATCATTCCCAAATTAGTGAGGCTTCCCTGAGTGCACAAGTGCTGACCAGTGTGTCCACCACATGCACCAAGGGTTGCCAGGTTAAATACAGGGTCCACGGTTAAATTTGAACTTCAGATAATCAACAAATAAATGTTTAGTGTAAGTATGTCTAGCTATTGCATGGACATACTTACACTAAAATTTTCTTTTATTTATCTGAAGTTCAAATTTAACTAGACATCCAATATTTTATTTGTTAAGTCTGGCAACCACACCCCACCTGTGGCCTGTGATCAGGTTCCTGCCACTCTCACTCCTTCGGGCCTCAGGGCCATTTCCACGCTGGCACGTGCCAGTTGCCTCGATGGCACTCCTTCACTGGACCCCACTCCAAATGCCTGCTCTACCAAGCCCTGCCTTTGGTGCACCACCCCCTGGAATTAACCTGCCCCTGTGTTCCGTAGAGGTGTTATGACTCCCAGCTTTTCTTTCTTGTGCAGCCAGAGCTCCTGGTCACTGGTCTCCTCTCCATCAGTGACCTCTGTTACTGGATCTCTTCCCCACCTGGGTTCCCTCCCACCTGAGGAAACTGTGACACAACCCTGACCCCTGTGCAGCCTGCCTGGTGGTTACCCTGACTCACTACAAATTCATTTCCAGACTACCTAGTGCATCCCCAGTAGAGCAGCATACCTATATTCCCATTAACTGAGATAAGGATTAGTGTCCTTCACAAGCTAAAATGAACATTAGCAGAAGGCCAAACTAGTAATCAAGAAGAGACTACTTATTTCTTAAGAAGAAATGTAACTAAATGAGACTATACCTACCAGACCAATAAACACATTAATCGTTACTCAAAACATGATTTATCTCAGAGCCTGTAATGCAACCACATAAGCACTCATAATATCAAAGCTTTTTTTTATTTCCTCTAAATTTGTCAAGGTCTTATTTAATTGCTATAAACACCTAAAGACATGAGCAAATTAACACATAAAATTGCAGGATTTTAACTGATACATATTCATGAACTCATGTTGTTGTGATCAGGCATATAATGACCTGAGACATTGATAAATTTGGTAAAAGCAAAAGAAAAACATAGCACACTTAAAATTCTCTGCAGATCACAGAATGGAATCTTTGATAAGTCCTTTTCTAAGAGACCATTCATAACAATTATCGTATTTCTATAATTCTTTCAGGAACAAGAGCAGCAAATGTTTAGTCAGTATGCTTCATAAAAATACTGTCCCCAAAACACTTGAAGGCTAGGTCTGTGCAAAAGAATGCTGGCTTCTTGGAAGGCTAATCCAGGCCCTGTTTCTCAGAATTAGTCTCACATTCTTACTGGCATTCTTGCTCCTATATCCACTGCCACTCAGAAAGGACTGACAGTTTTCCAAGCATTTGTGGGAATCTCAAGTTACAGCTATTCCAGGGTCTTCAAAATGAATGTCTTTGATTTGGAAGGAAATGTACAGCATGTGTTGGCTCACCCAGAGCTGCTGCAATAGAGTTATTTTTGAATCCCCAGCCTGCTAACCTCTCTCGTTAGAACCCATCCATACACAGCTCCTACTCATTAAGTCCTTTGCTCTCACCCAAGCAGGCAGTGACCCTGTGGGCTGGAAACTGTACTTAGTCTGAACATAGCTGCACTGGTCCTGACAACAGAAGCGGAGCGAATGCCTAAGGCAGGCAATGAGGCTGAGAGGCAGAGGCACGGGCTGTGACAGGCTCTGCAAATGGCTCTGGAGAAAAGAACGCAATTCTTTTCCTGCCCACCTATGCAAATGCTAATTGATTTCAGCAGGACACACAGTAAACCTCAGAATCCTTCTCAACACAACGTTCTAGTCAGCCATTTCCAGTCCACCAGGAGCAGAGCAGGGAGCACTTCAAAATTCATGTGGTGCCTGCTCAAACTGGGCCTACAACAACACTGACACCGAAATAATATTTTAAAGGATTTACTGTGTTTCAGAAACTATAGTTTATACACACACACACACACACGTATATGTGTATGTGTATATATATGTATATTTATTGCTCACAAGAGTCCTATAATGTAGGTGCCAATATCACCCCAATGTGTAATAACTTGCTCAAAGTCATATACAATGAGGTTGAAGATCAGCATTGAAATACAGGCCTGTCTCCCTTTACATCCTGTGCTCTGGGCCATGGAGCTGACAGCTGGACTACCATTAAGGGGGGAGAAATTGACAGCTGCTTGTGTTGTGTGGCTTTGAGGGATAATGGGAAGATCCTCTCTGAAAGCAACATCTTCAAGCTCTCCCTCCCAACACAAATCTGTTTGCTTTAACCAGACGGGAAGACTCGGTAGAAGGGAGCAGCATGAAATGCAGAGTCCCCTTTTGGCCCCTTCATAGCAGTCTGACTTCGGGTCAGTAGCTCAGCATCCCTGGGGATGACCGTGATGATACCTACCCCCCAAGATTGAATGGGCATCAAATGAAACATAGAGAAGCACATTGTGAGAATAGCACGGAGTGTGCAAGGGTTAGTTACTATTATTATGATCCAGAATTAGATAAAGTACATGCTTCCTCCCAGAAGTACATGCATTGAGACAATGAGATTCACACTGCAATTCTGAATAGAGTGGGAGAGGGGTTGGGATACGGGCCATACAGAAGTCATAAGGAATCGGAAGCCTGATGTGGCTGGAATGCCTGCTCTCTCTCCACTTGTACCCAGGAGATGTGGCTAAAAGCATCATCCCCAGATATTGTACATACTCAATTTGTATATTATTTTTGTCATAAAATTCCCAAGCTATCATATACTTTCTAATGAGCTCTTATAAAACACAACTGGGATAATTAGAGAGTAGTTATTAACCCGTGGGTGAGGATACAAGCATAGGATTCTTTACGAGGGGCCGAGGAGTCTGAGAGCGAGCCAGGGACAAGAACTAGTACATGTACTCCAGTCTCTGGCACAGGGTCAGCATAGACCAGAGCACTGTGATTCTTTCATATTCACATCACGCTTTGCCCTCAAAGGATCTCTGTGACCTCCTCTGTGACCCTCCCAGAATGACCTCAAGGGACCTCTATGGAGTCTTATCTCCATTTTTAAGCAAAGGCCATCTAATACTTTTGCAAGTCAGTCAAGCCCTCTTTGGGGCACACCTAACCCATGTAGTCCAGTGGCATTTTATCTCTGTAGGCAATCTGCACATTCCATGGGGAATTCTGGTTATTTGGACACTCATCAAGGACAGGAAATAACCATGCAACCACCCCTTGGGTCTTTCACATTTGTCTGGGTTACTCACAGAGCCTTACTTGACAGCTGAGCCATAAGGTGAATCTAACTGAACTGGGTAGAATGGAATTGCACTGAGTTGAACTGAATTTGAGTCAGGTGAACTTCTTGCTTTTCCTAACACTGAACCAGGTAAGGTGAGAGCGAGGGTCTATTTATCCGTCTGGCCACTGTCTCAGGCCAACCCTATCTTGGTGCACCCCATCAGTGAATGAAACTCATCTGTCCAGATGCTGGAACTCATCTTTGATAGCACTTCCTCCCCCATCACCTTTACCTCCCCTACAATCCATCACCAAATCCTGCTTATTTTTATCTCATGCTCACCTTGGGAACCGGCATTCACTTCTCTCCATTTTTGCCACCACAACCCTTGTCCAAATCACCGTCGTCTCTCATCTTGATCATTCATACAGCCTACTGAATAGTCTCCCTACACCTTCTCATGTCCCACCCCTCATACAGTCTCTCCTCCGGAGCTTGAGTGATTTTTTTTTAAAGGCAGCAAAACACCAAATGATCCTATTTCTCCCCTGGTAAAAACCATAAGGGCTTCCCCTTGTCATTAGAATACAGATAGAAGTCCTTGGTATGTAGCCCATGATCCTGGTCTTTCTCTCCTGGACAGCTCACGCCACTCTGGCCACAAGTCTCTGTGTGTCCCCAGCCATTCCGGCCATGCAGTTTCTCAAGTGTTCCATGCTCCTGCATATTTCTGAGCCTTTGCCTACATTGTCCACTCAGCCTGACTGCTCTACATCTGAACCTCCACCCCTGCACCCCACTTTCTAATACCTAATTGACATTAGTAAACATGTTCTTCCTTCCTGCTCTATCAGGTCTTATAGCTGTCCACTCCTAAAATACGTTTTCCTCATAATGCATATCCCAAATGGTCTATAGGTGTGTGATTTTTTTTTATTAATGTCACTTGCCCAGGAAGCAACAATCACTATGAAAGAAGGGACCAGGTCTTTCTTGCTTATTATTTTCTCCCCAGGGCCTAGCACTGGGCCTGACATGGGGGACAGCAGCCATTTGTTGCTTAATGTTGAGTCACGGGACACCACTAACCCTTCTAACTGCCTCTGAGGACTCAGGGAGCAGGAGAATGATGAGGTGATATGACCCAGGCATCTCACACTTGACCCCTCCTCCTATTGGAAGCTTCAGAAATGTTGCTTCATTTTGGTTTCAGAAATTTTGGGTTTATAATTTGCAGTGACATTTCAAAGATGGGAGACCATACTGTAGGTCACAGCTATACTCAGTTTGGTGGTTGACAAGCTTTTATTAATGTGTGGAGCATATCAGAATAGTTCATTCCTTACAGGGCACTGTTTAGAACAGTTCCTGTCATACTCATTAGAATGCTGACCCTAAGGGCTTGTCAGGAGCTTGTCTTTCCCCATCGCAGCAGTTGGCTCTTGGAGCAGGCCAGGAAGGAGGCTACCTCTCTGGGTTTAAATGCCTCCCGTAATGGAGGAGGAGCTCCCGACCTCATTCCACAGTGGAGCAGCTGCACTTGTTAGAGAGTTTTGCCTTTTATTGCGCTCATTGTCACCCTCCCTTGTGTTCTTGGGCCCACATTCCATGTAACCGTAGACGCGTGTCCACACGACAGCCCTGCAGTCATATGGAGACCACTGACGAGCCACAACTGAAGCCTTCTCTTCCATATTTTATGCCTTTTCCAGCCTTGATTTTTTATTTATGGACCACATCTATTTTTTGTGTGCATTCTTGTAAGCTGCCTTAAATCCCATGGAATAAGGCCATATACTCATATCATAAATCTTTGTTGCTTTCCTTTAGGCCAGCAGTCGCCAATCTTTTTGGCACCAGAGACTGGTTTTGTGGAAGACAATCTTTCCACGGACTGGGGGTGGGGAATGGATTCGGGATGATTCAGGCCTGCTGTGTGGCCCAGTACCTAACAGGTCTGGACCTATGCCGGTCTGTGGCCCGGAGATTGGGGACCTTTGCTATAGACAACTCCAGCTCCACCTGACAGTTTCCTCACCAACCTGGCATTATTCCCACAGTTGTATTCCTGATATACAACTATACACACACGTGCACACACACACTAGAATAGGGAAAAGTATAGAGGTTTCCCCAAACTCGATCTTCATCGTAGATGGTTACCGTCAAGTTCATAGGCAGTGTCTCTGAGTGCATTGTCTTAGGACCAACAGTCAGAGTTTGAGAAGACGAGTGTGAACCCAACACTGCTGTTTCACAGAAACAGCTGTTAGTGACATGATGAAGCTTTGGAAGCCCCTAATACCACTCACCCCTGATACTTGAGATGATAACCCAGCCTCACATTAACTAGAAGGTTAAGGTCACAGGACTACAACTCCCAGGTGCCCTTCCACTCTGACTCAAAGTCCACCCCTCTCTTTTCTCCTTCACTGCCTCTTTCTGCACCTACTTTTGAAAATATGTCTCTCTACTCAGTCTTAACCCCTTCCTTTCCACTCTATGAGACTGGTTCCAATAAGTATCCCTGTTATAAGAGTATTCCCATCTTTCCCTGACACCTAGCAAGCCTCCCTTCTGTACACAAAATACTCAGGTCATCCCTAGCTAAAAATTACTAGTGATAAAATATTTAATATCCTATCTTAGCCCAAAGCTCACATCCTAGCTCTTTCTGTTCAAGCACGAATAAACCTCTGGAAAGAAGTATTGCTGTTACGCAAGAGTGGGTCCAGGATTTTATTTATAAATAAAAATCCAGTATAAAACTAAGTATTAAGAATAGAAGAAAAATTCAATGAGGTACAATTTTTTTAAAATGGATGAATACTACACTATCTACCAATGCTACAAAATCTAAAAAATTATGTAATATTTATTAACTGTCTGGCCTCTATAATGTTTCCTCCTACATGTTTTCAGAGACATTCTTTCAGATTCCTACTTTATTTGGCAAGAATTCAATCTGTCTTCCAGCATAGTTAATAAAAAAGTTTGCATATTATTTATGGTTTAGAAAAGTTTTAGCTTCCTAATTCATTATTGGTAATATGTACATTTGCAGGATTTTTTCCCCACATTTGTAAAAATCGCTGATCAAGTTTCTTTCATATCTGAGCTGAAAGACTTCAGAACATTTCAAGGTATTTTTTTGTGCTGCAACTAATCTTAAATCTTCTTTGAACTGACAACACCCCTTAACCAGTTTGTCATTGATGTCTCATCACGGTGGAATATTATAAATGTTAGGTTATCCTATCTGATAGGAGAGAACTTGCTTTTTGACTTGGCCTTGACAGGAACTGAACCCTCTTTGGGCAACTCTGCACATCTCGTAGTTGGAAGGACTGTCTGCACACGTGGCGCTGGCTCTGTACATTTCAAACCCTGTCTCCTCCGCCTCCACGTTTTTCCTGATGCCAGATGTCGAAGGCACTTTCACGCTTGGTTTCACTGACACTTGTGTGGATGCTGAATCTGCCCAGTGGGTGGAGTGAAAATTCCTAAAACTGTTAGCAATAACTTAAGTAGAGTATTGATGACATGCAAATCACACAGTGTATTCCCATAAACCCTAATCTAGTTCCCTAAGCTGATGCTGGAATACCATTCAACAGCTGGAAAGTTGTGAGTGAAGAAGAGCTTGAACAGAAAGACACCGTAGCCTTAACTGACTGCAGCTAAAAATTGCTACAGACTGAACATTTGTGTTCCTCCAAAATTCATGTGTGGAATCCCCAACCCCTCCCGACAATGTGATAGTATTTGGGAATGGGTTCTTTGGGAGATAATAAGTGTTAGAATTGGTCATGAGGGTGGGACCTACACGATTAAAATAATGCCTATATTTTATAAAAGAAGATCTCCGTGCGTGTGTGTGTGTGTGTGTGTGTGTCCCACCCATCCGCACCTTGTGAGGACACAGGGCAAGAAGACACCATCTGCAAACCAGAAAGAGGGCTCTCATCAGAACTCAACCATATTGGTGCCCTCGAGTGTCCGACTTTCCAGTCTTCAGACCTGTGAGAAATACAATGATGTCACTTACGCCAACCAGTCTGAGGAATTTTGTTAAAGGAGCCCAAAAACTCAGTCAGATATCTTACATGTATAAGTTTCACAGGTCACACAGCTGTGGGAGCACATGCTGGTATATGTCCTAGGACCTGGGACAGGTTAGGGTGGGTGAGGGGCCTGGAACAGAAGCCTCATTTGCTTCCTGGTACAACAGCCTTGGCTGTTCTGTATCCTCAAGAAGAATCTCCAAGCCCTACCCTCTTTACTCAGATATACCTCTTTGCCACTTAACCCTTAAGAGTCTGGCTTCTACTTGACCTTCAACCTTCGTGTAACTTCGTTAGCAGGGACCAGCTAACGGCCAAAACACTATCTTCCCCCAGTCCTTATTCTTCTCTACCCTCTGCCTTTCTTCTCTGAACCAAGCTACTCCCACACCTCTCACCTAGCACCTTCCTGCCCCTCATATCTACCCCATGGTCCCATCTGCCCTTTGCAGATGGGACCTCCCTAAATGAGGGAGCTGTCTTCAGTTCTGCCCTGACTCCTCCTTCCTTCTATCTGTAGAGCACTCTTCCTCAGAAATCTCATTCACTCCCATCACTACCTCAGTGCATGTGCCTGGTCCAGTTGCCTCCTCTCTAGAGAAGAAATTTCTCTCTAGAGCCCATTTTGTTGCCTGCACTCATCTCGTTCACCCAGCGTCTGTTCCCCACACTAGCTCTTCCTCCTTGGCCTCACCTTGTCTATTCATGCTCAGAGATCACTGTCGGCCCTGTTTCTCCTTTAACCACCACCTTCCTTTCTCCCCCTTCCCACAGCCACTGCCATTCTCTAGCCTGAGCACCTCTTAACTACAGTAAAAGCCTCTCAGTTGTTCCAGAGAATTCTACAACCAAATGCTTTTCCCCTCCCTCCACCCAGATTTTTTTTGCCTTTTCCTCAGAACTGTCACATTCTTTTTATTTCTCTTCTAGGATTTATTGTATTTCATGTGGTATTTACACAGAGATAACTAACGCAAAGTATTTGCAATGTGCTAAGCATTTTGCATTATCTCATTTAATTCTCACACCCACTCTGTTACTGGCTACTATTAACATGATTATTACTTCCATTTTCAGGAAAAACCTGAGCCTTAGAAAAACGGAGTAACTTGCTCAAGGCCTCATAGAAAGTAGCAGAGCCAGAAATTTAGATGCACCTCCCTGACTACAAATAACCATGGGCTTATCACCAATAACAAATAATGACTAATAAAAATAATAGCTATGTTATTACATGCTTGCCATGTGTTCCACGAACCTCCTATTACCCTATGAGATTTTACTCTTATGACCCCCTTTTTCTAGAGGAGGAAACTGAGGCCCAGAACCTCTGTGTCATCCTCCTGAGTCAACACATGTTCATCACATGTGTTGTGATGGAGGCACATGTGCATGTGCTTCCAACTATGATAGAAGCGCAAAGCTCGGGCCATCGGCTGGGAGCCCATGCTCGTTACCATGGCACCAGACTGCCTCCCTCTCCACTCAGCTCACTTCGTCTCGTTGTCTCGGCTGTCCTGTTCTAACGTAGGCTCCCTGAAGCACGGGCCACTTCTTATTCATTTTTAGTCATACTAAAGATGATTCTTACTTTGAAATCTTTTCAAAATTACAAAACATTGCAAATACAGGGCAAAAATATTTTATCTGAAGCATTTCAGAGTAAGTTACCAACATGGTGCCCCAGAACAATTTAGTGTAAATGTCCTGTGGACAAGGACATTCTTCTATATAACCACAATAAAAGCATCGACATGAGGACATTAACATTGATACACCATGCCTATCCAATTTGAGACCCCGTTCAATTTTTAACAATTGTCCCAATGATGTCCTTTTTTAGCAAAAAAATCCAAAGGCAATTATAACATTGGGTTGTCTGTGTCTTTACTCTCCTTCAGTCTGAAACAGTTCCCCAGTCTTTTCTCAACATCCATGTCCTTGACACTTTTGAAAATTTCAGGCCAGTTATTAGCAAAATGTCTCTCAATTTGAGGCTGCCTGATGTTTTTTCATGACTAGCTTCAGGTCACATATCTTTAGCCACAGTGTCTCAGAAGTGATACTCGGTTCTTTTGTCTCCCTAACAAGTCGTCACAATTTCTTTTTGTCCCTTTTCTGGTAAGGTTAATTTTGATCACTGGATTAAGAGAGTGTCTTCCAGGCTCCTTCAAATTACTCTTTTTTCCTAAATTCATAAACAATGGATGAAAGTCCTTCTTTCAGATATATAAATATTTTCTCCTCATCAAACTTTCATACATGTATTGTTAATATCCGTAGATGTGTCTTGGCTTAATTACTACTGTAATGGTTGCCAAATGGTGATCTTCTGATGCATCATTTCTTCTACATTTATTAGTCATCATTCATGTCTCTCAATTTATTTATCCATTGATTTATTTATATTAGTATGAGTTCATGGATATGATACTGTTTTGCTCAATGGGTAATAATCTTTTGAAGCTCATCTATTTTGAAGCTCAAATTATGCCAGGCTTTTGGTCCTTTGATGAGGCTCCTGTACAGTTTTATCATGTTCTCACCATTCCTTGAGTACTCCCTTACGTTTTAGGACAAAAGATAGTCCAGGTTTTTCTTATACTTTCCCTTCCCCAGTCACAGAATCAGTAAGTCCCAAAAGCCATCATGGTCACTTTTAGTAGGGCCTGGGGTTTAGAATCGAAGATCCAGCCTCTAGGTGGCTTGTTGCAACTACGGTGTCACTGCCCCAGGGCTCTCTCGGTGGCCAGAGCTGGAGAGCTAGGAAATGTGTGTGTGTGTGTGTGTGTGTGCACGCGCGCGTGCATGAGGTGTGTATGTATAAAAAAATGAGTTTGCATCAATGCCTCCAATTCCAATCTACCATCCCATTTTCCTCTTTTCCAAATGTATAACTCATTAAATAGCATAAAACCGCTGTCCTCGTTTTAGTTACGAATTGCATCCATCTCCCAATATGTACCAATCTCCTGATGCTGCCACAGCCCCGCATCCTCACATGGCTGCCTTTCTTACCCTACTTAGGCTCCAATTCTCCCCCCGCCAGCCTGTGCCCACCCCAACTCCATGACCTCACCATACCACACAGTAGCCAGTCTTACTCATCCCCATCTAACGACCTGCGAACCTCTTAATTTCATAATGAATTTCTGGACTACCAAAATGCTCTTTGCTGACTGGGCTTGAGTACTCAATTTACATTTTTTAATAGACTAAAAATAAACACTTGCCCACTTGAGGTTTTTCTACATAAAAATTAGTATTTGTTAAAAAAACAAGATGGTTTATACATATTTATTATAAAAAGACAAAACCTCAGAAAGAGCAAACCTTAAGAAAGACATCAGCTCTTCCTCAGCAATCTAAATTTAACTGTGAGGAAGCACAGACAAAGCATGCAGGAAAGGTCATCACTTCCCCTCCGTGTCTGGCCTGCCCCCGTGGCCACAGAGTTCCTAACCTTTGTTGTTCCCAGGCAACTAAAGAAAAAAGGTTTAAGTTTTCTCCGAAAATGTCTTTGTTCCTTCAGAAATTTGAACTGAATGCTGTTCATTTTTCTCCGCCCACGATGATGAAAGTCTGCTGCCTGGAGTTTAGAACCCCATCATGGGGTGACTGTGACCCATCAGAGTCTACTGCCTTCTCCTATGAGGGTCTCTCTCTGTCCAAGCCCACCCCCTAAGAACTACTCAGTCTGAGAACATCATTTCTCCACTGCACATCTTGATCCAGGAGAGTTTTCCTTTCTAACTTTTCAAAATTATAAATATATTATAAAAGGTTATGTATAGTTTTTTTCCACAAATATTACATTTCAGTTGGCTGACTTATTTTCAAATTAAGGTGCACACAGATATGATGTGGTTATAAAATAAAGAAATGTGTGGCTTATGGTTTCATTGCTTCTACAGTTTACTGTAAATATATTAAAACAAAAATATCTTAAAGAGTATGCACTCTTTAGGGCTTCCAGAGAGATTATAGCGTATGGCTACCAGAAAACAAAGGTACAGAATCCATATTCCTTATGCTTAAATTAAAACTTCTCTATACTTTTGTGAAGGCTTGGAGTGAAAATTTGACTATTGAATAACTTCTTTCAAAAATTTGCAGCTCCGACTCATCAAGAGTAAGGCAAGACAAGAGTCTAGTGTCCATTACCATCAGCTGTAGATTGTGTGATAACAGTAACAACTCGTAGGGGTTACTACATGTATTATTCCCAAGGACCCTTTGACATAGACACGATAAGAGTACAACATGATTGCACAAGTTCACATATCTTCGAGGTAGCAGAGTTCAAGTGTTAACTCAGGTCTTCATTCACCCCACGCATCGTGCTGCCTCTCTAGATTAGACTGTGTCTGTAATAGCTTTCCAGTTTCTCAACCACATCGTACGCTGTCCACGCAAACTCCTTTCCATCTGATGAGGTAGGTAACTCAAGCCAGCCAAGTCTAACCTCAGGGGGGAAATACCTTCTGAAAACATGCTTTCCTTAAGATAACTAGCTTAGTCAGAAAATCATTTTCCTTTCAATCTGAGGAGCAAGGTATCTTTAAGAAATTCTGAACTATATTATATTCAGAAATCAGAATACTCTTCTAATATTAATTATGGTCATATTTTTAACTGACAAAGGAGAGTGCTGCTTCTTCAGATTATTTTTATATGAAGACAGCATATTAAATTTTATTTAAAGACTATTTTTCAGGCATGCTCTGCTATAACATAAAGCTCTAGGCTGGAAAAAAGGAGTCAGTTACCTAACGGTCATTGCAAAGCCCAACAACCACTTCTTCAGTTTTTGATGAACATATTACTTCAGCACTTTAACTAATGAAAATTCAAAAAATTCCATTTTTTCCTTTTTTTATTATTAAAGTCCTTCAATTACAGTTTACATTCAACATTATTTTGTATTAGTTTCAGTTGTATAGCATCATGGTATATAGCTTATACCACTTGTAGTATTTAGTTTGATGTCAAATAGCATGTAATACCAATTTTGTTCTTTGTTTTCAAGATTGCTTAACTATTTGGGGTCTTTTGTGTTTCCGTGGAAATTTTTGGATTATTTTTTCTAGTTCTATGAACCACACCATTGTTATTTTAATAGAAATTATGTTGAACGTATAGATTTCTTTTGGTAGTATGGACAACTTAACAATGTTAATTCTGCCTATCCATAAACATGGTATATGCTTGCATTTATTTGTATCTTCTTTAATTCTTTCCTCAATGTCATAATTTTCTGAGTACAGGTCTTTTACCTGCTTTGTTAGATTTACTTCTAGGGGGTTCTTTAATGCAATTGTAAATTGAATTGTTTTCTTAGTCTCCCATTCTGATAGTCCATTATTGGTGTATAAAAATGCAGCCAGTTCTGGATATTTCCTTTGCTTCCTGCTACTTTACTGAATTTATCCATCAGTTCCAGTAAGAATTCTATTAATATAAGCAATGTTTACTGTGTCTTATGACTATAAAATTAACACATGCTCATTGTTTTAAAATGTAAAAAGTTATAAAGAAGAAAATTAAAGTCACATATTCTTATTACCAAGTGATAACAACTGGTTTCTGTTAAATATGTTTTTTCACACATTTGTATGTCTGGTTTTGTTTTTATTTAAAATTGGCATCATATAGCAGAGTTTTAGTTTCTGCTCTTTCCATTTATACAATAGCATTTTCCATGACATTAAACTCTATAATGTGACATTAGCAGATGAATAAGTCTATGCAATGTACCTAATTTATTTAACCATAATTTATTTAACTATTATTAGAAATGTTGACTATATTTTCACTATTAAAAATAGCAATGAAATAGTTTTGCATATAAATCTTTGTCCATAACTTTGGATAGATTCCTAGAAGTTTATTCCATGAAAGAATATGAACTCTTTTAAGAATGAAAATTCATATAGTTAAACACATTTCTAGGAAAACTCTACCAGTTTACACTTGACCAAGCATATTATCAAAAAATTCTTGATAGCTTTTAATATAATTTTGCCAATTTTATAATTCAAAAATTATATATCATTACTTTAATTTGCATACATTTGACTATAATACCAAATATGTTTGCATATTATATAATTTCCCATTTATATGTGTGTTTACATGTTTTTTCTTCTGTCTTGTTTCCATTCTTCTAGTGAGATATTTATATTATTATCTTCAAATATATATTTCCATTTGTTAAATACAGAAGCTCTTTGCACATTTCTTGCCAATGTTATTTAGCAGTAAGTCATATGCTTTTAATTTTTAGTAGCCAAATCTTCAGCATTCCACTATGTATTCAGAGTCATAATGTCTTAAACATATCATTACACATTTTGGTAAATAGAATCATTTACCTACAATCTGTTCATTAGAACAGTAGACATTAAGCCAAGAGGTTTGAGGGGTTCAGTAACCCCTTATTGAGCAATCTCCCTGGCAGTTTTGTAGAGCAGTGAAGCATACACAAACACCTTTCCAAACTCTGCCTTTCATAACCCATATTTGAATGGAGTTTTGAACTCATCTAGAAACCTTTGGGAACTTTGTTTCTTTCCAGCTGCAATATTATTTGATTATAAGAACTAAATTTTATCAAAAGCACCTCAAGAATCTTCTAGGGGACATAGAACGCCTATTGCCAAACAGCATTTTGATGATTTAAGCGTAAATGAATGTGAAACATATGGACTACATTTCCTTTAAATAAATAAGTATATAAAATGGAAAGGTACCTGGCCAATTAGATTTGGAACAGTTTGGAAAGAAAAATACTTTAATTTGAGCCTAAAATATAATTTGCCTACCAACTATATATGTGATCTCCAAATAAGTTGGGTCTCCACTGGCCACATCCATGAGAGAAGATAAGAATCCCAGGTGTATTTCTCTCCAAGCTACATTACATGTTCCTTCATGGCAGCATTGTTACAAAGAGGGAAGAACACACAAAAAGTATATTACTTTTCCTTTTATTTCAGATCTGACATTGTGAAATATTAAGATTCACATCAAGCCAGATGCATCCTTCCAGCCCACTCCACGCTGAGCCAACCCAAATGCGTGTAGGAGAGACCAACACTGGTAGCACAGAACTACCTTCGAGGAATCAGGATGATCCCAGCCAAAACCACCATCTGTCCACAGTGAAATCTGTCAATTGTGGCTATTTATGAAACCTCTAGAGGAGCCTATAAATGGCTCAATCTTACCTAGCCTACTCAATGTTACTCCCTTATCCAATATTTTATGGAAACCTACACATTCTTCTAGGAGAAAAAGGCAAATGTAGAACTGCTCCTAAAAAATGTTCATTAAATGTAGAGTCTTATGGAGAAAAATGGAAAGAGGCTGGGCTTTGGGATCAAACGATCTTTGAGTCAAATCCTGATTTGGTATTGGACATGCTATTAACATCTCTGTGCTTCAGTTGACTTATCTGTGAAGCAGGGCAGTGTTGTCTCTCCTGCCTCAGTGTTGTTTCTCCCCCCTCACAGATGGTGGGGGAAGTCACCGAGAAATAAGCACAAGTGTCTGGTCATCCACAGCAGTTATACAGTACATGACATTGCCATAGGCCTTCCTTGTGATGTTCCAAGTTACAAACAGGACTGGGGAGAGGAGCAGAGACTGAGTTGCATATGAGATTAAAGATGTTGTGGGAATGTTTAGATTCAGCCTCTACATTTATAAATCGGGTGGAATAATATGAACTTTGGCCAGGAAATAAAGACATAATTGTAAGATTTTCTTAGACCCCGCCGAGGAAATAAACAGCCAATCAGCCATGGAAACAGGCAGATGAGCTTTATTGTGGAAGTTTGTGCTCCCGGGCGATGTTTTCCCGCCCGGAGAAGGGGCTAAGAAAAGACCCCGCGGGAGAAGGGAAAGGCTGGGAGTTTTATATGGCTGGACTTCACGCGGGAGCCAAGGATTGGGTCTTGGTGAACAAAGAAGCAACTTAGCATTGGTGGCTCCTGGTCTGATGTCAGTCACCTCTTCTGGGTCAGAGTTCAGTTGCCATATTACTTGTAGTCCAAATGGTGGCCATATTTGTAGTCCAAAATGCTAATTGTAACTAGATTCCCACTTGTCCTACCCTGCCCATCCTGACAATAATAACTATACTATACCCAAAAACATGTGAATTGTATTCCACATAACAGTGGTAAAAGTTAACAATGTATAGAATATTTACACAGAAATGTTACTGTTCTCCTTGGATGTTTGCCTTTAAAACACAGATAGATAGACACACACACACACACACACACATACACACACACATACACGCACACACAGTTCTCAAAGGCTTTGGGGTTAGTCATTCTTTCTTGTGCTTCCAGCACTGAAGCCATCACTGCGTTTTAGCACCACACCTACAGCTTCACAGAGTGGAGAAAACACAGGTGCTTCCTGAATGCCCCTTTACAGAATATGTGTTTTCTTGGTAAGTCAGAGGTTTTCATACGCATGGTCTTAGAAAGTCACACTCTCCTCTTTGGATCGTTCTCCTTTTTTTAGTTAAGTGGGTCTGATGGAATTACCGCTGATGTCTTCTCTGGGTCTGTCTTCAAGGATTAATTTTAATAACTGCACCATTATGCAATAAATAAGTTCATTATGCTCAAGTGAATACCCAAAATGAGAAAATGAGACCTTAAAACTATCTGCATACTTTAATTATTCTTACCATCTTTGACTATTGTGACAAATAATCTCTCCTGATTATAATAAGCTAGACTCACTGTGTTTCTCATAAAATGAAGTGTGTGATGAACACCATGCAGAGAATGCCGGTTCCATTTCACTAAGAAGCTGGGTCTTAGCTGTAGACTTTTCGGAAATGATTAAATATTACAAATGTAACCCACATGTAGGAGAGCATAAAATGGTTGACTAGCAAAACTTCACTGAAACAAGAAAGAGAAAACTTTTGTAGCTCAAGGTGAAGGGTCAGGATAGGCTGGGGGAGAAACTGGGGTGAAAGCGTAGGGAATACCCGAGACATGGGGAAACAGGAAAGGAGCCCACGGGTAGGGATTCTACATAACGGGGGAGATTATTCAGGATCCCTTAGACCTGGATCATTGTTTCTTGGTGTCCTTTAAACTAGGAAGATTTCTCAACTTCTTCACAGCAGGCAGTAGAGGCTTTATTGCTATAAAAAAAAATCAGGTAGCTCATCCTTAGTAGAAGAGAGCTACAGTTGCATCATTATACAGATTTGTGAAATGACAAATGAGAGTTAAAGCAATAGGCTGTGGATGGCACTCCATCGCTGAGCCAGAAGTGCCATGCATTTCCAGACTGGAGGCGACACACACAGAGGCGGGAGAACTCTCTTCGGTCAGGATGGGTAGTGTGGATTAAGAAAGTGTACGGGATGGGCATGCAAAGCAGGTCAGACACAGAACCCTTATGATGAAAGAGAGAAAACAAACAGATTGGCTACCAGCCTTGTCTTTCTTAAGCAGCCGAGCAGTGTGGTGAGAGGTAGAAACGTGAGGGGGCCAGACTGCTTTCTTCCAGGCTCTTCCGTGTGCTCTCCATGTGGCCTGATCGGCCTAAACTCTCAGAGCCTGTTTCCTCATCTGAGCAAAGGAGATAGTATCTGACCTTTATCCTCACCCCAACAGTGTGAACTGACTGCCAGCTGTGTGAATTCCTTCCTCCTGCAACACAAACCCTCCCTCCTAGGGCACTGCTCCGTGGGTATGGTGAGCAGGCATCTCTTTGCCTCCCTATGAAAACGTTTGTATCTCTTTGATAAAAATTATTAAATCACTGCTCAGAACTTGAATATCCTTAGGGAAAAAAATAGTAAGAGTTCCGCAAAAACACAAACTATGTTATTCCTCCTCCCCTCCACCAAAGATTCAATTAACAGGAGGGAAAAGATGGCATGTTTTTAACAAGTTCTTCACGCTGATTTGCGCAGAAACGTACATTAGGCCTTTTTTTTAGTAATAGGAAAAAATTATCTCGTCATGACTCAACTCTCTCCCCCACCTCCAGCGGAGGACGGCAATCAATCAGCTGGACAGCAAGATTGATTTTCTAATTAAGTCGGCATTTGTATCTGCTCGCAGAGCCACAGAAGGCTTCCTTACTGTACCTTCCCAGCACTCTCCTACTTGTACCAACTTGCTCTCACATTTAAAGCACTTTCAAAATTGGGAGAGAAAAAAGATTAGAAAGCTGCTCTCTCCACACAAATATCCAACAGAATCATTGGCTGCTTCGGGGAAGAATGACGTCAAGTTATTGAGCAAAAGCGAGAAGCATTGACAGGAGTCCATTTGGACTCGATTCGGCTCACACACGGATGAAATTTGCCACCGTGGCCCTGCTTCCCGCACCACCCCCACCCCCGCCCCCACAGGCCCAGCCATGGACGCAGCTGGACCAGCCTCCGCAGATGGCTAGAGGCGGCAGGCTTTTAGCATTTCTAAAAGCTCCCTTTCAAGCATTGCTTGCCAAAATGGTATAGCAGGCTTTTGTATGGGCCTTGGTGATGAGATGTGCTTGTGATTTAATTTACTTAGGGGAAGAATATGAAACCCTGAACGGCTCAGCCGGATTCAGCGTCCTTAGGGACTCAGTTGGAGGAGAAAACTTACTTTAGCGATTCTGGATCCAATGTGCTTGTGCCTTGTTGCCCATGACCTCCCTTCAGTGAGGGACACTGGGGAATAAGGCTGAAAGCAGTAGAGAAGCTCGCGGGTTTTTTTTTTTCAGTTCATTCCTGATCCATCCATTACCTAATATTTTATTTCAAAGGCAGGTTTTTTACTAATTCAAAATGTTAATTTTTATTTGGGGAGCATTGTGACCTGAACTCAGATGAATGTTACTTATGTTCAGGGAGGGAGGAAGGGAGGAAGGGAGGAAAGGAGGAAGGAAGGGGGAGGGAGGGAGGGGGAAAGAGGAGGAAGAAGGAGGAGAGAAGGGGAGAGAGTGGGAGAGAGGAAAAGAAAAAGAAAAGAAAAATAGACAAAAGATGAGAGTGGCTGAGGCAAAGTGACTAGGGGGTAGCTGTGTGTGACAGGCTTATTCAAGAAACAATTTGTTTAAAAAAAAAACTTTAAAAGGTAGCCATTCGAGGAGCATCATTTGTATTCATTAAGTAGCGTCTGGTGTTCGGTGGCACGGCTCCAGTCATTCACATCCCCCGGGCTGCACAAACACAACGTGTTCCAAATTGAACTCACCTTCTTTCCCGGAAACCATGTCCTCTTTCTGACCTCCTTGTTCCTGCACGTGGCTCCTCTATGCTCCTAGCCATCAGGTTCAAAACCTGGGGGTCACTATCAACTCAGTGCTCTCCTGATCCCCACATCCGATCAGTTGCCTAAGTCTATGAAGAAGATCTCTAGCTGTGTCCAGCATAATTTGTCATCATCCCCTATCTGTATTATTGCAATAACCTCCTAACTCTTTCCCTTGAATACAGTCTCCTGCTTGCTGTCCACTATTTCACTGCCAGAGTAATATCCTAATTCCTTTAAAGAGTATCTTAGATTCTGTCATTCCATACTCAAGGACTTTCCGTGGCTCCTCACCAAATTCTACTTAGGCGTAAACTCCTCAGATCAGCAGATATTTCTAGGTATTCTCACGACATCCATGGTTCAGTAGTTTGTATAGCAGGGTGGTAGTGTCTCCTGGACATCTGGAAATTCTGTCACAGTTGTGCTTGTTTGTCTCCATGACTGGAGGTCATGATGTCATTAGCTAAGTAGAACATTTAACATCTCAAGCATCACATGCCACAGAACACTGTTGAGAAACATTGCAAGTCTGGCCAAACTTACCTTCATACTTCCTCAAACATGTATCCCCCTGATTATGACCCTGTCCACCTTCAAATCCATCCAGTGTACCACTTCTGCCAAGCAAACTGTCCAGATCACCGCCCTGTCTTCAGCATGCACACACACACACACACACACACACACTGGGCTTTGTCTTTCCCATTCCTGGATCTCACTTAGGGAACCCATCGCAGTTCGCCTTTCACAGATTGACCTGGCAATCCCTCCAATAGACTGTAGGCTCCTTGAAAGAAAGTACTTACCGGCGTCCCCTATTATCCCTGATTTTACTTACTGTGGTTTCGTTGACTCGTGGTCAACCTTGGTCTAAAAATATTGAATGAAAAACTCCAGAAAGAAACAATTCCTAGGCTCTAAATCGGGTACCATGCTGAGTGGCATGAAGAAGTTTCCTTCCATGCCACTCTGTCGGGCTCTTCTCACCTAGAACAGAGAATCCCTGCTGTATACACTGACTGCCCATTGGTCACTTAGTAGCCACCTCAGTTTTCAGATCTACTGCAAAAGTATCATAGTGCTTGTGTTTGTGACCCTTATTTTACTAAACAACGGCCCCAAAACACATAAGTAATGATGCAGGCAATGCTAGTACACCAAAGAGAAACTGTAAAGGGCTTCCTTTAAGTGAAAAGGTGTGTATGTAAAAATGTATGGAAAAAAACATGGTATATGTAGGGTTTGATACTATCTGCAGTTTCAGGAATGCACTGGGGATCTTGGAATATATTTCCCATGGATAAGAGGGAAATACTGTATTTTGCTCATTTTTATATTCCTGACACAAGTTATAAAATGCTTTATATACAATAATGTTCAATATGTAGTCATTAAATTGACCTTGGATGAGGTTCAGTACTGGTAATGGAAGCTAGAGGCCCAGGGAGTCAGGCAGAGCCTGAAGAACTAAGAGGGTAGGAAAGGCAAGTGCAAGCTGTATTCTCATACAGGGGAAGACTGGCCAGGTAGAGAGAATCGGTAGCCCAGACAAGCAGTCTGAGGAGGAGCAGCAGCAGTTCAGATGCGAGGCAAGGCAGCAAGAGCTCAAGGCCCCTTGGTCAGGGCAAACTAGCCACCAGTGAGCAGCAGCTCAAAGAGGCCTCAGGAAACAAAAGGACAATTGAGCATTAAAAATTATCTTATCAAGTGGCTAAGAGCCTGGGTGGGCCATGGTCTTGGCAGGCTCTACCATGGGGCTCACAGATGAAGGGGAGCAGCTGCGTGGCAATGGAACTGAGACCCAGCTGAACTCCTGCTTTGCCCCAGGCTCTGAGCTCTCGTGTGGTTCCTCTGAGTGTGGGCGTCCATTGTAACTCCATTAGTATGAGCCCTGCAGGAGGGGGTAGGCTGTGTATTCACAAGAGACAGCAGAAATGTTTAGAGGGTAAAGCCAGAGGGTACGAACATTAACTGTCTAGCTGTTTGAAGAGAATGGCTGTGTGTAAGAGAAGAAAGACAATGTTTCAGAAGTACACTCAACTAAGGTAAGTTGCAAACATGACTGACAGTTGGGAAGAAAAGTAACTTCGGGGAAGAGAAACAACACTTGAAAATGAATGTTGCAGAAGGAAAGGGAAGGGAGAAATGTTAAACAACAGATGTTGTTTAAAATGTTAAAACACATAGTGAAAACAACTGTGCTATGTGCTAGCACTGAAACTATGGGAAGAGAGAGAAGAAAATTTAAAAATGTGCCAGAAAGAGAATTTCAAAGGCAAAGAGATCTCAAAAATGCAGAGTCTTCCTAGAGTGGAGAAAACAAAGTCAAATAGTCAGTTAGAAAGATTGTGCAAAGTATAGAGAGATCCCTTAACCAGAAAGACCACACTGGAGTGGAACAACCCATGAATAAGGGGAAGAGTTGGAATGAGAGTAAGGACTGAAATTAAGTGCAAAGTCCATCTATTTTGGAAAAGTTTAAAGCATTAACTATGGCAAGAATAGCCGCCCCTCCCCAAATTCATCAATGGTTATTTGTTGGAGGAGTATTTTATATGAAGCATCTTATTAGAGGAGGTGACATTTGAAATATTCCTCAAAGGACAGGAAAGATTTCATCAGGTAAAGAGGAAAGAACTTAGCATTCCTAGACAATGTAGAAATCATCACTAACAGCCTAAGACCAAGAAAGTATATTCCAGGGATATTGGAAAGACAAGTCTACTGGACAAAGGAGAGTGGAGGAGAGAGAGGAGAAACAGGAAGAGTTGATTGGCAGCACTGGAAAATTTAATCATCACCTATCCAGTGGCAAATCATTAAGTATCATAGAAAAAAAGGCACAGATGTCGTGGGGATATTGACAAAGTATTTTCACTAATATATGAAACATTTATTTGGTTCTGTGAAGAAAGATAACATCCAGTTTATGTTTGAAAGAATCCGTACTTCTCCCCTTCCCTCTCAAGCCACCCATATTTTTAGCAAGATTTTTGCATTAAAATCTTGGGAGGGGAGGAATCCTCTGAGCTTCCTGAACTTGGCTGCTGCCATCCTCAGTGCCTCCCTTTATCTTGGAGAGTCTCGGTCACATTCACAACACAATGATGACACAGTTCATCAGAGGAAAAGTTAATTAGAATCTAGATCGCCTCAAATTTCTCCCTACCTTCAGCATTTCCTTAAGTTCCTAAAAGTGCTGCTCAGAGGAAAAGGTTTGCACTGAGGCAGAACTTTGTGGCTGCGAAAGTAATTCCAAAATGATCGCACAGAGAAGGATGTGACTTGTAAGTACAGGAACACTCGGTGTTTTCATTTACAACGGTTTGCTATTTAGGGGTGACTCTGGATGTCAGGGACAGCAGGTCCCTGGAGCTGTCTCAGAGCTGACTATTCATCTCCCTCAGTGAAAGAGGCCCAAAACTGGGTGAGAGAACAAGGCTGAATAATTCTCTCTTCTCCACACCAGGACCAGTTTCAGTAGCCAACTGTGCCATTAATCTAACCCATGGCTTTTTTTAACCCAAGGTTCTGTTCAGAGAAGTCTCTCCTAGGAGAAAATTGACATTTGGAGCACAAAGGCAAGCAAGCTGAGGCTGAACGATATGCTAGACCAGTAATTTTTTTTTCCGTTTTCTTTCTAAATATGGGTAGGAAAGTGTGACCCCTGAAAGGCCTTTTTTTTTTTTTTTTTTTGCATTTGGGTGATACATTGCTACCACTTGTAAAAGAAGAGAAGATTCATCCCCAGGCATTCATTTTGACATCCTGGAGCCAAAATTCATATCAGGGATGGGGAGAAAGAAAAAAGATTATTATAGCATAAATATATATATATGAGAAAAGGGGAAATCTGTTTAATATGAAAAGTTCCTAAAATGAAATGAGAGTAAGTAACTTCTGGAGTCAGACTTTGGGCTGAATCCTCACTTCAAACTTACAGTCAGAGGTCTCTGAACTGCAGTTTCCTCATCTTTAAATGAGGGTAATGATACCTGCTTCTTGTGGTCATTGTGAGGACAAAAGGAGACGACATGTAGAAAGCTGAGTCCAGGCAGCAGGCATTCTATGAAGGAGAACTGTGTTGGCAGGAACTCAGAAAGCCACAGGAAAGCCCTTTACTAAACAAGGTTAATGTTCAGGTGGGAGGGCTGGAGGCAATCATGGTTTCCACAAAAACAGCCATATAACCAGACTTATTTGCCTATCTCTGGCTAAAGTGAATACTTGTCCTGGCGTCCAATAAAATGAATCTCTAAACAAAGAGATGAGTGCAAATTCAGCATCTATTATTGGTATCTTTCTTAACGTTTTCAACACCATCAAAAAAGTAGACCAGCCAGCCAACTGGAAACCATTCAACACTAAATAAACATTTGGAATAAGCCCATGCCTTTTGCAAAATTACAATTTGCTTAAAATAGACGGCCTTAGAGGTCAGATTCAAATATACTCCGTTGGATGTTCACATTTGTTTACTTCCATCCAAAGGAAATTTGGGGACAAGCAGCTCTCGCAGCTGCTCGGGGCATTAGGCACTGAGCACAGACACTGCTGCTCCTTGGACAGGATGTGCTGCACCTCTGCTGCTATTTTTAAAAGGCCTCCCTCTGCCATTGTCAGAGAACACAGGGGCCACCAACCCCGTGTGCAAGCCTTACACATGGCATTTAAGGAGGGAGGCAGAAATGCGGGGAGGAGGAGGGCTCTGCCCACATTTCTGATCTGGAGACCTACTGGATCTCTAACTGCTCCTACCCTAAGCAAAATGATTTCTTGCTTTTCAGGTAGGTAGGTAGGTAGATAGATAGATAAACAGACAGCCTTTGAAAGCTGATTGGAAAACTACATGTCTCAAAAATTGAAGAGCTTTTCACAAAGCATTACATAGGTAAACTAAATCAAGAAAATGTAGACTAAATATTTCCCCCAAATAAAGGCACATGTTGAAAATAAGGTGAGATGTTTATGGTAATACTTTCTTAGGTTTCAAAAAAAATCAAACACTTAAAAATTGATTTTGTATGTTAGATACTCTTCCCTTTTTATCTCTAATAAAATAATAATAACTATAGTATCAGTATAGGCATTTTTAGGAGAGAAAAAGTTTTAATTGCTAACAACAGAATTTCCAGACGTTTAAAAGACAAGTAGGCTATTGAAACACTTTTTAGAAAATCATTAACACTGAGTGTACTATGTAAACTAGTTCTCAAGTTTTCCATTGATCCATCTTAAAATGGGGAATAAAAGGTTCTAGCAAGTAAGAATTCTCTTAGTATTTGCAGAATATTTACTTTAAGAAAAATATCAATTCTACTGAGAGAGCCTCCCTGACTATTCCAGCCTGCACTGATTTTCTGCTTTGCTGAATTTTTGTAGAACACATATATAGTTTGTTCACTCCGTTCAGGAGCTAATTATCCACAGCTCGTGTTTTTACTCAATTGTTTTACATATGTTTGGTTTGTCTCCCCAACAACTAGTGAGCATTTTAAGGACAGTGGCTATGCCTTATATTTATTCTATACCTATCAGTCACCTGTTCAGTGCTGATTACAAGCAAGTCTTGTGTAAATACTTACTAAATTAAAAATAATATTTTTATTGCTAGTTTGAAATGGAGAGTCTCTTACATGAAATGTTTCTTCAATTAGTGTTATAGTCAACATACAGGCACATTGAAATCACCTAGTTGCGTATAAGAATCTCCTAGGAAACCTTCCAAACATTCATATGCCCCATGCTATATGTTAGATTAAAACATTGACAAGAATCATGCCTTAGCCATCAAGAAGATTACCAATCTATGTCAGATTCATTCCTTCTCCTGTTCCTCCACCAGAATGAAGGCATCTCTGGGTCTCTCTTTACTTACCTAAGAAAAACTTGTCTTTCCTGGAATTTGATTCATTTAGGTTTCTTTGAATGCCTCCAATCCCTGATGAGTTAAAAATAAATCTATGGTTTTGTAGGTGATCCAACTTATTCCCATTGTTAGGATGAAAGCAATGATCTCTTGGGACTTTCTCCATCCTAATGGGAAGTACTCTAAGGAGCTTACAGTATAAAATGAACAACACAATTTGGCCACTTGTTACAAGAATAATACAGGGGTAGAAGCAAAACACAAGAGTCATTTTTATTAATTCAGACTTCAAGTGAGTAAAAAATATAGGACTTTACTAACTCATGAGACTTGAAACCAAACTACTTTAATAAATTATGTGATAAGTTATTTGTGTAACTTGCAAATTAATTAGATTAATACATTAATAAAAATTTTTGCATAGGTTCAATGTCTTATCTTTGGTGGGCAATGTTCCACAGACTCAGATAATAAAACCAGAATTTGTGAAACCCTACAAATCATGTAATCAAACATAGCTCAGAGAACTCTAGGTATCTGTGTAAGTCTATTAAGAGCTGCCACAGGATTTTAGTGAAAGTCTGGGGTCCTTTTCCTCAAACATATAAATTCATCACTTTTATTAGTTTTCTATACTGAATTCTGAATCAGAGGTCATTTGAAGTAGAAATCCTGATCCTTTCAAAACTATGAAAACCACAACCAATCAATTCCATATACATACACACTTCTAAAAACACACACCCATGTACAGGGATATACATACACATTCTTGTTAGGGGAACTGAGGCACAGAGTGTAAAGTGCCTCCTGTAAGGCCACACAGTTGGCTAATAGCAGACATGGTACCAGAATCCTCCAAATCCAGTTCATTTTCTTCTCCACGTGTTCTTTCTCATCACTAATTAGTCTTACCATCCTAGAATATGTAAGTCTCTACCACAGTGGTTGATTTCAGTGCGGAACCAGGGATGAGCAGGTTTAGTCAGATTGATAAATGAATCCTAGGGCTTCAGAGACTCACACGTGACATCAGTTGGGCCCAGGTGAAATGGTAATCACCAGTGTATAAATGATTTGGACACTGTAATTTCCCCCTGTGATTTAGCTTGCTTTCTTCCGCTGATTTATTTAGAATGTGCTCTGCTACATCTCCCAACCTTGCTACACTTTGAGTACCAATAAATGTCAAACAGATTAGACAGGCCCATTACTCAATGGGCGCATTTCTAAAAACAGTACAAAGGTGAAATCCCAGCAGTTTGAGATGATTGGAGTATTTACAGGATGTTAGGAAAACATCTGCTTCAAAGATTCTGAGCTTCAAGAGTTGATATAATGGTTTATTAGGAGCCTATACCACCACTAGTCACTGTACAGAAAATATTAAGCCATTACAGAGTGAATGAGTTTTGAGTACCTATTATATAGAATAGGCTGTACAGAGATTGGCCCCCTAATAGCCACTTAGAGTGAATATATTTTGCTTTTATCAAAATAGAAGAGAATGGAACTAGCTTTTATAGCTTTGCTCAAAGATAAATTGAGTAGAAAGAGATTTTTTTCTTCTGTACTGACCACTTAGATTTGAGCACATAGCATCCTTGCTGTGGTATAATGTCACCAACCCTCAAGAAGCAGACAAAAGTGGCAGCGATTCACTAGAACTAATCTTGACTTTTTGTTATCTTCTTTGTTACCATAGTGACCATTAATAAATCACTTACAGAACCAAACACTGTGCCCTATCTCATTTAATCTTTATAAGTATTCTAAGATATAGGTACAAGTATTCCCATTTTACACCATGAGGAAATTGGGGCTTGGAAAGGTTAAGTACCTTCCTTGGGGTCACTCATTTAGTAAATGGCAAGGCTGGGATCCTAACCCAGTCAGTTGAATTCTGATGTCCTTGCTTTTGCCACTATTGTCATCACTTGTACAAAACACAATCAGCCTGAAATTGAAATAAGCACCATAAGAATAGGTTGTTCTAGTTATTTTATACCCACAAGAAAAGTCTCCTTCGAAGAATGATCCAGGGGACATCCCACCATTACAAATAAATTGGTTCCAGAATCACACCTCTGTAATCTCCTCTTCACCAAAATTCAATTACATCTCCAGCGTTTTTTGTGATGCTGTTCCCTTCCCATAGCTAATTAGATAGTTGGTGTGGAGTTTGCACACAAGCAAGCTGTACGCCTGAAGTGGGAAGAGATAGAATATACACAGGGCTTGGCAAGGAGCCAACCAGTATTTCCACTCTATGATGCTAAATTCACCATATAGTTTTATATATATACACACAGACACACACGTGTATGCACACACCAAAAATGGAACAGGGAGAGGAGAGAGGTACTGCTTTCTTCTTTTGGGTTTGCATTTGTGAGGAAATGGCAGTAGGATTCATCATTTATTAATCACAAATTTTGGTGCTATATCTTAGACTAGAGAAGCATCACTTGACTTTCAATGCAGATTCTGCTAATTGGTAAGTTTTGCCTCCCAACTAAACCGTAAAGGAGGGGGGTGCATACTAAACCCATTGCCCTACTTAGGCAGCTTCTGGCAGGAATGCTGAGATGGATTAACATGCATAACAGAAGGCTTATATGACCCTGGGAGACAGGAGAACCTGAAATAACCTTAATATCCTGTCAACTTGCATTATCAGACCCCACTGAACAAGTAAAGCCTATTTAACAGTCTGTCTTGGAAGGAAAAATCCATATCTTGTTTTTTAACCAGGATTTTTCACCCTGTTCTTTTTTTATCCTGGGGATATTTTTTTTCCACCTCACTTCTCAGGGCAACATCACTGCACTAGACCAAGTTACAGGGTATCTTGATTTCATCAAATTTCTCAGCAGGTATGCCACTCACTCCATAGTCCTCACTTCTACACAGATACTCTTAGATATCTGGAACTCGGGGTCAGTGTCGAACAACTGGCAGTCTGGCGCCCGGCAGTGTGTTTGAGCAGAAATAATTCCATCCTGACAATGGTCCTCCTTCCATGGTAGGAAGAGGCTTAGGCTCAAGAAAGAGGGGAAGAACTAGTCAAATAAAGAGTTAAAATGCAAGAAAATCTGAATAAGCACCTGGGCTCTCTCAGACACACACTCCCAGATGTCTTGTCAAGTTGTCAACTGCGTTTGCTGAAGACATCCTGAGGTGCCTCGGAATGCCAAGTGCTTTATATTCCTCAAGGGACGTGTTTATGGGAAAGTTCTAAAAATACCAGCGCACTAAAGCAAATCCAAAATAATTGAGTACCCACAGCTAAATCTTTAACAGCACATTCAAGAAATAGATAATTCCCTCAGTCTTAGTAAGTACTTTCCCAAATTTCGAATTTAGATGTCAGTTCTCAAGGTTTCAAATCCCCTCCATCCACAAGATATGGCTTAGCTCTAGATTCCATTGTGCCTAATCAGAGGAGTTAAAATCATGTTTTTAGAAAATCACCAGGCAAGCATGCAAAGACTTGGATTCTACGAGTTAGTAGCTACGTGACCTCGGGAAAGTTACTTCTTTTCTCATCTAAAATATTAAAAAGGGGAAGGTATTAAAATTTATTGAGTTATTGGGAACTTTACCATCATTACCTTATGTAGGTTTATACTAAGTGGTTTTCAATATTTCTTCTAGTTTTAATGTTCTGTTCTATTTATTGCCTACTTAAGTTGATTTAGCAAATCTTTTGGGGAGATTTCATGGGTCAGGCACAGTGCTATGCACTGCAAGAGTCATTAAAAATAATTTGAAAATGAAATACTAAAAGATTTTTACAAAGTTCTTTTTTTTTCATTACTAAACAGGCTTCCGGGTTTCTTTTTCCATAAAATTCAGATTATTTTCTTATGGCATTAATGCAGCCAGTGCATTATACCCCCAGCCCCCAGCCAGGTCACATATCCTGTCAGGAATTTGGTGTTTTACTCCTTGAGGAATATTTCAATTTTTCTAGACTCTGTCTGGGTTCCACTTTCCTGATATGAAGATTTTTGGAATCAATGACTTAGCTAATTCCTAAAATTTTCCTACAAATCTGAGAATTTGTCTCAAACCAAGATGTGCCAAAAAAAAGGTAAAATATCTCAATTTATAATATGGATTATATAATAAAATGATAAATATTTCTGGTATACTGGGTTAAATACAATATATTATTAAAGTTTATTTTACTTGTCCCTTTTTACTTTTTATTTTCATATGGTTACTGGAAAATTTTAAATTACATGTATAGTTTTCATTTGTGGCTCTCATTGTGTTTCTGTTGGTCAGCACTGATCTCAACCTTCTCAATTTCCCACTTACTGAAAAGCCATCGGCCTGTGAAGAGTGAAGTAGGTCATATTGTTCTGGTCTGAATTTTTTTAAAAAGCAGGAAGACAAGGAAAGTAAGGAAGCGAGCTTTGCCCATAGGGGATTCACCGTGCCCGCTCACCCTGAAAGCCTCTGTTTGCCCTCATGGCACAGGACCCTTGCTGGGCAGATTGGACTATGAACACACCTGAGAGCTAGATCAATGGTGAGACCTACTAGCTTTATATTAGAAAAGGCAGCATGAAAAAGCACGAGTCACTGAAAGGAAAAAGGGCCTGGGAGAAAAAAAAATGAGCTGGAACAGCCTGGAGTTGAAAAAGCATTTTAGGGGAGCTTGAGGTGGTGGGGAAGAGAGAAGGCTCCGGATGGCTGACCAGAGCTCTGCCCTCTGAATAAAACACTCTCTCTGACTACACCTCTCCATCCCTTTACTGCCCGTTTCATTCCCTCCTTTCTACCTTGCAATTCATTTCGTCAGGCACCAACACATAAATACTTCATTTCATTGTAATGAGTCTGTGAGGTCAGCCTGATTATCCTCCTTTTACAATTGAGAAAGGGAAACTCAGAGAAGTTATACAACTCTCCCAAGGCTGAACAGCTAGTAATGATAGTGGAGCCAGCATCTGAATCCCCACCTCTTGACTTCAGTGGCTGCGTTTTTTCCACAGAACCATAGCACATACATTATATTTCAACAGCTCTTTCCTAATTGACTTGTGGTATATTTTAAATTCAGCTAATTCTCTAGTTGCTCTATGAAGACAGCTTGGAGATTATACTACTTCACATTTTAAACTGCTTCCTGAAATGTGACAGGGCTAATTTTCCAAACTTCTTTTTCTCACTGCTAACTAAATACTGTCCAAATATTAATCAGATTTGAATACTTAGGCTAATAAAATAAGTAGGCCTACAGCTCATTTGAATAGCTCAGCCAAACCAGTGAAGAAACACAATTAACTGATACTCTATCTGCTGAGTAAAAGGTTTTGGGGGAAAAACATGGAAACATTTTAGCCAAAAGAATTAAAATTAGTTTAGTTGATTATGAGAACTCTATTAATGCAAATGCTTGGACCTAAACACAAAATCTTGACCATATATTTTCTGCAATTTAATTTATATGGCAGTTGCAAAATATTTTTTTTCCTTTTTACCTGCATGAACCACAGAAAAGAAAATAAATGAAATACATGCACTGTGCTTATTTGAAATAAAGTTCTTTGGTGTTCCATCTGTAATACCACAATGCCAGCATTAATCTATCTCTAAATCCATGAAGCTTTCAGTTGAGAACCCCAGGAAGGCTGGGAATACATACAGACACAGTGCCAGCTCGGCACCCACAACAGAAACCAGTGCACCCTGAGACTGGGTTGGGAATTAGACTTCAAACAAATCCCTAACTTGAGGATTTAAGCATACATAAGAGTTTGGGTTGTTTTTTTAAGCCTAAGTAACAGAAAACACAACCTTCAAAATCATTTTATTCATTATTCCATCTCAACCTGCATTTTTCATGTGCATCGCCCGCAGAAAACCCAAGATGGTGCAAACACACACTGACAGATGCAGGAGGTAAAAACTGCCCTCGTTGCCTAATAAGTTCTTACTTGCAAAATAATTCTCTATGTTGTTTTAAGTAGCATTTCCTTTAGTGCATTTAATTATGAATATGTATTTATAGACTAGATTGGGATAAAGGATAGTAACTAGAAGTCACATGATAGAAATCAATCAGAAATTAAGATAAAGTATCTATAAAACAGTACACATTATAAGAAATTTAATTTCTTTTAGAAATTTTTAGTGCTTGAGAAACTCTCATAAATATCTGTATAACATAAATGAAGGTATTTCTGTGCATAAATAAGATATAGTTTGATAGGTTGGTAGGTACATAGGTAGGTAGATTAATAATAGAATAGATACATACAAGTATATTTTTTCCTTTTCAAATCAGGAAAAGTATAATAAATACACAAGTATTTGAAGCAAAGAAAAGTCGGAATGCAACTCAATACAAAATAGTTTCAGGTACACTTCACCTTATATCAGAATTAAATTTTTAACAAAAATTATATTTATGGGAATCAAGTATTCTAAATGATCCCAAGTATGGTCATCACTTAAAGAAAACCTCTGATAAGTTCTCTATTTTGAAACAATTAACTGCTTCCTCATTAGATGAATGAGGAACCAACTATGTTCCAGGCACCTAGCCAGCATGGTCCCACAGTCAAGGAACTTAGAGTATACTTGTGCAGACAAGTGCATAGACAATTTCATAGAATAAGTGTGAGGTGTGCTGAGTGTCATCAACGCAATAAACATGGCATGTGATAGATAGATAGCTGGGGGTCTATTTTAGACTGAATAATTAGGGAAGATTTATCCAAGGAGATCACAAATTGGCTAAGATCTGAAAGATAAGAAGGAGCTCACCCATCACTGAGAGAGGAAGAGAACAAGAATGTATGTTTTGTTGGGTACATTTTGGTAGCAGGAATCGCATTTAAAGGACTGAGGGATAAAGAAGGAAGACTGGAGGATGATTAGGAAGGAAGGGAAGGGCCAGAGAAGGGGTTACATAGGCTGGGGCTGTGAAAGGAGATTGGAGTGTAATCCAGTCCATGTCTGTGAACAATCACTCATGCTATCACGCAGACAATTGATTGAAGATGGGTAGAATGGAAGCCAAGCCACATGTCAGGGGGCTATTGCATAGTTGGAAAGATGACTGTAACTGGACTAAATGGCTGTAGTGGAAACAGAAATAGGTCAGTAGACTTAAGAATAGAAGCAACAGGGCTTGTTGATGGATTTAGTGTGGGGCTTGATAAAAAAGCTTGGATGAAAGATGTCTCACAGTTATTTATACAATCCAGATCTTCATATAAACTCTTCTGATTTAATATAAGAATTCTGTTCTAAAAGTATGCACTAGTCCACTGCATCTGAGAATGCATTCTGGCTTGACAAGAATTCATTTAAGTTTTTCAAACACAGATCGTTGGTACAATTTATCACTAAATTTTGGGGGGAGGGGAAGGAAGGTATTGAGTCAAACGGAAATCTGCAATTATCTCTTCCCTTCATAATTCAAAGTGAGTCTTTACTTACTTTTTTTCCTCTTCAGAAAATTTTAATAGCCTCCATCTATATTGTTATTGTTGTTGTTTTATAAAGCTAATTTAAATCCTCACTGGTTAGAAATGATTAAAGAAATTAATTTAACTGAGCCACTGCTTGTGTGGGGCATTTGAGTCCTCTACCTAAGTCTAAGCTATGGATTCAAATGACCAGAGAATAGCTGGGATAACAAGAGTGACCTAGAAAAATAAACCTTCACAAAATAAAGGAAACAGAAGAGCAAGTAAGACAGAATTCAACATGCACATACTATGAGACTAGTGACTAAATTGCTGCACTACCTTGAAACTTTAAGATTTAGGAAGAAAAAAATGACATTAAAAATTGCTTGGAATGCTTTGAGGTGTCAAGTTCATTGACTTTCATTATCGAAGAATGCTTAGAATTTGAGTTTCCAAAGCTTACAAACCACATCCCAAAGCTCATATAAACCTATCAATTTCTAGTACCAATCTTTTCCTCTGCTACAGTTCTCATCAGCTCATGTCAACTGACTAGATATGGGAGTACAGACTCTAGGTTTTCTCCCAATATTTTCCAAGAGATGCGCCTGGGCATTGGAGTGTGCAGAATGGCCAACAGCAGATTATTGTAGCGTACTTGACAGACAACTTACAAAGAGACCCAAAGATGTCAGTGACCCACTATATTGACCCCAGACAGTGTCACAAGCAGAAGCAAACTACTAGGAAAGGAGTCACTGTGAGAGCGTTGCCTATGGCTCTCACCAAAGGCCTGGTTCCCATTTGATGCTCTACTGACCCATGTGAAGATTGGATGATTTTCTCCATATCTGCTCCACTCACTTTCTCATCTGTTGAATTCCTATGAGCTTTTATACAAAGTACGACTGTTCTTTGACTTGTAGGATCATTGTGAATTTTATCTGTATACATCTAGGTCAGCCTCATGAAATGCTTAATATCCCAAATGGGAATAGACAGATGCTTGAGCAGAAGAGATTCATTATTGGTTCCCATTTAATATTATTTCTTCTCACTCCTTTTAATTTCTAAATTATAATTTCTAAATGTCTAACAACAGGATTTTAAGTGGTTTGAGGAGTATTAATAACAATTACAACTAAGGTGGAGGTACCAGTCAAGACCCAGCCTCGATCTTGTTCACTGTGGCAGAGCATCACTCTCCCTCTGTCCCTATGTATAAGGGTTCTCTGGGGAAAGAATACCAATAGGATATACATGTTCATATACAAGGAGATTTATTGTAAAGAATTGGCTCACATGATAGAGGTTGGCAAACCCAGATCTTCAGGCTAGAGGCCCGGGAGAGACAACGTCGCAGGTGAAGTCTGAAGGCAGACTGTTGGCGAGTTTTCTCTTACTTAGGGAAGCCAGTCTTTTTATTCTATTCCAACCTCCAAGTGATTGTATGAGGCCCACCACTTTATGGAGAACAGTGTGCTTTGTTCTACTGATTAAAATGTTAATCTAATCCAAAAACACCTTAGAAGAAATGGTCAGAATAGTCAATAACCATCATATCTACCCATCCATCATCCCCTCCATCCTACAAGCACAAAGTCCTACCATGGAAAGAGCTAGGCTTTGAATTTCAACAACTGTGATGCTTAACTGACAATGCAGTGTAGTAGGAGAAATGCAAGTGTGCTTTGGTATCAAATATACCTGGGTCAACCCTCCATTCACAAGTTCAGCTCAGGGACCTCAAGTAATTTAACTTCTCAGAATCTAAGTTTGATTGTTTGTGGAGCAGAGATTACAATTTCTCTCTCATAGGTTCATTATGAGAAATCAAGTGAATAACATCCCTGACAGTTCCTGGCACAGGACAGGCTGCCAATGAATCTTACCCTAGCAGTTGTCCCAGCTGCATGGTGTGCTACTGATATTTAGCTGTGTCTGGCTGCCTGGTAGGTGGGGCTGCCAGGAGACTCATGGCTTCAGGAAGTGAAGAGTCTCCTGAGAAAGAATTCATGCAGAATGAGACTGTCAGATGAGCTTGGCCCAAAAAGAAAAAGCCTCAACGAGCTGGGGAAAGGCAGGCTTTGACTATCTGGTGCTGCACCCCTCCCCCAGCTCAGTCCCTTCCAGATGTGCTCATATCACAGTCCGGGGAAGAAAGGAGACTGCACAAAAACAAAGACAGCTCTTTCTTCTAAAAACATCTGGCTCATGCTCTTGTATTTCTTCTACTCTTTTTTCCACACACTCACAGTCACTGGGGAGAATTCTGGCTGCTCCATCTGCCCTGGGACTGTCTTCTCTTGGACTGGTGGGTCTGGCTCACTAAGCCTAACTCTGTCCTAGAACCTGGATTCTCTGCTTGGGTTTCCTGAATTAAGTAAGCACTGGGCTTCCTTTCTGTCTTTCCCAAATCTGCATTCTTTGGATAGATGAGCATTTACAAGAACCTCCAGTGGGTTCTTAGCTTTCTAACCAAAATATGAAAGTTCAGTTCCTGATTAGTAACAGGGCAAACCACCTGTCATACTGACAGACACATTCCCAGGTGGGCCACTGTGTTAATTTATTCCCCTACACTACCCCTCTAAACAAGAAAGCAGATACTCAGTGGAATCAGGACAGCCTCAGGAATCCGCCTTGGGAATTGGCCCAGACATACACTGGAATGGCACTGCAGACATGCATGAGTTTTACAGACTAATTAGACGTTATCCTTTCAACACTGAGGCTAACTTTGTTTCCCCAGTCAACATTCCCCACCCTGTACTGGCCAGTGTCTTTCAGTGGATAAAACAGTTCTGCTTTTCATCCCCACCAAAGACAGTTCTTCTAGATTAATGCTGCCCTGTTAAATTCCCTGCAATAATGAAAAGGTTTTATATCTGCTCTATCCAATATGATAACCATACATTTCAAGCTATTGAGCACTTGAAATGTGCTAGTATAACTAAAGAACCAAATTTTTAATATTATTAAATAGTTTAAATTGCTACTGATGGCTAGTGTCTGCCATATTGTACCACACATACCTAGATAATCAGTCCTCTGACACATAAGACACTCTCTGTCATCCGATGGATCCATACCCCATTTTCCAGGCCCTAGATCCCAGCTATGTGGTCCATTCTCTTTGTAAGTGTCCAATTTTAATGAATTTGAATTCCACAATGAGGAAATTTATATGCAATAATATCTAACAGAAATAGCTCCATACAACCCTCCAATAATCCTGAGACAGTCAGTTATAAATTTAATCTTAGGGAAGTTGTTTTGAGGTTCATCACTTACAAGCCCCAACAATAAGACCCAAAAGATAAATACCAGTTGGGCTGTCTTTTCAATTCCTAAAGACCTCTGAGCTTCCTTGTTTGCCCAAGATACTCCCAATGGATCTCCTTCTGTCATCCACTCTGCCTGCCTGTCTGTTCATGCCCTCCCTCCAGTAGACTTCTAACCCCTGAAGGCCAAAAGCGTATTTCCCCCCACACAAAATGTTTTAAAACTTTGTCATTGTTTTCTTTGTTGTTCTGGACAGAGACCATTCTACATGCTATCTATTTAAGGTTTTCAGAAGCTTGCCCTGGTGGAACAAAACTAAACGGTCTTCAAAATCTATTTTCAAATTTCACAGCACATAAGACCAGGACAGATTCACAGATGTGCTCTTCATAGTACCATTTAGTAGGTCTCAGGTGACACACAGAAATTTGCATTTTTGCAAACACCCTAAGGCATACTAATACAGGCAATTCTGGTAATTCTTGGAATTCATTTTCAGAAAACCTGAACTAGAAAAAAATAACTGAAGTCTCTTAATCTCATCTGTGGAATCTGTATAATAATTTGATAGCAAAGTTAAGAGCAAAATGAAAAATGCATCCTAACACACCTTCCAATAATCAAAGGCATGTTCGCTGGTCTTTACTTTTCTCCTGAAACTTTCAGGTCAGTTACATCCTGCAGTGATGTGCTTGCCTCTTTCCCAGGAATCGAAATCAAAGGACCTCTTGAACCCACCTCAGAAACTGTTCTACTCAGAACAATGCCATGCCACACCACAATCCAGCTGCCTGGTGACCTCCTACCCTGGTGTCATTTGCAGGGCCCATTATGCACAGGCATTAGTCATTGCTTCTCAGACCACCTCCACACCTCTATAGCTGGGGGCTTTGCAGACAGCCTGTGACACTGTATGCTCTAGCTTTTCCTCACATCCAAGGGGCCAAGCTTAATTTATCTGTCTGGACTATGATTCTACTCCTGCTGCTAACCTTGGGTGTTTAAAGCTCTGACATATAACAACAAGGCTTTTGATAGCAGCAAGTCTGTGACGGGCGAGAACAACTTGTGCATTAAAATATCAGAAAGCTCATGGGTTCCCGGAACCTTCAATCCTGCCTAAGGCTCCCAGAGGTTCCTTGTTTCTAGAACATATTATTTTCTGTCCTCTGGGGACAATCCGTTTGACACATACTTGTCATCTACAAATCAACAAACAAAGCACATGAATAGGATTATAGGACCTTTGGAATTTAGGCTAATTTGGGCAGGAGTCACAATGGATGCACAGGAATATAGGAGGAGGGAGGGTAAATGGAGCTGGCAGAGACTTTTAATTACTGAGGAAGAGGAGGGACTGGGATAACTGATCCAATGCAGCAACAAGCACTGGGGGGTAGATAAGAAGATTCAAAGGGACAAGACCCGGCATTTGAGTGTTGGTGTCAGTATTTGTTTGAAGGGCACAATGGTGAGAGACCTAAGCAACAGCAGTCATCCTGGGGAGGTATATACTTTAGGATCCCAGTGGAAATCTGGAGCTAATGGCATGCTGTAGAATACAGTATGGTTATGGTTTGGTTTTAAGCAAGGCAGTAAATTTGGATTCAGAAATGCAAATTTAGGCAGATAGATAACAATGGCCAGGTGGCTATAACAAAATACTTCTTTGTTCTGTCAGAATTAGCCCGGGAACTAGCATGACATGAAGGACTAGCAGTCATGTTGTGCCATCCGTGTTATTACTCATTGGGAAAACAGAACCAGCCCTGGCTGGTGTAGCTCAGTGGATTGAGCACCAGCCTGCAAACCAAAGGGTCACCAGTTCAATTCCCAGGCAGGGCACATACCTGGGCTGTGGGCCAGGTCCCCAGCTGGGGGTGCATGAGAGGCAACCACACACTGATGTTTTTCTCCCTTTCCTTCTCTCTTCCTTCCCCCCTCTCTCAAAATAAATAAATAAAATCTTAAAAAAAGAAAAGAGAACCATACTTCTTGACATAGGGACTCTGATGTAATAATCCAGGCTACATCACAAAACACACCATCTGCACCAGTTGTAGGCTCCACACCCAGACTTCTCACCTTCTGTCCTTCATACCACCATTCCAGTCAGAGAATCCTCCAAAGGAATCAAGAGGGCCCGGCTGATGCACAGGATTATAACAGGGCTCTGCATTCATTCAACTCATCTGGTTGGGGCATGTCTGCCGAGTTAACCCTCTGAGGGTACCCTTTGTTTCCTTCTTCCCTGTCAAGGGAATATTTGAGCCTAGCCTCGCTGGTCAACATTTTGGGGGTGAAAATAAAAATGGTTGTGACAGGTATATCAATGCCACCCAAATGTTAAAATAAAATCAAAGGTATAAGATCATCAAGTGGAAAAAACTACTGTTATAATTTGCAAAAGTAAATTTTTCATGCTTTTGACAAAAAAAGAGGTTAATACAAAAAGAAAATGGAAAAAACGATATGAGCTGTGTGTAAGCTAAAAACCTATTCAACCCAAATGTTTTCTGTTCAATATAAACAGGTATTCATTTGCATGTGTCTATTACTCTTATTTTCAAGCATATTGGAGGCCAATTAAGAAATGGAGGACTTCCAGCAAGATGGAGGCACAGGTGGATACACCGTATCTTCACGCACAACCAAGATTAGAACAACAACAATTTAGAGGCAGAATAACACCCAGAACTGACAGAGAATTTACCTGAATGGAAGTCGGACAACCAAGAAGTTGAAGTAGACCCGTTCATCCAGACCAGTAGGAGAGGCAGAGAGGAGCAGCCGGCTTGGGCACGGGTCTCGGAGCATGGAGAACAGGGAGAACTGGGCACGTAGGGCAACCGGGAGCGTGTAAGGCATCCAGGGCACACAGGATTGCAGTGGGTGGACCCTGAGTACGCAAGTGGCAGCTGGAGGACCCAGTGAGCCAGCGATTGTGGACCAGGACAGAGCTCGCAGCCCAGGATCCCAGGGAAGGGACTGAGATCCCGGGAGAAGGGAGCTACTGCCATTGTTCCCCCCCCCCCCCCCCCCCCCCCCCCCCCCCACCCCCACATACAACATCACAATCTAGTGACTGGGGTGCCCAGCCCTGGTGAACACCTAAGGCTCTGCCCCTCACCATAACAGGAGCGACCAGACCAAAAAAAAAAAAAAAAAAAAGAGAGAGAGAGAGAGAAAGAGAGATAGAGACTTGTCTCAAACAGAAAAACAGATTAATGCCCCAGAACTCATCCTTTTGAGCGACCAAGAGATAGCCAATCTATCAGATGCACAGTTCAAAACACTGGTGATCAGGAAGCTCACAGAATTGGTTGATTTTTGGGTGCAAATTACATGAAAAAAGTGCATATTACCATAAAAGACATGAAGGAAGATTCACGGAGAACCAATAGTGATGGGAAGAAAACTGGGACTCAAAACAATAGAGTGGACCAGAAAGAAGAAAAAAACAACCAAACAGGAAAGAATGAAGAAATAAGAATTCAAAAAAATGAGGAGAAGCTTAGGAACCTCCAGGACATCTTTAAACGTTCCAACATCCGAATTATAGGGGTACCAGAAGGGGAAGAGGAAAAGCAACAGATTGAACACATATTTGAACAAATAATAAAGGAGAACTTCCCCATTCTGGGAAAGGAAATAGACTTCCAGGAAGTCCAGGAAGCTCAGAGAGCCCCAAAGAAGTTGGACCCAAGAAGAAACACACCAAGGCACATCATAATTACATTAGCCAAGGTAAAAATGAAGGAGAGAATCCTAGAAGCAGCAAGAGATAAGGGGACAGTAACCTACAAAGGAGTTCCCATCAGACTCAGCTGATTTCCCAAAAGAGACCTTACAGGCAAGAAGGGGCTAGAAAGAAGTATTCCAAGTCATGAAGGACAAGAACCTATATCCCAGATTGCTCTATCCAGCAAAGCTTTCATTTAGAATGGAAGGGCAGATAAAGTGCTTCTCAGATAAGGTCAAGTTAAAGGAGTTCATCATCACCAAGCCCTTATTTTATGAAATGTTAAAGGGACTTATCTAAGAAAAGAAGATTAAAAAACACATGTATAGTAAAAGGACAGCAAACTCACGATTATTAACAACCACACCTAAAGCAAAACCAAAAGAAACTAAGCAAACAACTAGAACAGAAACAGAACCCACAGAAATGGAGATCACATGGAGGGTTAGCAACAGGGGAGTGGGAGGAGGAGAGAGGGGGAAAAGGTACAGAGAATAAGTAGCATAGATTGTAGGTTGAAAATAGATAGGGGGAGGGTAAGAATAGTATGGGAAATGTAGAAGCTAAAGAACTTATAAGTATGACACATGGACATGAACTGAAGGGGGGGGAATGTGGGTGGGAGAGGGTGTACAGGGTGGAGGGGAGTGAAGGGGGGAAAATGAGACAATGGTAATAGCATAATCAATAAAATATACTAAAAAAAGAAATGGAAAACACTCTTTCCTGAAAAGATTAAAGGAGAAAATATTAACACACCATTAATACACTCACCAGAAATTAGAACTCAGCCATCTGGCTGAAGGTAAGTGTCCATGTTAACACAACGAGATGGAAGGCTAATGAAAAAGCTTTCCTTCTTTTCACACCTCAAATAATGGGTGAAATGGAACCTCCATCTGCAATATAACAACAGATATACGTTAAAATGTTTCATGCTTGAAAAGCAGTGTCTGTCAAACTCAGGAAAAAAGCTTTCTACTACTTATTCATGCAAACTTCACAATTTATACTGGATTTGAATAATTAATAGTATATTCATTAAATACTCTAAAAAGTCAAGTTATTTGAGGGCTATAACTATTATCTTCAAGAGATGCCCAACCAATATGCACAAAGTTTAAACCGATTGAAGAAGAGGCTTGGAGGAAAAAGAAATCTCTAAATGAAACCTCTATTTTGACCCCATTATACATCAAGAGTTTTTGGGAGAGTAAGTCATACCCCTTGCCATCGGTTATGAGAAAATGCAACATTGGTTTTGAATGGAACTAAAGGACCTGTCTATCTATAATTCATTCATTCTGCAAACCTCTGTTGAATATCTACAGACATTCTAGCTGATAGAGATTCAAATGAACCAATGAGTAATCTTCAAGTTGAAAAGTTGTTCCCCATTGCTTCTGTGAGTTGCTCTCCCATTATCAGTCAACCCATTGAGAAATGGAAAATGGAAAACAGCCTAGGGATGTGGTAGAGGAGGAGAGTGTTGAGGTTAAATCCATAGGCAGATGACCTCAAGGAGCCTTTTACTCCACACAGACAACATGCTCTCTGGAATTTATTAAGGTTTGAAACTGAGCATTAATGTAGTCATATCTTTGTCTTAGTATATTTGGAGATAGGATCGAGGTCACGGTCAAACTGGCAGTAAGTGGTAAGTGGGTTACTAATGATCTGTTGCTGTGATGAAGAGACAAATGCAAGGCAGTTTTGTCTGTCACAGGGGTGGTGGAAACATCCAAACATGAAAACATTTAAGAGATATTTAAGAGCCTCCACTGGACTAAGTGATCGAGTCACTCATGGACACAGAGGGAGAAGGCAAGGATAATGTTTCACTTCATCTCCCTGAACCCTAATTTTCATACATACAGTGAATTTATTATCATACTAATGTTTGCAGTGCAGGTTGCAGGGATCAAATGAAAGCAATAAAAGTAGAATCACTCTGTAAACTTTGAAAGGCTCTATTAAAACATTTGTTTAAAACAACAACAACAAAGGTGTTAGGGGAAGAAATTCTCTTCTTTGGATCTCAATTTCTTTATCTACAAAAATGGAGCAAGAATACAACACCTTCTGGCTCTAACATTCCTTGGCTCTATGACACTTTCCTTGACAATATGGAATAATTCATCCACTTCCTTGAGATGAGAGGGAAAGACAAGCCCGTGCCACCACTACAATTCTGAAGGTGAGCCTTTAATTCTGTTCTGTGCCCAAATAGGTAGTAGGCAGGCATTTGTCCATGCAAAGCATCTTTACTATGCACTTTCTCTCTATGCCAAGTCTGGACATGAGAATGTGATTAAGGTGTGTTTTTTTAGGATGAGCTACTTAGAATCTGAGATGACTTTGCATTACTTAGATATAATTTATATTCTGCATATCCTAAATAAACTTTCCTCCCTCCACCTTGAAGACCAGCCAGCCCTCTTCACTATCTTTCAGATGAATGACCTATTGCTTTCCAGAGAAGTTCTGTCCTTCTTCTCTAGACCTCTTCATATCTGCCTTAGTTCCCAGTGATGACACCCAGATCTCTTCCTAAATAAACTTGAACAAAATGTATGAAAAACACAATTCATTGGCTGTGCCCTTAAATAGTCGTAGTCATTATAGTTGCATTTCAAGTTTTTCCAATTAATTCTTCATTAATTTATCCAGGAAGGCTAACCAGGGGCAGGGGGTGGGGGAGGAAAAAAAACAAGTTCACCATTCAAGACTGTAGCCTTAACTGGTAAATATAAATCATTCTACAGTAAATCAGGAACCATCAATATTCCAGTTGTTTCCCCACTTCCCTTTTCAACTTTAGGCCAGTCTTGAATCTTGTAGGATCCCTCAAGTTTCCCTGGACTTGCTTTCTTCTCAAGTTTGTATTGAATGAAAACAAAGAACAAAAAATATATATTTGTTAAGCTTTTCTCTACAGGGTGAACTACTTGATGCCATGCTGATTAGGGAGAAATACAAGTCTCTACATTTTTTCCTGGCTGAAAATTATAATTGTCTGCATTCAAATCACTCTTGAAAGTATTAGTTTTACACTTGATTTCACTTAAGTTTAAAAGCCACCAATTATTCTTCCCCTTGCAACTATTTCTTGGTTACTAGCTATAGTGAAAAAAGTACAATCTACAGGGGATAAGAAAAAAACATCAACTTATTTCTACTTGGAAAAGCATGAGAACAGAGAGACTAAAAGAAATCTATTTGTTAATCCAGCCAACCACCAGGATAATTCAGAGATAGATGTTTAAAGATATATATAAAAATCCGAATTCAGGAAATAACTATTCTAATCTTGTCCTAGTTTTTTTTTTAAGATAATATCTGTTCCATTTTTTTCCAAGTATTGAGTTCCTTATTGTTTCTAGCTCATTAACTTTCCTCCGTCTCTCCCAGAACAACACATTTCACCACCGTTTTGCATATTTGAGGCATAAACAAAAGGAGGACATTTTAAGGCATGATCCCATGGGGCCTTCTAGAAGTTTATATTTCACTGGAAACTCTGAGCATCTTTTGCCCAGCTAAGGAGAACATCTGCTTCCTCTTAGCAACTTTAAGTACACTTTGATCCTGACGTCTTTCAGTATCACCCACACAGCATGTTTGAGGTTTTCCTGAATAAAATGGGAGAGCAGAGTGACATTTGAGTTGGGGGCAAACTGCCACTTTCCAGGAGACATTTAACTAAAGGTTTTGCTCAGGAATCAAAAAGCACAGTTTTAGTGCTACTTATTCTTGGTTCTTCCTTAGAAACCTCTTTCTGCAATAACACTTAGCATCTATGTGGCATTTTTAAAACATTAAACAAATTACTCCTCTACCAACTCCTTGTCAGGAAGTCAATTAGATAGAATAGAATTTGTAGATGGAAAACCAAGCAATGAGCTGACTGAATTAGAATTCAGACACATACTCCTCCTTCCCATCATCATTCTCCCCAACCACCAGCAGATTTCATGGGGCAGCATGACTTCAGCCAAGATCTTTATGACAGTTATTTATTTCAAGTTTAAAATGTTCCACCAACTACTTTTCTTCAGGTTCCTTTATTTATTAGTCCATTCCAAAAGCACCTACTGAGTGCATAGTAAGCTTTTAGACACTGTAGTCTGTCTACCAAATTAAATAATAATCTAACTCAAGGGTCAGAAAACTACGGCCCCTAGCCCCTATTTCTATGAATAACGTTTTATTGAAACACAATCACACCCATTTGTCTAGAGATTCTCTGTGGCTGCTTTTGTCATTGAAGCTTGCTTCAGGAGTTGGGAGAGAGATCACACAACCCACCAGACCAAAATGTTTACCATGTGGCCCTTTATAGAAAAAGTTTGCCAACGCTGTTCTAGCTCAGTGATTTCTAAGCACCTCGTCTAGCTGCACATGGATCTCTTGAGAATCCAGTTAAAGGCACAGACCCCGTAACCAAAAGATTCTGATTCAGTAGGTCAGTGGGAAAGGCATGCAGAAATCTGTATTTTTTAAAACCTCTTTTAGGTGATTGGGTTGTATAACGCCATTTGAGGAATGCTGTCCGGGTGATACAATTTAAGACTCTTCAAGAGACAGGTTTTTCATTTGTTTGTTTTTGTTTTGTTTTTTATGGGAGGCATTTCCATGGAATAACTTTAAGAGAAGATTTCAAAGAGATGATAATTATCTTCAAGTTTTCATAGATTTAGATCATTAGAAAACCCTAAGCTTATTTCAGGCAGTAGGGACAACAGTTGTGAGCCAAGATGTGGAGATGGGAAGGCACAAGAATGAGTGAAAGAGTACAGTAGTAAAACAAATCTAACCGAAGATAGAATATCACTCAGGATTCATGAAGAAAAATATCTCATGTATATGGAGTTGTTGATCAGAGCAATAGATGCCCTTAACACTTACTGAAAACACTTTCAGTCTAAATTAATTGTGTGGGATCTGTGCGTTGCAGTAGAGCTGACCCAGCCAAGCAGCATATCCCAATCTCTCTGATGAACAATGGGAGTCATCTGTAATACTATAGGTGAGGTTAGGAGACAGAATTAAATCAGTAGCTACTTCAGAGTTTGAACCTGCAACTCTAACCTCATAAGCAATGTCTTCAAACTTTAAAGTGCATCAGCAACACAGGGCACACTAAAACTTAGAAAGCTGGGTTTCCTGTCAGAATTTGATTTAGTAGGTTGGGGGCCAGACCTGGGAATCTGTATTTTTAACAAGTCCCCCTATGATGCTGATGCTGCCGGTCCAGGGACCATGTCTGAGAACCACCACTCAAATCAAATGATAACGATGTCTGGAAAAAGAGGGTCACATAGTGTGCCCGTAAATGGGCTTGGTCACACTGAAGCTCACTCCATTTCTACAACTGATACACTGAGATAAATGCACTACAGTCCTTTAGGTTTGGACTTTTAGAGTTTCTCACTAGTGTGGATGGAAACCAAGCTGAGATCACATAATCATAAACAATAATAGAACAAACAACAGAATAGGCCTTGGAGAGCCTTTGGTCAACCTTTTATTTGACAGACTAGATGGAGAAACAAAAATCAAAAAGGTTACATGGTTTATCTATATCCAGTTTCTAATAGCCACCCAAGGGTGTAGTTCTTCAGAAGGAACCTGCATAATAAAAATGGGTGGTATTTAATATTAAGAAAATAAACTAGGGCCTTGGCTGGTGTAGCTCAGTGGATTGAGCACGGGCTGCGAACCAAAGTGTCGCAGGTTCGATTCCCAGTCAGGGCACATGCCTGGGTTGCAGGCCACAGCCCCCAGCAACCGAACATTGATGTCTCTGTCTCTCTCTCTCTCCCTCCCTCCCTTCCCTCTCTAAAAATAAATAAATAAATCTTTAAAAAAAAAAGGAAAATAAACTAGGACTGAGTCCATGCCCCCTTGGTTTACTAAACAGCTGACAGATGGCAACAATGTATGAACTCATTTTAGCCATTATGCCAGAAATGAAATCCTCATTGAAGGGAGTCCCACACTGGCAGAAAAAAAAACACCAATAAAATTAATCAAGATTAGAAATCAACTTTGACTCTTGAGCAACTGGTCCAAAATTTATTCATTTATTACCTCATGGCTTTAAAAAGTAAACCATTATGTTACTAATATTGACTCTATTTTATTTAGTTCTTGACTGTTTTGCTGATTTCAAGTGTAAGGAAATTGAAGCTTGATTCAGGTTCAAGTCCTAGTTCCAGATTATGGGTAAATGACAACTCAGGTAACAGCTGCAATTGATTGAGAGTGACATCTAAGCAGAGAAGCTTCAGCTACTTCTGGGCTCCCAGGACACTTAGAAGTAATTCAGATATGGTTTCTCATCAGCTGGGTATTAGCGGCCTATAAATATGTGTCCACATGCACATAATGAGTTCTGACAGAGTAAAAGCCACCTGGAAACATTTAAACATCCTTCTTCAAGAGGTGGTTTAGCTACTTTTTCCTCAAGGGACAACCGATCAACGATACATTATTTTAGTTTGTCGACATGTGGGATGTCAGGCTTTTGTTTTGTCTTGTTTTGTTTTTCATGTGCTTTCATTCGTTTTCTGTTTGTGCTCTTCATTCATCTTTAAAACACAGAACAAAAAGGATCAGTTTCCTTGTCCAGCCTCATGCCGTATATAGATAAAAATGAGCTAATCTTTAATGAAGCAGAAAGTGAGCTGTATAAAGTCAATTTCCTTCCAGGCTTTACATGATGGCTCTTGTTCATTTTATTGGGTTCATCAACCAAATGGTTATTTATTCATATATCTATCCATCATGTATCAAACACGACTACGTGCAAGCCATTTTAACTGATTTGGGTTCCCCCCAACATTGTTAATTATTTGAAAAGCAGCAGCAGCAAAGGAACACTGCTCCCACACTAGGCACCTTTTGAGCTCTAACTTCCCTTTGTTCGCTCATGGTGTAATTCCTGCACTCTGGGCTGGTTAGTTATTTGACAAACAAGATTACTAAAGTGGTGAAATAAAGGATTTGATGATTTCTTTGCTTAAAAAGTCTAGGTATTATGAAATATTCTATTCTTTATAAGTTAAACACAGTTTTCTCAGCCTGATAGTTTGAGATGTTCTTTCCAAACTTGACCTAATCTTGAATGAGGCCAGTACCCAAGTCAGGCCAGTTTATGCATGAACTCCCACAGAGGTGTCAAGGACCCCACTTTGGTTTGGCCTGCTCTCCTTCAGCCTGAATAAACTCCACTTCCACAAAGACTAGGAGTTCCTTGAAGACCAGCGTGAAGTTCGCCTCCCCTACTAAGCTCCCTTGGGAACCATGACACCATAATGAGAGCTTTCTTTGGACTTTCAGGACACTGAGCTGTCTATGTCACTCATCTGACAGATCAAATTTTGCCTTATATCATGGATTATTGTTTGAAATAGGTGTACTATAAGCTCTTTGAGAACCAATAATAGGGCACACATTTCTGTGTTTACCACATAGAATTTAACTAATTTTTTTCATATACATATTTTCTTTATTCAAAGAAATCAGTATAATAAAAATGAATGTTAGAAGAATGTATAATTTCAAAAAACAAATAGTAGTTGGCTAGGTATGAATAGTTTTTATACATTTTTCTGTTTTGTAGTCTTTATTTTTATATTGCTGTTAATTGTTGAAATATCTGTTGCTAGCTGCATTTAATAACCCCAGAATAGTGCATTATACAATATCCTTAAGCTGAACTAGGTTTTTTTTTTTTCACATTCTGTGTGTCAGAATTAAGTCAGATCAGAATCACAATATGTGAAACTAGTACACAACAGTGTTGAATGCAAACTATAATTGAAAAGTACAAAAATAGGGTTGCAAAATACTTGATAAGTTACTAAGACATGTAGAATATTGAGAAAACACAGAGAAACAAGAAAATAACTATAAGCCTTACACAGGAAGAATGCTCCTGTTTAACAACATGTAAAATGTATAAATATACATGCATTAGTGAAAAGACAACATATAGGACACATTATATGTGCACCTTGTGATAAATGCAGATGTATGTGATAAATGCAGATATAACCAGTTAAACACATAAATTTTTTCTAATAGAATACTGCAAATACTGTGTTGTGATCTCCTTTTCCACTCTGTATACTGCAATAATTTTTCATGTCCTTAAATAATGTTTTAAAATATTATATGTAATGGCTGCCTATTAATCCATCTTCTAACTTAATTATAATTGAATTACAATACCATACAAGATTTTCCAAAGAATTGCTTTAAAATACAGTACTTCAGTGAACCTCATAGATAAAATTTATGCATGATCATTTTCATTTTTAGGATAAATTGCTAGAAGTAGAATTTCTGTGTTAAAACATGAGCATGACCCTAGCCAGTGTGGCTCAGCTGATGGGAGCATTGTCCCCTAACCAAAGGCATGTGGGCTCAATTCCTGGTCAGGGAATATGGGTTGCAGGTTTGTTCCTTGGTCCAGGTACATACAGTTCCTGGTCCAGGCTCACACAGGAGGCAACCAACTCATGCTTCTCTCTAGCATCAATGTTTCGCACTCTCCTTTCTTCTCTCCCTTCCTCTCTCTCTAAAAGCAATTTTTTAAAAAATGTCCTTGGGTTGGAATAAATTTTTTAAAAAAGATAAGCATGCAGTGCTTATTACTAACTTGGCTTCTAGAAGGCCAAAATCTTTAATTTCACATTTTTTATTTGTTTTTTAATGTATTTTTAATTAAGTGTATTGGACTGACATTTGTCAGCAACGTTACATAGTTGAAAGTGTACAATTCTATAATAATACATCATTGTATATTGCATTCTATGCTCACTCCAAAGTCTCGTCTCCCTCCATCACCATATATTTTGTCCCCTGTGCCTTCTTTATCTCCCCTCTCCTTCTCCTCTGGTAACCACTCTTCCATGGTCCATGTCTGAGTTTGCTTGTTGCTGTCTGTTTTATATCCTACATATGAGTGAAGTCACCTAGTTCTTGTTCTTTTCTATCTTGTTTTGCTTAGCATGATACTATCAAAATCTATCAATGCTGTTGCAAATAACAGCATTTCATCCTTTCCTATATAGCTGGATAGTATCCCCTTGTGTATATGTACCACATCTTCTTTATCAAGTCATCCACACAAAAAGTATTTAGGTTGTTTCTATGTCTTGGCTACCAAGCATAATGCTGCATAGGGGTAAATATGGGGTCTGTCCAGAAGATTTCTCCACGGAAACTATTTGGGTGATTCAGAAGGCTTTCAGGGATGATGCAATGAGTGCAGTGCAAATAAAAGTGTGGCTTAAACACTTCAAAGATGACCAAGAATCTGTTGAAAGTGATCCACATGCTGAGAGGCCTGCAACAAGCAGAACAGCTGAGAATGCTAAACATGCTGTACAGGCCGCAATCAAAGATCAGCAACTGATAGTGTGTGAGAGAAGTAGAGGTTGATCTGGGGATTTCAAAAATTACTGTATCTGAGATTCTGATGCAGGATCTTAGCATGAGAAGTGTCATGACAAAATCTGTTCTGTGGCTTCTACTACCAGAGCAGAAGGAATATCATGCTACAGTTGCTAATGACTTGATTCTAACCACTACTAATGAACCGGATTTGGCACCCTGTGACTTCTGGCTTTTCCCAAAACTTAACTCACCTTTGAAAGGGAAGAGATTTCAGACTGTTGATGAGATTCAGGAAAATACAACTTGGCAGTCGAGGGCAATTCCAACAAAAAAATTGCAGAGTGTTTTGAAGAGTAAAAGAGACACCAGGAGAACTGGGTGAGGTTCCAAGAAGCCTACTTTGAAGGGGACTGAGGCGTCATTGTCCTGTGTATAATGTTTCTTGTATCTTGTATCTTCTTCAACAAATGTCTTTATTTTTCATATTACATGGCTAGGTACCTTCTGGATAGATCTCATATATCCATCTGAATAAATGTGGCGGGGGGGTTCTGCCCGCAGAGCGATGGATGAGAATAAGTCTACCAAGACATGATCTGCTTGGGGAGGAAAGGCTGACCAGTCTCTCAGAGGAAAGGTCTTGAGCCTCTCTTTCAATGGGATTTTATTGAGTTTAGCTTGCATAGGGATGCATATCAAAGAAAGGAGGTATGGTTTACAGATAATGTTTCTGGGATCACGGGGTTCCTTTTAAGTCAGAGTCTAGTAGACAGGGTGATGCCAATCAGCTGTAAAACCTTGGGAAACAAACTCATTTTGTGCTTGGACCCTTAACACTTAAATTGAGGATATTCTTAGCAAAGCAGGTTTCACAGGACTTTATGCATTCTTTCTTAGGCCCAATCGCCCCCAGGAACTGTTGATTTTGGCACAGGGCTGCATCCCCCTTTGGCATTGTTTCTGGTCTGAATCAGGCAGGGGAAGCAAGGCAGCCAAGAGATTAGGAGACCTTTTACATATAGAATGAGGACTTGAGTTATAATAAAGCCGAGGAGTGAGGGTTTTTTGTCCCTTCTCACAATCTCCTAAGTCCTTCCCTGATGGCCCCTTTGCAACTGTGCCTGTCTTAGGTTGTTCCTTCCTTGAGGAATCTTACCTGTCATTGACTATCCAGGCATCCTCCAGGGGCCAAGCAGGGTGAAGTAAAGGGGCAGAGGCTGCGCCCCTGCTGGAAGGATAAATTTTGTCTCCTTAGTGGCTTATGGTCCCAAGTTCCCCTAGCTGTGAGGCCTTTTCACCTGTCAGCGGGGTTACAGCTCCTGAAACCAGGCAGGACAGTTCCCAACAAATAAACATTTTCAAAATTTTCACTAGACACTGAGAAGGGGGTTGCTGGGTCATAAGTAGTTCTATTCTTTTTCTGCTCTTCTTTATTTAGTTAGTTTTTTAGATTTGATTGTTGTTAAATATGTATTTATTGCCATATTATTATTCATATATTTTACCTTTTTATTCTTCTTCTTAAAGAAAACCCTTTAACATTTTGTGTAATACTATTTTCATGGTGGTGAACTCATTTAACTTTTTCTGGTCTGGGAGGCTCTTTATCTGTCCTTCAATTCTAAATGATAGCTTTGCTGTTAGAGTAACCTTGGTTGAATCCTTTGAATATTTCTTGACACTCCCTTCTGGCCTGCAAAGTTTCTGTTGAAAAATCAGCTCCCTTGTAGGTAACTACTTTTCTCTTGCTTTTAAGATTTTCTTTTTGTTTAACCTTTTGCATTTCAATTATGATGTGTCTTACTGTGGGCCTCTGTGGATTTACCTTGTTTGGGACTCTCAGCTTTCTGGACTCCTATGTCTATTTCTTTTACCAGGTTAGGGAAGATTTCTGTCATTGGTTTTTCAAATATATTTTTAATTTCTTGTTCTCTCCCCTCCTTCCAACACCCCCATGATGCAAATGTTGGCATACTTGATGTTGCCTCAGAGACTCTTTACACTATCTTCATTTGGGGGGATTCTTTTTTTGTGTGCTGTTATTATTGGGTATTTTCTGCTTCCTTATATGCCAAATCTCTGCTTGGATTCTCAGCTTCATCTACTCTGCTGTTGATTCCTTGTAAATTATTCTTCATTTCAGTTAGTCTATCCTTTTCTGACTGGTTCTTTATTATATTTTCCATGTCCCTTTCTTACACTTACTAAGTTCTCACTAAGTTCATTGAGCATCCATATAACCAGTGATTTGAACTCTGCATCTAGTAGATTGCTGATCTATTTTTAGTTCTTTCTCTGGAGTTTTGTTTTGTTCTTTCACTTAGAACATGTTTCTTTGCCTCTTCATTTTAGCAGCCTCCCTGTGTTTGTTTCTATGTACTAAGTAGAGCTGCTACATCTTCCAGGCGTGGTAGAACAGCCTTATATAGCAGGTGTTCCATAGGGTCCAGTGGTGCAGCCTCCCTAATCACCCAAGCTGGGTACTCCAGCCCCTTCCCCCAATATGGGCTGTCTACACTCTCTTGTTATAGTTGAGACTTAATTGCTATTGGCACATCAATGGGAAGGGTTTACCCCCCAGGCCAATAGATTTCAAGGACTGGCTGAAACCACTGACCACCATGGAAAATAAATTGTGCAGGGGCCCATCCCACAGAGTGGGACTTACTTTGGCAGGGTTCTGGTGCTGTTGAGTCCACCCTTTGAGTGTGTCACTTGTGGAGGTGGCAGGGTGGTGTTTGGATGTGGTCTGCAGCTGTCTACTGGGTGCGCTGGCTCTGAGGCTTTCCATGAGGTACAGGCTAAGATTAGCAACTACCTGTGTTCTGCCCATGGCCACTTGGCATGAGCTACAAAGTGACCTGCAGATGGATGCTACTTGTGCTGGGCTTGGAGGTGCCCAGGAGAGGACAAGCTGTGAACCAAGGCTGGCTGCTGCTAGTGCCAGGCCTGGGGCCACTCAATGAGAGGTATGAGACATGCTGAGGCCAGATGCTGCTTGTTTGAGAGATTTTAGGAAGCCTGAGGTATGAGCCAAGACAGGTTTTGTACTGAAAAACTACTGGAAACAGCTTGGGTGTGCTCACAAGTTGGGTGGTGGGGGTATCAGGGAATCACCAGGGTGGAGCAAACAATGGGGCCCAATTGATATAAAATCAGACATGGTGCCTGCTGGCTAAGTCTCAATGTGTCTCCTTTAAATCCCTACTTGTAGGACTTCCACTCAGCTAGATTCTGAATGATGGTTGTTCTGCACTTTAGTTGTAACTTCTATGTGGTTGTATTTTAATTATGAAATGGTCAGATCTGTTTGAATGGGATGAGGGCAGTCCCAGGGATGCTTATAGTAATGATCGCTGTTAGAGAACACCGGGGATTTTCTCCAATAGAAACATGACCGTGGAATCAACTAAAATGAAAAAATAAAAAAGTTAAAAAAAACCTTAAGGTACTAAAGGTAGTTACTAAAAAGGTTAACATTTCTGAAGCCATTGCAGTTGAATTTAAAAGTTCGTTGTTGTTGTTGTTGTTATTGTTGTTGCTTTGTGTGAAGCTTGGAGAATTAACTGATCTTCCTAATGTTGCATAAGACACCCTTGCAATAAGTAGAATGTGTGTTCTAAAGAACTTTAGAAATCTAATGGGGGATGGGGGGGGGGGGGGAGGCCATGGAAGGAACATGTATAAAGGACTCATGACAAAGCCAAAGGGGGGTAGGCTTGAGGGTGGGAGATGGGCTGAGTGGGGTGGTGGAAAGTGGTGGCAGGAGAATGAAGACAACTGTATTTGAACAACAATAAAAAAAATAAAAAAAAAAACAACTTCGGAAATCTTTCCTGATTAACTCATTAATCACTAGTCAAACCAACAAACTGAAACATGGCTTGCAAAAGAAAAGGCAAATGGTTGTGAAAGTGACAATCTACAAACTTAACCACATTAGAGAGAATTGAGAGAGGGGCTGTTGTTCACTGGGCGATCCGTGGGCGGGGGGCGTGGGACTCATTGTGTGAGTGTTTGGGGTATGGAGAGAGTTCATCCAGCTTTGATATCAGACAGTGCCTGGCCGAGTACTGACTGTTCTTACAAATAGCTCACAATGCCAGCTTTTGACATACTGGATGCAAGGGTTTTTCATTTCATACGGCAGGATGAGAAATATAGTGCCCTTTATGTTGAAGCACCAAAATGTACTTGAAGAAACGTGTGGGAGGGAGATGGGAGGAGGTTGGGGCAGAAGGGATGATGCAAAAGAGCAATTCCCAGTTTTAGTAAATGAATCGAATCCTAGAATTAGAAAGAAAATTCTCAAAATGGAAGCTAAAAATGTCTGACGACTTTAAATCTAGGATGATGGCAATTTATAAAATTGAGGCTTTAAAAAAAATCAGCATTCCCCAATCCCTCAACCTATATTTTGAAGGGCATGGATTCCGGTGGTTTCTAACACTCCTGGTGCTGAGATGGGTGAACAGGGGTGTGTGAGTGGGCGCAGAGCAGTCTGGAGGTGAGGCACAGCCCCCATTTACTTGACTTCAAAGCAATTTGAAAATCAATTCAGTATTTCCTGGATAGGCTGACGTCACCCCACTCATAATCAGAGTAGGGACCACGCTGCTTGCTCTGTGCTCGTTAGAATTCTGTATGCTACACCATGCAGGAGCCAAAGTCTATTCTTAGGACAACCATGAAACAAAGCAGTAAATGTTCTTCTCTCTGGAGCCAAGGCGGGGAGGGCAGAAAGGGGTCGTGTGGGATGAGGTCCACTGATGGGAAAGAGGAAAGGAAAGTGAGGAATCTGTTAATGCTTATCAAATTCTAGTGAGAGAATTGTGTCACCCACATACAATTAGTAAAGCATCCGGACACAGACGTGGGTTCCAGAGCACTCTGGGAATTCTAATCCAAGGGAGACCCTCCAGAAAGGCAGGGCAGTCGAAGTAATCTGGGGAGAATGACTGTACATGAGGGAATTAGAAACACCATTCTCAGTCCTTCTTTGATTACTGTCATAAAGTGCAATCGTTTTCATTCTCACTATCCATTTATAATGGAGAATATCGATAACTCATCCTGGTACTATTCGCAGAAACATGGAACTTCGTTCTTTCATACACTTATATTAGACACTGTGTATATGCACATGTTTATCTACATAAACCTATGTATGAGTATGTATCTGTCAACAGGACGAGCCCTGGGTGGTAACTGCCAGGGTAGAGGGCCTCTCTGAGGCAAGGCTTTGCCGTGACCCTGACTCTGAGGGCTGCCTTCAGCTCTGCTCTGATGGAACGGGGCAGGGTGGCTACCGAGAGCATTCGAGTTTTTTAGAGCAAAGGGAGCAGTTACTGTCTTTCCCCCAATGTAAAACACACCTTTTGTACATTTGTGTGTTTCACCTAGGCCTGCAGAGACTCTGCGGCTTGTCCTCCAGGTGGGGAAGCAAACCTTGCGAAAAAGAGGCTCAGCCCTCAGGACACCCGGAGAAATGCACGCGCTGCACTTGCTTCAGTCCCTACAAAAAGGTGACCTCACGCTCCGAACAGGACACTCACTTTGGTTTGGAGCATCCACATCAAGTGTTCTTCCCCCCAGACAAGAGACAAACCCACTTCGAGTACTCTTTCAGTGTTCTCAGTGAGGTGCCTGGCTTTTTCTTTTTCTTCTTTCAGCCACTATTCACACACAGACACACACACACAAACACGTGTGCATAAGCCTACAGATGCACATGTGCTCACATGCACACACTCACACGCACAGCCAGCGGGATTATGCATAAGGTCAGCAACAAGACCTTTATTCCAGGAAAGGCAGGCTGACCTTTCGGAGTTCATTAGAAACACACCCCAGCATAAATGCCCAGGCTCTCATCCCTCTACAACAGGACTCCCTGTTCAAAGGCAAGAAAAAATTGCCTACAGACTCAGCTTCCCACTCCCACTGGGTCAAGGAGAAAGGAAGGTGGGCAGAGTTCTTTCACGAGAGTTTGGCACTGTGCCTGCTTGGCATGGAAAGGAGCCAGCCGCCTGTCTGCCCACGTCCTCTCTTTTCAGAGACAGCCTGGTTCCAGCTCTCTGCTGGGAGCTGCCGCCTGGCCCAGAGCAGCCAGGAGGAGGAGGGCACCCCTGCACTGTTGGAGTGTTGGGGAGTAGACAGTGCAACACTAGAATTCATGCCAAAGAGCAACCTAAAGGGGATACCCTCACTTTTGTCTTCCTGGCCTAGGTCACTCTGCCCTTCGGAACAGCACGGTGGTGCCACTGCCCAGTGGGTAGGGCACAGCATAGTTCCCTAGGACTTGGGGAGCAAAGGAGGGAGTTCTGTACCTTCTCTCTCTTAGACCACCTAGGTTTGAATCTCATGGGCTGTCACTTTCCAGCTCTGTGACCTGGGGCAGGTCACTGAATCTCTCTGTGCTTTAATTTCCTCATCTACACATTGGTACAGTAACAGTCCCTACCTCACTGGGTACTTAGGAGGATTAAATGAAGACACATTTCCAAAGGGCGAAGAAAAAGTACCTGGAACCCAGTAAACACCCACCCCACCTGACTTCCCATTGATGAGCTCTTGGACTTCGAAGGAAGATCAAAGGAGAGCCAGGCTACCACGCTCATGCCCCCACCTGTGGGCCCTGCTGGTCCAGGCTGGGTGGGGCTGGCCCTGCTTTCAGATTCCACCCCCAGCTGCCTGTCTCTGGGCTGAGTGGAAGCAGAGTTGTTGGCTGACTCAGCTGGAAGGCCCAGATGGCCTCATTACCCTAAAATAACCTAATTAAGAGGGTCTATACAAGGATGCTCTGGCCTGGAGGAAGAGCCTGGTCCACTTACTGAGTCCAGGAGTGTAGGTTCTGGAGAGCTGTTTGAATGGAATGCTGGGCCTTATTTATTATTAACAACATGAGGGAGAAAATGGAACCATTGAGACTTTGTTCTTTATTCTATTTTGAGTTCCTATTGCCTACATATAAAGCACCCGCTCCCTGGAGAGATTCACCAATCGTCTGCAAACTGCTTGCCATGCACCAAGATTGCAGGGCAGCTGACCAGGGCACCAGAGGTGTTTGAATCTGAAACTGCAATGAAATGTGTGCTTTTATAACTAAGACTAAAAATTTCAGTCTAGAGAAGCATGTGTGAAAGCCGTTTCTCTACCTTACACTTATACAGGGCCCAGCACAAATAACGCCCTTTTTTATTACAAAATCTTTTATTACAAAATTATAATCATGTAATTCTGTAACATAACAATATCACACTTAAGTACACAAAATGATATTATAGATAAAATGTTCAAATTAAAACTATATTACATCCATATTATTACTTACCAACCACACTCAGGCAGGCGTTACTTCTGCCAGACCCTGTACTTTCCAAACCACAGATCAAAACCTAGTATGTCACAGAGGATTTTTGTGTGGCTTCTGCAACTGCTCTTAGGCAACCTTAAAGGTAACAGTTTGAATGCCAAAACATTGGCCTTGGGGGACTATGAGGGAAACAGGACAGAACTAATTTGAAAACTTCTGGCACTTAACATATTCATTTATTTGTCAGGAAGTAAAAGGCAACAAAGAGGGAAATACTTCTCAAATTGAAACCCACAGGTACCATTTGTAGGGGATACCCTGGCGTCCGTATCTTGATCTGAATAGCAGAGAGAAATCAGAACCCGACCCTGAGTCTCCATGGTGACTTCCAAGCACTAGATGCGGTGAGTAGAATTTCCAAAGCCACCATTCCCTGCTTTTATCCCTCTTCTGCCCCTCAAAGAAGGCAACCATCTATGTACCTGACTACATTCTCTTTTTCACCCCAGGTCACTCATTCAAGAGGACAAAGTATTCCCCTAAGCACTGCGATCTCTTCAGTGTGCTCCTGTGAGAAACAAGAATGGGAAGAAATGATATTCTCCTCAAGAGTCAGTCTAGCACCACAGTCGGTGGTCTGGAGTCAGGCCGTCCAGATCCAAGTCTTAGCTTCCCCACTCATCATCTGGATAAGCTCTCGGACTAGTTTAGCATCAACAACCCAGAAATAATAACCAGCACTTCACTCGTCGGAATAGCTGTGGTGACATAAGCAAAGAACCTGGTTTGTGCTCAGAACTAAATGAATGTTAACTGTTGTTCCTAGACAAGGAAAATAAGGTGGGAACTATCAGCATATCAGCATCAGCTCGAAGCAGTTAACAGTCTTCTAGTCCTATCCTATGGACTTGGAGAAGAATTAAAAATATAGAATATTTTTCCTAACAGCAAATCACTCTAATATCTTAGAACAGGAAATATAGAAACATAGTTTTTTTAAATGAGTTAGTGGTCTGGTTTTCAGTGGGACAGAAAGCCAGAGAGAGAGTGCTCGGGGCCCTGCCCCCTTGATCTAGGTCCTTCTCTGTTCTGACAGCCACGCCCCAGATGGAATCCTCTCAACTCGAGGGTCCTGAAATGTGGAGATTTATGTTGTTCGTTTGTTTTGTGACTTATGAGGCAAGTAAAGTAAAGAGTACTGTGTGTGCATCCAGAGCTCTGTCTTACCTGTTGGATGTGTAATACTAATTGTAAATTAAATCTCAAAATTTAAGATGTACACTTTAGTTGTAAAATTATGGTCATCGATGTTAAATTGTGTTTTCTCATTCTTTTGCTCTTTTGCTATGTATACACTGGGGATTTTTTTTTAATTTATAAAATGAAGGGCCTGAAAAAGCTATATTTGAAAGCTATTACCTCTTATGATTCTATGCATTCTGCAAGTATCTAAATCCATGTTCCATTTTTAGCAATTAATGATAACAACTTTTAAGAAGAGGAGCTATGTCTTTAATACCAGAGTTATCTATTTGCACTGTAGGAGGAGTCTTTTCATAATTTTGTGAGCCACAAAATAAGAAACAGTCTCTACCCCCAGTGTCATTTGCAAATCGGGGACAGGCATGATTTTTAAAAGCCAGTGAGGCCATCAGGAAGATTCCAGAAAGCACAAGATACAGAGCAGAATCCTGGAGACAGATGGGGGGGTGGTACAGTGAGAATAAGGAGAGAGAAGAAATTGTTTTCAAATATTTAAAGCCTCCCTGTTCAGAGCTAGGTATTTTCTAATCTTCACACCCTGCACCCTGTCAGAAACTGTGGCAACTCTTCATCTTCCCCAGCCCAGCTTTTTCTCACCTCCTTTCACACATCCTGTGCTTTTCATACATATCACATTCAGATTACCATTTGTAGAATCCACCTCTATGCAGAGCAGTGTAGAAAAAGCAATCCGATTAATGATTACCAATTACAATTCTATAGAATCTGCTTCTCTGCACAGTCAGTAGGCAGATCGACTCTGGTTTCCCTTTGTGCGATTGATTTCATTATCCCTAAGGCTGTGTATTTTTTTTTAAAAAGTTCTGTTAGGTTCCACTCAACCATTTGGTAGATCCCTTTTATTTAAAAATGAAAGGAAAAATATGCATTTAAGGCAGCACTGTGAGTGTTTGGAAATTCTTAGCTATCCTATATATGGGGTAACTCTCTGGTAACTGAAAACAAAAAAAAAGAATTCAGTCTATCAGCAAAGAGGAATTAGGAGCCTACATTCGAGCTATTTCTTCAGCCATTATGGAGGGTCTGAGAAATTGCTACTGTTCCTCAAAAGAGTTTACAACTTAACTGGGAAAAAATTAAAATTGAAATAATACTTTTTATTAATAATGTAACTGTATAAAACTAGACAAGGACAATGCAACAAAACATGTTTACTTGGCAACAGATGGTCCAGAGTGGTAAGAGTTCAGAGGAAGTAAATCCACTGTGCATGTGATGGGCTGGGAAGGCCTCCCGGCAGAGGTGGGATTCACCCTGGGCCTGAAATGCTTGGATGGTAGACTTTGTTCTGGTAGGGAGGAGGCCAGACTCCCCAGATAGGGAGGACACCGGGGAAGTATCAGAGGTAGCTACTTGCAAGGCATTTTCATAGGCTGCAGGCTGGCTGACGGTAAGGATGATGTAGAGGAGGGGGAGATGCTGACAAAAAAAGAGAGTCCAGGTTTAAGATGATTTAATGAACCCCAAGTCCATCAAATAGTTCTAATTACATTCTCTCAGCTGATTAAAAATAAATATTTGTTAAGCTCCCGTTATATCATGAGGCACTGTTGGGGATGGGGGCAGGCAGAAAAACAAAAAGGAAAGATCTAATCTGAGCTCAGAAGGTAGACATAAAAACAGGATATGTTAACAATGCAAAATATACTAAACAAAACCAGAAAAAAAAAGGAATGTGAATTGGCAAATAATTACTACATCTGTAGAGGAAACCAATTATTTTGTCTGCTAAAAACCTTTTCCTTTCTTCTGAGAATAAAAGAGACTTCCTTTACTTCTGAGTGCCTTGTTCCTCCCAGCCCCCCAGCGCCATCTACCCTGCTGTATCCACAGGAGCTGCCTCGGGAGGCCCCAGGGGCCAGTCAGTGGGTAAGAAGTGAGTCCTGGCAGCATGCGCATCTCCACCCCAGTGTCTTTCAGGAGCCAGCTACATCCTTGCTTGGTTTTTCCATCTTTTTATAAATAATATGAGCGTTCTGTTTATAAAGTCCCCCTTTGATAAGCTAATTGAATTGGATGCCTGTCACTTGCAATTCAAAGCATCTTATTAAACTTCCAAGTGACTAAAATCTGCCTTGAATTGTAATTGTTTGCTTTCCTTTCTATAAACTTGTGCACGATTCCTCACTCCTTTGTGTCCCCTACACTGCTGAGGTCTGTAACTTGTATGAAGCAGACAGAATTAGGTGAATAATATTAGGTGCAGTGACAGACAAACGCCCAGCTCTCGGTTGCTTGACATCCGACGAGGTTATTTCAAACTCTCATAAACAGGTGTTCCTGGAGGAAGATGGCCGTCCTCTAGGGGGTGTTTCTGGGGCCGGTCCCTTTCATCTGGTGGCTCCATCCCCCAGGACCACTGTTTCCTGTGCTGGATCCTCTATGGTCAGGAGCAGGACGCACGAAGAGGCTTCCTACTTTTTATCCCTCTAGGCCCGAAATAACTCCAGGTCTTCTGCTCTTACTCGACTGGGAGCAGTCACATAGACACAAAGACTGGGAAATGCAATCCCTAGCTGGGAAGCCAGCTTCTGACAGCAGCTGTACCCAGGGAAAAGAGGCCTCAAACTGTGGTGAAAAAGTTGCCATTTCTCCCACAAACACATTCAAGTAATGTTGATTGGATGTCCATTACTACAGAAAAAAAGAAGAAAGGGAAGAAGAGAAGGAGAGAACAAGGGAGGGAGGGAGGAGGGAAGAAAGGGGGGAAGGGAGGGCAACAGGGAGGAAGGGAAATTAAAAAAATAGAGAAGAGAGAAAAAGAAAAAAACCCTCTAGAGCAAAGTGAAAAAATACTCACTGTGAGTTAGATAGGGACCAAGGATTGAGCATTTTTCCTACATTCTCTTAATTGCACAAAACCCACTAGAAAACACCATAGATCACAAGTAAAAATATGGAGGAACTCTGCTGACTACCAAAGTGAAATGACAATACCCCTAACATACACTTTTATGTATTCTTCCAAATCATTAACCTTGGAGTCTCAACTGCATAAGTCAAGGCTCATGTCTTCAGCAGCTTTCACCGTCAAATTCTCTTCACAGGAATCAGCGACCAGGTAAAAGCACAAAGCAATCTGCCGACAGGCTTCCCTTAAAGGCCCTAATTCCAAGGATGCAGATGTCTTCAAATGGGTGTTTCTTCTGTTAAACTGAATCCCACTTCCTTTCCCCATGAGGACAGTAAAGGAAAATGTACAACCCTTAGAGCGAACAGGAAACAGTCCAAAGCCTTTCTGAAGAGTTTTCAAATATTTGTAAATTAATTTTTTCTCTCCAAAACATTGGGTTCCGGAGCAGCTCTCCCTGCTCAGGGGAAGGAAAGAGAGTGGAGGAAGTAGAAGCTTCTTAAAACAAGGCTAGACCCCAGTCATGGAGGGGATACCCTGGGAACTGCCCCCACCCCAGGTATCGAGGCAAGTTCTCTGGTTCTAAGGACAGCTTCTTAAGGACAGCACCAAGTTTAATTTGTTTTGGTGTTCTCGGTGCCTTGCATGGTATCTGACACCCAGCAAATATTCAATAAATATTTGGTGACTGAATAAATGAATGGTGCTGGGATCTAGCTATTATATCTTGAAGGCAAAGTGAGCATTTGGCCTCAATAATAAAGAAAAAAATCTAGAACTAGGGAACCAGATTGGAGCAAGAAAAGCAAGAGGCATTTGATGCTAAGTTTCTTTAGATGCCTTTAGTTGGAAATGTGTGTAGTCTCAGAGTCAGGAGAAAAGGTGAGTCATCAAGCAGAGCCCAAAAGGTTTTAGCTAATTAGGTGGTATTTTGAGTCAGGAAGCCAAGGAAGTTATTACTCTTAAATTATTGTTCAACCTAATTGGCAAAGGTCAACAGTAGTAAAAGATCTGATTTCTTTCTTCATAGCTTATGCGTTATTCCAAAAGGCAGAAGCAACCTGGAGCAAAACTATGATACGGACCTCATTTCCCCTTTTGTAATCTCCTATAGTCAGCAAATGCACCTCCAGGTATCCGATGGCTTTGTATGTACCCCACCGACCCACCCCTTCCTTCCCAGGGTCTTCCTGGGACAATGCCTCTTGCTTCAGACTTTCCCATCCTAACTGTACTTGTCTCATGTCTCCATCACCCAAACTCTGCTCCTGGCCAGAGGGAGCTGCCAAATTTGTGAATCTGCTCTTGTGTTCAGAGAAGTCATTAATGGTAAATTCAGGTAAAAATATAGTCTTGTTTACTGGAGCCTTCTGGAAACAAGGCCCTTACCCAACCAACTTCACCCAAAGGGGTACCTCTCATCATGAAAACGTTTAAGCGAAGTAAGGCCACTGGGGACAAGGTGACGGGGCCGGCTGGACTGCCGCTGCTCTTTAAATCCCGCCGGGAGGGGCAGCCCCTGTTTCTGTCAGATCCGGAGACCTGGCTACCAGACCCTTCTAAAACAGCAACAGCCCTGGTGGAATCAACACTGCAGGACCTCTCCTGGCGAAACCTCAGCCCCAGACCAGTCAGAAAGATAACGACTGCGTCGGTTGCTATTTTCTCAAAAGGGTGCCTGAGTCATTTCCCTTTAGGCCGTCTGACTCCTTTATTTCTGGTTATCTCAGAAATAAATGTTATGGCTGAAAACACACAGCAGCGGTCTGGGTGTCTCTTACACACTCCTCTGAAAAAATTCTACCTAGTTTAAAGAAGCCAATTGAACTTCTCCAAGGTTATAACCGTGACCAAGCCACACCAGCATCTGCGGCTGCCCGTGGCCAAAGCAGGGGCACCTTGCTGCAACCCCATGAGCACTTTGAAGATGGTGATGTCCACAAAGCGCCGCACGTTACCGGGCTTGCAAGTTGACAAAAGGTCTCAGTGACTGTTATGTAAGCCCAGAAAGTGTGCCCATTTTTCCTTTCCTGTTGTCACTGCTGCTATTTTAAATCTTTTCAGAAACAATATAGAGTATACTGAACTCATGGAACTATATATATCCATGATATATTCACACATACATTCATGTATATGTAAACTCACTATTCCTAGAAATATTCCCAAAGTAAACTGCCTTTTGAATGCCTTCTCTTCAAAATAAAAAGTAGGTTAGAGTCTTTGCTGCAGATTATAACAGTCTCACATATTCAGCAGACAGGTCTCTAGAAACTTAACCAAATGCACTTTGCTTTTTGAATTGAACGACAACGGTCACAGCAAGAAGACACTAGCCCTGATGAGGGACTGGCTCGAACCACACTCGGGTGCTTTTCAGAGGAAGACAAACGCGGTCACTCTGGAGCCCAGCGGCCAGAGCTAACGAACACATTCAGGGGTCGCCCTGCACTAGCTGATTGAACTTGCTTACTTCTCTGGTAGTCCACGAAACCCATAGATCAGCCTTAGCCAACAGAACGTGAATTAGACAGATGATGGGCTATGTTTATGAAGCAAATGACAGGAGATGGCAGGGGGGAATCAGGAGAAAAATCAAGCCAACAGGCACAGCCCTCTGTGAGCTCTGACGCCGGGGGGTGGGCCTGTGCTGCTGCACAGTTCACAAAAAGTGCTCAGTGTGCTGGGCTGAGTCAGAAAGCAAAGGTTAGGACACTCCTCACAGACTCTGTTTATTCAGAGAAGGAGGTGAATAAATGCACCCCAGATAATCACTCAATAAAAAAATGGTTTTTCAGAAAGTGTTGATACATGAAATGTGTCTTTAAAAATCTAAGCATTGAAAGCACTTTATTCCTCAATGTTAACCAACACGTGAAGTGCTACTGTGTCAGACAAGCAAGTTCAGGGACTGAGAACAGAGAAACTGTCAAAAGGCTACTCTATTATCTACTTTTGTTACTTTCAACTACTTAGACTATTTGTAATTTTAGAGGACCTCTTTTAATAAATATTAGATAAGCAAGTTCTCAATATGTTTACAGCTGAAGAATAATGCTTCCAAAATTCTTTAAGGTATTTATTTCAGCCATTTACTCAAGTATACCAGGCATCTTTCTTGATTCAGGGGTAGAGTGGTTCAGGGATAGGGTGGTGCCAAAGTTCTCATTGATCCAAACCAATAGCTCCCATACAATTTTGCTTTTGCTACGAGTCTATGAAAAAGAAATCTCTTGCTTATCATTCAAACTCTTGTAGCTCTAAATCAACTGTTTATATGAAGCAGCAATTGTACCAAGCCGAGTCCTAGCCTTATGAAATATCTACAGCAACCCAAACCTATTCGATTTTTAATATATTTTATTGACTATGCTATTACAGTCATCACATTTTTTTCTCACCTTTATTCCCCTCCGCTGTGCACCACACCCCAATAAGCATTCCCACCCCCTTAGTTCACGCCCATGGGTCATGCAAATAAGTTCTTAGGCTTCTCCATTTCCTATAATATTCTTAAACTCCCCCTGCCTATTTTGTACCTACCAATTATGCTTCTTATTCCCTGTACTTCTCCCCCATTCTCCCCACCCCCATCCCCACCAATAACTCTCCATGTGATCTCCATTTCTGTGATTTTGTTCCTGTTTTAGTAGTTTGCTTTGTTTGTTTTTGTTTTTATGTTCAGTTGTTGATAGTTGCCAGTTTGTTGTCGTTTTACTGTTCATAGTTTTGATCATCTTTTTCTTAGGTAAGTTCCTTTAACATTTCATATACTAAGGGCTTAGTGGTGATGAACTCCTATAACTTCACCTTATCTGGGATACCCTTTATCTGCCCTTCCATTCTAAATGATAGCTTTGCTGAATAGAGCAATCTTGGATGTAGATCCTTGCCTTTCATGACTTTGAATACTTCTTTCCAGCCCCTTCTTGTCTGCAAGATTTCTTTTGAGAAATCAGCTGATAGTCTCATGGGAACTCCTTTGTAGGTAACTATTTCCTTTTCTCATGCTGCTTTTAAGATTCTCTCCTTAGGGGTGGGGTAATGGGGGGGAAGAGGGGAGGGTTGGGTGGGTGGGCTGGAATGGGAGTAAGTGGGAGAAAACTGTACTTGAACAATGATTAAAATAAAATTAAAAAAAAGATTCTCTCCTTATCTTTTATCTTGGGTAATATAATTATGATGTTCCCTGGTGTGTGCCTTCTTGTGTCCAAATCCTTTGGGAGTCTCTGAGCTTCCTGGACTTCCTAGAAGTCTATTTCCTTCACCAGATTGGGGAAGTTCTCCTTCATTATGTTTTCAAATAAGTTTTCAAATTCTTGCTCTTCCTTGTCTCCTTCTGGCACCCCTATGATTGGGATATTGGAACATTTAAATCTGTTTTGGAGATTCCCTAGCCTCTCATTTTTTTTGAGTTCTTGTTTCTTCATTCTGTTCCAGGTGAATGTTTATTTCTTCCTTCTGCTCCAGATCATTGATTTAAGTCCCAGTTTCCTTCCTTTCACTGTTGATTCCCTGTATATTTTTCTTGATTTCACTTTGCATAGCCTTCACTTTTCCTCTATTTTGTGACTATACTCAACCCTTTCTGTGAGCATCCTGATTACCAGTACTTTGAACTCTGTATCTGACAGGTTGGCTCTCTCTTCATTGCTTAGTTTTATTTTTTCTGGAGCTTTGATCTGTTCTTTCATTTGGGCCATTTTTTTTGTCTTGACATTCCTGTTATGTAGTAAGGGGCAAGACTTATGTATTTGTAGGTTGCCATTAAGCAACCCACATGACTGCTTGATGGCACTGTATGTGGGGAAGGTGTCCGAAAGGGAACAATGCCACTTGCTGTGGTCTCTGCTGGCTTTCAATCACTTCCCCCACTACCCACAAGCAAACTGGGCCCTCTGGTGCTGACTCCTAGGTGGGTGGTTTTGTGTATGCCCCAGGACCCTGTGGGTCTCTCCAATGAACTTTCCTGTGAGGCTCAGAGTTTCTCCCACTGCTGCACCCTGCACAGATTTTTACAGGCAGAGGTTCTAAGGCTTTCTTTTCCTGTGCTAGAACCCTGGGTTGGGCAGTCTGTCTCACTTTCCAGTTGTTCCTCCCAGTTTATCTGCATACAAATGTGGGACTGCCAGTTGCTGTCTTGCTGTGTGTCTTCCCAAACATATTCATAATTACCAGGGCTCAGAGCTTGGCTATGAGGAACCAAGTAAACACATAATCCCTTCAGTGGAATAAGTAAGCACAATGCTTATTATAAAAGCGATGACAAAAGAAGTGAGCAGGATTTAGTGTGTTTACTTACAAGTGTGCATATGTGTATGTATGAATGGAGATAGACAGGTGCATAGATACATGATATGTTTTGACTCTAGTGACAATTAAATAATATTGATGCTCTCCTCCATGAAAACAAAAACACACCACAGTAATTTGGAATTACAGCATCTACCACCAGAAGAATCTGGACGAGAAACCTGATTGTGCCACTGATTAGCTGTGCAGCCTTGAAGAGGTTACTTGACCCCTCTGAGCTTTCATTTTTCCCTACAAAATTAGGTAATTATAGTACCTAATTTAGACAGTTATTAAAGTCCTTCATAGAAGAGAATAAAAATCATTAATTATGCTTATTATTGGTATGTAAATATCCTTTAAAACTGTTCATACTTGCCAGACATTCAGAATAGCCTGTTTTTCATTTTAAAATTTGGTCTAAAATGCTGTGATCAAGAATGTAAACAAGGAAGAGGTTGAGCCCTTCAAACACACCAGCAAGCATGCCCCAAAGAACAAACAGTCAGGCAAGGGTAAGAGCTCCAGCTTTTCTGAAAGCGCTCTTGAGTACCCAGATATTTTTAGATTATTTTTAAAATGGAAAACAGACACATGCACCAAAAGGCATAGAACAAACACCCAGAAATATTTTGCTTCAGTTTTACATGGGTTATTTTTACAGATCTGTCTTGCTGTGTGGATTTCATTGAGAATGAAATGAATCCATGATATTGCTTCCATGGCAACCTGTTTCTCGGTGATTGGCTGAGCAGTATCCAGGCACTTCCACAATACCCCAGAAAGTACAAGTACTGTTAATATTTAACAGATGCAGTAAAACCTACCAACCCCGTGGCATTTGTTATGCAACTGACTATTAATAAAGAGATTCAGATCCATCCTAACATTTTCTCACCCTCTAAATATCCTTGTGAGCCTTTTTTTCCTTGTTAAAAACTGACATACAGAGAAACAGGACGGGGGAGGAAGGGGAATAAAACCTTGAAGGTGTGAGAAGATAAAACCTTATTGTACTTACAATTGCAATGGCCTCCATTTCATTTGTTTTGTTTCGAGATAGAACTGGTTTTCGAAAGAGAAATGTGATCTCCCAAATGAAATGTAATGCCATTTTACATTTAATCATGATTAAAGGAGAAAGCATCATGCGCCTAAGACAACTGATGTAGCCGTGAGCATGCTGGTATGGCTCGCCACGCAAAATGAGCTGAAGGTGATACAGATTAAATGACCTAGAGGCCACAATGTGTATTTACCGGTGTCCTGGGAAATTGAGGGTTTTTTTTTTTTTAGTATATATGATTTCAAACCCCCAGTGTGTCTTGAATTAAGAAAAGCGCTTATATAAAAAGTATCAATTTGTAAAAGGGTTAAATTTCAAGGTAATTATTTTTCCTAAAACCCCTACACTGCCTGGATACTTGAGAACTCCCCTTGTGTATTTAAAGTTTTATTTACACCATATCATGAGCAAATCCACCACTTAATAGGGGTAACAGTACTGAAAAGCAGGCAGGGTTTTTAATATTTGCATATATTATCAATCTGGTATGGTAGGCAGTTCAAAGATATGAGCAGAGTAGGAACACTAGCCAGGTACGGAAGAACGTCACCAGGGTGGAAAGCCCGGGCTACCTAGCAATGGAAAAAAATGGGGAACACAAATATTGTGGGGTGGGACCTGGCCCCCAGGATGACGTTTCTCCCCCCAGCATATAGCTGGCCATGTAGTTTAGACCCCCTGACTTTCATATTGCTGCTCAAGCAGTTGGGATCCTCCCTGGCCCCTCCTCCCTGGGCATGCTGCTGGCAGACCCCCTTAGGGGAGGAACGGGAGGGCTGGAGAAAAGCCCACACAAGCCCTCGCACAACCACTCCCTTAAGCATTAAGCCTGCAAGAAAATGACGTTCTGGCCCACATCAAATAACCTTAAGAAAAAAACCTCAGGTCTGCTGACCATAGAGTCAGAGTTTTATTCAAACAAGAGATGAAATCATGTGTTTCAGCTCCAGGCCCAGAAAAGCAACAAAACCAGATGAGGTGACGCCACAGCTGCCATCAGGACCAGCAGCAACGACTAATGACTAAACACCCCCATACGCACCATACTGCTGACCAAGCAGTGGAGACCACAGCCCTAAGAGGACACACCTGGAAAGCTGATGAATATTCTATTCCAATCCTCCCCTGGGACCTCCCCTAAGATCCACACCTTTAGAGAGGGGATAAAAACCCTTCAGACTGAGGACCTGGCCCCCCATTCCTTGTCTCCTTCCTCCAGGAATGTTACCTTTGCCTTTCTTTTTCCTACTGAAAGAGGAAGTACTGAAGTACTTTCCTTGAAGAGCCCTTGGCTCTTCTTTTGCTTCTGGAACTTGTATTCTGAACTCAGCTGGCTCACTTCTTCCACCTCTGTCACTTTCTAAATCGGGGGTGTCCAACCTTCTGGTGTCTCTGAGCAGCACTGGAAGAAGGGTTGTCTTGGGCCACACATTAAATGCATTGTGACATGTAATCACAAAAGAATCTCATAGTGTTTTAAGGAAATTTACAATTTTGTGTTGGGCTGCATTTATAGACTTCCTGAGCCACATGCGGCCCATGGTCCACAGGTTGGACACCCCTGTAATAAACTTTTGCTTGTATTTGAATTCTTTTTAGCTGGAATTCAAGTACAGAGAGAGGCTCCTGAACTGAGGTCCAATCATCAGTAACATTCTGGTGCTGTTTCACTGTTAACAATTTTGACTGGGATATTCTTCCTTTTTAAAGATTTTATTTATTTTATTTTTAGACAGAGGGGAAGGAAGGGAGAAAGAGAGGGAGTGACACATCGATGTGTGGTTGCCTCTCGCACATTCCCTATTGAGGATCTGGCCTACAACCCAGGCATGTGTGCTGACTGGGAATTGAACCAGCAACACTTTGGTTCGCAGGCCAGTGCTCAATCCATTGAGCCACACCTTCCAGGACAGAGTATTCTTATTTGAATGTCTTATTTGAGATTGAGTTTCTCAGCTCCCAGTGGAATATAATTTGAAAACCTACACATACAAGTTTAGGTTAAAAACTCTAAAAATGATCAGGGGAAATTACTATACTCTGAGCTAATATATAAATGACTGTGTAGAGATGTTTTGACTTTGTGTATAAATTCTATGAAAATCATGTTAGACAGTGCTATTGGCAAAATCCCAGGAATATATCTAAAGCTGGTATTTGCTGCTAGCCCAGAAAGATAGCTAGCTTTCCATGAGCTTCCTATAAATCTTCAAACTAATAGGGTGGGCTTTAAAAATGTATGCAGAGTAGTATCTCAGCTATGACGAATTAATGTAAAATCATAAAAGATTTAAAAATTATATATCAAAATATTAACCATGATTATCTACGTGGGCTCATAGTTGATTTTTGTGGGTTTGTTCATTTAATTTATATCTCACTCTCCACATTTTTCACTCAATGTATGAGTTATTAAAGAGGAAAGATTATTTTGTGAAAGAAACGATCAGTGCTCCTTTACTCTTTCTTTGTAAGAACAATTAAACCTTAAGTACACAATAAAGAGCCTTACACAATTTAAAGTGTTGTGTATCCATTATCTCATGCCAGTCACACAGTTGCCTGGGAGGAAGATGTTAGAGAGAGTGGAGTCTCACTATGGATGAGGAAAATGAAGGCCAGCGGTCAGCTCGCTCTGCAGGATGGCAAAGGACGCTAGCGTCCGGGCTGGGAGGACACACCTGGTGTCCTGGGGCCCACGTCTGCTCACACTTTGATTGTAGATGAGCTACATTATACTGATGTTTTTGCATCCTTTTATACTAAGTTGTAAGTTCATTTTCATGTCTTAAATTTTTATATTCTGTTCCTATGTGTTCCACTGCTAAGAATCAAGCACATGCTTCATAAATTTTTGTTAATTTACAACAAGCCTTTCCTCTTTGTATTTTTTAAACTCATTTATCTATGCAGCTAAACATATTTGCTAAAGAACTGACAGCACCTCAATCAATTTTTCCTTTAAATCATTTCCCAAAGTTTGAAACTCTGGGTTTTTTTTTTAATATATGTAGCCTGTTCTAGCCATCCATGCAGTTTTTGGGGAAAGGACATAAAAAAAGAATAACATGAATATTCATCTAAGCAGTTTTTAAAGAGCAAGATCTAGAAAGGGGCAGAGGCATCACATCTGTGCCAGCTGGCCAGGCCCAGCAGGAACTGGAGAGAAAGAAGAAGGGGAGGGAGGCAGGTATTTCCCAATCCAGCCACCTTCCCAGTCTAGCCCAGAGTGAGTGCAGCCGTCAGGATCAATGGAGTTCCCAAGGACAGTCCCCAGATGCATGACAGAGAAGAGGGAAGGTGAAGAAATGAACATCCCAGGATACCAGGATGGAAAGGAAATTACTGAGAGTTTCAAAGTTTCTTTCCGGGGTGGCTCTTTTATTGAAAGAAATCTACATCAGCAGAGTCAATGCAAACATAAATGAGTAAATTAGATAAAGGTGCCCCTTCCTCCTAGCAGACAGTCTTACACCAAAGCACAGAGCTTCGCGATGCTCAGGGACTGGGTTACATCCACACAGGATCCCTGACCAGGGACTGCCCTGCAGTAAGCAACCCACACAGCTGCACACTGCAGCCCTGTCCATGAACTGGAAACATAATCAAGCTGGGTGTGTCTCTAACTAGAAGGTATTTTTGACTCCTTGCCAACAAAGTATCCTATGGTTAATAAATTCACATACACACCTTTGATATATAACAGAGACAGAGATGATTTCTAGAGTCCAGAGCTAAATGAACTATTTCCCTAATGAAAAAGAAATGGATACTACCCACGGAGCACTGTAATGATAGAAAAAGATCATACATGTCAAGCTTGGAGCACAATGCCTACTATGAATCATTCAGTAAGATGTTGGTTCTCTGCCATTTTCCCCGGCAACACTGAAACTATTTAGATAAAGCCGCTGCTGTTACAGTGGTAATCTTTTTTGAAATCCAACTCATTCTTGCCATAAATCCCAAAGGCTTTATATTTCCCCACACAGGGGCAAACTTTATTCCCTCTCTCACCACCATCCTCTACACCAAGTTCATTTTCAAGCAGCAGACAGTATGCTGTAGACACTGAACCCATCTGGGAGAACTTCGCAAATTAGTTTCATATGAAATGTTAGTGCAAAACTCAAAGCCATCTCTGACTTTACATTTTACAATGAAACAAAAATTTGGCCCATGTTTGCAAAAATTTTGCCAGCATCTGCTATGGGCCTGTGATTGCCAGTAACCCACGGATCTGAACCCATCTGAAAGGCGAAAGATTCCAGGTCTGTTGAGAGCAGGACAGAAGTCAGGAACATCTCCCAAATTTCACTTTTAACACTGACCCTGAAAAAACAAATGAGAAGCTCACACGCAAGGCTGTGCAGGAAAAATGTGCAGAATCATGTCTTTCCATGAACTTGGGCCACAGCCCTTCCTGCATTTCTTCTGTCTCTCCCAGATGAACTGCAGAGACAGATCGTCCATTTCTGAATGTTTACCATGGCTTCTGAGGAAGCCAGAGCTCCCCCCTCTCGGGGAACTCAGCTATAGCTCTTACGGTTAAAACACTGTAGATGTGTAGAGAACCCACTTGCCATACCTCGACCAAACTAAGGCTACCATGCTCTGTAGTATCCCCAGTCTTGGCACTGATACCACACTGGCACAGAATGACGCTGTTTTCAAAGTACCCCCTCCCCTCTCTAAGACGGCGGCAGCCTCTCAGAACTTCTGGACCTGGAATCTCTCAAGGAGGAAATGCCCCACAAGGTGTTTATGGGGTTTTTTTAAAGATTTTATTTATTTATTTTTAGAGAGGGAAGGGAGGGAGAAAGAGAGAGAGAGAAACATCAATGTGCGGTTGCTGGGGGCCGTCGCCTGCAACCCAGGTATGGGCCCTGACTGGGAATCAAACCCATGATGCTTTGGTTCACAGCCTGCGCTCAATCCACTGAGCTAAGCCAGCCAGAGGGTGCTTATGTTTTAAAAAAATGTCAGGCAGCCATATTTATTGACCTGGCATAGCTTTCTCAAGGGACAATTTCTAGAGGATGAAACTCGAGGCAGTGATCTAACCCATATTATCTTAATAAATGGAAAATGGTACAAATCAGAAAATGTTTATCATCAAGGCAAATTTGAAAATGATGGAGGACATTATACAGAGCACAGGTCAAACAGCAGAATTAAGCAACCCAAATCAGAAGAAAAATGTACATAAGGCAATGGAGAGCACAAGTATTTTCAAGCTGGGGAAATAAAAAATCGATTCTCTTAAGGTAGAAAATAAGGTGGCGGAGGGAAAGGATAGTAGGAAACAAGTTAAGAGCTTGTGTTCTCTTTGGGTTCCCCCGGACTTACAAAAGCTCCCAGCTCAGTGAGATCAGAGCCCCCAGGGCACCAGGCGGAGAGAGAACAGGGCCCCGGCTGTGCCTCCACCCTCTGCCTCTCCCCCAACACCGCATGCTCCCCCTGGCTCACTGACTGCTCAGTACTCCTGAAGGACACAAGTGCCCCTTTGCAAAAACCTCCAAATACTTGACTCTCACCTTTACTAATGCCCATGAGTAAATGAGTGGCTACTGTTGTGATGCTACTTAAAAAAAAATTCCCAAATAAACATATTAATTTTCTTATGTAAGCCCTAGATCTCTGTAAATGGACACCTGAACTCCACATGCTCCAGGGTACCCATATTTACCTCAGACACAGCAAGTCAACTGGAAAACCAGCCAAGCTTGTCAAGTTCGCCCAACTGCTGACCCACCCAGAGCCAGAAGAATGTCTGTCTCAAGCAGTTTCAGTCACTGGCCTGTGCTGACCCTTTAGTAACCATTTGAATAGAGCGGGGGGAATCCACACACCAAAATTCCCTTGCGGCCAATCAACCACTTCACAAAATAAATAGAGAGTGGTTAATGTTTAAATAGAACTAATGTTACCTACCTGTATTAAAACTCATGTTTTCTTTTCATTTTCCAAAGACTACATTAATATCTAAGGGTAGCAAACATTCGATGGGGCCGTTTCATTTTTCTAGATAACAGGCATTCTTTGGTTCCTCATACAAGGCAGAATGTCTGGCTTGTGTTTGACAGAAAGAAAAGCATTTTGGAATCAAAACAAAGAGGAAACTACAAAACGAATTCCAGTGAAATATGAGCAAGCATGCACATCTAAGTAGGTTTGTTATGACTTCGCATTCAAGGGACAGGGAAAAAAAAATAAAAAGCAAGGATCCAGTTGTGAAAGCAAGACTTCTCAGCTTCCCTGTCCTTCAGTCAATCTGCCAAATGCCTTTTTTCTTCTCCAATCCCATATTTCAATATCTCACAACTTGAACCTGATTGATTACTTGGTCACATCAGCCTGAACTTATTAGGCCAATTAAATTAGAATGATGAGGCCCACTTCACTCTGACAGGGCCATCCCCCCGCCAAGTGGGCTTCCACACATTCTATTGCATAGTCTCATTGCAAGTGCTGGGATCTTGCATGGGGGGGCTGAATTTTTGAAGGGGGCACACTGCTACATGGAAGGACTTATCAAGACACAGTGGGGGTAAAAAATAGCAAAAACCAGAGCAATCTGACAAAAATAGGATGGCTCGTCACCCACGCCCTGAGGCAGCACATACATACTCTAAATATGAAGGAATAGATGCTGTCTTAGCAGCCAGGTCCTGTTCAAGTAGCAGCTCCAGGAGAGCCCTTCTTCCCTGCTGCTTGCTGGGAGAGAAACATTGCTCTGAGGAAGGCTCTAATGGACTCCTTGGCAAGGCTGCAACAGGCAGTGTGCTCAATCAATTCTACAGGGATCCACTGAGGAGCAGGACAGGGGGCTGAGTTCCCTCCGTGTGCTGGAGGCACAGGGTGTCCTGGTGAGGGGCTGAATCAGTCTGGGGGGGGGGGGGCTTTCCCTCATTAGTGCACAGAGGGCCCATGTTCATGCAATTTGTCTAAAGGGAATACATTTCCTTATCTGCAAAACGTGCCACATACACCAACAGGTTGAAAGCTGGGTCATAATTAGGTTGGATAATGATTTGTAGTCCCAAAACCCAACAATGCTGAGACTAGAAGAACTGTCACTTTTAGAAAGTCTCCTGAATCCACTTTGGACTCTAACGAGTCTGCCCCACCCATGTGCAGCCCTGGTGTAGTGGAGCTTTGGGGGAGAGCCAGCAGAGACTTGGGTTTCCTTCAGGACAGGGTAGGAGTGTAGAGAGGAGGAGGGAGGGGCTGACAGTTTTGTGTCTAAATTTTAGCAAGTTTGAGTGCAGGGCCTGTGTTTTATTCACTATTATATTCTTAGTACCATGAACTCAATAAATCTATATGGGAAAAGTGCATTCAAATCCATTTTATCCTTGCATCCTGCTTGTGTTTTCAGTGAAAGAGAGATGGTTAAACCTATCTTTATTTTTTCTATCCACAAAATCAAATCTTGGTAAATAAAGCATTTTTTAAACATTTTTCAAAACCCATCAACCTGCTTAATTGCAAATAAGGCAACAGGGGTCTAGAGGGGTTATTTTTTTATGTTTTATTGATTATGCTGTTGCAGTTGTCCTTCTTCCCCCTTTGCCTCCCTCTGTCTGGTACCCCCATTCCCTCCAGCATTCCCCCCTTAGTTCATGTCCATGGGTCATGAATGTAAGTCCTTTGGCTTCTCCATTTCCTATACTGTTCTTAACATCCCCCTATGTATTCTGCAACTACCAATTTGTAGTTCTTAATCCCTGCACCTTTTCCCCTATTTTCTCCCTTCCCTTCAACTGGTAACCCTCCAAATAACCTCCATATCTATCGTTCTGTTTCTGTTCTGCTTGTTTACTTAGTTTGCTTTTTAGATTCCATTGTTTTTAGATTCATAGTTGTGAGTTTATTGCCATTTTAAAGTTCATGGTTTTGATCTTCTTTTTCTTAAATAAGTCCCTTTAACATTTCGTGTAATGATAGCTTGGTGGTGATGAACTCCTTTAGCTTTACCATGTCTGGGAAGCACTGTATCTGCCCTTCCATTCTAAATGACAGCTTTGCTGGACAGAGTAATCTAGGTTATAGGTCCAGACAGTTTAGGTGACTTGCGATGGGTTACACGCCCAGTGGGAGGCAAAGCCAGAACCGGAGCTTGGAACATCAGCCTCTGACGCTCAGCCATTCTCCAATGCTCCCAGGACTGAGAGCAGGCACACGTACCTCTAACACTAGCACCATCCCAGCATTAGGTACTGCCAGCCTCTCGTGTGCTGGGATGACCTTACACCACGCCTGTGCCCTTCGCAAGCACCACTGCCATTTTTCTAGTGCTGTCTCTGGCACTGCCGCATCTCCACACCATACTATTCAGAATAATCAAGAATGTTAAGGGAAAATCAGAATTTTATCCTTAAAAGTAAAATTGGTCCCAAATTTGAGACACAAGTAAACATGGCACCTATATGCTCTTGTATTTGACCACGCAGTGCCCAACTCATAAATGGGTAATCAGATATCAGTCCCATAACATTTACACATATAAACATACCAACTAGAAGCCTGTTACTTTCAAAGACTTTGTGAAATGAGCTAGGAGTAAAAACAAATAAAAGATTATTGCAAGACCACAGAGCAGGTTAATGAGTCACACATGATCCTTGAACTCTGCAAGGCCTAGGCCAGAGCATCAGCGCACCCAGAAGCCCCCATGGGGTCACAAAAGAGTGTTCTGCCTTTGCACGCACCATGCATCAGCTACGCTGAGGAGACCCTGTGCACGGCAGCCTGGACGAAACAAGAGTAATCAGGAAGTGCTTACTCATCACCTCCTCTCTTGCAGAAAGCATTCCAGGGACGGCTGCTGAAGAAAGTGGAAGCTGTTCCTAAGGAGCACTGAATTCAAGTGAGTCAGTAAGCCAGCATTTAAAAGGGCATTTTGTCTAGGGGAGGAGGCTAATCACAGAAGCTCCATTTCTAATGATTGGGATGGCACATGTAGTAAAACCCATTATAATAGATGGAAAATTTTAGTCAAATAATAACTCATTCCTTCCTTGGGCAGAAGGAGCCAGCTGGCTGAATGTGGTGCAAAAGTGAAAATTCAGAACCTTAATCACATAGTTATGCTGGCATTTCTGGCTCAGGATGAACTTTAAAATATAATAAAGAAAAATACACAATGAGCAATAGATTTATGAATTTATGATATCCATTTGCCTTCAAAAAGCCTCCTGGAAATAGATTTTTATTATATTTTGGACAACATGATGTTCTGGCTTCTATAATGAGGAGGTTCAAAATGGACAGCCAACTATGAAGAAAAAGATCATTTTATTATACCCTGATACCTTTGTGTTTCAATTTACTCTTTTCTCAACTGAGGAAACTTAGTGCCTTGTACTGATCATGGATCACAGTTATCCAGGGCCAATGCTCAAGATGCTCCACAGAAGATGTGACGACTGTTTCAATTGGCAAAGTGGAGCAGAGAGCAATGCAGTTACCCGTGAACCTGGGCAGCTTTCTAAAACTGGAAGCATTCCTGTCAGAAAGAAGCACAAATGTCTCCAGGTCACAGAAAAGGAAAGAAAGGGAGGATCTGGAAGAAATCTTCGTAAGTAGGGGTCTAGAGTTGAGTGATATGGTTTAAACTTTCTAAACCATATTATTCATCTTATAATAGTCAAGAATGTTAAGAAAAAGGGTGGGAGGAGTAAACTTCTTAAAAATAAAGTCTGTTCCCAATTTGAGCAACAAAATAAACAATGCAGTATTGGATCATAACCTAAAATACAAAACACATAACCATGAGTACATATCCATATTAAATTTTAAAAAGTTGAATGAATAAATGAATGCAGAAGAATTTTGACAAATTTCCTTTGTGAAAGAATTCTAAATAATTCGTGTAGATGCTTTGCCCTAAGGAGGTGGAGCAAATTCCCCACTCCCTGAGTATGAGCTGTGGACAGTACCTTCCTTCCAAAGAGCACAGTATAAAAACAGGAGAAAAAATCAGTTGGCAGTGGAGCAGTCGGTCAGACTCTCCCTCTGCCTGCTCAGTGAGGCAAACACCAACCGTGGTAAGTGCCACTGATAGCACACATCCTTGATAAGACGTGATGAGTATGGTACTTAACGTCTGTGGCTTTCTTCCACAAAACCCATCACCCTAGTCTACTCATGAGGAAAATATCAGTGATACCCTCACCTAGGGATCTTCTGCAAAATACCTGACCAGGACTCCCCTAAACTGTCAAGATCTTCAGAAACTAAGGAAGTATGAGAGACGGTCCCTGCTGAGAGGAGCCGCAGGAGACGTGAGTACTGAACACCACGTGGTGTCCCAGAGGGCGTTCTGAACAGAATGGCCATTAAGAAAAAAAAAAAAAAAACTAGGAAAATTTGAATAAAGGATGGACTTTAGTTGAAAGTAATATATCAATGTTTGTTCAAATATGTCATACTAATTTCAGATTCTAACATGAAGTGATACTGGAAGATTTATGGGAACTCTCATACTACTGTATTTTTATTTCTTTCTGCATTTTAAAAAACTACTCTAAAATTAAAATTTCTTTTAAGAAATAAAAAAAGGTTGGCTGTGGCCAAATACACACACACACACACACACATGTATATACACACACACACATATATATACACACACACATATGCTAGAAGTTAATAATCAAAAGTAGAACCTCTCAACCCAGTGGAGCCTGGAGAGTCAACACTGAGGGGAAAATAAAAGTCAAAACTCATCTCCAAATGCCAGGGAGAGCTGTTTGAAACAATGTGCTAAGAATAGCTGGGAGGTATCCATAAGCACAATTAGCACCTCGGCTGACGGGGAGCCAAGGACAAGCAGGCTGTGGGAGAGGCGCAGGCCGATCATAAACAGATCCTGCCGGGTGGCATCTTCAAGCAGGCCAGGTGACCAAGGAGAGGAAAGTGTTAGGTAAACAGAGCCCAGGTTTCTAACAAGATCGCTTGTGTTATGTGTTCTCCTTGGAGTTTCTAATTAGGAGGGAGAGCAGCATTTTTTTTTCTACAAAATTGTCATGTTGATATTTTTGTCACTTCTATAAAGGTTTCTGTGTCTCGATACAGGCTGCCCCTGCTTTTCACTACCTTAAGCCTAAACTTTGCCTAAAATTTTACCTGAAAACACCTCCTTGCAATGCTGGATCTGCCCAGCCTTCTGTTTCAGCAGCAGATTCTTTATTTGGAGAGACTGAATCATCCATTTCTCACCTTTCTCACCAGCCAAGTATTTTTAACTTACTGTCAGCTACGGAGTGAACATAGAGTCTATAAGGAAAAAAGAGCCCATTTTTCACTTTTCTGCTTTTGACTGCTGAATTCAGAAATGCATTACAGCAATGTAAAAATAATATTGGTTACTTTAACATTTTTCTCCATTTTGTGAAATGCCCAAAGTGAGCCTCTGCTACTAAATAGAGATGGCCTGCTTCTTACCTGGAGGGAGCTGCTCTCCGCTGCCCTAAGGACAGAAACTGGGCAGCAGCCTTGAGCTCCCCAAGGGGCTCCAAGGAGAGAAGGGTCCTAGGCATGCATCTGGCTCCCTCCACCAGAAGGCCCTGACCTGAAGGCGAGCCTCTGTGGACCTGTTCTGTGCTAGACCTCCAGGACCCAGGATAGGAAAGAGACAAAGCTTAAACTGCTGTTTCAGAGCCACCAGACACCCCTATACTCAAGAAACTAAACTTCACAGAAACCATTTCTTCCGACACCTGAAAGGCACCGTCAGGTTCCATTAGGTTCTTCACTCTAACGTGAGAAAACGGCCAAGCAGGGAGGCCAAAGCAGTGGATCAAATAAGAAGAGAGTGGCATTTTTGTTTTAGTTTTTCAAATTTTTTCAATCACAGTTCACATTCAATACTATTTTATATTAGTTTCAGTTTTACAGCATAGTGGTTAGACAGCGATATACTTTACAGATTCCCTCTGATATTTCCAGTACCCACCTGGCACCATACCTAGTTATTACAATATTACTGACTATATTTCCTATGCTGTACTTTGCATCCCCATGATTATGTTGTAACTACCAATCTCTGCTTCTCAGTCCCTTTACTCTTTTCATCCAGCCCCCTGACCCCAACTCCCCAGAAAGTGGCATTTCCTCACCAGCAGAGTAAGTGGGTAAAATGCCAATGAAAAGCACTTAAACAAGCCCTTTGTTTCCCCTTTTGTTGTTGTTTGCATGACAGATAAGGAATGAATTTCACAGTTAGGAGCAGAAAAGAATATGGCAATGGATGGCTCTTACAGTGTGATGAAATTCAGATAATACAGTTCTGTGTGGCATAGTGAAAAACAGAAGGAATAAATTATGCCTAGGAATAGGAACGCCAGGGGAAATACCAAAGCTAATTAAGACAATGATGAACAGATATCTATCTGACTGAGTATGTACTCCATGCCCAGAACTGTAGGCACAAAGGATAGAAGGGGGAAGTTAAGGTGAGAAAAGTTCACCTTAGAAGATGGCCAGAGGAAGGTGCTAAGGGCAGGGAGGCTTGAAAACAAGCCCCAGGGAAGGGGCTGACAGCGGAGGCAGCTGAGAGCCAATGCAGAAGGGAAGAATTAAACCGGAGCTACCCAAGTTTTCCATGTCAGAAAAGCCCGAAGTCTTTCTGTCCACAGAGTCTTGGTGACATATTGGACAACAAAGCCAAACTCAAATCTATAAGCAGAAAGAAAATTATAGTAAACACACATAGTGATTGCTTTATGTCAGACACATAAAAATATATTAGCTCAACACATCAGTAATTTCACGAGGTAGGAACTTATTGCCCCTGTTTTTTTTGGTTTTTTGTTTTTGTTTTATTTTGTTTTGTTTTGTTTTGTTTTGTTTTGTTTGCCCCTATTTCATAGATGAAAAAACTGAGGCACAAAAAGTCAGGTGACTTGCCCAGTGTTGCTCAGTTAAGAGGCATGCCCTTAGTCATTATGTGCTTATGTACGTCACACACAAGCTATTTGCCACCAGGACAGAACATGCATATTCAGCTCAGAAATGTGTCAGGATGTAAATTATCTTAAACTGTGTGGAACTACTTTGTTCCTCCCTATTTGCTCTGTCTCTCAACCATGTCACAAACACCCGTTGAATACACACTACACATCACACACTATGCAGGATTTGCAAATACAAAAACCACATCTTCCTGGGCATATACTATAGTGAAGGCAACAGACAAAATAAAAATAATACATAGTAAATTATATAGTCATAACTACAGCAGGGACAAAGTGGGGAAGAGGGATGGGAGTGGCAGCTAAAAATCTCAATAGTGGTCATAGTTCTCCCTGAGACCTCAAGCAGGTGAGGGGACTAGCCACACAGACATCTGGGGAAAAGCATGTTAGGCAGAGGGAGCAGAAGGCAGAAATACCTTGGGCCAGAATGGCACAAAATGTTCAAGGGGTTTTTCTTGTTAAATGGATTTACCTTCCGTTAAGTCCCTAGGATGAACCTCAAAATGTTTTCATGTCTTGTGTAAGTGTAGTACAAGCAGTCTCTAAATTGCATACACTTCACATACTATACTATTCTTCCTCATAGCAGGGTTTGTTCTTTCAATATCAGCCTTCCAGAAATAACTCAAAGGCCACCAACACTTCCCAGATTCTTCTTCATCTCTGGCTAGCAGTTGTACATTCTTTCTGCAAATTCCTTAAGGTATTTTCTATGTCCCATCTTGCTTTTGATTAGTTACTTTTATGCCTTGTCTCCCTCTCAACTGTACTTTCATTGATGGCAGGAAATAGGTTGTGGAGAACATTTATTCTCTTGAGTTTATTCTCTACAATTTAGCTTTGCTCATAGTAAGTGTTCAGTAAATATCTTTTAAGAAGATTTGAGTGTGTACTTTCTATCAAATTAAGCTCCAAATTAGAATATCATTAATTTTACAACTATTTTTATCACAATGAGGAAATGTATTTTTAAGTACACTTTCTTGAATTTTTGGTCCTTAATACTAAAAAAGCTTTTCACAAAATATTACAGTTCGTTAATATGTAGTTTCAAGCTACTATTTGAAGCACCGATGATCTTAAGGAATAACACATTTTCCCATAAAACAATAAATGGAAAGAAAAAGATTATGTTCAACCACTTTGTTGTAAATAAGTAAAAATGGAAGATTGGAAAGTATCTTTCCTTATGTAATCAAAATATAAAAAAGAATAATATTTAAAGGTGTCGAGTAGATAAAACATTTAAAAACTGGACTAAGTTTCCATTTTTGCCCAATCTGGCATTGACCAGCTGGCACATGCTCTATTATTTCCCAAATGAAACATTCAAGAAAGTCTGAATAGGATTAAGATGTTATAGCCAATAAGTCACCACCTTGCTGCTTTCAAAAACCAAGATGTACAGAGACAATGTAAGATAGAGTACTACACGATTTAAATTAATGTGCTCTGAATTTCACCTTATTCTTCTAATGTGGAAAGTAGCCCTCAATGTCACGTAACTGATTTTAAATTGATGAGGCAGACATTTTAGCTCCATGGCTTTTATGATTTTTAAAAGAGTAGAAAATATTGGGAAAATCAGTAAGAGAAACAAACTCCTTCTTGGGGGAAAATAAACTCCTTATTTGGAATCATTTCCTCCTTCTGTGGCTGTCTCCATGGAATAAGATTATGGGACATCACCTGTCTGAGATGTGTGGGTGTCTCCTGCAGGAAGGAGACTCACGTGGGGATGCTGAGCCTGGGCGTGAGACAGGCTGTTGTACAAATGCCTGTCTAGTCTCCAATTTGGTGGTCAATGAACACTGCTGATGTGGGACCTGATTACTCAGATAATTTCTGCATAGTGATCCAAAGATCCACCAGGACGTTGTACCTTATTGCACAAGGGCTAACTAAGACAGGAAGGCAGCAGCGAAGTACTAGACACCAGATCCTAGAAACTGCTCAGCCCCAAGGAAACAACAATTTAATACACTGAGCCATCCTGAGTTTCAAAATATGAGCTTCTCTGAGTAGAAGCTCTTCCCCTTTGCTCTTCCCTTCCCTAGCCCAGAATTCTTCTTTCCCAATCATAATGGCATCACTTCCTCAATTGTTTTGTATACAGGTTTTGGTTTGGGGGTTTTTGTTTGTTTGCTTTTTTGTTTTGGCCAAAGCCAATCCTAGCTGTCCTCAGTATTCGCAATCATTCATACAACAAAAATTTCCAGAACACCTGCCTCGTGACTCACTGTGCTAGGTTTGGAAGACAAAATGCTGAACAAGACAGATATGGTCCTTGTATTCATTAAGGACAAAAAGGAAGAACGAGTGCCCCGGGATGTAGGGAGCTATGATCCCTGATCGATTCTTGATATGATATGGCACCCTAAGAATGTATCAGACAATGGATGACACCGGTAAGCTCTGCTAGAGAGTGAGGTCCTCAGGGAGAGGACCTCTGTATGTGATACAGAGAGGCCCCGAGATGTGCCAAGTTGTAGGTCCAAAGGGTGAGGAAAGAATATGTGCAGCAGAGCCCTGAGACAGTCCTCAAAGGCCTGGCTTCCACAGAGTTGTACATGGAAAATAGTCAGGAGTTTCTGAGGAGGTAAATCGCCCCCCCCCCCCCCCCCCCCCCGCCAAAAAGTCACAGAAGTGGCTCAGAAGGGAGTCATCACCTACAATTCTAGGCAGAGGATACAGACAGCATGCACCTTTCTTCGTTTGTTACAAATGAGTAATCCATAACAATTTCTACGACAGTTGGTAATAGGAGTGTTAGGAACTAAATAACAGTGTGTCCACACCACTCCCATGTCTACTCATGGGAGTTGCCACAGGGAGTTGCAGAGGGCCGTTCTTTGGGGGACGGAAGAGCAAACAGCAGGAGACTGCACTGCGGCAATTGAGAGGCTGGAGGAGGGCAGGGAAAGCCATGCCCTACACCAAACAGACCTGCCAGGGATTGAGGGAAAGGGAGGAAAACTCCAATTCGATGGAATCTTAGACCCAAAGAGACTGTGGTTTAAACTACAAGTGAAAGCTGTAGGAGTGACAACAAAGTTTTTCCCTCAAGTCAAAAATAGGGACCAGAGAGTTAAATTCAGATACAAAGAAAGTTTCAGTTTTGTACATCCAAGGGTGTGGACTATCATTCTTATAAAACTCCAGCCTTTTTTTAACTGGCACAAAGAACAGATGCTCCCCAACAAATGTATTAACAGCACATGGCAGGATCAGACTAAATTCTAAGAGACACGCCATAAATTCGAATTATCTCCTTTCTCAGTAGTTCTTTGGCAAAATCATGGTAAACTTACCTACAAAAATAGGAATGGCCAGCAATTCAAGCAGTTCATAACAAGAAACCACAGTGATTAATTAATTTGGTCAAAGCTTATTGCAGGGTTTTCTCATTGTAACTTTTTGTTGCAAATGAGTAATGCACAGACATTTCTAATAGAATTAGTAATAGAAGTGTTAGAGCCTAAATAACAGTTTTACCCACATCAGACGAGGCAATATCACGGTCTACTCACTGAACTTGCCGCAGAGTCTGGAGGTGTAGTGGTTAGAACCCTGGGGGAGGGTCAAGGGGCCTGAGCTCCAAGTCCAGTTCTGCACTGATGCCCACAAGGACACGTGCGAGCCTCAGTGGCATTACTTATAAGTAAAAGAAGCTGGACTCAAAAGACTACATAATGCGTGATTCCGTTTATATGACACCCTGAAAAAGGAAATTTTTTAAAGATTTTTTTTTAGAGAAAGGAGAAGGAGTGGGGGAGAAACATCAATCGGTTGCCTCTCGCATATCCCAAACTGGGGACCTAGCCCACAACCTGGACATGAGCCATGACCAGAAATCAAACTGGCAACCTTTTGGTTCACTGCCTGGTGCTCAACCCACTGAGCCACACCAGCCAGGGTGAAAAAAGACATATTTACAGCAGCAAAAACAGACCAGTGGTTGCCGGACCTGGGGGCAGGAGAAGGGATCGACTAGGCAGTGGCCCAGAGAGTTTGCAGGAGGCAGGTGACCGAGCTGCTCAATATTTATTTGTCACTAGTCACTTGTCAAAACTCACAAAAATATACAGCAAAAATAGTGACTTTTACTGGACATACACCAAAATAATCTATTCTTTCAAATCCCCATTTTGCCACTTAATGGCTAAATGACCTTGCCCTAGTTATTAAATCTTTTTGTGCTTCAGATTCTTTACCTCGAAGAAATAAAAGCACTATTCCCATAGGAATATTAGTTGGACTGAATGAGTTAGTGCCTCTGTTCTAAGGCACTTAGAACAGAGTCTGCCACACCAGAAGGCCTTAATAAGTAATAGTCATCATCATCACTGTCACCATCATCACCACCATCATGCCTGGTCTATGCCAGGTGTGGTGAGTTCTCTGATTCTCTGCCCCGATCCCCTGTTCACCCATGTACCCACCCACAGACGCTTGGAAGATTAGCTGCTGGACTTTCCCACCTCTTTCCTCACTAGGAATTACCCTCCAGGGCAGGCCAATCAGCCAGTCATTGGCTATTGGTAGCCCCCAGGTGTAACCTTGGGTTGGTGTGGAGAAAAAAGCCCAGCCCCCTTGTCCAAATGTGGGACAACGCTGAAGGGCTGTTCTAGCTGCAGAACTTCGGGTAGGATTGTTTCAGGGTTCAACTGCAACCACAGTGTCCGTCAAACACTGCTCACCTGGGACATCTCCTTCACAAGCAGTAAAGAAAATAAGTGCAGGAGCCCAAGCCAGACCACCTGGGCTCATTTCCTGGCTTGGCTGTGGCCATGGGATTTTGGAAGTCACTTACCTAGTCTGTGGATAGAATGCCTCATGGGGTTCTGGCAAGGATAAAATGAGCTAATAAATGTAAAAGCACTTTCTGAAGAACCTGGCATACAGCAAACACTGTGAATTGCTCACGGCTGTTACTACCCAGCCCGCGGTGATCCGGCCTTCCTCTGAATTTCTGTGGCCCTCACTGTCTGACCACTCACTTCTGCTCAGCCTGTTTCACAATATGATATTCTTAACCTCTTCATGTGTTTTTTTTTCCTGCCTTATCTCAACTGGAAGTTAATGTTAGTCCTATTTCATTCCATTTACACAATAGGGATTCAGAGAAATGACAAGATTTGCCCAAGATCACACAGCCAGACAGTGTCATGCAGTTTGCTCTCAGAACTTGGGCTTTTCCCATTACATCACACCAGTTATACAAAGAGCTGTTGAGAAAGCTGCTCCTTGTACATATTTATTTATTTAAGTTTATGCACTATGTAAAATACAGGTTCAAATAAAGAGGCAGTAATTATGTAGCAGGTGAAAGAATATTAAAGGGTGATGGTTCAACACCCTCTCCCGAATACTTCCACATTTCCCGCAAGTGGTTGGCTGTCTCGCCTCCCATTGTTCTCAGCGAGGAGGAACTCGCAGCTTCCTGAGGCATCTCGGTGCTGTGACGCTCTCTCCGTCAGAAGGGAGATCTGTCAGGCCACTTTTCCTAACTACTTCTTTCTCTTACAGGCCCCACTTGTGTTTGTGGAGCCACACCAAATAAAATAAACCCTTCATCCATGCGCTAGCCCTCCAAATATTTCAAAAGAGTTATTATATTCCCATCCTTGTTTCCAAGCTAAATAATGCAGCTGTCTTCCACCAACCCGCTGTCCCCAAGCTTTTGGTTACCTCTCCATCCTGTGTGTGTGTTCCTTGGGACACGCTCCAGTTTGCCAGCCTCCTGACATACAATACCTGAACCTAACACAAATTCCCATCTCTGAATTGGGCAAGTCAGAGAAAAAATGACACTAAAACCCTCATTGATATAAATACTATGTTTTCATTAATTTAGCCACAAAATTCTGCCTTTCTGTGGAAGTCATGTCACCCTGTGAACTCACGTGGAACTTACTGTCAACTAGACTCACCATTTATTCCAAACCTCCTTTCCCCTTGCCATGCTATCCTATCATTGAACTGTTTCATTATGACTACTCATTTAAAATGTTTCTGGTTATGTATAATCCATTACTGTCAATATGTCAGGAATATGTTGTCAACTGATCATCTAAAACATTAACTTCTTCCAACTAGGATCCATTTGAAAATGTTATCAGCCTGCTACTGAGGTCTACCTCCAAAACCTTTATGAAAATAATGGCCTGCAATGACGGAGACCTCCCTCATGCATTCTATTGACCTCTCTCTCTGTTATGCCCCCCTGAGGTTCTCTGTTCACCCAGTTAACACCTTCTTCAGCACTCTAACCCAGGATGCACGCTTCCACATCGGTCTCTAAGATACTGAGAGTCACCTGAACAGATGCTGCCCCAGATCTCAATGTGCTGCATTTCTGTGACCCCTGGAATCTCTTGATGTACTCTGCTGTGTCACATATAGTTCCACATCAAGGGTAAATGATACTGAATAATGTGCTAAGAGGCAACCAAGAACCTTTGGTTTTTCAGACCAGCCCGGATGACTAAACTACCCAGCGAGAAGACACAGCCTGTGCACAGAAGTTAACGAGAACAGGACACGTTTGAAAAACTAAATACCCTACCCTGGAAGGAAAAAATGCAAGGGGGGGTGAGGGGAGAGATTTGAGGCTGCAGAGATGAAGAGAGGCTAGACCTTGTTGATCATGCTAGGAAAATTTGGACTTCATGCTGAGGGCCATGGAGATCCAATGGCTGATGTCATAGAAGAGTGACAGAACTGAATGTGGATTTTACAAAGATCACAGGCAAGACTGTCCTGCTATCACAGGGAAATAGGAAGAGCTGACCTCTAAGGTTCTGTTCCATACAGAGTCTGTAGTCTACTACCTAGCTAATCAAGAAACTCAAGGGAAGGTAGCTTCTTCTGGTAGGATTTGCACTTTTCCTTTCCTCATAAAATTGTCTGGACTCATCATTTTCATTGTTGCGTTTGTTAGAAAGAGAAGGGAGGTGGGGTGAGATGTGAATGAATTTGGGGGAGTTGCTGGAGCTAACATCACAATATCCTATTACCTTTGCATGTCACGGTAGACGAGGTCCTCACTGTCACTGACATTCTACCCGCTCGGCAAGCCCGGCTGCTAAGAATGGAAACCATCAGTGAGCCCAATTCGTAAGCTGCAAAGGACACAAGCTCCAACTACCAACATTGAAAGAATCAAGGAAGTGACAAAGGGTTGAGAGAGACTTGATTAAAATTTCATTTTTACCAAGCATCAGGTTGTTGAAAAAAATGTAAGATGATTAGGTGATAAATCCAGGTTTCCTGATGTCACTTGTTAAGAAAGTTATCCATAACTTACACAAGAACAGGAGGGTAGGTGCACACTGTTTCAATGTCACACTGAAACAGGGTTTACCGGGACCATTCAAGGGTTACTTAATTTTCTAAAACAATCTATTGTACCAACGCTTGACTTCGCTGTTTGAAATGCCTCGGGTTCTGTGAAGTTACACGTTGTCTTAGAGACTTGTGTGTGATACAGAAGCAGTATTTTCTGTCCAAGAGAAAAAAATTAGCCCAAATGTTATGGTTTTTTGTACTGTTGGAGATAAAACAGTTTGTTTTTAATGTAGCAATCTGATTTATTATGGTCCTTTATTACATTGCCTATAAATACTCAGCTCTTCAAATGCTCTTTGAACCAGCTTTATGATGTTACCATTTTCCTCATTAATTAATGAGTTTGATAAAAATCTTTGGCATGTGTTTATTCTATATTTGTATGGAAGTCATGTTTTAACTTTTAGTAACTATACTTGGCCATTCTTAGCACTTGATAATGTAGTGTAATTCTTCACTGTACCCTGTCTTGCTGCTGGATTTCCAGGTCATTGTTGGGGGGCTAATTTTTTTATGTATCTTTCCTTACCTTCCCTCACCTTGTGATGGTGAGATCCATCAGAGCAGCACTGAGCAGGCTCGTACTTCCCCACTTCCAGAATCTAAGACAATGACTACGCGTAAGAGAGAAGATCTGCACCTGGAGCAGAAGGACCACAGATCCACGTCTTTGCCTTTTGGCTACTTCATTTTTACTGCTGGATATTCTCCCCAGGCAAAAAAAAAAAAAAATCATAGAAATGTCTTCCAAGCTGTGAAGGAATTCCTGTCCCTTTGAACAAATGGAATACATATTTAAAACCAAATGCTAATGCTCCTTTTGGCCCTGTCAGAGTGGCGCCTGGAGTCATCCCTCCTGTTCGGTCCTGCACGGTCCGTACACTAATGGCTCGCCCACCCTGTGCAATAAACGTGCATGGAAAGCAGATGCTTGGTACAGGTTCATTTGATTGTGGTTTCTGAAAGATATATGAAAACCAATACGAAAAATAAAAGACTGAATTATGAACCATTTTCTCAAAACAAAACATTTATGTTCTTTTCTCTTTATGAAAGAGCATAAAACTCTTGCTTCATTTCTTGTGGAGGGTTTATTATACATTCTAATGAAAATAAATAGTGGTATAGATATTAATGACTATCACCTGAATTTTCCATATACGTCAAGCCTTTTGTTTTCCCCCCATGTTAAAAATTAAATAAGTGAAAGTTTTATCTCCTAACCAACATACAGAAAGTACAGACAGAAAATGAGCAACCCGGGTTCATTAACATCATGCTAATTCACGGTTAAATTGTTCTTTGTATCTAATGACATTTAGAACCACTTGGTCTTCTTAAAGTCTGTTATTTGGGTTTGTGTAGCTTTTGAAAAATATAATATTGGTTTTAATAACTGAGATCTGCAATGGTTTTGATTGTTAGCATAAATTTCATCTCCTCTTACGCCGGAAGCATTTCCTGTTTCAAAATCATCCAGACAGCAAGTGCTATGCCGTTCCGTTATCTGGCTCTCACGGGATGTGACAACACGAGCCCCTAGCATCAAGCACATTATGGCACAAAGAACGATTCTCAAACCGGATATACAGAGACTGCCAGTAATGTTGCAGTGGGAATCTTTTGTAGGAAGTTGTTTTCTGAAATTATCTCTGTTAGATGTTGCTAGGCTGAAGAGCCTCCTAAAACTGCAGCTCTAGACAAATTCAGAGTGGATGTTTGTGTCCCTCCCCAGCCCCCACACCCACCACCCCAGCAGTGTCTGAGTCCCTGGGACTGCACCCATGTTTGGGTTGCTAGGCTCAGCCTATGCTCTTTGTAGCAGTGGGGGAGGGACCGGCGGGGTGGGTGATGGCAGGCAGTGGAGGGGATTGGGCTCCACAAACTGAATTGCCCTTATGAAGAGCCTGGGACTGGAGCACCTCATGCCCCACAGCCTGGGGACTGACCCAGTAAACAGGAAAGAAGCTGAAAAAGAAATGACTGCCTCACATTTCATGAATAAGCTGTCTGAAAAGAATTTGAATTGTGAGGAGAAGCTGTTTTCTTTCCTCTGGATTGTCTGATTTCATTTATTTACTTAATTACTTCAGCCCCACCTCGCTTGGAAAACAACTGAGGGAGGCTTGGAGTGATTTAAGCAGTCCACTCAACATGCACCCAGGATCCAATTTGCCTCTCACTGTTCCAGGTGTGTTTTTAGCTCCCGTACAATTAAGCAGGAGCACGAAGCTCTCCCAGGCTGAGCCTGCACCCACAGCAATCATCATCTCACAGTGAGAGGGGAGGGAGGAGGGGCAGAAAGCCAGTTAACCGTTTCCGTGCCCCAGACAACAGCTTTTCTTCAGCGGAGATCCAGGAGCAGCTAAAAGAAGCAGCTCCCCAGTCCTTCCAAATGCACCCTGCTGCCTTGTACTCACCTGCTCTGTCAGCCCATTTGAAAGGAAAGGCCGTGGACCCTAGGTCTTTGGAGAGCAGAGTGTTACTCTTACCAAAGCAAATAGGAGAGGACCAGGTGTGGTCCAAGCAAACAGCATGTACAGCCGCACATATTGAAGACCCTGTTTGAAAGGGGTTATTCATTTCCTGTGGGTGAGTCTATGCGGAGCAAATTGCCCTCTCAGAGGGCACAGGGTACAATGCACCAATAAAAGGTAATTTGGGTCAATACCTATCATAAGTCTAAGAGCAGGGTGGGTGGGGGAATGGCCGTTCTGAAGTGCATTGACCCAGAAAAGATGATTTTGTTAATCCAGCCAATGTTTATTAAGCACTTTTATATTCTGGGAACATAGAACACAAAATGACCAATAACAAGCTCTGGTCCCTGCCTTTGAAGCATTCACGGCCAAGCGGATAACGTCATGGAGTGGAAGTGCATTTAACTTGGGGTTGTAGTCTAGAGTCAGCCCTTATGACAAAAATTGGAACAAATCTAATGAAAATTTTCACATGATCCTTTATGAAAGGGCTGGGTTTTCCTCCTGTGTGAGAAGTGATTATTCTTTAATTGGGTCCCTGGTAAAGTAGTTGTCTTGCTGCAAAGTACACAAGGTTCATATTATGTTCAGGTTCATGTTGTGTGAAAAAGTAAAATATTTAAGCACTAGATTCTTCTTCAGCATGGAGAGATACCCACCTAAGAAACTGAGGTTAGATCACAGAGCCTGAGATTTATGTCTCCCAACCTAAACCCACTTTTTTTTCAATAGACATATTGCTTTTTCAGTAGTGTTGTCTCCTTTTGTCTTGCTTTTCCTCTTTCTTGGTCTTTTGATCTGCTCTCTTCGTACCTTCCCAGCACCTCCTCCTTTGTCCTTGGTGTAGAGATCACATTACATGAGCTGAACACATATAATAGGCAGCTATTCTAGACCTCACTGTAAACAATCTAATAATTGCTATGACAGAATAAAAGTTGAAGCAAAATATTGCGGAAGATGGGATTATGGTATATGTAGGAGTTAATCTGCTCTGGATTAATGAGTTGAGATATCTTAATTGCAAAGGGGCACTATAATTGAGAATGACCATGAACCTTACTCATCACGTATCACCAGGGAGATGGCCAAGGCCTTGCTGAGGTTCCTCACCCTCTCGTACAACTGGGTTTGGACCCCCATCACCAAACATTTATGGCAGCCCACAGGATCTCCACTATTGTGTGTTGGAAATTCTGCCATAATGAGTCTTCATTTATTACAGTGTCATATTGGAAAAAATCATGTTTATTTTTAAAATCCTTTTGGAATAATTCCAAGATTTGGATGCATTTGATCTTAAAAACAAACAAACAAAAAAAAACTACAGTGCTATTAAAACCACCAAGGAGCCAGCAGAAAATTCTGCCTGGAGGGTAAGAGAAGCCTTCATAGAATACTCAGTCTTTGAACTTAGCCTTGAAGGAATGAGTCTCAGAGGATGCAGGTGGGTGGAGGAGAAAATTGTTGCTGGTGGCAGCAGGACGGGGGGGGCAAAAAACACAAAGATATCCTTCTTTACTAAAGAGATAAAATCACAGAGTGAAAGGAACCTGCCTTGACCATTCTCTCAGCTCATTTTTGTCCCCATTTTGCTTCTCCCTAATCCCTAATCCCTCTTATCACCTGTCAGAAACATATACATACACATCCATATATATATATACACACACACGTATATATATACATATATCTCTACATATATACATGTGTATATATGAGTTTCTACTAAATTAATATATTGGGTATAGTAAATGCAAGTTTACCAAGGCACATCTCTGAAAATGAAAATGAACATACAGGCTATTTAAAACCTCACCACACAAAGGTAGGAGAAGAGGAGGTCCTGAAGCCAGTGTTCTCATCCTGTCACCACTTCTTAATAAAAACCATGTATCTTCTCATTCTTTCTTCTCTCCTTCCTCACAAAAGAATCCTACTTGTGAAAAGATTGATTTAGCTCAACTGCCTATGAGCAGGAATACGTGTCCACCACCGAGGAAGTCTTGTACCTGGGAGGGAAGACACACCAGAGTCAACACGTTATGAAAAAGGACAGTATGCACTTCAGGGTAGGCTAGAGCATCAGAGTGCTGTGGGCTGTGTGTGTGTGTGTGTGTATGTGTGTGTGTGCATGCACGTACATGTGTATCTTCATTCCCTGGCCTGTCCCAGGCAGAAGCCCAAACTCAGTCTGTAGCACTTCATGTTCCTGGGTCACTGAGTAAACAATAAAGCCATACACTTCACTGTTTTAGCTAAGGTGTTAAAATTGATTAGATCTTAATGACTTTGCCTTCTCCATCAAACTTTCCCCAATCTGTTCTCGGCCAAATTAATCTCTTCCCTGTCCAGAGCCCACAGCACTCTGATGCTCTAGCCTACCCTGAAGTGCATACTGTCCTTTTTCATAACGTGTTGACTCTGGTGTGTCTTCCCTCCCAGGTACAAGACTTCCTCAGTGGTGGACACGTATTCCCGCTCATAGGCAGTTGAGCTAAATCAACCTTTTCACAAGTAGGATTCTTTTGTGAGAAAGGAGAGAAGAAAGAATGAGAAGATACATGTTTTTATTAAGAAGTGATGATAGGATGAGAACATTGGCTTCAGAACCTCCTCTTCTCCTACCTTTGTACGGTCAGGTTTTCAATCGCCTGTATGTTCATTTTCATTTTCAGAGACGTGCCTTGGTAAACATGCGTTTACTATGCCCAATGTACAACTGGTTCAAAAAGCTTGGTTCCACTTTGTAAAACCTTTGCTTCACTAACTCATTTAGCAGAAACTCACAGAAATGATTGTTTAAAAAAATTCAGAAGCTTCTTTAGACATCACGTAGTTTTTACTGAACAACATTGCAATGATTTAGGTAAAAGTGAATTTTTTAAAAATAAGTATTCATGCATAAGGGTTTGAAATGTCATGGTCCTATATTATCGCACTATGACTATCCCATTGAAAGCAGGGTGGCTAGACATGAGATGTTAAGGCATTCTATGCAAAACAAGATTCACTTGGTCTCACCTATTTTTTTAATTTATTGTTTTGAGAGAGAGGGGAAGAGAGAGAGAGAGAGAGAATCAATTTGTTGTCCCACTTATGTATGTGCTCATTGATTGATTCTTGTATGAGCCCTGCCCAGGGCTAGAACATGCACCCTTTGTGTATCGGGATGAACCTCTAACCAACTGAGCTGCCCAGCCAGGGCTGGTCTTACTTACTTTTGTCAAAAACATTTTTTTATATTCAATCTTTAATAGCATAAGTTAGTTGGCTATTAAATTTATTGATTTACCCAGTATCAAATGTGTTACATAAAGCTTTATCATATGTTACATCTCAGTTTTGTCTCCTAACTAGAAAGGATTAGCCTTTCTTCTTTGCATTCATTTGCATGTCTTTATGGTTCTTATTTCTTAATTGGGGGATCCATGTTTAAACTGTATAGCTAAAGTCTGACACCATAATAGCGACCTGACTCCTCTTTTCCAGGAAAATCATTTTTGAAACCAAGAACTTTCTCAGGACCTGTGGAGTTTCCCAGAAATTTATGGCCCCTGATTTGAGAAACCAATCTGAGAAAGGACTGGCATGTATTCTTAATGTAGAGAAAAGTAAAGTTATAAACCTCAGTTCTGGCAAAGATGTAATGATTCTGGCCATTTCATTTATTGTTGGCAGCAGTTATAATTGATTTGGAAAAAACATTGGATATCAATAAAAATGTCTAATACAGCTGTATGTTCTGTTTCTCAAATGTAATATTAACCTGCAAAATTTTTATTAGGATCACTGAAGTCAGATTTTGCCATGGTGGACCCTGGCTCTGCCCACACAACAAAACCTGTCATTGAATTGTTACAGTATAAATAGTTGGAGGAAAACAGAGACTTTGTTCAATAGATTAGGATAAAGCTGCTGAAATATTTCTTAGTAGCATTTATTATTTACATTCAGCCCTACTCGCAAAAGGATCTGAGGCAGCTTTCAGAGATGTGTAAAATACAGAAAGCATTTTTAGAAGAAATAAATCATGATTAATGAAAACTAAGGATGGGAAAGTAAAATGAAGCCATAATAAGGTGAGGACAACTTAAACTTGGAACAAAGCTCCTTAGCAGCCACGTAAAAGGGGAAAATATTCAGAATGTCTTTGAGAGAAGCATCAAGAGAAGTTCTCCTTTACTGGAAGAACCATAGCCTTGCCTGATACTGAGTTCAGGAAAAAATCTGTCCACCCTCCTACTAGGCCCAGAGACTGGACTGGACCTCCAACAGGCACCCCTCTGGCAATACCTGCCCCCATCACTAAACGAGCAACAACTGCTCAGGGGCCCAGGAGCCTTGAGAGCACCACCTTCATGCAGAGACTTTGAGTGTAGCAATGTCAGACCTTTGTGTCCCTTGGAAAATAAAGTGCCTTGTCTTTTCTCTGTCCCTTTGGTACTCCCACAAAAGGAACCAATGTATTCTCCAGCTCGCACACCCTAGGAAGCTCTAGGTTAGACCATTGCATATTAAAGTTGAGAAGTTAAATTTTTAACTGATGAGGAATACTCAAGGATTTGTTTATTTTCTAACTTTAAATGGTAACTGGAAACTATATCACCCTGACTTGAGAAGAAGTTATCGAGGGATGCTGGATGTTTCAGAAAAGGAGAGACAGTTCACTGGCACAAACAGCCTTCGTCATCACGTACCATAATTTCTATCAGAAGGCACTAGCCTTGCTTAATCTTTACTGTTGGATCTGTATCATTCTCGCAACCCCTTCTACATCAGCCGAATCGTGATTAAGGCACATGCGCAGCCTCTTATTCTGCTAAGTTAACCATGGTAAGAGGTAGGAGAACAGCTCGCAGGTTTGTAACAAATGTAAGAATTGGCTGTGAGGAGAGTCTGGCAGGCCTTATCCTGAGAGGAAATTTGAGTCTAAAAGGACATGGCGTGGAGGGGATTCTCATCAGTGGAGGAGTGTGAGGTGGGATGAGAATAACCAATGGATTTAAAGAAACCCAAGTGGAATTTTCAGTTCAGCCACTCTGTAATATGGGGCAACTTTGAACTTATTCTCACATCAGTTTCCTCATCTGCAAGTTGTGGGTGATAATACTCTATAGGTGCACTGTAAGAACAAAGCAATAGGATAGGGAAAACACCTAGGAATGAGTGCTTAACTCATCACTACTATACTGTACTCATCACTACTATACTGCACTCATCACTACTATACTACACTCATCACTACGATCACTATAGAGGCTCAGTGAGTGCTCAGGTTTTTTTCCATTGCAGTGAAAAAGGCTTTGGCATGATTAAACGATAACTTTGTAACTAACTGAGGAGAGAACAGGTTCTGCCCGCTTCATCACCACTGTGTACCAAGTGCTTCACACAGTGTCTGACACATAGTGGGAGTTCAATGAACTTTTTCTTTTTATTTTTTTATTCTCTTCACCCAGCTTTCCCTAATGTTAACATCTTTGAGCACCAATATAATTATCAAATGAAAAGTACATATTTTTGCATGAATAATTAAAAATAAGGTTATTTATTATCTGTATATCTAGAATGATATTTTTCACGAAACCAGGAATAGGAAGTCCCTTCGAGTCATACACTCTTAAGTATCAAAACAATTCCCAAACCACTCTGGAGAAGAAGAAACAGTTCTCTTAATTAAAGTGGTGGTTTTAATACAGACCCACGGAAGTGGAACTGTCTACCAGATATAAATTGTGGAAGTTGTGCTCCTATTTGATCCTTTTTGATTCATCGGAGTGTTGGGCTCAAGATTCATGGTGAAGAAATGAACTTCAGCGTATTGAGCAAACCAGGATTTATGACAAAATATATATAGGTGCAAATTATGTAGAACATGAGTTACTCTTTCTATTGTGAGAAAAGGACATTTTTCATATCATAACTCTTTGTTACAAACGTCTTCATATACTATATAGACATTTATCACACACCCACCAAATTTTACAAAGAGACAGTAAGTCAGAGAGTTACCTAATTTGTGTCAAGAAGAAGGGAAAGATGTGTCAGTAACAGCATTTTTCCCATCCCAAGGACAGGTTAGCATTCAACTGTTGCTGATTCATTGGAATTTCCTGCTTTCTCTTTCACTTAAATGTGTTTTTCTTTTAAGTTGAAGTAATAAATTGCAATAAGTGAGGCAGGATAGGGCATGACAATCGGTGGCAACAAATGGCATCTAAAATAATTGTCCTTGGTACACTAGGTATATACATAGTTAAGTCCATGTATCTGGACTCAAGAAAGCTAGATTTTTTAAAGACCCACAATAATAATTGGAATTGAAAGTCATAAGACTTTAACCATCACATAAAAAATTAATTATGTTCAGTTTAACTTTAGTGTTATGTGATATTTTAAGCATTTTTTTAATAATGAATGAGAGGAAGGATTCCTTTTGGTGAACCAACATAAACATTTCCAAACATTCTAGATAAATTAACATTTTATCTGTATATCTTTTTCTTTCTCCCTCTTTGTTCCTCCTGCTCTTTCATTTGCTTTTCTATTTTTTTTCTTTTCTCCTCCTCTGGGGTGATTTTTGTTGCTTCTGCTGCCCTGGATCCTCAGCAGAGACACCTTAGTTATTGCTGACAACTCTGATAGGCACTGGTCCATGGTGACCTGCTCAGGAGAACTGTGGCAGTGACTTCATGATCTGCTGAATCCCAAACACGAGAATAAACCCTGCCCTGGGAAAGAAGGAACACTGGGGTGAGCCTCTGTTCTCACCTGTTATAAAATTATGGGCAAGCATTTAAGTCTTGAGGTATTCTTGGTTTTTTCTGAATAACTAGAATGACTATATGCCCACTGTCTGAAGCTTATTTTTTGAGATCTGTATAGTTATAATTAGAAAAGAATCCCCCACTGTATATCTTACACTGATCTTGGGCTCCTAAAACTGCTCTGTGAAAACAACCAGTGAGCCACTGATATCTAACAGTAACCTAGGACCCCCGAAACCCAATCTTGTGGTCTAGATTCATAATTACCCTCTTCCCTCCCCCCACCCCCCATTGTTTCATTTTATGACCTATCATCTTATAAACTTTCTGAAGTATGACCTGATACCCAGTTATTATATTTTTGTCAAGCCTTTGCTACCTCTCTAGAAAGTCTTATACACTCCTTCTGTATACATTGTCTTTCAGGACTGCTCTTAAAAAGGAGTACACTGCAGTGAAAAGAACAAGAACCTCAAGGTCAGAAAATTGTGAGTTTAAATCCTGGATCCAAAGCAAACTAGTTGTGTGACCTTGTCCAAGTTACTCAGCCTCTCTGAGTCTCAGTTCCCTTATCTCTCAAGACCTTCAGAGTCAATGTGCAGATTAAATGGGGTAACAAATGCCTTGATCGTACTGTTTACATGGAGAGGGACTGACTGCCAAGAAAGTTGCTTCCTGGTTTTCTCACGTAAAAATTCCCTGATAATAAAAATACCCTCACATATGTAATTTAAGAAGTAAACAATGTCTGCTATACTTAATAGCTGGAAAAAAGTCAAAAGAACTATATTATTCAAGGTAGCTTAACTTCTATAGTGATCAACCCCCAAATCATAACATATTAACACAATCAAATTTTATTTTTGGCTCACACCACAGCCCAATGTTTGATAACATTGGGGGGCTGAATTCCACAGCACCAATCATGGACCCACAGACCTTTGATCTTGTGGTTTCACCATCCTATTGGCCCTTAAATTTCTCTCTTTCAAGCCAGCTGATGAGAAAAAAGGCAGAGCAAAAAAATAGTGATGATCACACATGGCAGCTTTTATGAACCATTGATTCCTAGAAGTGGCACATATCACTTCGGTTCCCATTCAATTGGGCAGAACTCCACTGAATAGCCTTACCTAGAAACTGTAGTGCTGCTGTGTCCCCGGGGAGATGAAAACAAAGATGTCGATGAACCTGGGCACACATTTCTGTCTCAGGAACCATAAAAATGCACGAGATTCATTTTTTCAAGTTTGTTTGCCCTTAATTGTTAACTTCCCATTGCTTGTGGATATGCTTTAATGTGTTTTCAGGCCATGCCTCTTACTTAAATTCCTAGGAGCACATTTCTCTGTGAGCAGAATTCAATAATGGGGAGAGAGGCAGGCCATAAGTCCCTTGGTATCTAACATAGGAATAAAAGATAGCTGCTTAGAAGGAAGAGGAAAAGATAGAGCATCTCAGAGTATAAAAGAAAATTATAAATTTCTTATTACCCTAAGGAGGTCATCGACAATCTATAAAACTATAAGAATCAAGTGTTAGAAATGCTATCTTCTGTGATGACATTAAAAACCTGATAGTCCCTAAGTCCCCTGAGCTTATTAAGTTCCACACTGAGAAACACTAGCACTGACCAAAACCTCACAGAACATCTACAGAAATTTGTCTCTCCATATGTCGCAAGTACCTGTAATCAGTGATGAGTGTGTTGAAAGGGCTTTTACTTTCCTGGACTACTTCAAAGTCTTAAGAGAGGTTAAAGTATCAACGAACATGAGCCAGGTTCTCTAGTTCATTTTCTTTTCCTGCTTCCGGATCTTAGCTACATTCTGTGTCCTTGAAAAAGCCCCGACCCTCCACTTGCCTGACCTAGGTGCGCCATTCCACCCTGTCCCAGCAGAGATGCTTATCTGCTGCAAGACCCCCACCTAAGACACAGAGTGGCAGCGCCCACATGACACAACATTTGTCTGGAGTGGAGACCAACACTCCCCTTGCTTATAGGTCAGCTTTCTACCTGTGTAACTACAGCACCAGGACATTCCAGTATTAGCCATGCATTGCGGTAAGGCACTGGAGACCTCTGAAGAAGTATGGCTATTTTCTGCCAGCACTAATAGTCAAACTGACGATGTATTAAGTGGTCACTATGTGCTCCCATTTTATATGTATTATGTGATTAATCCCATCACAATCTTAGCAGTATTATCACCTCCATTTTAAAAATGAAAACTGAATTGTACTGAGGTTAAGCAAACAGCCTTGGGCCACGCTGCTAATAAAAGAGCCAGGAGTGAAAGCAAATTCTGTCCGACTCCTCCCACACGGAGCAATTACAGCTAACATTTGTTGAGAGCTTACTACATGCAAGTCATTGTTCTCAGCACTTCACCTGTGTTAACTCATTTTACCCCCATAACCATCCTACCAAGCTGAGGCTGTAATTGTTGCTGTTTTGCCAGTGAAGACATCAGAGCACAGAATGAATGACTTGTCTGAAACCTACAAAAAGTGGGAGAATTGGGACTGGAACCCTGGGCACTCAGACTCAAGACTAACCCAGTTTTTCTAAAATTTTTATAGCTTTTTAATTATAACAAATTTCAAAAATACTAAAGTAGAAAGAACATAGACATCTATAGACTTAATAATTATTAGTATTTCATCATATTTGCTTCGAGTTTTATTTTTTGTTTTTTTTTACTTCAAGATTTTTGTTGAAATACTATAAATTAAGTTGCAGGCCTCATAATATCTCACTCCCTAGTCCTTCAACATGCATCTCTAAATAAGGCTATTTTCTTATTTAATCGCAATACCCTTATCACACCTGACAAAACTTAATAGTAATTTGCCAATATAAAATATTTGAAGTGCCCCAGTTGTTCCACAAATCTCTTTCTCACAATTGTTTTGTTCAAATGCATATCCTTTGAAGTATCACGGATGACATTCTCTAATTATGTAACTCTAAAATAACTCCTCCCCACTCTCTTCTCACACCACAGTATCGATCATTGAAAAGTCCAGGCCGGTATCTTTACAGAATGATTTTCCCCCTTCCTCATAGTGCTAGTTGAGTAGTTCCTCTAGCTTTTGGATTCCCTGTGAAGTAGAAGTTACACCTAAACCATGAATAGCTTCACTGTTGCCAAGAATACTTACTTCCTAGATGGTACTGCTATTTCATATTCCACCCCACCTGGACCTTCACAGTAACTGGCCATTCCATCAACAGTGAGGTCAAGTGCACCCACGGAGCCAAGGTGATGACAGCCAGGTTCTTCTACTGCAAGGCCCTGTCCCACCCCCGTCAGTCAGCAAGTAACCTGAGGAATTGTGTTGCTGATGGTCCCTGTCAAACCTTTACTCAGTGGTTTCAGTATCTGTTAAAATTTGGGGCTTACATTATCATCCCATCAGGGCCACTAAAAGGTGGCTTTCCAACCATATTATTCCACTGACATTCAGAGCCGACCTTCTTCTCCAAGGAAAAGCCTTCCTTCCTCAGTTGGGACTGTTCAGTTATGCTGAAATATAGTTTCTTCTGGTAAGACATGTTAAATATTTAATTACTTTTAATTGCCAATTATCACAGTAAGGAATTGATAAAATAATTACTCCCAATGGTGGAAAATAAGTTTTGTTTAGGGAAATTTTCTCCTTTTTAGTGTAATTATGGACTGTGGAGTTTCAAACATTCATTGCCACTTTTTTAATGCTTGAATTCTCTCCAATTTGGCCACTATACACTCTCAGCTATAATGCTACTAAATCTGGATTAGGGCCTAAATTCAAATCCGGGTCCCATGTAGTCATTGGGTGACCTTTGTCTCTCTGTGCCTCCATCTCCTCATGAATAAAATTGTAATAAAAAACTCTACATAACTTTCAAGGTAGTAATTAAATGAGACAGGTCAGCAACTGGGTTTAGCAAAGGGTGTGACACACAGAAAGAATGGGATGCATGTGAACTCCCCCTGTTTTCATAGCAATAACTTCACCATCTGACGCTATGTCTGCACTGAGGAATGGGCTGGGCGTGGGGACAGCGGGTAAAGGGAGCAGCAAGAGCCATGAATTTTCTAGAGAGAAGGCTCTTCCCCAGAACAGTGGTGCCTTTTAGGGGGGCCGAGGGGAGCTTGATGGCAGGAAGAAGACAGAAGGGAGAATAAGTCCCTGAAAGAAATATTTTTTTGCTTTATGTAGTTTTCCCAGGGGTTACTCTGTATCCTGAAGTGTCAGAGAAAACGCTGGTGAAACCAAACTGAGTGGGTCTCAGACCTGTCAGAGTGGAAACGACAGGGCCATTTCCAGGCAGCAGGGCGCTCGCCCGCCTATCCTGCCAGCCCAGGCCCCATGCAGTGCGGGGCTGAGAGACAGAGCCGCTGGGCTCAGACGAGCCTGTAAGAGAGCTTACAGAAGAGACGGGCTCAACATCACCTTAAAGGACAAAGGTTATACGAAACTCTAAAAATACGCATTTTCCTATGAAAACCTCCCACATGGACTGACAAGTGTTTTTAAGTAAAACATGTAATTTGAAATTGTATTGAAGTGAGAAGGATTATTTAAATCTGATTTCTTTGAATTCTATGCCGAGAAATGCTGGTCTTCCCCCAAACCAAAGTTGGGGGCGGGGGAAACCTTCATTGAATCTGAAACTTTGAAGGAACATTTTGAAGTTTATATTATTTGCCTTCAATGCCACAGTGTACATTTTATTCTGGGGCCATATTGCTATTGTAAATGTATAGTAATCATCAAAAAAAAACATTAATAGAAGGATTGGAAAGAGGAATTTCCTAAAATTAAGAGCTGTCGTGCCTCCCAGCTGGCCTCTACCCTCCGGAACACTTACTTGGTTACCAGTGCTAGGTTACCAGGTGTCCCCAGACACAAAAAATGGGTTACAACCAAGGAGCCATACAGACTGTGTCCACTACTGAGTATGGGCGTGCACATCGGGGGGGGGGGAGCACGGGGGAGGGGAGAGTGGAGTGGGGGAGAGTAGATGCTTTCTTAATCTTCCTCTTACTAAAATATTTGTTTCCCTCAAAACTCACCAGGAACTCGCTCTGGGGTTTATAGAGATGACTGAAGTTATATCACCCATCCAAATTACCATGCCTTCATTATTAGGTGTGGTGCTCAGGGCACCCGAAACTTCCAGTCATGTCTCTCTTTAATACATGTTAAACTGTGCTTTATAATCACATTCAGTGACTAGCATGCCTCAGTAGAATGTTGAGTGACTTGAAAAATACTTGGCTCCCACACAAGAAAAGTAAAACAAAGCTAAGTGTGTAACGTTTCTAACAAAGGAACATTCAGAATCTTCCTTCTGGCAGGATCAAATAAAAATCAGGGAAAACATCCTGGGAAATAAATGCCAAGAGCCAGAAGTCAGTTACTATTAAGAAACAAAGTTTTAAACTATTCACTTTCATGTTGTCCTTCTAAACACCAAGGCCATTAATAACCTCTGAAAATGTTGACTATCTTCTTTCTGCTTCGTTGGTATTTCTGTACCAAAATGTTCAGATGGGAGGGAAATAAGGGTCTGGCAGCTCAGATTCAAAAAAAAAAGTTTAAACTGAAACTCATTTATTTGTATTTCAAAATTCTGAGGCAGATTACCTGGAAGACGTCCAAAACCTCAGAAGCCAAAAGTACTGCCAAACATTTTTCGGCTTGGCAATCGGTAATATAATACAGCCAGATCATTAAAGAAATACTGTTCTGGATTCCCTTGAAGTTTCTAAGGCAAAGTTTAAACAAAAATTATTTCCTCCAGAGACTTGTATGCATCATAAGGTTCCATCTGTGCACGAGGAATCAGTGTGGTGGATTAGAGGCCTTGACTAAATAAAAACACAACAAAAATAAACCTATATTTCTTTCTAGTTATAGACGTGCATGGCTGTGTGTTCATGAAGCAAAAATCTGCCTGTCTCCTATATCTTAGGAGGGAGATATTACCCCTTTGCGTTGCCATGGTTATATCATTCATTTGTTTTTCAACAACCATGTATTGAAAACCCGCTATGAAAAAGGTGCTTTGATCAGTCACCATGTGAAAAAGCAGATGAAGACACATAGACTCTGCTCTCATGGGGCATGATACATGGTGGTACGCAGGGAGAGGAGATATAGGGAAAAAAAAGTTAAGATGGAAAACATTACACACCATAGGTCAAGTAGGATAAAGTAAGTACTCTGCCCACAAGCAAGAGGCGAGGACAGATTTCAGGGAGAAGGCAGAATGACAGCTACGTCTGAAAGGGGACATGGGGTTTGGACAAAGTGGAGGAAATTGGATATCATGGTGCTTCATTTAGCACCTTATTGCCTGAAAAGCTCTACCTGCTCATTTCCATCCTGGGTCATGTTAAAATCCACTTGAACCCTTAAACCAAAAGTCATCATGAGAACACATTTCTTGCCCACGTGGTAAAATTGAGCTGCACATGATCTCACAGTTCTGTAGAGTCAGTTCACTTTATATGCTGTAATTAATCATTCCCATCTGAATTGTCTCAAGGCAACTTCTCCTTAAATTAACTTTACCAGGAACAGGTTAAACCCATGAAATCTAGTAGCGTAGAAGAGCTATCCACTAATCAAAACCAATGTGGGAACAAGAATCTGAATTATTCAGCCTCGTAAACACATTCCCATTTTGCCCATGAAGGGTGTTTATAAAGAGCAATCGTCTCTTTGCTACTATTATATTAATCCCATTGCATCAAGATCACAATCCAGTTATTTAATTCATTTCATTTAAGTAAGCATTTACTGAGAAATTACTTCTCCAAAGGCACTGAGCCAGCTTCTGAGGATACAGGATGACTGCGTGCAGGGACCTCACAGCTTAGAGGGGAATACACGGCACCTCTAATGCAGAGTAAAGTAACAGAATCATATACACGCAAGTCTGTCTGACACACATTCTATTTAAGAAATGAAGTGGGTTTCCTCTCTGCATATGTAGATTCATATTCCTATTATGTAGGCTTCTAATTATAAGCTATGCTCAAAATGTTTTCTAAATGTTTTTGGAATTTTTATTAGAGCCTATTTACATATAAATCACATGTAAAAACTTAGTATTTTTAAAGTCATTTCCCAATACTAAAAAAATGATTGGTTTCATTTACCAAACTTATATCTGAATGATATTTCATGGTTTCTAATATTCAGATATACCTTTCAATTCAAAGATTTGCCACAATTGGGAATATTAAAAAATGTGCCACGTACATTGAAGGCTATTTTAAAATATATAGTGGAAAAGTGACAATGACGTCATTTCGATATACTTTACTACATCCTTTGCCTAAGACAACTCCTACTTAGTCTTCACAACCCAAGTCAGATATCGCTTCTTCAGTAAAGTGCTACTAGATTTCCTCCTGTACTTTCATACAATTTTGTGGAAACGTGTAGCTCCACTACTCGACCAAGTCTAAGATACCACTAATCTATACCTTAGTTTCCTCATCTGTAAAATGGGGATTATAACAAATACTACTTATAAAGGTAAAATAAATCAATGTCATGTAAGAACAGCATGTGAACCATGGTGTCAAAAAAGTATATTATTGATTACACTATCATTATTGGCTCAAGTGACTGTCATATATTAGGTCACCAGTATAGGACCAGGACCTCTAAATAAAGCACATACCTCATTTCATAGATTTATGAGAATGTATGTATTCCAGGGTATATTAGCCTCTTTGATAGAATGATTTGCAATCATACTTCATGTGTTAAAAATAAACATTTACTAAGTCTAAGATAAATCTTTATGCATTGAAAACAGTGCAAAACCTTATTTACATAGTATTTTATAGCTTCACAACAACATTGACAGTGGAGAAATTAATTTGATTTCCCTTCACACCAAGTGCTTCGGTTCCAATGCCCATCATAAGTGATAGGCACTTAATGTATTTGTCTGTTTTGGCTCTCCCTTCAAAAATACCTAAGTATCTAAGTTGTCACTGAAATCTGCAGTAGCTTTTTAATCAATGAGCTTCTAACGGTCTCTTTATTATGATTAGCAAATGCCTATGCAAACATTTCTTCCTCAGACTCTCACCCCTTCCAGGCTCTCAGTCTCCCAAAAGGGACAGCTGTGTATTACTCTTCCTTTCTACACCACCTCTAATAATACTCATGGGGAAGAGAGGGAAGAGAACAATAAACACACATGTCTAGCTCCCCAGCCTACTGACTGGCCTGCCCATTCCTCTGGCCAACATCCTCAAAAATATGATAATGCAATGGTTGGTGTGAAGTGAAAGTGTGGCCCCATTTTCCCGGGCTGCAGCCAAGGGAGAAAAGGAGGTATCACACACAGCCATTGCAGGGAACTGGGTTCACCGGACCTGGAAGGAGGTCAAATGAGGAACAAAACAAAAGACTCTCTAGGTTGATTGGTGCTACACAGAGCCCACAGGAAACCCTCAGGCCTATGCTACAAAACCCCTTATCTCTTTGCATAAAATGAAGAGAAATATAGGAATGACCAAAGACATAACTAGTCACATGTCATCATCACAAACTCTCAGGAATTTAATTCCTATGACATTTTCACTGCAGTTGATTAGAGTGCACATTAATTAACATGAGTGGGTGAGAAATTCGGGTCTGCATTGTCACTGGCGTTATTTCAAGATCTGTTATAAAGAAATGGGTCAAAGTTGGGTTTTCACCTAATGGCATACTGGGAGAAAAAAATGAAAGGACACATGCATTATATTGTCTACCAATCCTATGCCTTGTGAGTGAACCATGTTGGCACTTGTGTTTGGGAATCATACAATAATAGAGATCAGGGTGATCCTCTAATCCAACCCCTTGCTTTAAAGAGAGTAATCAGAAGCACAAAGCACCTTGCCCATATAAGCCACCACTCAGGGCTGCCATCTAAATGGAAAAATATCTCTCAAGTTCTAGTTGAAATCTTTTAAGACCAGTCCAGCTTTCACTGAGCACCCCGTTTTCTATTTACCTATACCATTTTCATGAGATGTATCACAAACTTCAGGACTTACAGCGTGTTATTTACTATGGCTTCATGCAGGCTAGTCCTCCATTCACATGGTCATAAGCTCCTTGGAGGCTCCACAATTCCAAATCCTCTCACTCTACCTCTAACACCTCTAGACAACACCTCTGAAATTCAACATGTACTGAGCTCCTTCCATTTGCAAACAGGCCCAGAGGGGTAAAAATTAGTGGGACAGGTTCCACAGAGTCTTGAGCTCTTGAAGTTAAAATGAAATAAGCAGAGAGCTCAAGAGCTCTGATACTACCTGCTGTGGTAAAGGTACAGACACAGTTCCTTGTGAATGCAGGTAACAAAGAGACGAACTCATCCAAAAGCTCTAAGGAAATGGGTAGCTCAAGGATGGTATTGGTTACATATGAGATAAATTCAGAAATTGAGAGTAAGCATGCAGAAAAGTTTATAGCAATTGACAAAGTAAAAATTATGTCTGCAGAGTCTAATAAAAAATTACAACTTGTGTTTTATATGTCTTTCCACACATTGGAAATTAAAAAAGGAAATGAAAGAAGGAAGAGGGAAGGAAACCGGCCTTTCCTCACAGAGAACTTGAGAAGCACTGTTTTAGATGGAGGAGGCTTGAGTTGGGCCTTGCAGAAGGGGAGGACTTCCACAGCCAGGTAGGTGGAAGATGGGAGGATCTCAGATGATCAGCAGCATCAGCTCAGAGGAAGGGGTGTTGAGAGGAAGGGGCCATGAGAAATAACAAAGCAGAAATGTGAGAAGACAGGGCACACTCCTATGTGTGAGAAGAGTGTAGGAAGAGAACCCAGAGTTAGTGAATGATGCAAAAAGTTGGCAGGTTTCATTCCAAGCCAAATAATTTGAACCTTATTGTGTTGGCAGCAGAGAGCTACAGAAAGTTTTTGACTGGAAAGTACCATACTAGAATCTGCACATAGGTAGAGGGTACTCAGTAGCCACTTGCTAATTGGAGCACTCTTCATTTGCTTCAGGGACTTGAACTCAGCCGCCTACCCAGGCCAGGCAGTTCTCCTAAGCAGGAAGACTGGGGCTTATGGACCCAGCTAAGCATTTGTCTCATCTAATGGGGCACCTGACATCCAGAGCCAGCTAACCATTTTCATTTTAAAATACACACCCCACGTGCCAGATATCCAATCTTTCAAGAGAAGCCAAAATGCTGGATTTATGTGGTAACTCCTAAATGTCAAATGTTACCACTCATTGAAAAACTTGTTAAAAGATGCTATTATGGCCAAACAAAACATGTCTGAAGTTGGTATTGCCCAAGTCCCCAATGTGCATTTCTGCTTTCACATATATAAAGAGGTTTGTTATGTCTGTTAAGGCGATAGATTGTTCCTCTTGTACTTTTTGGTCCCTAAAACTTATGGAGATTATTTTTACTGCTCATAACATGATGTCTATACTGTCCCTTTGTGGTTCTCTGTCCACAAAGATGTTTGCTGGCATTACTGATTCCTGCCCACGCCTGCCTATGTACCCAACTCTGATGCCTCCTGCAAGTCCCTCCTCACTTGGTTCAGCAGTAAAAATTATGTGCCATTACAGCCACATAGCTCTATAGCTCCTGTCAGAACTGCCATTGCTGAGGGCTAGGGCCGTGTGCAGTATTCTGTATCTGTATCTCTCAAACCAGAGCGATACAAATCCCTGGACCGAAACTGGGCTGCCTTCATCCTGCCTCCAGTAAAACAGCAGCACCCCATTCTGCTCAGGGTATTTCACAGTTCCCTTTTCTCAGGGGATCTTCTCAGCTGAGGTAAAAGCAGTATCAGGGTGCAGCTGGCAGCCCTGCTAGGACGCTTCCAAATGAGGGGGCCCTTGGAAGTGGAGAACTTTCTATTCCAACAGGTTCCAGAAAAGAGGAAATAAAGCAGTCTGCCAGTAAATTTTAACTGTGTTTGTTAGAAAGGGTTGGGGGAGGGGTGAACAGAAGAAGAAAGTGAAAAGAATCAATAAAAAGTTTCTTCCTAGCTGTTCCTTCCACAGCCTGCATAAAGAATACACACATCCTTTTGATTAAAGTGCAGCTTGCCTGCCTTTGTCTGGCAGACCGCCAAAAGCCAGTTTAAGGTGAGTTCTGCTATTTTAAGGTGGCATTGTTTGCTTTTGACTTGAAAAGACTCATTATTCCACAGTTCACTTTTTCACACTGCCTCACAGGGGAAGCAGCAATCTAAACCTGTAGAAACCATATGGAGGAAATGACCCCTGACCCCTCAGGGAATTTTTAAAAACAAACAAACAAAAGTCTAAGTGACCATAATCTCACAGATTTCACTATTCCCTGTGGTACCTTTTCATTGTTCCAAAACCTTGAATTAGACTGGAGAGGGTTAAAAGTCTGTGGATGTTTTTATTTCCACAGTGAAAGATTATCATTCAATTATTATTTTTTTTAAATCACTAACATCTCACACATACTTCGTTTAGGAGGACATTTTCCACTCATTTATCTTATAAATGTATCCATTCAGAAATCCATATAACCGCTCAGAATTTGAATTGCTTCCAAAGAAGGAAAAATGTCCTGGATTGCTGGCTGAGACCCTGTTACTGTGAGCCTGGTCATTTTTTATACTGTTCCAGGAAAATATCGTGGTCTTTTAGCCTGGAAGCTACTGGGGCTGTGTTTGAAAAATGAATCACTGCGCACATGCGCACCAGTGGGTGAGCTGGGAGGTGAAGCCTCAGGTGTGGCTTCCCTGCTCCCCGCTGCCATTCCGGACCACTTGCTGCTTCCCGGCCCCTCCAGGAGCCAAGCTCACCCCTTCTCAGTGAAGACGTGCTCAGCGCACCAGAACTGCCTGGACTTGCTACCAGTGTCTCTTGACCAACCCACTTTATAATGCCTCTGTCAATCTCAAGTTGTTTTTCAAAGAAATTATTACTAATGTTTGTTCTTATGGGCCAGAAGCATTTACTATGATTCTTAACTACCCTCTGACAACAGCACTGCTTTTCACAAGTATTAAAAATAATAATAATAATCGTAACCCTGTCGGTGGCTCAGCTGGTTGGAGTGTGGTCCTGCACATGGAACGATTGCGGTTTCAGTCCCCGGTCGGGTGCACAGCAACGGGGAGGCCACCGTTGCTTCTTCTCTCTCACATCGATGCCTCTCCCCGTCCCTTTCTCTGAAATCACTGAGCATATCCTCAGGAGAAAAAATTTTTAAAAGAATTTTAAGTTTCTTTTTTCCTTTGCTTTTGAATCTCACTGTTCTTTTGTTGTTATTAGCACTAGAACTTACATTTGAAGATTTCCCCTTTGTGCTATAATAATGGGGAAATACCTGTCTATATCTGGTACAGAACAATAATTTTTCTGAGACAGAGAGTACTGGTTTGTCCTACGATGCTAAGAAAATAAAATCATAAATTAAAATGCCTATGTCATTGCTAGTTTCTTAAAGCTATAGAGCAAAATAATGTCACAGAAATGAAATGGACTCTCTTTCCCTGTCCCTCTCTAAAGTTTGGTTTTTCTACCCCATTCTCTCCAGCCTCTTTCTGTCTCTTTTCTCAAGTTTACTCTTAATGCAAGCTCATAACACACTAGAGGAAATCTCTGCATTTGTGGGGCCAATTTTGTAAAATGTTGTCCCAAGGGCAATGAAATTATTTAATTCCTTTAAAAGTCTGAGTCGAGCCCTTTGGGCACCCAGGAGGGTACAACTGGCCTTCACTAAAGGATGCAGCGATAGAGCCACTGATGGCTTTAGGCAGAGGCTCTCCCCATCAGTGTTGGAGAGGATCACAGGGGCCCAGGGGTGGTCTCTCATTTCTTATGTTAAGTCATGGAGCCCCAGTTTTCAGTATCACATCCCCTTTGAGAATTCCAAGGAAAAAAATCCATGAGCTTTTTTCTTATGTAAATACACATATGTCTATGCCCCTCAGCCAAAAAAAAATCTTTTCCTGGATCCCATTGCCTAATTTTTAACCTTGTCCAGAGATGATATGTCTCTGGTGTCAGATTCATACAAAGCAAACCCAGAGTTGGATTTACTAAATCAGAATGCCAGTTAATTAATTTAGATCTGAAGGCAGGGCTTGGCCCAGGAGCTGGGCCAACTGTCTGCACATTCCCTTCTGGTAGGTAGAGCTACGGAGGAAATCAAATTATTGATCAGAAGCCTTCCTGGCAGTTTTAGAAATGGAACAGACGACATGGATGTTATGATGCCATGGAAGCCTGATCAACTTTCCTTCTCCACTCCAAGGATATTTGTCACCAGTCACCATCCTTACGGTGCCCTCTCCCCTAGTCGCTATTCATTAGATCCCAATATACAAAGGGGAGAGGGCTCAGAGTCTGTCACCCATACAGACGTCAGACAAAGACACAACTGATGGTATTACAGGCCTCAGTTATTATTACTCCAGTCGTTATTTTTTTGTTTTTGGTTTCTTTTGGAATTCATCCTCGTTAGGATCCTCACATCTTTTGAAGATTTGGAAATTATTTTATTAGTAATGATTATACAAACCATTCAATATCTATTACAACCACCTACAAAAGAAATGGTTTGCATAATCATTACCAATTTAACCTGACTTTGTCTCCAAGTCCTGTGAGAACAGCATGGGGTGGTGGGGCTAGGGGAGGATGGGGAGGGAAATTATAAGCTACCATGCACCTAACTATAGAGTCAACTGTACCATTTATTTGCAGTAATGCAGGGAAACTATGGCAGAGACCATCTAACACAGTTGTTTAAAAGCATGTATATTTTCCAAGGATGTCTGCCTCCTTGGGTTTTCCTTAGATTATCATTTCATTGTTTACATTCACTGAGCCAGACAATAGAACCCAGAAACATGTTGAGCTGGAAAGAGTATATAATGTTCTCTACTTGTTGCATCACCAGTAGGCATTCTTCTTCTCTCTCTCTTTCTCCAACCCCCATCCCTCCTCCCTCCTTCCTTCCATCCTTCTCTCAGTTAAATTCCATTTAAAGCTAAGAATCCAGAAATTCTTCAGCATATCAGCTACCACAACAGACGTATCAATCTCTGTTGGCAAAACTAAAAATTTTCTCCTAAATTAAGCCAAGAAAATTGTTTGCAGTGATTTAAAAAAAAGTTTTGTTTTATGCTCTTTTCTTAGTGAGGGTCCAGGTGGAATAAGACATGGAAGCTTTTCTAACTGCATAGTACAGAATGGGAAACAGGAGGACTGTGTCCAAGGCAAAGGCCAAAGCTGACCCAGGGAAGTAGGTACAAGCAAATTACAAGAGCTCACAGCCAAAGAGGGGAGCAGAAGTCAGAGCATGGGTTAAGATCAGAGCAAGCAGAGAAATGATGGGAAGATTTCTGAAGGCAGGGAGACAACTCACGCAGTGGAGGAAGTCACCTTTTTAAGAGGGCTATGATGAAGTGAACAAAGCTAACCTGTGGCTCACAGCAGCAAACAGAAGCTATGCATGAAAGCTGTGTGAGGGCAGTGACAGGTCAAGCAAAGCATCCCAGTGCACTGTAGGGACAAGCACGAGCTGTCCCTCCACAAGATTAAGTGTAAAGTTGCTGTCTGGCTCCTTTCTCAACCAGTCGCTTCAGTTGAGACATCATGAAAATCAGCTCAACATACTCCAGGGACAGTCATTATCTCCCAGCCTCCTGATGTGTTGGATTTCCTTGGAACAAGTGAATAGGAAATAAGACATAAGAGAGCCCAGATTTGCAAACGCTTCACCTTGGCTTGGCAGGACTCCTGGGTGGGATAATCTTCCAGGATTCTGATTAGTTTGCTTTCTTTTGAAACTAAACAGAAGCCTCCAACAACCCTTTCTCTCTGCTTCCAAAGCATGTTGAAGTTTGCCAAGAGTTTATATTTTGGACAAAGTGGCATCACTTAATGTTCTTTAGTAAATATTGATTCAGTATATAGTCAGGAGAAGATTTACTTTTCTATAATATGGGTGAAAAACATCTTTTGAAGATGAACACAAATTCTACAAGAAAGAATTTTCATTAAATGATGGTATGGTCCTTATTTTGTAGACACCAAGAGAAGTTAAAGCCTTCCCCACCAAAATCCCACAGTAAGCCTGGGGCCATGTGTCCCACTATTACAACAGTGGGGCACTATAAGCTAATCAACACTAACAAATATATGTCGTGAAATTTACCCACCAAATGTTATATCAAACGTGTTTTCAGCTTTTCATTTAGCTGCACTAAAAAGAAAACTAATACAACAAATCACATCACCAAGTGTTTAATGACTTGTGAGAAACTTCAGTAATCTTAACACGGTGGCACAAAAGCTCCGTCGAAACTGTAAGTTGCTAGGTGTGTCTGAAACCCTGAATCAGTAGCACGGTTTTAGAGAAGAGCCTTTCTCTCACCTTTTTCATTTTGTGAATCTGATGATTCCAAAAAGAACTTGAATTCACCACTGGCAGCTCCCATTTCTTTTAAGGAATTGGGCAGATGTTATTGCTGACACAGAGTTTTCAATAAAAGCAATTGCCTGTCTATAAAGTAGTTCAAGCAACAAGCAACAAATGGATTGTTCCTGCTGCACAAAACAATATACAAAGTGGCTATAGTGGACACAGACATACAAGGAGTACCGTACCTTCCTGGTTATCGTCTTTGTCTCCTCTATCCCCAAATCCATTCTTCACCTTTCTCTGCCATGCTTGGCTCATGGGGAGGTGGCCTCTGTAGACTGCATCCCTGGGTGGGGCCCCTTACCCTCTGGTTTACGGTCAGGTTTGGCCAGCAGAAGGCACTGGCAAGAGGTCAAAGGGCTGCCTGAGCAGAAATCAGGGCCTTTAAGTTCTCTCCCCACCCAGGCAGGGTTTAGGCAGTAGATGCCATCCTATAGCCTACAGTGGCTGGCCAGGGTCCATTTCTCTTCAGTGAGGTCCGAGCTCCCACCAAGACTTCACAAGCACAAGTGCCCTCCCCTTCATACCTGGGGCTGGCAATCATTTCTAACTATTGCCAGTCTCTGGGGCTCTCATGATTCCTTCTTGAGTCCCAAACTTCTGTGCTGAGCCCTTTGTTAAATTATTTTAGTTGAACCTCTCTGACTGTGCCGTCTGCATCCTGCCATATCCCTAAGTGATATGTGATCTCTGCCCCTAGAGCATTTACAATTCGTACTGGAATAAAAATACCATGAAAACAGAGCTGATACCTTGATAGGGGATGGAAATGGAAGTGTTTCATATCTTCATCTGGGTATAATCACCCACACTTAAGAGTTGAGCACATTACTATGTACAAGATAGGGTGAACATAAGGTTAGAATTGTTCATATGGAAAATAATACAATAATTAATAAATAATACAAGAATAAATTCTGTTTCATGTATATACCACTATAAACCTACTTTTGCCACACCCTGTATGTATGTAATCAATTATGCAATATGATGTCATAAAGGCCAAGTTCTGGATGAATACTAAGGATTAAAGGGCTATAAGTGTTTAAAACAGAAGTACAAGCACATCTGGGGATGATATAGGAGAAGGTTTTAGAGAAGGAGAGATTGGAGCTGGCCTTAAAGGATGCGTGGCATTTGAACCAGCAGAAAGAGAGAAGAGACCATAGCCGAGTGGAGGCAGTTAGCAGGAAAAAAGACATAGGAGTCAATAAATAAACTAGACTAGACACTGGCAGATATTTCTTTGCCTTCCAACAAAAGATCACTTAATTTATATATTCTTCACTTTTTTAAAAAAGATCGTATTTATTTATTTTTAGACAGAGGGAAAGAGGGGGAGAAAGAGAGAAGAGAAACACCAGTGTGTGGTTGCCTCTCACACAACCCCTTGCCTCTTGCATGTGCCCTGACTGGGAATGGAACCCATGACCCTTTGGTTCACAAGCTGGCATTCAACTCACTGAGGCACATCAACCAGGGCTTATTCTTCACTTTTAATAGCTTCCCATCCTCAACCAGTCAAAGCTAAACTGGTCAGTATACGACCATTTTAAGTCAGCTATCCTGAAAAAAATCTCTAATTAAATGGCTTAAGCTTTTTCATAAGATATCAAACAAACAAAAAAAATCCCTAATACCAGGAAGACACCTTCAGGATTTCCATGGAATGCCATCACCTCAGACCATCTCCCAGAGTTGAGACTTTGCAGCACTCCTTTTTCAATGAGCCTTAAGCAATCATTTATTTTCCACTTAATCAGTTTAGTCCTCAGAGCCTGCACTTCGCTAGGGAACCATTTGAGAGAAGAAGAGGTATTCATTCAAAATATCTTGGTTCACTGAGCCAATGAAGTATCAGGAAAGATGGGAGCTTCATCCTTGCTGATGCTTAACAATGTTTGTTTTAGGCAAGTCAAACCTGAACAAGGTATCTGGCACGAGTGTTATCATTGTCTCTGCTCATTCAAGCATTGTTTGCAATATTTCTGCATACCAAAACAAAATATCCAGCTCTACACATGGCTTCTAAGAGGGTTTTATCATACCCTTCCTGGGGAATTTTTTAATAATGGAAAGAAGATGATAAGACTGAGCACCTGAAATGTGGTGATGAACAGAACTAAACTTGAAGTTTAGGTTAGTTGGTTGAATTAATTTAAGGTCAAAAAAGTTGCTGACAGTCAGGAAAAAGCAATGTAAAAATCAAGCACTTTCCACATACATTTTAAAATATAAATAGACACATTGAGCACCCAGAGAGGTACAGGGGAATCTAGCTATTTTAGGCTATTCTGAACAAGGATGGCTGTTATGTTCTGAAACATTTAGCTCAACATGTATGCAGTGGGAGTGGAGATAAATAAGAAACCATTGAATGGCATATTTGAATTGGCCATTCGAGATTCCTGGAAAGTTCTGACATGCAAAAATGATTCCCTAATAACCAACATATCAAGTACCAGTCATTGGGAAACAGTCTGTTAACTGATATTTGGATTGGGACATGTGGAGATGGAGTTCTTTCCACACAGCAGGTGGGTTTGGTTCACCCCAACTAATAGGGCCATTTCCCTACCTCATTTTGTCTGCCTCTGTGAATATGCCAGGTGTGACTGTCTCCCCCGCAGGACATGGGTTCTCTCGAGGTAGCAAGGTGCCTATGGACTTACTTTTCTGATTTTTCTCTTTGTTTCCAGTAGCATGGAGGCTCTTGGGAACCTGTAAACAACTTAGGGTCAAGTGTTCATCAATAGATGAGTGGATAAAACAACTATGGGACATTTACACAATGGAATTCTTCTTAGCTATATAAAAGAAGAAAATTTTACCCTTTGCAACAGTATGGATGGACATGGAGAACATTATGCTAAGTGAAATAAGCCAGTCAGAGAAAGACAAATACCATATGATTCCAGTCATATGTGGAATCTAATGAATAAACCAAACTAACAAGTAAAACAGAGACAGACTTATAGATGGAAAGCAGATGACAGCTAGTGGGGGAAGGTAAGGTTACGGGGTGGAGGGACTGAGGAAAAAAAGGAAAAAGGACTCATGGATGTGGACAACAACGTGGTTATCTCTGAGGGAAAGAGGGTATAAGGGGACTAAAAGGTAATGGGAAAAAAACACAATAAAGATTAAATCAAAAAGTAAACACATTATTTTTGGCCAAAAAAAGATTGAACGAAAAACATAAAAAGAAAGTAATTATGAGACACCAAAGTAAAAAAAAAAAAAGAAAAATTAAAAAATAACTTGGGCCCATTTCAAAGGGCATATTTGATTTTTCCCCTTTTCCATTAGTAAGTATTCATTACTAAATCTGTTAGCAAGGACTTATGAACTCTTACCATGATCTCAGCACTATGTTACGGGCTTTGGAAGAAAATAAAGCATGATCCCTGACCTCAAATAGCTTACAAAATAGTCAGCTGGAATAAGACCAAGGCACCTGAAATAAATCTAGCAAAGATACAGAAATCTGTAGAAATATAGTTCAGAAAATTGTCTAAATAGGACCAGTACCCCAGCCCCTCTTACAGATGCTTATTTTTATTAAGGATTTCCCCCACTTACCTGGGAACAGTTATGTTTAGGAATTGTGTGGAAGTATTTCCTCTTACATTCCTACCCTCTTGGCATACGATTGTTGGATACCAGCCTGTTTCATATCCTTCTTCCTCCCTCTATTATCTCTCCCTGATGCGTGACTTGCCCTCCCCTGGAGCTCTCACCATCTGGATCAGACTTTCTGCCTCCCTGGACCTAATTATTGCACTGATTCTCTAGAGCAATCTCTTCCCTTTTGCTTATGACTCAACCTTTTATTAGCGAACAATTAATTATTTGCTCTCCCGATGTTTTCTGCTCTATTTTCCTTCCCTATACTTTGTTGAGTGCACTTTGACAGGTAAACACAGAAGTATGTTATGTTGCTATGCAGCCCAACATATACATACATACACAGCAAACTTTTTTTTAACCTCACTGAAGTCACCACACAACCAGAGACCAAAGCCCAATGAAGGTGAAATAGTGTTGAATTTCACAATGCAAATAAGGAGAAGAAAAGGAACATAAATAACAAAACAATTTAGCAATTTAAAAAGCCAAAACAGAAGAGAGATGAGAATAAAGAACAAGAGAAAATAATAATGAGATAACAAGGAAGAAAAGTAGTATCTTAAAAAGGGTGGAAGCTGAGGTGCATTTTCATGATTTCTAGGTAGTAAACATGGGACCCAACAAAGGAGAGGGTATCTGGAATTCTTCTTTCTGGGTCAGCTGTCCCCTGGTACATTCTGTGGCATGTTGATCTCTCCTATTTTTATTTTAATGTCTATAAATCTATGTAAAATAAGTCTAAACCATGGCCCAGGTACAGTCTAGGAAGTACTTAATTTAAGATTACCTAGGGTGACACTAATGCCTCTGGTTATTTCTGCTATGGTTGATATTGTCAGAAAAGCCCTGACAAAAATATTTGGAAAGATCCAGTTACTGTAGAAGGTAAGGAGGGCATGTGGCAACATGGAGGAGTCTTTGCTTTTTTGACTCACAGGCTTCAAAGAAATACTCCCAGAGGGATGCCATCAGGGGGTTATGGCTGACAGGATCCATTCTCAGAGGACATGATGGATTTCCCCATTGCCTGAGAGTGGCCCGGTTTGGCACTGTGTGGAAGTGTTTCCTCAGGGCAGGTTCATTCTGAAAAGCAACCTGCTGGCAGGGCTGTGTGCTGACTGTGATAGAGGAACAATGACTGTTCAATAAGAAGAGGCCCAGTAACAAGAACTCACAAGTCCCTTGGTACCACAAACCTGCCTGACTACTTGCCTTGGCAGTGCCTTCAGACCCCTGAGCCAGTTCCTCCTGTCAAACCTCAAGAGAGTTGCTCCAATAGCTACAGAAAAGTATGAGAGATTCTCCTGGAACAAAATGGCTACTATTTCCTAGAGAGAGTTGCAACGTGGTGAATCACCATTCAAAAATTGAATAAATGGTTTTGAGCAATTCATCTAAAACATCTCCAAAGAAAAAATGTACCCACATTTTCATAGGTAGGTATAACAAGAACACAACTTTTCACTGGCACAGCACTTTGCAGTTGCATGTGACCAACACATATCTTCTCACTTGCTCCTCCTCTTCCCCCTCCCCACCCCAGCATCCCCATGAGGTGACTGTGAACATCCCCAGTTTACAGGTGAGAAATCTGCCTTCCAGATGAATGTGTTCATTTGGCTCCTTGTCATAAAGCTCTTCAGAAACCTAGCCACGACTTAATCGCAGACTCCAAATTCACTGTTGGTTGTCTTAATATTGCTTCAAATGATCAATTCAGAAAAAAAATAAGAGTTAAGGGGGGGAAAGTGAAGCAATTAGTGTTTGGTGCTTACATAGAATCCCTGATTTTCAGTATTAAGATGAAGCTGTTTGGGATATCATCAACATGGTCCAGTAAGAGACTCAAGTCTCCATCCTCCCCAAAGATCAGCAATTAGACAACTATCCACACACAAAAATAGCTCTGGGGGAACACGGACGTCCATTTATAAAAAAAAAACAACTTCAGCAAAATAGTGGAACAAAAAACTAAGAATAGCTGCACAAAAAGGGAGGGAAGGGCAGCTTCATTTGCCGGCCTCATCCAACCCCCCAGGCCCACACTGCTAAGCACCAAAAACAACTCCCTGGCTGGAAAGAGCTCCCCACACCAGGAATGGAAGAGGAGACTGGGGTGGCCAACTTCCCCATCTTTTCAGTATACTACACGAGGAGTCCACTTTAGTTTTAACAGACCGCCTGACCAGCAAAATGGAGATGTATTCAGCTTGGAATAAGGAAGGACCAGGGCTACCAATATTGGCCACAGCATGAAATAGCAAGGAAGATAATAAAATTCTCCAACCGAAAGGCATAGAGTAGATAAAAAGAAAAAGAAGGCCCAACTATATGCTGCCTATAAGAGATTAGTTCTAGCTTTAAGAATACACATGGGCTCAAAGGGAAAGGATAGAGAAAAATATTCCATGGAAATGAAAAGCAAAAGAAAGGAAGCATAGCTATATTTATATCAGAAAAAAATAGACTTCAAGCCAAAAACTGCAGCAAGAGATAAAGAGGTCATTATATAATAGTAAAAGGGTCCATTCTTCAAGAAAATGTAACAATTATAAATACATATACATCCAACGTGAATGCACCTAATACATTAAGCAAATACTAACAGAACTGAAGGAAGAAATACACAACAGTACAATACCACATTTTCATCAGTGGATAGATCATTAAACATGAACCATAGGTTAGATTAAATGGATCTAACAGACACATACAGATCGTTTTATCCAACAGCAGCAGCACATACATTTTCTCAAGCACATGCAGAACATTCTCCAGCACAGATCATATGATAGGTAAATGTAAACATGTCAGTAAATGTAAAAAGAATAAAATCATACTAAGTGTCTTTTTTGACCATAGTGGTATAAAACTAGAAATCAATAGGTAGCAAAAAACTGGGAAATTTACAAATATGTGGAAATTAAACAGCACACTTCTAAAAAAACAAGGAAATACAAAAAATACCTTGAAACAAATGAAAATGAAAACACTACATACCAAAAACTCACAAGATACAGCAAAAACAGTCTAAGAGGAAAGTTGATGGCAAAAAAAAATTGCCACATTTAGAAAGAACAACCTAATTTTACACCTCAGGGAACTAGAAAAAGAATAAAATAAGCCTAGAGTTAGCAGAAGGAAGGAGATTAAAAGATTAGAGCAGAAATAAATGAAATAGAAAACAAAAACATAGGAAAAATCAATAGAACTAAGAGCTATTTTATAAAAAACATAAACAATATTCAAACAATAGAACAAAAGACAGAGGACTCAAAGTTATAAATGAAAGAAAAGCCATTGCAACTGATACCATAGAACCACAAGAATCATAAGAGACTACAGTTGACCCTTGAACAACATGGGTTTGAACTGTCCAGGTCCACTTACATGTGAATTATTTCAATTGATCTGTACAGTTGAAACCACACTGTTCAAGGGTCAACTCCAAGGTAGGAATTTGCATAAGTGGAGAGTTGACTATAGTTGTACACAGACTTTCAGTTGTGTGGGAGGTCAGCACCATTAACCACTGCATTGTTCAAAGATCAACTATAATGAACAATTATACACCCACAAATTGTACAACCTAGAAGAAATGGAAAAAATCATAAAAGCATACAATGTATCAAAACTGAATCATGAGGAAATATAAACCTATGTCTGAATACACCAATAACTTAGGATATTGAATCAATATTTCAAAAATCTCCCAACAAGGAAAAACACAGGACCAGATGGCTTCTTGACTGAATTTTCACAAACATTTAAAAAAGAATTAATGGTAATCCTTCTCAAACTCTTTCAAAAAAAAAAAAAAGTTGAAGAAGAGGGAAGACTCTCTAACTCATTTCACAAAGCCAGCATTACCTAATACCAAAGCCATGTGAAAGTACTATAAAAATGGAAAACTATAGGCTAGCATTCCTAATGAATATATATGCAAAAATCCTCAACAAAATACTGGCAAACTGAATTTAACAGCACATTTAAAGGATCACACACCATGATCAAGTGGGATTTATCCCTGAGATGTAAAGATGTGCCCACCTATGCAAATTAACAAGTGTTATAAACCATATTAACAGAATAAAAGATAAAATTCATATGATCATCTCAATAGAAGCAGAAAATGCATTTTTGACCAAATTCAACCTTCTTTCATGATAAGAAAAAAATACCCCAAGTAGCTAGATATAGAAGGAACACACCTTAAAATAATAAAGGACATATATGACAAGCCCACAGCACAGTCAATAATAAAAGGTTGAAAGCTTTCCTTCTAAGATCAAGAACAAGATGTGGGTACACACTATCACCACTTCTATTCAATGTAGTACTGGAAGACCTACCCATGGCAATTAGGCAAGAAAAATAAATAAAAGACATTCAAATCTGAAAAGAACAAATTAAAATGTTTACTGTTTGCTGATGAAATGTCCTTTTATATATAGAAAATCCTAAAGACTCTACTCCAAAACAGTTAAAACTAAAAAAAAAAATGAATTCAGCAATTTCAGGGTACAAAATTGACACACAAAAATCAGTTGAATCACCATACACTAACAATGATCCATCTGAAAAGAAAAAAAGAAAACCATCCCCTTTCTAACATCATCAAAAAGAAAAAAAATACTTAGAAAGCAGAGAATAAATTTAACCCAACAAGTAAAATTTCCATAGACCAAAAACTGTTAAGACACTGATAAAAGAAATTGAAGACACAAATAAGTGGAAGATTATCTTCATATTAATAAAGAATTAATATTGTTAAAAATTTCCATAGTACCCAAGCCATCCATGAATTCAATGTACTCTCTATAAAAATTTCAATGGCAGCCCTGGCTGGCGTAGCTCAGTGGATTGAGCACCGGCTGGGAACTAAAGTGTCCCAGGTTCGATTCCCAGCCAGGGTACATGCCTGGGTTGCAGGCCATAACCCCCAGCAACCGCACATTGATGTTTCTCTCTCTCTCTCCATCTCCCTCCTTTCCCTCTCTAAAAATAAATAAATAAAAATAAAATATTAAAAAAAAATTTCAATGGCATTTTTTGCAGAAATATTTTTACAAATCCTAAATTTGTATGTAACTACAAAAGACCCCCCAAAATCAAAACAGTCTTGAGAAAGAACAAACCTGGCGTCATACACTTCCTGATTTCAAACTATATTACGAAGCTGTTGTGATCAAAACAATGTAGTACTGGCATGAAAAAAGAGACAGGTAGACCAATGGAACAGAATCAAGAGCCCAGAAACAAACTCACATGTATATGTCCAATTAATATTTGACAAGGGAACCAAGAATACTCAATGGGGAAAGGATAGTCTCTTTAATAAAGTGTTGGGAAAACTGGACAGCTACATGCAAAGAATGATATTGGACCCCTATTTTACACTACTCATACACAAATAAAACTCAAAAGGGATTAAGGACTTAAAACATAAGACCTGAAACTTCAAAACTCTTAGAAGAAAACACAGGAGAAAAGCTTTTTGACATAAGCCTTGGCAATAGTTTTTTGGGTATTGCACCAAAAACACAAGCAATAAAAGAAAAAAAATCAATGAGGTTTCTAGAAACTCATACAACTCAATAACAAGAAACACAAATAAACAAAAAAAAACCCCAAAAATATATATTTGATTAAAAATGGGCAAAGAACCTGAGCATATATTTTGCTGAAGAAGTCATACATATGGCCAACAAGTACATGGAAATGAAGTTGAGCACTTCATTAATCATCAGGGGAATGCATGTCAAAACCACAATGGGACTTCACCTCACACCTGTTAGAATGACTAATATCAAAGAGGTAAGAGCTACAAATGCTGGCAAGGATGTAGAGAAAAGGCAATGCTTGTGCACGACTGGTGGGAATGTGCATTAGTATGATCACTAATGAAGCAGTACAGAGGTTCCTCAAAAAATTAAAAGTAGAAAAAAATATTACCCAGCACTCCCATTTCTAGGTAGATATTCAGATGAAATGATTTCTATCTAAAATACATATCTGCACTCCCATGTTCATTGCAGCATTATTCACAAGAGCCAAACCATGGAAGTGTAAGTGTCCATTGATGGATAAATGGGTAAAGAATATTTGGTGTGTATATACACAATGGAATATTGTCCCACCAAGAAAAATAAAGAAAATCATGCCATTTATGACAACATGGACTGACTTTGAGGGCATAATCCTATGTGGATTAGACAGGAAAAGACAAATGCTATATGATCACACTTATATGTAGGACATAAAAAAAAAAAAAGCCAAACTCATAGGAACAAAGAGTAGAAAGGAGCTTGCCCAGGGCTGGGAATTGCAGGGAATGAGGAGATGTTGGTCTAAGGGTACAAACTTACACTTACAAGGAGAATGAGTCCTGGGCATCTCCCTTACAGCATGGTGACCGCCATTAACACTACTGTACTGTATACTTGGAGATTGCTATAAGAGCAGATTTTAATTGTTGTCACCCTGACAACAACAGCTGCTAATGGTAATTACGTGAGTGAAATAATATGTTAATGAACCCCATTATGGTAAGGATTTCACAAATATGTGTATCGAGTCATCGCCTTGAATATCTTAAATTTACACAATTTTATATATCAATTATATGTCAACAAATTTGGAGGAAAAAAAGAATACGCTTACTGATTTTCTCAAATAATGATGACTGAAGGTTTCTAGATATATGCTTTGTTCACTGGAAAGACTAGGTAATGTCATTAAAATATCTCCTGAACAAGTATCTCAAACATTTTTAGTCACTTTGAGCTCATTGGTTGTACTAAGTAAGCCCTAGTCACGTGAGGCAATGGATAAAAATATAAAATGAATTGGGTGAGAGGAGAAAAATGTAACCATAGACTGGCAAGGTAAACACCTCATCCTAACAACGGGAGGTGGGATTATGGGTGATTTTACTTCTTGACTGAACTTGTCTGAGTTTTTCTTATGATGAACAACAAAGGAAAATTACTTCTGTCATTAGGAAGAAAGTTATATATTTTTATATGTTATAAGAATGCTGCCATGCTGGAGGGTTGGGAGGGCAGGGTGGAGGGGGGATAAAGGGGGGTAAAATGGGGAAAACTGTAATAGCATAATCAATAAAAAGTACTTAAAGAATGCTGCCATATTAGATGGTGAATGAAATGTAAAGTTACCATATAGATCAAGAAGCCATCACATAAATTAGTAATTAAAGAAACCAGCCTGAGACAGCACTACCCAAGTCTCTCCCAATCACTACCAATAACTGTTCTAGAGGATTCTGAGAGAAAAATAGCACCTACTTCCTGACTTCCCTACTCCAATGCAAACTACAAGTAAATTTTAATTGGTTTTTTAAAAAATCTTTTTTGCTGTGTTATTTATTTAAACTAAGTATTTTAGAAACATTCATTTTAGACCAAAGTATAAACAGTTCTTCCTGTCAGGGCTTCCTTACAGGTACAGCCTGCAGCAGGCAGGGAAATCTGGAAGGTAGAGCAGTCACAGGCAGGTATGGGAGGCTCGTGCAGAAAGCAAACAATGATCATTACAGGCTTTCCCCGAGTGTCACGTGATATTTCTGAAGCCTCCCTGACGCTGGCCTCTTGGGGCAGGCCCACACACAGCACTCCTCCCTCTCCTCCCATCCTTCCTTCTCCTCTTTTAGTTCTTCTCACCACCTTTTCTCCTTACAGTTTCACCGTCAAGGATCCTAAGTGAGGATTTATTGTGTCATTTTAAAGACTCCTAAGAGCCTACAGTGCTAAAACATAAAATGAACAAGTTCTGACTTGTGTGCATAAAATATGTCTCTTCCTTCAGGAGAGGGAGTGGTTTAAAAAACTTAATCAGCAGAATAGTTTCCAACACAACTGCATTCTGGAAATCAGGCTAGAGGAAACACATTGGCTGCTTACTCCACAGCCTTGGCCAACAATGGTTTCTGAGACCAAAAAGAATAGAGGTTTTTGTTTTGTTCCCAGCCTTGTAATGACGGGTTGAAGTGGGGTTTCAATACGCTCCCTGCTTCCACATTCAGTCCTTACCTCATGTCTTCCCTCGTCTTGGCTTCCAGCCGTTGGAGAAGAGTCTCTCACATTTGATTAGTGGCAAGTGTTCCTGCAATTCATTAGTTGAATCCTATTTTCCATAATATGAATTGTTTTACATTTCTGATGTGGAACAGATAGGATCGAGTCTGTTTTATGACACTCATGCAATATAACTGAACCATTCTGGATGAAAGGAAATATGGTTTTTAGCACTCTATGATGGCATCAGGGTCATGCTGATAAATATGAAAAAATTAAGCTGGGCTCTAAGGGCCATGAGGGTAGGGACCTTGCTCTTTTCTTCCCATCCCCTGCGCTTAACAGAAGCCTGGCACCTGGCACTTAAAAAGCAACAATAACATTTAAATTGTAATGTAATTGAATTGAACTAGAAATTCAATATCATCTCCATGTTTCATAAGGCTGTGGCATCTAAAAGCTGTGTCCCAGATAAACAATCATGGTCAGAAAACCGTGCCGGGTGGGCGTCCATGTTCACAGCGTAAATGGACCACTGGATAGATGAGACGGAGCACGGAGCGATGGCGTTGCTTGAGCAAAGCTGACTGCATGGGCACTCTCCACAGTTGGTTATGAAGCCTGGTGAGATTTGGCAACTGGTCCTAGCCAAGGGGCACAGAAGCCACCTCTGTCTTGGAGGACAAGCTTCCTGAAGAGGCCTGCTTTAAAAATCTCACAGCCATGACAAGTTACCTCAAATCGGCCCTTTGCTAAACAGACTTCAAAGTGAAGCAAAGCATAAAATGAAAACACACCCCAACTTATGCAGGGGAATATTGCCACAGGATAGTATTAGAAGAGCCAGAGTTTACACTGCATGACTGAAGGAGTCCAACCACATTCTCAGGCCACTGAAACCTGCTGAGGGCAGAACACAGCAGTGTGCTGAGCAGTCTGGGGAGGTGGCAGACTAGAAACCTACTAGAAACCTAGAAACCTAGAAAATACATGCAAGCTTAGTTATTCCATGTTTCATTTTACAAGTGGGAGCATTTTAAATGCCCCGTGCCTCTTAAGATAGAGGCGAGGACTATACAGAAGTGGTAAGGAATGGAGAGAACATTAATGTCTGTGAAAGGTGGAAACCAGGTGGCCATAAAGAGGCTTCCTGAGCTCAGTTACCCCAGCAAAGCCCCACCCTGCTGTGTTCTAAAAGCTTTTACATATTCAAGAGCCTTCTTCATACCATAGCTTCAGACAGACCTTTTTTACTTTTTATTTTTTTCCTTTCCATTTTAGAGATCTTTTGCCTGGTCTGACAAATAAAGTCATTCTTCACCATTTTAATGTGTAAACCATCTCCAGCCAAAATGCTATTGGACTGTGCCAGCAAAGGTTCCAACACAATTTTTCTAAGTCAGTAGGAAAATAGAGTGTTAAGCATGAGAAACGTATTCCCAAAGAGGAGGAGCAGAATGTGGTTCCCTCTTACCGTGTTACACAGTGAGAAGACATGGACAACCTAGGAAAAAGAATTCAGGAAAAAAAAAACATTTAAAAGCCAATAGTGTGGCCCTGACTGGTGTAGCTCAGTGGATTGAGCACAGGCCTGAAAACCAAAGCATTGCTGGTTCGATTCCCAGTTGCAGGCCATATTCCCAGTATGGGGTGTGCAAGAGGCAACTACACATTGATGTTTCACTCCTGCCCTTTCTGCCTCCCTTTCCCCTTCCCTATCTCTCTAAAAATAAATAAATAAAATATATTTTTTAAAAAACAAACAAAGCCAACAGTGTATGACTGCAGTGGGGAGGGGAGCATAAAGGGGATAAATGGCAAAAAAAAAACCTAATTAAAAATGTTTTAAAATAAATAAATAAAAGCCCAGCAGCAGGGGGAGGGAATGGGAGGTGCTGGAGAAGGTCCTGAGAGTCTCATATTAACGGAGGGGTGGCCACTGATGGGGCTGCTTGTGTTTGGAAGACCTGCAGATCCCCAGACCCTATCGCAGCCCTGCCTGATGCTTTTAAAGGACCGCACAAAGGCCTACAATGGCAAGGACGCAGACAGGAGGCATGAGGCTGGAAAGCAGCCTTTTTGTCTTCAGCAACCAAACATTCATTTCCTGCAAAGCCAGATGGATAACTAAGGGAAGACAAAACCACATTTCAGGGTCATCAGTCCAGCCTTGCAGCTCCTCAGTGGAAATCAACTTAGTGAGTCAAAAGGATTTGTCTGGATTTGCCTCCTTGTAAGTGGCAAGTTTCTAACGGGAGCTTTTAGTAATGTCTGGGGTATTTCTAGAAGCCATCCATGTGAAAGGTGAAGCCACTGCCCAAAATTATGCATGGATTTTCACACAAGTTCATTCTCTCCAGGCTGCTGCATTTTAAAGGGGTTGGGTGAGCCAGAGTACAGATTTAAATTTGCTTAGGCGATACTGAATCCTGCTAGATCGCAACTTTCTGCTGCCAAATATCGGGAAAACGACTTATTGTATGGCCCCAGCGTCTCTCATCAGAACACAGTAAATAAGGCCTTCCCCAGCTTCCTGGGAAGAAGCTGTGGGGGAGACAGCTGGGAGCATACTGGGACACTGCAAGCCACAAATGCCTGAATCACCCAGCCAGGTAAGTCCAGCCAGTTCTAATCTGAAAGGTGCCCTGAAGCCATACAGACACGGGGAGCAGATGTACACTGAAGACTTAGCAACACAGAAAGCCTGTGTGATTAAAACTAATGGATGTGCTGGGAAGTTGCGTGCGTGGGCAGGAGAAGGTGTGGCTTTTGATACTATCTTGCTCCTTTAGTACGGAACATTTACACCTCTGGTTCTCATTTGCAAAAAGAAAAACAAAAGCAAAAGAACAAACAACAGAAAACATGCCTTTGGTTGCTTCTGCCAACATCTGAGCAAACCTTTATGGAGCTTCCAGGCAACAGGAACTGGCACTGGGCTTCACAAGTTGGTACTAAATGCTCAGTGCTAAATGCTCAGGGAGAACATGACCATGACTCCACCAGGAAGCTCTGATGAAGCCCACCCTTTTCCAAAAGGATGTTCCAGAATGCCTTTGATGTGAAATTCAGTGCAATTCCATGGCACTGGGGCTGGCAGCTTTTCCTGGCATGACACCTTTCCTGGTGCCATATGTGTACAGCCAAGCATCTATGCTAATGAGTGTGCACTCACATCCTATCTGACTCTCTCGGCGAACAAGGCTTGGGCAGTCAGGAATATCTTGGGATGATCACAGCATGGTTTTCAGACAAGGAAAGTGTTCTCTCCCTGGAAAGCCCCCAGCAGTTCATACACAGGACACAGCCACCCAGATGTCGCCAAACCTGAGTCGGAGCCTGTGGAGCCTGTGGCCCATGCAAGTGACCAGGACAATAGAGTGTCAGGAGGGCTACAATGCAGCCTCCCTCAGCCTGCAAATTACTCCCACTTCTGCCTCAAGCACATCATTGACCCTGGACAGCAAGGCTGCCCTACAGGCAGTGGACAGTGCATTCAGTTTGAAGCCCAAGTTGGGGAAAAAATTCCAGGATGATGCTGATAGCAGAGGTTTCCATAAGGACACATGTGCAGCTGAGGAAAACTCTCAACTTGGAGCTGGGGTCATGACTGGTGTTCAGAGATAGGAACAAAGCCATTGACATAACAGAGGGCTCAGTCACTAAGGTTCTGTAGGAGAAACTACACTCTCATTTCACTGACCTAAAGGAGCTTACAATAATCATAATAAACAATACTGGTAAGCATGTTTTAGAAAATGCTGTTGCATATGTCATTGAGGTATATAATAAGAGCATAAATTAAGTGAGAATGAAAAAGAGGTCACAGATTGCTGTAACACATTGAATGAATAGGACCAATAGTAAACTCAGGGATCTCAGAAAAGAGAAGAGCTGCGTAAGATCAGAATGAGTGAGGAAAGGGAAGTTTAATGGTGCAGAGGAAGTTTGAAAGATGGAGAAATGGGAGAACAAGATTATATTCCCTTATCAGGAAGCATAAGCAACTTTTCTTCAGTCAAATACTAATCTATTTTGAACACTGTATGTTCCAGGCAGTGTGCCAGATGCTGGATTTATAGCAATAAAAAAGACCAGAGTCTCTGCATTTCCAAAGGGCAAGATGGACAATGTGTAAGAAAACAAGTAAATAAACAAGATAATTAGATAGTCCAATAAGCACTATGAAGGAAACAACCAATACAGTGACGGGGCATTTTTTCATTTTCCAACTCTCCGGTGTCCGACAGTCTGCACATAGCAAGGACTCAGTTACATTTCCTGAAACATGTGATAACACAAAACTACACAGATTTAGTGACAAGGTCACCAACACTTCTGCAGTTGGGAATCCACCAAACGTAAAGTGACTTTAGCCAGCTGCTTACCCTCAAAATAGCAATTGTACGCCTCCACACTCAGGGTTCCCCACCAGCCTGAGCCAAACATACAATCAAATTAGAACAAAGTAATGAGGGCAGAAGAGTCCATGATGTATAAAAAGTGAAAGAGCATAATTATATTAATGTTGAGCCAAAATTATGATTTAAGTGGAAAATTCCTAATATACTCTCCAGTCATGATTTTGAAAAGGCAGAAAATGACGTTGAAAAGACAATCCAAGATTGTCTCCCTGAGGTCAGAATGTAACTTCCTGAAAAATGAGATAATCCAGATGAAATAATAGTCATAAAACTGGATGCATGGTGCCAAAAACCCTAATTTGACTGGTCCCTTGTCACTTACTAAATAAGACAATTTCATTTGTATCATATGGTGCCAGTCTTCGTCACATCGTTCCACAGTCAGTCTGATATTTAAATCTTATCCCCATAATATTAACCGTTAAACAGAGACTAGCCAGAGACAGGTGACTCCTGCAAGAGAGGCAGGGATCAGTCACAGAGGCAAGATGGGCTAGCAGGGTAATAGGAGGAAAAACATTCATGTGCTTTTCCCATTAGCACTTCCTGTAACTGATCCCCTACCTAGGCTGAGGGAGACTACTTTTTATGGCAGGGGCAGGGAGAGCATTACAAAAGGAAAGTAAAGAGAAAAAAAATGATGTAGGATTCAGCTTCTGATATTCAAAATAGGAATTTTCATCAAGGGAATAGGCTTGAGAGGAGGACACGTCCAGAAAGAGAGACAGCATATTCTATAATTTTACAGAATATCAAAAAGCAAGCCGAAAGAACTCAGATCAGAGAAGATCTTCTACATTTAGAAAATAGAACCCTTTGATCTATTATTAACTAGGCCCTGAGCTTAGTCTGACGTTAAAGGAGGAAAAATCCCAAAACTTTTTCCTTTTGTCCTGCAAGATTCTCTTGCTAGCTAAAGGGGAGAGATAGTGTAGCGAACTCTAAGGAAGCCCGAAGGCAGTACCGTCTGACAGAATCTTCTGTGACGACAGACATGTTTTACATTAGTGCTATCTAACATGGTAGTCACTAGACACATGTGGCCCCTGAACATTAGAGATGTGGCTAGCGTAACTGAATTTTAATATTATATTTTATTTTAATTTAAATAGCCAAATATGGCCAGTGGGCTACCATACTGGATGGTGCAACATGGGAGATCATGAAGTACCACAAGGGAAGAGGTCCAGATCCCGTCACTGCTTGGAAGGGAGCCACTGGGAGAACTTCATGATGCCTGCCAGACTGTGTGGTGAGCAAGAAGTAAACATTTATTGTTCTAACATTTGGGAAGCTGTTACAACAGGTAGTGTTAATTACGCTAAATGATAATGATGGGCACTCTTACTCAACCTTTTTTCATGGATGAGAAAACTGGGTCACAGAGGAATTAATTAACTTGCCCAAGGTCACATGGCTCCTAAGTGGTGAAATTGGGACCTGGAATACAGCCAGGTAGTCTGACTAGAGAGCGCCCGCCCATGCTCTCACAGTCTCTGCTACTGCGGTTCCACGGTGTGCATGTGAGCAAAAGAAAGGGGGCAGTTCAGGGTCCAGACATCTTTGCTTTACATTGAAAACAGACATTTGTAAATTTATTAAATTATATAATCTCTTTTCCACGTGAATCATAAGTAACCCAACCCTCAGGCAGCCTTACCAAGTACAAAGGGTGGAAACGCATATCTCTCATGTACACAAAGCCTGCTGTCTGGTTTCTTTGGAAATGACAAGACACTCTGCCATAGGAACACAATGAAAAGTGAGTCAGCTGTGCCCAGACCGAAGGAACAAGGAGTTCAGTAAACACGAAACAGATGGGACTTCCGGATATGTTCTCATGCATTTTAGCACTTTTCAAAGGAGGCAGGTTTTAAAAATCCATTTGGTTTTTCACTAGGATCTGAGTCGATCTGAGCTAATGACAACTGTTCAGGCCTCTGAAACTGCCCTCAGCCTCCTGATCCACACTATCCTTCACACGATGGATGCTCCTTCCCCATTCGGGGAGCTCTAGTGCCTGATGGTCTCAGCTGGGGCACTGACTGATGAGTTGGGCTTCGGGAAGACTCTGATTTTGCTAACATCACTCTTCACATGGGGTCTCTTGAGTACTTATGTACTCACTTTACAATATAATGTGCTCTCGCTGCAGACAATGTTTGTAAACATTCTTAGGTAGCGTGCTCTTAATAAAGATTTTTTTAAAAAGGTACTGTTTATTGAGCATCAACTTTGTAACAGGTAATTTAGCTATATTTGTATATAGATTTATATGTAATTTACATTTTTTATAAATCTTAACAAAAATGGAAAAATAATATCATTATCCACTGTTTAATAGCAAGTACCCTTTACAGTCTTTACAATGAACCAGGTACACTTCCAAGTAAACTAATGTAATAACTCAGTCTTTATAAAAAATGAGAAAAGTACTATAATTATCCCTGCTTCACAGGTTGGAAATTGAGTTGAAAGGAAGTTAAACTGCTTGCCTAATACCACAGGACTCATACGCAAACCCAGGTATTCTAGCTCCAGAGGCTAAACCCTTTACCCCTTCTCTGCACAGCCTCTCAGTTTACAGTTCTGGAAAATTTGCTCAAGATTACAAAGTTCACACATGACAGAGCTGGTCAAACTCAGGTTCAGGATTCCAAGTCGCAGGAGGCTCCTCCCTCCCCATCAGTGTTTGCCCAAACATCTCTTCCTCCTTAGCCTCACTTTTATAGCTTGCTCAATAGATGCCCTGGCTCCATCGGGCTTTCCTGGAACCTGGGAAACTGCAGAAACAACTCGTGGACCAAGAGGCCCAGGTGACTCTCTGCCCTGCCCCACCAGGCTCTTCTTCCTTTAAACTCTTCCAACAACACGTGGTGGACCTCCTGGTGGTGGAGTGCATAACACAGCATAGTCAGCTTTGTGAAGGAACCAGGGGAGGTGGCCCGGGCTCGGGAATAGCACAGTTTGCAGAGTGTTAGCACACAAAGGGTGGGGGTGGGGGGGCAGCCCTGGCCACCTCCCACTGTGTATGTAAGATTGGCAGTGAAAGTGTGGCACATGTCTAGACATGCATCATCTGAATGTGTGTCTCTGTATCTTTCTGCTGGAACCACCTCTGCCCTGTTTCACTCTCCAACCATGGGGCTTGTCTGTTTCCCAGCTGGCCTCCTACCTTTTGCCCCTCCCTGCATTACCAGATGGCAGGAACTTCAGCTGACTAATCAGCTCCAACACTTACAAGCTAGTCCCTGCCAGAATCTGAAAGCCAGAGGGAAGGAGTTGGTGGGGCCTCAGAAGAGACAAGCCATACCATTCCAGGGGCCAGTATGGGAGGACCAAAGGGGAGGACGCATCAGCCTACCACTCTAGGCACCCAAAGGAGGACTTAAAATATGAAAATACATCGCTGTCTGACTTAGCCACTGATTCTGTATTGTTGGTGTGAATTTCAGCAACCTACCCTCTGGTCCCTTTTCTTCCTCTGTCCTTCCACTCCTTTCCAGGGTTTGAGTCTGTGTATTTATTTATTCATTTGTCACAGCCTGAGCCCACTTAAATCCCTGTATGTGCGTAATGTCCTGAAATGTGTATGTTGGGAACAATAGTGCTTATTTGGAACAAGCAGATGAGTAAAGCAAACTGAGAACATCAGAGATGTCCAAGGACAAACCAGGTAACAGGAAGTAGCATGGAAAAGTGATTCTGAAACAAACAGCTGACTTGAAATCAGGAAACAGCCCTTAAGACTCAACCCTTTGAATCATCAGCTTTGCAGTCGGAGCAAATCCGGAAAGTTTTGTCCATGTGTATTCCTTCATCTCTGCAAAGTGGGTTGGATTATTTAACCTCTTGGTTCTCATCCCACATTAAGATTCTACTTTTAAAGACAAATTGCATTAATTGTGAGGAACGTATAACAACTAAAAAAAATCAAGTGTAGCATGTTTAAGTAACAGACAAGAAAACCTGAACTTCAGAGTTCACTTTAAGAGCCTTCCCTAAAGTCCAAATAACTGCCATGGACTATTGCAGCCAGTCAGGCATGATCTCGTCATCAGCCCCAAAGCATAGCAACCTTAATTTTGGCCTCTCTGCCTTCCCACCCACTCCCAGGACAACATCTGACCTGGATTACAAGGGAGACTAGGAATCTGCAACTTATTACCTCATCATGTGGCTAACCATTTCCAGAAATACAAATATTAAGCACAGCATGACAGGTCGAGTTGAGTCAGCTGAGGAAAGATGCAAACAAGAGCTGGTAGGGCTACAGGAAACTTAGATTGGGAAATCTGAAACCTTTTGTCGGCATGTTTCATTCTCTGGGCCACTCATGGATTCGGACCACAGTTGTTTGAGCCTGGCCTTGAAGCCACTGCATTCAGTAAAAATGAGGCTGACCAGCCTGGCATAAAAGACTCAAACCCCCAATGAAATTGCCTGATAAAAAGCCTTGGCCCCTAAAAGCATAGATTTGAAGGATTAGAAGGAACATTAGCAATGATTTAGGACAAATTCTTATTCATAGATGAGAAAAAACCTCGAACACCCAGAAATATACATCTCACTAAGCTTTGAAATATGAAATGTTTTATGCTAAAATTGGAATCCCTTGTCAGTGCTACCTTATCACATACAGTAAATCCTCCTTTAATGTCCTTGATCGGTTCTGTGACTTTAGCAAAACTACATAGAATAAAAGCAATTTACCATAAACTATTGATATAAACAAGAGTTAAGTTCCTGTGGCATCTCATCAATGTTGTACCAAAATGACGTTGAACAAAACAGTGTTATTCAAGGACCTGCCCTACCCAAAATCTGGAACTCTGAATCATGACAACTAACTTTTCTCCTTAAAAAACATCTGCACACAAAAGCTCTGTTGAGCCTTACCAAAAAACAAACCCCTGGAAGGAGATATTATAATTCTCCTTTAGAAATGAGCAAACTGAGGCTAAAATTACACAGTGAGGCAATGTTAGAGCCAGGATATGAATGGAAGTCTCATTATATTTTCAAATTCCAGATTCTTTCCACCACCCCAAAGTGGCTACCACAAAAGGCCAGGCAACAGAGCAAAGAACTCAAGAGTCTGTAAAATGATTTACCAAGATCAACACACATGCAGTACAAACTGGCCAAACCAGTTGTTTTCTGTCAGTATCATTCTGATGAGGAAGAACCAGTTGTTAAACATTTGAATATCAACACTGTTATTACTGGCCACCATGGTAGATTCATGCAGGGTAAGCAAGGTAAATGCATACCCACCCACTGGGTTTTATCTCACCCCACCCAATGGCAAACATCTGAAATTCCAGTTAATTATTCTCTACCTGTTAAAATGTTCTTTAAGCACCCAATGGTTATTGACATATACACTATGGAAGGAAAGATCAGAAAGCTGGCCTTAGGAAAGATAGAAACAAAAATTCCTGGGAATCAGAGATGAAAAAAGAAAAAAGAGCCAACAAAGAAAGGGGGAGAGACAAGAAAAAACTCAGAACAGGAAGGTGGGCTCCCAGCTAGGACACTAAATTCATAGACTTGTTTTTGGATGTCAGACTCAATGGCTGATGCTTTCTCATCCATTATCTAGTTTTTTCCTCCATTACAGACCTATGAAATCCATATTACCAATGAGTGAGGTGAGTCTCTCCCATTTCACACTTTTGTCTCAGGCCAATCCTTCAATTTTCACTTCCTAAGTTATTTTCTAAAGAATTTATTATCCCACATGCCACCCCCATGTAATGTGCTGGGGAAACTTAGAGTGTCATTCTCTACAGGTAGAAATGGAGACAGTGAGACAATAAGGCACACTTTAGTAAGAAGGACTGCCCGGCATTCTGCAAACCATACCTCAATTCACTAATTCTTGAAGACTTTCTGAAGTTACAATGAAACAAATACCTAATAAAATGCTGAGCTATCATTAGAAAATGATAATGTGTGGGTGAGTTTTCACTGACATTGAAATTTTTTGTGATACAGGAAGACAAGTGCAATTCCACTGCAGTTAAAAACATGGAGGTATGCATTATACATGTGTGTGAGTGAGTGTGAGTATGTGTGTGTTAAGAAAAAATTGAGAGAGTAAAAGAGGGGAAATAAAGCAGGAGGAGTTGGTAAAAAAAAAAAAAGAAAATATAGTGTTATTAACCTACCATAAGTTCAACAACAGACATCTCTGGTCAGGAAAATGAGGGATTTTTAATTTTTTTCTTTTCTTTTCTTCATTTCTTCACATTTATATAGAAAAACAAATGTGTTGCTTGCACACACAAAAAATTAGTTCAGACAAAAAAGTATTAGTCACAGCTAGATTCTCACTGAAGAAAAGGATGGATGGAAAAAGTATTTCAATGACACCTAAGATCCTTAGGGGGTTGGGAGTCCCAGTTTATAACGCGATAAATGTTTCAAACATTGTACTTCCAGTGTGGAAAAGACTGGGCTCTTCCCCTGCACCTATGAGGCAGGGAAAGCTCCAGTCAGGTATAATCACCCAGGCAAAGTGAGAGAAAAAAATTGTGTTTACCCCAAAAAAGGAAAACACACAAAACTTGAAACATTTCCAAAATCATACTTTATTATGTTATTATTTTTTAAAAAATATCTTAATAAGCTTAGAGATTGTAGTGGCTACATATATAAATATTACAGATTTTCTCAATACACCTCAGTACATAATCTATTAATAGATATTTATTAAGTACCTATTATTTGCTTAAAACTCTACCAGGCCCTGATCCAATCATTCCCAACATTTTCCTCAGGATTATTTAACCCATCTGAAGGGTAAGAGGTACTTTGCATTCAACTTTTATCTCAAGAAGCACCACCACACTCCAGAACAAGAGCTCTCCAATGGCAGGGAGACCTATTTTTACTCCTTAAATGATTGAGAAATATGACCCATCCACTGCAATGTACAATACGAAAGGCAAACTAAAAACAAAAATAAACAAACACCATAATGAAGAGCTGTAACATTTGCTAAGTTTCTTTACTTCCTACTGGTTTGTGCCAATCAAGAGAAACGAATGACTGAATTCAAAGTATTTTATTAAATTAAAATTCCATAGAACCCAAAAACCTTCTATTGGTTATGGTGTACGCCACTGTAAAAGACAAAGTCTGGGAGCCAGTTTATGGTCCACAGCTGATTTAGAATCCAGAGGATTCTAAGAAAGCAAAAGCTACCATTGAATGCTTTTCATTTCCCCTTGGCCACATGAGTCCTGAGAGTTCAGTTTGGGTCTCCATCTATTTTTTCCAGCAATGTATACCTGGGAGTTTTGCCACAAAATTATTTACAGTGGGGAGCTTCAAAATTAGCTTTTCAAACTCAAGTGGCTGTTTAAATGCACTTTTGATAACAATGTCTTTCAGCATGTAATACACTGCTTTGGGCTTAGTTTCATGTGATAAACATGTGAAATTAAATGAAATTGTTGATTTGGTCAGACCTGCATGAACCATTTACTCAGGATGACATCAAGATCTCAGCCATTGCAATAAAGAGAAATTAGAAATATTTATCCTAAATACATGCAAACTGTTGACAGTATTTAATATGGATCCCGGGAACCAGCACCGAAGCTCACACAACGCCGAGTCTTTCTCTCCAGATCTCATGTCAGCTCCTCTCTGGGCTGACTTCCTCCCTATGGACACTCCCAGGTGAAAACTCATCTCATAGCTTCCATCTCCAGAAAAGGTTAACTCACCCCAGTTTTAGTAAGGAAAACCCCAAAGAAGTTATTTAATTGAGCCAACTAGATCCAAGTACCCACCCATCAATCAATCGATTTGTCTGGAGGAGCAGGTATTCCTTCTCCATCCCCATGTGTAGAGCAACGAAAGGAACCATAACCAAAGGATGGAGGTGCTTCCTCCAGAAGGAAGGAGGAATGTGATACAACACAAAGTAGCAGGTGCTCACAACAGATATCTTTATTGTTGTTGTTGTTGTTGTTACTGTTATTATTAGAATAAAGTGGCAAGGTGAATTTAAGCCTGCCACAAGTTATAAACATAACTGTAACATGTTTATCACTCCTTAAAAAACTTACTAAGTTATAATCAAATACAATAAACTACACGTACTTAAAATGTATAATGTGAAACATTTTGAAACCATCACCACACCAAGAAAAGGAACCCATCCTTCACCTCCAAAGTTTTCCCTGACCTTTTCTAGCACTTCTCTCTCACCTCCCTCCAAATTCCTCTCATTTCTCAATGCAATCAGTTATCTTTCTGTCACTATAGCTTGCAGTACCTAAAATTTCACATAAATGCAGTCAAAGAGTATGTATGTACTCCTTCTTGTCTGACTTATTTCATTAGCATAATTATTTTGAGATTCATTACTGAGTAGTATTCCATTGTGTAGTGCTAGGAACTGAGCTGTGTCCCCTGCCTCCAAATTCATATGTTGAAGCCCTTAGCTCAGAATATGAGCTAATTTGAAGGCAGGGCCTTTACAGAGGTAATTAAGTTCAAATGGAGTCATTAGATTGGCTCCTAATCCAATATGATGGGTGTGCTCATAAGAAGAGATTAGGACATACAGAGGACACCAGGGACTGGTGTACACAGGGACCAGTGACCACGTGGGAACAAGGTGAGAAGGCAGACACCTGCAAGCCAAGAAGAAAAACCAAACCTTCTGACACCTCAATCTTGGACAACCAGCCTCCAGAACTGTGAGGAAATTAATTTGTTGTTTAAGCCACCCAATCTCTGGTATTGTTCATGGGAATCCTAGCAAACTAATATGTGTAGATTTACTATAATTTATTTGTTACCTCACATTTGGTTTGTTTCTAGTTTGGGGTTACTACAAATAAAACTAGTATAACAATTCACGAATCTTTATAGAGATATCATCTCTCTTAGATAAATACCTACATATTTAAGCCTGGATCACAGGGTTTCTAATAAACCACCAAACAGTTTCAAAAGTGGTTGTACTGTTCTACATTGAGTGTTTCATACTATTTTACATGTGGTCATATATGAGAGTTCCCATTGCTACATATCCTTGTCAAACCTTAGTATAGACTTTTTTTTTAATTTACACATCCCAACAGGCACAGAGTAGTGCCTTGTTGTGGTTTGAATTTGACCCCCTAATGGCTGGAAGATCTTTCACGTGCTTCGATTACCATCTCTATTTCTTCTAGAGATGGTACTTACCATCTCCATTTCTGTGATGAAGTGTCAAAATTCTCAATTCGTTTTTTATTGGCACAGTAATTTTTTTATTGGATGCCTGGCATTATAATTTTTACCTTTTAAAGAACCCATTACCATAATTTGCCATGTATAATGTGCTCCTGTGAATACTGCACACCATGTTTTTGGCACAAACTTTCAGGAAAAAAATCTTTCATTTTAATTTTTTAATTCAATTTTTTATGCAGTTATGTTTCGAAACAAAACCGATTACTGCCTTCCAGGGTATTACTTTGCATACAGATACCGTTATTGCTTTCTAGAGATACACTTTTAATGCATAAGTGTAAATAAAAGAATCAAAACCATTTAAATGTACATGAAATCAGTACTACCCATGTATAATGCACACCCTTATTTTTCCCTCAAAAATTTGAGGGAAAAAAAGTGGATTTTTTTGCCCAAATCCACGAGCTGGATTTGATCTGTGGGTCATAGGTTGTTGGCTTCTGAATTAAGATAATTGTAGCCTCTGTGAAAACAAACCCAAATCTTGGTGGTTTAAGACAGCAGGCATGTATTTCTCACACCTGTCTAAAACAGGTACTCTTGATTAGTAGGCATCTATTCTTACTCTCCAAGTAAAGGTCCTAGGACACAGAGGTCTTCTATCTCAGCTCCTGCATTTCCTCACCAAGCTTCCAAGGTCACCGTTGTGGCAGAAGGAGAATGGAGAATTGCATGTGGGAAGGTACTGTGAGCAGGCCCTGTGGGTATTCGTTCCTTCTAACCACGTTCCTTTGTTCAGAACCCATTCAAATCAGCAGTCTAACTGCACGAGAGGCTGGGAAACCTAGCTGTGCTGTGTGTCCAAGAGGAAGAGGAAACAGACTTGGGTAACAGCTACCTAATCTTCATTACAATGTCCAATGAATTGAAGTAGTCTTGCCCCAATTATCTAAAGTATACATATCCTCTGCCAGGATATTATTCAAGCCGTTGGGACCATGTATAACATGCCAGATGATGAGTTTCAATAGTTCTATGATAATTACAGCTTATTATTCTTTCATCTTCCTCTGTGTTCCCAGCTCCTCCACAGGAGACTCAGATTCCTGCAGGAGTCATCATGACACATCCAGTCTGGGAGGCCCCACCCTCCCTTTCTCACTTCCCTTGTCACTCCACAGAAGAAGCTATCGCAACTGCAGCTCTGCCAAGCTCATGCCTTTAGCTAATGGCAGGATTTTTAAAAGAATTCAGATCTCCTTACCACAGTGATTTTCCCATCCTATCTGCTGTCTCTCCTGAAAATACTGAGATAACCACTAACTGATCTATGTTCTTTTTTAAAAAGGAAGTTTTGTTTTTTGTGTTTTTTGTGTTTTTTTTTTGCTTCAAAGTGACTTTTTTTTTTATTTCAATCATTGTTCAAGTACAGTTTTCTCCCCCCTACTCCCGTTCCAGCCCCTCCACCCAACCCTCCCCCCTTCCCCCCATTACCCCCCACCCTTAGTTTTTGTCCATGTGTCCTCCAAATTTGTTCCTGTAATCCCTACCCATTCCCCCCTGAAATTCCCTCTTCTCTCCCCTCTGGCCACTGTCAGACTATCCCCTATTTCAGTGTCTTTGGTTATATTTTGCTAGTTTTTTGTTTTGTTTTGTTTTGTTGTTTAGATTCCTGTTAAAGGTGATATCATGTGGTATTTGTCTTTCACTGCCTGGCTTGTTTCACTTAGCATAATGCTTTCCAGCTCCATCCATGCTGTTGCAAAGGGTATGAGCTCCTTCTTTCTTTCTGCTGTATAGAATTCCATTGTGTAAATGTACCATAGTTTGGAAGTTTTGTTTTATTCATATTCTTTTTACTACTATTGTCCAGAACACAGCTAAGTGCTCAAAAAGATTTTCTGTATAATTTTGCACCTAACAATGATTAGTCCATTAAATTCCTGCCTATTAAAAATATGCCAGTCTTCACTTTGAGAATCAGTCATTGTTCCCCTTAGTTCAAATTCCCTAATAATTTTCCCACCTCCATTGGGGCCTCCCTATAGTGCACCTTGTTATCAGCTCTAAATTATTCAGGTGTATAATTATATTAGTGCACATTATTAAAACAAAGAGCATTTCCATTTGACTGGAGCATAGAAGGCATGAAAATAAATAGTATTTCATTTATTAATTTATTTAGAAATGAAACTCTGATGATAGCAAAGGGTCTCTTGAGAGCTGTAGATAAGATTGACTCAACTCCACGCCTACTCCCAACACACAAAGCCCCCATTAAACTCTGTAAGGAGCTCCAAAGCCCTTTTCAAGTTTCTTCTAATTCAGGAGAGCTTGCGTTCTCCTGCCAACCCCTCTCTACACCTTCTGGTTCCTATATCCAGTAACTGTGCCTTATCTCTGCTTTGTCCCACCCTCAACCCAGGTATTGTGCTCAGTCCCTTCACTATTTGACACACACTCTTAAACATGCCAGATCCAATCAGTGGTAACATTATGGTCAAGCTGCTAAGCTGATGATGATGCCTAAGCTTGAGAGCCTCTTATTCACACTGGCCCCTTCCAAGAGTCTATTCCTATTTGCTCTATTTGCAACCTTATGTTCTTTTTCAGAAGGAAGTTCTCCAAAATTGTAGAACCTCCAGGCCTCTCAGAACCTGGCTCTACTCACACCAAGAACTCCTGGATATTTGCACAGACACTTCCGCTAGCTTCAGGAATTAGGCATCACTGAATTCACCCAGTGTCTGACTCAAGCTTCTTTGTAGGCTCCCTTACTTCTCTATTTCTCTTTCATAGCCTTTTCCCCATCTTTTTCTTTCTTCTCAGGAGAGTTAAAAAAAAGTTTTTCCTATTCTAATAGTTAAAACCTTGTATTGTTTGAACGTGCCCTCTTCCCCAGCATCTCTCCATTTCCCACCCCAAGTAGATTATAAATATTGTTTCCAAACAAATTCACCACTAATTACACAAATATCTACTGAAAAGAAGCTATCAGCTGCACAGCAATATAAGGAGGGTGTAACTGTGAGAGTCAGACTAACTTCAGTCTGACCACACTAGCTATTTGACCAGGGACAAGACACAAACTTGTGGAGACTCAGTGTCTTCACCTATAAAATGAGGCAGGTGGACTCTAGATATGTATGGAACGTAAGTTCCTTCAGAACAGGACTCTGTCTTATACTCTGGCATATAGTAGGTATTCAGTTAACATCTGTTGACTGATTGGCTATAAGATAGAAATAATACCAACATCACAAAGATGTTGTAATGATTAAATGAAAAATGAGACACATACAGAAAGCCCCAAAAGTACTCAGTGACTGAACCCAGGGCCAACCCTCACTCCAGCTGAAGAGAAAGTGAATAAAGTGAAAGAACTGTAGGAGACCATTCTGCGTGGGGTGGGCCCAGCTCCCACTCGGAGATGCACAGGACCCATGCCCATGGATAGGTTCTCCCAGGGGCATCAGGCCTGCAATGTGCCTACGCCGCTTTGAGTCTTGCTCTTGCTGAAAAACTCCCTCACCCTGAATTGAGGATATTTACTGCAAAGTAATTTCCTAAAATCTATGCTAAACCTTCCAAGGATGAGTGTAACCTGTTCAACCACTTTTGCCTTTTCATTTGCAAATATCCCTCTTCTGTGATGTGATTAGCAGCATTGGCTCCTTTGTTTTCTGTAAAATGTAACCACCTAAAGCAAACCTGTGCATCTACATGAGGACCAACATGTAATGTGCCGAGAAACCCAATTAAGGCCACTCACGGCAAGGGCGAAGGCTTTTGCTTTCCTCGAGAGAAAAGCCAATCTGTCCCTTTTCCTCCACCGGACTCAGTAGTCCATGTGAATGTCTCGTTTCATCCATAATGATGCGGACACTGAGGGCCGGTGTCTGCATCAAAGATTCTCTAGAAGAGATGTAAAGATTTTAGAGATGAAGGCTGTATTTTGCCTTCAAATCTCTTTAACAACAAAATGATGTCTACCACCTAAGAAACCCTGAGATAATTCATCATCATCACCTGAAATATCAATTGGGAGGTCTAAACTTAACTGAAACTAGGCAACACAATAGAAAAACTAAGTTTATCATTTTGAAACAAAGACCCCCCATAAAGCTTGGTATCCAAATAATAGTATTCTTTTCTGAATTTGTAAAAAAAAAAAAAAGATTTAACAGATTTCTTTCTATTGAAAGCATAGCAACACACACACATTCAGTAGAAAACTTCCTGCAGCTGTTTTTATCTCCCAGTGGTGCAATATGATTTATCTTTGGAGGAAGTCTGCTATTTAACTTGGGAAACATTTTAATGAGACTTTCGGCTATGCTTATGAAAGGGCTGCAGTGGCCTAGAGGGAGAAGTTGAACCAGAAGAGCTAAATTTCCCAGTAGAATGGACTGGGGACAACAATGGTTATGATGTTAATTTGGGGCCTACTCTGCAGGTACCAGAAGCAGGAGACTTAGCCTTCAGGTTTTAAGCAGAAAAGACACAAGGAAGGTGACTTTAACTGAAGCCATAAGTAGGCCCTAGCAGCACAGAGTTAGCCTGAGGTTTAAGAAGGGAGATGGCTACTCTGGGTTCCTGTAATATGCCATCACTGGCTTGGGGAGCAGAAATGTCCCAGATCTTTTTTGGTTTTCCCATTCTTTGTATCTTTCTTGGTCCCTGGAGGCCTTTAGTTCAGGGTGTTACACATCACAAGGGTAAGGAAGACAAAGAAGGACAACTACAGAACATTTCTATGAGACGCCAAGAGGTAACCTAAACACAGCTTCTCAAACTTTAATGTGAGTGCAAAACATGGGGAGATCGCTGAATGAACACTGTGATTCAGAAGGTTGGGGTGGGGCCTGGAAGTACGTACCTGCTGGTGGGGGTGGGGCACATGGAATAACAAGAATCTATAGAATTGCGTTGGGAGCAGCAGCTCAGATGTACAGGGGCAGGGGCTGGGTTATGGAGACCGTGACGAAGAAGACCAGAACATGAAAGCCATCTCCAGGAATCATCAGATAGTCACTAGGGAATTTAATTTCCTACATAAGGTTGAAAACCTGGCACTCGGGTTACATAGTCTTTTTCAAATTTTTTTTAAAACTTCAGTGCCTCCTACTGCTTATCTGTGGGCAAATTAGCAGAATCAAAAAGCAAAAGGCAGCAAACATATATTGATAGAAAAAATACACTTAATTTTATAGCTTGGGTTATTGTCATACTGAACGATCATAGTTTTGTAATATATACATATAAAACAGTCATATTTCCTGACTTTGAAATTATTTGTAGCTTGTCTGATGGAATCAAGTATATCACTATATCAATGTGTTCTATAAATAGCATCAAAATTCCCAAATACTCTGCACCCTGAAGGCACCATAGCATTTTAGGTCACAGTGGGTATTTACATTCCTAGGGACTAGGGAGCTTTAATGTTTTTTCGCAATTTCTTCTGAGAGTCTGGGCACAATATGCATTGATAATTATAAAAACTATAATATGTTCAGTGTGGGTTTATTTGAGTAACATAACTTAGAGGTTTAAAATTTCACCTAACATAGATCTCTCCTATCAGAAATTTATCGCTGTCTTCACAGAGGAAAAGTACCTTGATATACCAATACCACAGAAAACCACTGGCTTTCTACCCCATTGGCACTGCTCCGGCGACCAGTCCCAAGCCTGCCTGAGGCAGGAACCAAAAAATTAGAGTTTTCAAAAATCAGGTATGTAATTTGTTGTTTGCTATGCAATTGACTATTTTCTATACAAATATAAGCTAGTGGACCAACTGCTCATCATTAAATTGACATATTTTGGATGAGATTAACCAGTTTAGATAAAAACAGAATCTTAGTTGGCAAAACTCTTAAAGGTTATCTAATTCAAGCACTGAGCTGATGTGACAGTGCCAAGGAGCCTATGGTCAATCACTTCCAATAATGAGCGCTGTAGTCCATTTGGGGGGCAGTTCGCACTATTAGGAGGCTTTCCTAAGTGAAACCAAAACCTGACTTCCTGTGTTTTCTATGCATTGATTCAATTTCTATGCGTTACGGACCTTTGAAACAACTTAATCTCTCTTTCACATGACAGCATTTCAGATATTTCAAAATACTATCATATTGGATTGGCCAAAAAGTCCATTTAGGGTTTTTTTTTTGTTTTGTTTCTGTAAAATAAATGGGAAGTGGAAGATGGCAGGGAAATAGGTGGGAGTTGGGCCCACTGGCTCTTGCACCGCCCTGGCACACTTAGCGGGTTTTATGAAGGACAAAGCCAACAGCCAATAGAGTCATAGCTGATAGGAAGTTTGGAAGCCAAAGTATGCAAAGGGCACTTCAAAACGCGGTAAGGAGGTTTTCTAAGTGGCGGGAGAAAATCCACAGAGAGGGAAAGTCTCCAGACAGGGCAAGTCCCTGGAAGTGGCGCCAGAAACCGCAGCCTGCCGCAGGGGAAGAGGAGAACCGGGTCAGTGATAGCAGCCTTGCCGCAACCTCCCCTCCCAGGGCAGGCAAACCACAGACTGCCAGGAGACACCTGAATGTCTGACAGGAGAGGCTTGAACTCACAAAGTCCCCACAGGGGAGAAAAGGCGTGCAGGCACACGCAGCGGGCGGCGCACACAAGCCAGGGCAGCAGTGGCCGCCGGGGCAATACCAGCGACAGGGTGTGGGTTGCGGCTGTACTTGGAGCTGGGAGAAGAGATGGGCCACAATTGGCCGTGTCTGAAATAGACTCCGGACTCGCCAGAGAGTTTGAGTGTGTGGAGAGTGGGCAGTGGCTCCGAGTGGCAGCGGCACCCAAAGAGGCTTTTTTCAAAAGCAGAACTGAGGCGCACTGGAAAGGGAGCTTGCTCACACAGGTGCCGGGACACCAAGGAGGGGGGTTGTGGGCGCGATTTGCTCCCACTCAGTGTGTCTCATGGGTTGATCAAAGGGGTACACAGTGCAGGGTGGAGAGTGTGGGCCAAAAACTGGGTGCTTGTGATTAATGTAACCCAGACTGAGCCCCCTTCCTGCCGAACCGGAAAGGAAAATGGAGCCCAACACTCGACCACCTGCAGGAGCCAGGAAGATTTGCAATACCAGTTGTGCAGGTTTCCAACAGCAGGGGGCGCTTTTTTTTCTTTTTGTTCTGTTTTTCTTTTCCAGCAGTAAGATAGCAAGACTTGGAGCTGAGACAAAACCAGGGACAGATCCAGAAAGAAGTCACAAGGCGAACACCAACAGCTGAGACAAATTTCACCTTGCTCTTCATCAGAACTTGAATGTTTCGGTTTTTTCATTTCTTTTTCTTATTTTTGTTTATTTAGGGCTTGGGGGGGTTGTTTGTTTTGTTATTCTCCCTTTCTTATTCCATTTTAATTTTTCTACTCCACTCATCTTCCAAATAACTCACTACTCTTGGTCTTTTACTTTTGATTCATTTTATTCAGATCATTTTTTAAAATCATGTTATTGTTATTCCAAAGCCCACACAGCACTCTTCCCTGGTCTTAGTCCATTTCACCATCTTCCTGAGCTTTATCACTGTGGTGGTTAACTTTATTTTCTCTCATACTATGCTGTGTGCCCATCCCTTATTCTCACTATTTCTCCTCCATCTAACCTCACATAAGCACTCTTCTTTAAGGCAGCTCATTCCGCCCCCTTATAAGAGTCTTATTTCTTTTCCACCTTTTATAAACAGTGACTAGTTGGGGGAGAAAAACCACAATCATTGCTGTACTTTCCCCACAGAACTCATACCTGTTCACTTTTTGTTTGAATTTTAAATCCTATAGAATACTCTCCCTCTGTCTTTTTTCATTTCACCTTCCCCCTGCCCCTGATCAGGTAAGTGAGGAATTTTATTTCTCTGTTTTTCTCCCCTCTCTCATCCTGAGCTTTACTCCTAACTCTTATCAGTTTGCTTTCCCCATCCTCTCAAAATCATTTTTCTCTACAGTAGACATCTCATATTCACTTTTCACTTTCCTACCATATTCTTATTCCCATTCCACCTTTATTAAGCTTCATTCAGCTGTCATTGCTATCTACCCTGCTGTGGTATTTCAGCAATTTTGCTCACATTGGTCCAATACCTTTCCAATTTTACTTCAAACCTCATAGTACTCATCCCTTTTCTTACCCCATTGTCCCCATCGCCCTTTCATGTTTTACTTACATTTTAAATTTTGTTCTCTCCCTTTCTTTGCCTCAGTTCTACCCCTACTCTTATTAATTCTCCTCCCTCTTACCACACAATAACATTTTCCCCTTTTTTAGTCATCTCATATTACCTTTGTCATATCTTATAATATCTGTAATTTCTCTTCACCTTTATTAATCTTTGTTCAATTGCGGTTGAGATTGCTGATGTGGTGAGGGGTTCTTTTTGCTGATGTAGGTTTGGGTGTCTGGTGATACTGCATTGTTAATGAACACCTGTATGACAGCATACAAAACAAGTGGGAGTTGTGACACCAGTAAGCCCATTGGAGGGGAGAACCCACCAACAAAGCAGCCACCAACAAATAAAGCCCAAGTACAACAAACAGAAGAAAGGGCAACCCTAGATCATACAGACAAGGAGATCAAAGAGACTGCACCACTAAGTCCCACAGAACTCCTACCACAGAAGTCCACAAAGACAGCTGGCAAAGCAGAGCATCCTGAAACAGAAAACAAAAAACAGAGTCACCTAAAATGGGGAGAAAAAGAAAGAGCCCCCAACCAAAAGGAATGGAAGAATCCCCAGTAAAAGAGCTAAATGAAATTGAGGCAGGCAAACTATCAGACATAGAATTCCAAAATATGGTTGTAAGGATACTCAAGGAACTCAATGACAACCACAAGTAATTGAGTGAGAACTACAACACCATGAAAAAGTAAATAGAAACTATAAACAAGAACCAGGAAGAAATGAAGAATATAAAATAAATATCTGAAGTGAAAAACAGTCTGGAAGGAATTACAAGCAGGCTGGATGAAAGAGAAGACCAAGTTAGTGAGCTGGAAGATGAGGTAGAAATTAAAAAAAAAAAAAAACATACTGGAAGGAATTACAAGCAGGCTGGATGAAGCAGAGGACCAAATTAGTGAGCTGGAAGATGAGGTTAAAAAGAAATATCCAAGCATATTTAGTATCCAAGCATACAAGAGCAGCAGCATGAAAAAAGACTCAAAAACTATGGGGATAGCTTAAGGGAACTTCAGGACAACATGGAACACAACAACATTCGAATCATAAGGCTACCAGAAGGAGGGGAAAAAAAGGAGCAAGGGATAGAAAACCTGTTTGAAAAAATAATGGCAGAAAACTTTCCAAACCTGGAGAAGGGAAAAGCCATGGAAGTTCAGGAAGCACAGAGGGTCCCAATCAAGATAAACCCAAAAAGGCCTACTCCACGACACATCACAATTAAAATGCCAAACCTTAAAGACAAAGAGAGAATCTTGAAGGCAGAAAAGGAGAAACAGAGAGTGCCATACAAGGGACCTCTGATAAGGCTAGCAGCTGACTTCTCAACAGAAACACTGCAAGCCAGAAGGGAATCGCAAGAAATATCCCAAGTAATGAAAAGCAAAGACCTGCAACCAAGACTACTCTACCCAGAGAGGCTGTCATTCAAAATGAAAAGCAAAATAAGGAGTTTCCCAGACAAAAGAAGGCTAAAAGAATACGCCTCTACCAAACCAGCATAGCAAGATATGCTAAAGGGACTGCTTTAGGAAGATGAAGAAAAAGAGTAAGAGGAACACAGGTACAAAAGGGAAAATGACAATGAATAAGTACCTATCAATAACAACCATAAATGTAAATATATTAAGTGTCCAATCAAAAGACATATGGTAGATGAATGGATAAGAAAACATGATCCACGCATATGCTACCTACAAGAGACTCACCTCAGAATAAAAGACCTACACAGGCTGAAAGTGAAGGGTTAGAAAAAGTATTCCAAGCAAATGCACAGAAAAAAAAAGCTGAGCTGGGGTAGCAATATTTATATCAGACAAAATAGACTTCAAAACAAAGCCCCCCCCCCAAAAAAAAACACAAAGGCACTTCATAATACTCAAGGGAAGAATCCATCAAAAATGCATAAACATTGTAAACATATGCACTCAACATAGGAGCACCCAAATATATAAGGAAAATCTTGGAGGACTTCAAGAAAGATATAGACAGCTACACACTTATACTAGGGGATTAACACCCCATTATCAACAATGGATAGATCTAAATATCAACAAGGATATCATGGCACTGAATAACACATTAGATCAAATGGACTTAACTGGTATATATAGAACCTTTCATCCCAAAGAAGCAAAATACACATTCTTTTTAAATACACATGGGACATTTTCAAAGATAGATAACATGATAAGACACAAAACAAGCCTCAACAAATTTAAGAAAACTGAAATTATGTCAAGCATTTTCTCAGACCACAAGGTTGGGCTTGAAATTAGAAACCAATCTCAAGCAAAAAATTCAAAAACATTCAAACTCATGGAGACTGAATAGCATTCTATTAAACAATGAATGGGTTAAGAATGAGATGAAGGAAGAAACCAAAAAGTTTCCAGAAACAAATGAAAATGAACACATAACAGTCCAAAATCCATGGGACACGGCAAAGGCAGTCTTGAGAAGGAAGTTCATAACAATATAGGCCTACCTAAAAAAGACAGAGACATTTCAAATAAACAACCTAACCCTATACTTACAAAAACTGGAGGAACAACAACAAACAAAGCCCAGAGTGAGTAGAAGGAAGGAAATAATCAAGATCAGAGCAGAGTTCAATTCATAGAGACTAAAAGAACAATTCAAAGGATCAATAAATCCAGGAGCTGGCTCATTGAAAAAATAAACAAAATGGACAAGACTTTAACCAGATTCATCAAGAAAAAAAGGGAGAGGACGTGAATAAACACAATCAGAAATGAAAGAGGAGAAATTACAACTCATACCACAGAATACAAAGGATCGTAAGAAGTTTCTACGAAGAACTGTATGCCAAGAAATTTGACAACCTGGGTGAACTGAACAAATTTCTAGAAAAATATAATGTTCCAAAACTGAATCAAGAGGAAGCAGAATGCCTGAACAGACCAATAACACCTGGCAAAATCGAAGCAGTAATAAAAAAATACTCCCATCACACAAAAGCCCTGACCTGGATGGTTTCACAGGAAATTTTTAGAAAACACTTAAGGAAGAGCTTACCCCTATTCTTCATAGACTATTCCAAAAAATTCAAGAAGAAGGAAGACTTCTAAACCCTTTTTATGAGGCCAGTATCATCCTAATTCCACAACTAGATAAAGACAGAAAAAAAAAGAAAAGTACAGGCCAATATCACTGATGAACATAGATGCTACAATCCTCAACAAAATATTGGCAAACCACATCCAGCAATACGTTAAAAATATCATATACATCATGATCAAGTGGGATTCATCCCAGGGATGCAAGGATGTTACAATATTCGCAAATCAATAAACATAATACATCACATAAACAAAACGAAAGACAAAAATCACATAATTATATCAAAGAGTTTGGGGAAAACATTTGATAAGGTACAACACCCATTTATGATCAAAAGACTCAGCAAAATGGGATGAGAGGGAGCATACTTCAACATAATAAAGGTGATATATAAGAAACCTACAGCCAACATCATACTCAATGGGTAAAAACTAAAAGCTTTCCCACTAAGATCAGAAACAAGACAAGGATGTCCACTTTCAGTACTTCTTATCAACATAGTATTGGAAGTCCTACCCACAGTGATCAGACAAGAAAAAGAAATAAAAGGCATCCAAATTGGAAAGGAGGAAGCAGAACTGTCATTGTTTGCAAATGATATCATAGTATACATAGAAAGCCCTATAGACTCCACCAAAAAAAATTACTTGACCTAGTAAGTGAATTTAGCAAAGCAGCAGGATACAAAGTCAATATTCAGAAACAGAAGGCACTTTTGTACACCAACAATGAAATATCAAAAAGAGAAATCAGGGGAGGAAAAATCCCATTTGCTATAACAACAAGAAAAATAAAGTACCTAGGAATAAACCTAACTGAAAAGGTAAAAGACCTGTACTCAGAAAACTACAGAACACTAAAGGAAGAAATTAAGGAATACACAAATAAATGGAATCATACACTGTGTTCATGATTGGAAGTAGTAACATCATCAAAATGTCCATACTACCCAAAGCAATTTATAGACTCAATGCAATCCCTATTAAAATACTAATGACATATTTCACATATATAGAATAAATGTTTCAAAAATTTATATGGAACTGTAAATGACGCCCAATAGCCACAGCAATTATAAGAAAAAAGAACAAAGTAGGAGGGATTACCATACCTGACATGAAACTATATTACAAGGCCACAGTAATCAAAACAGTCTGGTACTGGCATAAGAACTGACACATAGATCAGTGAAACAGATTAGAAAGCCCAGAAATAAACCCAACTCTCTATGGTCAATTAATATCTGACAAAGTGGGCAGCAACATAAGATGGAGTAAAAATATCCTCTTCAACAAATGGTGTTGGGAGATCTGGACAGCTACATTTAAAAAAATGAACTTACATGTTCATTTTTACTTACCAACTTACACCATAAACTCAAGATGGATAAAAGACTTAAATATAGGTCATGATACCATAAAAGTTCTAGAATAGAACATAGGCAGGAAAATCTCAGATATTCCACACAGCAATATTTTCATCTATATGTTCCCTAGAGCAAGAGACATAAGGAAAGAATAAACAAATGGGACTTCATCAAAATAAAAACCTTCTGCATGGCTAAAGAAAACATCAGCAAAATGAAAAGGGAACCAACTGTATGGGAAAATATGTTAGCCAATGATGCCTTGGACAAGGGATTGATCTCCAAAATATATAAAGAACTCATACAACTCCACACCAGGAAGATAAACAACCCAATATAAAAATGGGCAAAGGACCTGAATAGACACTTCTCCAAGAAGGAAATACACAGGGCCCAGAGACATATGAAAGGATGCTCAGCATCACTAGCATCAGAGAGATGAAAATTAAAACCACAGTAAGATACAACTTCACACGAGTCAGAATGGCCATCACAAACAAATCAACAAACAACAAGTGTTAGCGAGGATGTGGGGAAAAGGGAACCCTAGTGCACTGTTGGTGGGAATGCAGACTGGTACAGCCACCGTGGAAAACAGTATGGAATTTCCTCAAAAAAAATAAAAATGAAACTGCCTTTTGACCCAGCACTTCCACTGCTGAGATTATACCCTAAGAATTCTAAAACACCAATTCAAAAGAACCTATGCACCCCAATGTTCATAGAAGCTCTATTTACAATAGCCAAGTGCTGGAAACAGCCTAAGTGCCCATCAGTAAATGAGTGGATCAAAAGACTGTGGTACATTTACACAAAGGAACACCATGCAGCAAAGAGAAGGAAGGAATATCTACCCTTCACAACAGCCTGGATGGGACTGGAGAGCATTATGCTAAATGAAATAAGCCAGGAGGTGAAAAACAAATACCATATGATTTCACCGATATGTGAGACCTAAAAAACAAAACAAACAAGCAAGAAAAATAGAACCAGATACTTGGAAATAAAGAACAAACTGACAGTAACCAGAGGGAAGACGGGGGAGGATAACAGTGATAGAAGGGCAAGGGTTGAGTCAAGGAACATGTATAAAAGACCCATGAACAAATCCAACAGCAGGGGGAGGATTGAATGTGGTAGGTGGGGCATGGGCAGGGCAGGGGAGAGTAATGGGGGGAGGGGGGTAATGGGGACAACTGTAATTGAACAACAATAAAAAAGACACGTTTTTTATTTTCACCAATGACTTTATTGATTTGGATATTTTGAAAATGCAGACTATCTCCTGCTGAGACAGGAGTAGTGTGTAGTGTATAGAGGTCAGGGGTGCTACTAAACATCTTCCAGTGCATAAAACAGCCCCACGGCAAAGAATTATTTGGCCAAAATGTCAATAGTACCAAGAAACTTCATAAATCACTTTTGATACATTGGAATGGTTATGACACCTTCTCCACACACTGCACAAATCTTTTTTTGCATATCAGTTATGTTTTTATGTTTCTTGAAATAATAAAGTATAATATGCCAAGTGTTGCTTATTTTCTTGTATCTTCAGTATAAAAATGGCTGCACAAAAACTCAATTTTGATAAGATTTTTAATGCACGTTGATATGACAGCTGTCCCAATAAAACCTAACAAATTGTTTTGAATGACATTAAAGACAACTAAGAACTACTGGAGCCACCGTACAGAAAAAAACTAAACAAACTTCTTAGCCAACCCAATATTTTTTCTGATCCATAGTTTTTCTCTTATTTTATAATAGTTCCTTTGAAGGTTATTGAACTGAGTCTCAAATGGCACTATATTAAGTACTTTGTAATCCTAGTAGTATCTATAGCCTTTACTATGGGATGGGTAAAGTAATTCCAGACACTGGGTCCACTGGTTAACAGCTGTGTGTAGTGGGGGGCGGGGGGGATGGGGGGGGGAAGACTCCATCATAAATGAGTTCTACCATATTTTTGGACCATAAGACGCACCTAGGTTTTAGAATAGTAAAATAGGAAAAAATTTTGAAGCAAAAAATGTGGTAAAATATTTAATAACATAAATAGCAGTATTTCACCAATGTAAGTGTAAACAGAACTCAGCAGTAGCATTAACAACCATTATTCCTACCAAATGGGAGGGGGGGGGTGCATCTTATAGTCTGAAAATATGGTATATGCAAACTCCGAGCTTAAGAAAGTCAAATAGACTTCTTTGTTGCAGAAATTCTCAGTCTTTAATATGCCAGTACATATTGTGAAACTCCAAGAAGAGACAATAATGTTAAGTATTTCCCAAGCACACAACTATGACTTTTTAAAAAATAACATTTGAAATGTACAGTGACTTTCAAGTTGAACAGTTCTGAGTCCCACACTGAACATTTTCTCTTGCTTTGTGACCTTGGGGAAATTTCTTAACATCCAGAGACTCATGTTTCCACTTTTGTACCATTGGGATAATAATGCCTATCTCCAAGGTTGTTGGAAGAACTAGAGATATGGTAGATAGCACACCTTACACAGTGTCTAGACCAATGCCAGTGTTCATAAATGGTGGCAATTTTTATAATTCTACATGTCCCAGTGAATTACAAGTTCTTTCCAAATTACTCATATCAAGTACAACTATTTCCAAATGTGTAGAATAAAGACAATTCTTCTGAATGCTTGCATTATATTCTTGTTTCATACTTCCTTAAAGGAAAAACACACCCAAATATCTCCACCTCCTCAAAGCAATAAAATAAACACAAGCTGCAAAGCATGCTGGGACTGATAGATAGGAAAGAGGAGGAAATTTAGGAAGCCTTTGAGGGCTATGTATGTTGGATTGGTACCGGAAGTTGCCTCCCTGACTGCAGTATCAACCCACTCTTTGGAAATGACAAACAAAATAGAGTTGTCAAGTTTTACAAGCACAGATAAATGCTTCCCAAACTCTCTGCAAATTATAGTAACTTATTTTAAAATGGATGCTGTTGTTCTTGGGGTGAGTAAAAATTAGAGTTGAGGCATGAAAACCTGGTGGATCAATCTTAGCAATAAATAATAACTACCTTATTGGTATATAAGTATTAAAATACTATGTATACAATGCTGAGAACTGAAGAAATCAACTGTTGTCACAATTATTATTATCATCACCATCAGAGAAGAGGAGAAGCACCCACGTTGTGGAAGGAAGCGGAGAGGTAGAGCCTTGACCCCACAGTGCGGTGAGGCAGAGCCACCCAGGGTGGAAAAAGTCCTGGCTGGGCATCAGTTGCAGAGCTGACTCCTGTTTGACTGTGTGACTTTGAACAATTGATCTCTTTTTTTTTGTCTATGAGGTCCTCAGTTTCCTCACTTGTGACACAACCTCGGTGAATCTTTCCAGCTCTAACATTCTGACAATGGAATCATGTGTGACCGAGTACCAATTGTGAAGGCAATGATGGGCATATTTGGGATCGGGGAGGGAAATATCGAGGACAGAAGAAGGAAGAAAACCCAGCATGGCTTGCTATGGGCTGCTCCTCAGGTCTGGAGCTCCAAGTGGGAAAGAGGAGATGCAGGGAAGACCTGCCCAAAGCAAAAACCCCCTCACAGGCTGTGCTCTTGGGCACTAGTGTGGATCATGGTGCACAAGTTGGTAGCAGTGTGTTTGAGTCTGTGTGAGTTTTCCTGGTCTTAGCCAGGAGAGGCAGGTTCCGTATTAGGACAGTGAGGAACGGAAGCACACACTTTGTAGTGACAGAACCCAGTCCCTATAGGGTTGCCAGATAAAATGCATGATACCCAGTAAAACTTGAATGTCAAATAAACAATGCCTTTTTTAGTATAAATATATCCCAAATATTGCATAGGGTTTACTTATACTAAACATTTTTCACGGTTTATTAAAATTTAACTAGGCAACTTGTCATTTTGTTTTCTAAATTTGGGAGTCCTGAGTCCCAGGGTCAGCTGCGCATAAACCAACACAGTAAGTACAGGGTTGTTTCATACAGCAGACTGGGAGAAATGAATCTCACCGCTGGAAATTCTGTGGGGGACCAGCTCCTGGCGTATACACTTGACCTGAACCCCCAGAAGCACCACCTTTATTCAATGACTTGTCAGGGTCAGAGCATCCCTATGTGGCATTCGAAGTCATGTGCTAAAGTAAAAAGTCATTTTTCTTCTCTGCTCATGTGAACAGCATAGTTAATAAATGAGTAAATGTTTTGGCATCCAACTGATCTGGATCTAAATCCCAGATTGTTGGTGACTCAGTCTGTGGCCTTAACCAAGATACATGCCTTGTGCAAACCTCCACTCCCATGTGTATAAAAGGGGGACAATAGTTCCCACTTCATCTGGCATTCCTAATGAGATCAGCATTGATGTATTCAGTGCACAATAGGTAGTAAGCACTCAGCAAAGGTCACTGAGATGATTTTGTGTTTTTATGTATTGATATTAATTTACTCATTTTGTCAGAATTTGACAGAATAGAAAGAATGCACCTATTTGTGCCCCTACTTGTTCACAAAAGAAATGATGTAGATAAGAAATACATGCCATGTTCAGGAAGGGAAATTTTCAAGGGCAGGTGATGAGGTTAAGGAAGCAAATGTGGTCATGAACATGGCATTGAGAATTTCCCACTGAGCAACTTGCTTCTACCTTTGGTGACAGTAAGGAAATACCTGGATTTCCAAACCAGCTTGCAGGAATAAAAGGGGAGAAAAGCTAGTGTGCACTCATTTCTCCCTTGATTCTTTTGGGGAAAGACCACCTTCTACTTTCTGACTTTTAGAGTAAAAACAGTTTATGAATTTGGTAGGTGCTGCTTCATTGTCCTCCATTACCCTGACAACTGTAGTATGAACCTCTATCCATAAACTCAAAATGAAAAAAAAAAAAAAAAAAAAAAAGGCCCGTTCTGCTGACTGCTAGAAATGTAATCCTGGTCACTTCAGAGTTTTGTCCCTGCCCCTTCACACCCAACAGCCGCATCTAAACTGCATCCAGGGGTCCTAAAATGTGCCAAGGGAAGGTGTGGGCAGTGGTGAAGGAGACATCTTCAGGCTCTGTACATGCTGGCCCCTCTGAGAGTCCTCATCTTGCTGCTCTGCAGGCCTTGGTCTACTTCAGCTGTTTGCTCAAAAGGTTATAAAACTACAGAGCATAGCAAAGAAGCAATTTCATGTTAATTGAATATTGATAAAGGAGGAGGGGAAAAGTTAAAATTGAGTTAATTAGGTGCTTAGTTGCTAAGGTAACTTTTTTTCCCCAGTTGGAAAGAAATTGTCTCAGGATTAGAGCCAGCCTTTACAGAAAGAGATAGACTCTCAGCTTATCTCTCTTAGTCTTCAAAAAATGCACAATGATCAAAGCAAGGTGGGAAAGAGTCTCCAGGAGGAAGAGGCCATATAGAGCTTCCCAGGGCAGGATGATGTCAGCCCCGAGGAAACCGAAGAGCTTGCTTTCAGGAGACAGCCAGCTAATGAGTGACAGCAGAGCACACTGGCGGAGTGAGGACACCACTGGCCCCTGAGCCTGGGCGAACTCAAGCTGCCAGAGAAAAGGCTGCAAGTATTGTTAATACTCAGTTTACAAGTGCCTCCCAAGAAGGCTGAGGGGAAATGCCAAGAAATTTTATAGGTGAGAGAAAGTAGAGGTTGTCAAGAGGACAGAAAGGGAAGTAAAATTATATGAGGTTGAAAGGATGTTTGTAAGGTTAAAGGAAATACTAATTCGCTCTCCTTTTCTTTTAAACAAAAAGTATATATTTATTCTTGATCTCTGCTGCAATAAAATAAACAGTAATTAAAGATCACTAATTACTCACTCTGTGATTTTAGTGATATATTTTATGGAAAAATTGAAATTTGCTGAATCATGCGCCATTTCTGTCCCCTCAGTAAATCTGGTCTGAAAGACTCCATTCCCTGGGCCTTTTTACCAATCAGCAGGTTCCTCTGTCATTGTTTGATGATAGCTACCAAAGTTATAGTTAATGGGGCTAAAAGGCAACGGTCCACCTTGTATTTTAGGGCCTGTTTCGGAAGCCCTAAAACCCCAGAATCCTCCCCCAGCATGAGAAGGGGAGACCAGACTAGACAAGATTCAGTCACTGAACATAGTGTTAGCTACCCTCTAGGACCCTCTCTATCCAACCACCTGCTCGATGTCTCTCTCGGATAACTTAATATCATTCAAGGAAACTGCTCTGACAACCTTCCCTCCCCAAACTGGGTCGTCCCCCAGGGCTCCCTCTCTCAGTGGCGTCTTCAGCAGCCTCCCCAGGCCAGGACCATCCACATCATCCTTGGCAAGGTCCTCGCCATGGGCTAACAACCCCCAATTTCTATTTTGTCTTATCCTCCAAATATTTTTTTTGAAATCTTCCCTCTTCTTTGGATCTCCAGCACTATATCCCCACAGTCACCTCTCACCTACCAGAGCATCCTGTGTGACCCATGCACCCTCCTCCATCTGCATCGTCCCCATCTGGTCACAACATTCCAGCTGGTATAATGAGTGTGACATGTAAATCAGATGAGATCACCCTTTGCTTAAACCCTTCAAAGGCTTCCTGGTTCTATTAGAATAAAGATTCAAAGAGCCAAAGTCAATCTCCAGGCCCTGCAAGGTCTGCTAATGGCTAACCTCTTGTGCATTAGTCATCCTTATCACACCCCTCTGCTCTCTCCCCGCACTTAGGTACTGCATGCTTCCTTCTCTGGAGCATTTGCATGTGCTGAGTGCTCTGCCCAAACAGCTCTTCTCTCTCCTCTGTGTCTTCTTAATACTTGCCCAGCCCAAGCACACTTCACCCAGACCCCGACCAGGTCTATAACCCCCACTGAGGGAGACATTGGAGTACCCTACCTCTCTCCAGGGAGTAGCCCTTCTCCCTGTGCTAGTTCCCCTAATAATTTGACTCAATGTCTATCTGCCTGCTTGAGTGAAGCCTCAGGCTCTGGGTTGTACCATTTCCCCACAAAAAAAGATAAATTAACGTCCTAATGCCCCAGTACCTGTAAATGTGGCCTTATTTGAGACTAGGGTCTTTGCAGATTTAAGCAAGTTAAGACAAGGTCATAGAGTTGGCCTTAATCCAATTTGCATAGAGACACCAACACATGAGGAGAATCCTGTGAGGGCAGCCACAGAGGAAGGACAACATGTGGAGATGGAGACAGAGATTGGAGCTATGCTGCCAGAAGCCCAGGGAACATCTGGGGCTACTGGAAAAGGCCAAAAAAGCGGGGAGGGGCTCTTCCCTAGAGACCATGGAGGGAACATGGCTCTGAAAACACCTCGATTTTGGACTTCTAGCCTCCGGAAATGTGAGAGAATACATTTCTATTGTTTTAAGCCACCCAGTTTGTAGGGCTTTGTTATCACACCCTAGGAAATGAATGCGGACTATAAGCCACACAAGGGCCGCGATCTGACGTATTTTTACACACCAGTGCCTTCGAACCTCCAGCACAATGCCTACTTATATAATCCCTTTCTATAGCATTCATCTTCAAATAGAGAAGGCTTTCACAATTACCTGGGAAGCCTTTTTGAAGTATTCTTGCCCACCCACAATGTCCAGAGTTCACTCACATAGCTTTGCAATATTTTAGTAAAAGAAAGAATTGTTCCCTCCCATACAAGGTTTCTGCAGCCAGGATCACCTGAGTCATTCGGGCAGAACTCCTTTCTTCCCCTAAATTATCTGAGTAATTGCATAATTGCTTGATTTGGGTTGCACAGATATTTAGCTCTACACGTAGGTGTGGTAATTGGTTAGTGGCCAGAGAATACAAAACGCATGGCTCCAAAGCATGTGCTTACCAAAAGAAGTCTGTTTAAATCAAACAGAAATTCAGCCTGCAGATCTCATTAGAAACAGCTCTAAACAATCAGTTACTGAGTGCTGAGCACCAAGAGAGAGAAGATGATGCCGTCTGTGTCTTTATATCTAGTCAGAGAGAGAAAACACAGGAGTAGCCAACACAGGAACACACCCGGGTCCACAGGGGCCAAGTTTGTGTCACAGAGCAGAAGTCCTATAATTGAGTTTAGAAGATAGGACAACTAGAGACATCCACCATACATTGGGGGGGAGCAAATTATGCTACAGTATTTTAGTATGAGCCTCTTACGTAAATAAAATTTAAAATAGAAAGAAAACAAACTCCAATACATGTGTATGTATGTTTATACAATCACAAAAAATTAGAAAAATACATGATGGCATATGGGAGAATGAACAAGCAACTTAAGAAGACCTAATTGTTACCTTATATGTTTCATTTGGATTGTTAAAATGAGAAGCAATTCACTTTCTAATTCAAGTGACTGGAATTTAAAAGCCACCACTAACAAAAAAAAGTAAAACAAGATTTTTTTTTCAGTATTTTTCTTCACACCCACACCACAATGAGAGTGATGATTTTGAATCTGCCAATCCTTCTATTGTTTTCTCAGGTAAGAATGACACAGTTGAGGGGAAAGCCCTCGCTGTCTCTCTGCAAACAGGCAAGTTTCAGCACACGGCTGCAAAGAAACCAGTGATTTGGGTTCCATCACCACCACCCCCAAAAATAAACACATAAATAATACATTTGGTGTCAAAAGAAAATCCTATCGCCCTGATTCAGAGCCTTGCATTCAGCAGAAGGCTGACACTGTGCAATATTGAGGTGGTTGGTAAGGGTGACTGAAGTCTTAATGCCTCTGATAATGCCAAGTGTGAGGAATTAGTCAGAACTGGGCTTGCAAGCAGCAGCATTTTCCTGATTTATTGAATTTCTCTTAAGGTCATTGGTTTATGATTTGACATTTTTAAAATGCACTGCAAAAAATAGATGTCTATTTTCCTTTACAGGAACTGAATAGTTTTCTAAATGCATTTTTTAAGAAGAGAAAATCAGTACAAATAGCCACTGCCAGCATACCCCATGTCTAACCTAATCACATGAACTCCAGCCCAGATAAGCAGCTTTCTGAATGCTATTGGTAGAAATACAGTTTTCAGAAGGAGACCATCCTTGGGTCAGAAAGTTGGTGTTATTAGCTTGCAACATTATTTCTACCATATACTTTTACTGCTGGGACTATTATTTCAATGCAGGTGTACAGAAAATTTAGAGTTAGCCTAATCAGTCATCTCACTCAGAGGCCTTCAGATGCATTTTTTTTTTTCTTATTCTAAGGTGCCTGTGTGGCATTCACATTCTTCCTTAGAAGTGAGAGTCACAGATAGAAAATACAAGAGTTAATCCCAAAAAGCTGCTGAGTGCTGCCTCCAGAAGGCCAGCTCTCTGCCAGGAATTGCTGATGGAGGACCCTGTTCCTCCCCAACAAAGTGGGAAAGTAATGCAGCATCTCATGTAAAAGTCATACAGGAAGTCAGAAAACACGGCCAAAGTCACCCCTCCTGACTCCCAGTAAGAACTCCCCTAGACTATGTTGCCTTCTAAAGTGTATTAATGTATTTACTATTTAAATAAATACATATTAGGGGCCCCTCATGCACAGGGTATTGTTCCAAACTCTGGGGCCATGACAGTGCATGAGCAGACATTGTGGGTCTCTTCACGAAACCTGGTGTCTTGTCAACAGGAAAGAGGCAATGACAGAGCAATGATACATCAGGTGACATGGAGAATGGACAGGGTCCATGAAAACCAGATTGGGGGATGTCAGCAATCTGAACTTTGGATAAAAGTATACACAATGTTGAGGAAGAGAAACTGAAGAGGGAGGAGAAGTTTCCAGAGAGCGGGATGCAAATATGTGGTATGATGATCCAAAAGTCAGAGAGCCTGGAGCCCCAAGTAAGTGTGAGGGCTCTGGTATGAGTAGAACAAAGGTTGTGGGAGAAAAATAAATAGTGAGACACAAGGCTGATGAGGTAAGAAAGATGTGGGGTGGTTTCTGGACTGTTTCTGGAATTCTGCCTAAAGACAATGAGAAGCCACCTGTAAACTGTACACAGGAAAGTCACATGATCACATCTGCATTTTAGTAAGTGCCCAGGCTGCAGTGTGGACACTAGGTCAGAATGATCTGTCGTAGAAATCCAGGGGAGAGATTAAGGAATCTAGTGGGAGTGGGGGTGAAAGGAAGGGGACAGAATGAGTTGATATTTAGGAAACAGAAATGACAACTTGTCACTTGCTCAAATACGGTAGGGAAGTAAAAAGGAGCCAACCATGACTCCCACCTCCCTGCCTTGGTTATCAGAACAAAAATAGATGCCAGTCACTCATAAACGTGGGAAACCCAGGTTTACATTTATGCTAACAGGATGCCCAAGGAGAGAGTTTTAAAGTAATTATACCAGGCTTTTACCATCTGGAAAGAAAGTCTCCTTGGAGAAGAGTTTGTTGTTCTTGGAAGAGTAGCCTGGCTGTTGTGTGAAAATTAGTTTAAAAGTATCCCCGTACCCTGAGGATAAAACGTCTCCCTCTCAAAGGCTTGGGAAGAAAAGCAGTCCCCCCTTTTAATATATGGGAAAATAAACCAATTTGCCTAAGGAGCCCAGATACATTCTGAGAGACAATTACTCAGATTCTAAGCAAGACTCAAAGAAAAAAACACCACTGGACAAGGGTGGCAGACTACGCCAAGGTCTAGTGCCAAGATGAAACCCCAAGGTTTCTGGAGGAGAAATCACCAGGGACGGGGTCTTCTGGTCTTATAATCCATCCTACTGGCCCCAAAATCTGTGGGAAATGACCAGCTCCTGCACAGCATTAAGCTGAAGTTGGAAATTGCTCCTTCCTGGCCTGGGCACGGTTAACAGCTGTATATGTGAGCTGGAGCCCTGGAACTGAAGATACAGCCCACTCAAGCTTTGCAAGGCCCTGAAGCAGTGGGTGCTGCACAGGAAGGGACAAACACCACCGGGACAATGCAGAGCCAGCTTTCAACATTGACACTACGTGGTAACAAGAGCAATAGCAAAAAAGAACCCCTAAGAACCTTAGGGAATAAATCCCTTGGAAGGAGTCAATTTTGGAACAAATCAGGGTTGACAGGAGGTCCAAGAGAGATGTATTGGAATTTTTGTTTATAAAGGCAGGTGGGCATTTGAGCTACTACATAGGAAAGTTCGATATGTATTAAAAACTGGTGAAGTGGGGCACGCTGCTTATATATATGCTCTATTTGTTAACATAATGGCTCTACTTTTTAAGCAATATTTCAAATCTATAGCACAAAAAGAGAAAAAAATCAATGCCTTACATTTGTATATTGGTACGTGATTTTTCAAAGTACCTTTGTAAATGTGGGAAACATATACTTTTTTTGCCAGCTCATCATCCCGTCTCCCCTACTCTGGCTATAAAACTGCTCTGTTCGTGTGGCTTAGATGGGGCTGATCCTACCCAGAGGGCTGGATGTAATGTTTGTGTGAAGAATGGATGAATAATATGTGACCCAATTCAGTAAGACCCTCCCACATAACCTTGCTGAGTATGGGGGATACGCGTTCTCTAGGACGGCTATTTTCAACTTGTGTGCTGCAAGTATTTTTGAAAACATGCAACAGCTGACTATTCAGTCTGGGGCACTGACCTCTTTTCCCTTAGACTGTCAATTTTTATTTTAATGACAATAGCCAACACAACAATAGCCATAAGGCATGAATGAATCAAAATTATACCTAATTTTTGTCAGATCAGCAAAAAAATATATTGTTTGGTGTTCTGCAGAATTTTAGGGACTAGTTGGTTATGTATGCCAGGAGATGAAAAGGGTTGAAAATTGCTGCTCTAAAATCGTGACCTAAAAGAATAACAAAACCCTGCTATCGTGAGGGAGTCTGTGAATGTTTTTAGGATGAAAAATGCTATCATTCAGATCCCCAAAGTTTTGCAACTAGTGGATTATGATAAGAGGATAAAATGTTAACAGGAAGAGCACCGGCTGCCAGCCTAGCCAATTTCCCTGTGAGGGGATTTGACCATATGCTGGGAAAGGAAAGGGTAGGGAACAGCATTCTCCCCTGTCTTTCCAAATGCTTCTCCAGGGATAGCACTTTCTCCCCTGAGATTCTGGCCAACTGGGAAGCCAGAACTCCTGCTGGCAGCAGAGCTTCCCTTCTCATGTTTGAAAAAGAAAAGTGGAACCCAGACTAAAGGACACCAGTAAAAATAGCAGGTTTCTTGGCGGAAGACTCACCACCACTGATGTGTGTCAGAAAAGGACAATATAGCACATGAGATCACCCAGTTTCAGATTTTATTTCATTATGAAGATTTCTTTTTTCTTTTTGTTAAGGCTTCCTGTGTATATTAATGCATTAGTACCCAGCAAATAAGTGAAAATCTGCTTTCCGCAAGAATGTTTTATTGCGCAAACTGCACAGTCCACGGGAGAACCCTAGATTCATGGTGCTGCCCTCTCCTTCCAAGTACAGAAGCTCCAACAACTAATAACCCTTTTCCGTGGAAATGCACACTGAAACCTGATCACTGAAACTGCTTTGCCTCTTGCTCCAGCTGTAAAAGAACACAGATATTATGCACATACCCACCCTCCTAAGAGTGTGTAGGATATGTACTATATAAATATTCATAGTATTCATACACTTGTAGATGTAAATGTCTGCACATACATCCTGTATATAACAAATGAATACATATATTATTTAGCTGTCACTAAGCATCACACACAAACAAAAATCATTTAGTCTATACTTCCTGTCCCTAACTTGCACATTTTCTTGCTCCAAACTATCCAGTTGTCCAGATTTGCTAACAAGCAACAAATTAGTTTTTGTGTTTTGTCTTCATTTATTTTTTCATCTTTCTCCCTGAGGAGGTAGAAGTGAGCTGTAAAGTAGTTAGAAGAAAAGGAGGAATCAAGAGCCTGGATAACCCACATATTGGATAATCCCTTTGTAATTAATGTAATTCCCAGTATTGATATAGTAATCAATAAACAAATGCAACTGGCAGACAGTAGATTGTATGTTCCCTGAGCGCAGACCTACTCTTATTCATCTGCAGTCCCTAACAGGATGCTCTACACATGGTAGGCATTTAATAATAAGTATTTAGTTAAATTCCATGAGTGGTATTACCAGTCTTATTATAATACTTCATAAGTAACTTGAGTATCTCATTTGATACTGTAGCTAACTATGTCTTCCTCTCTTCTTCCCTCATCTTCCAACATCCCCATTGTCAGCAAGAATTGTATCTAAGATGGTCCTACTCATCTGTCATCCTGAGGCTTAGAGTCTCAATGATGCTTAAAATAGCATGGATAATGGAGCAAGTGTGTCTATGATTGGTCATTGACAGACTTTTTTGCATGCTCAATAATCAGCAAATAGAGGCAAACCCTTGGAATCTACATTTGCTATTACAGTGGCTACATTTTGTTAAAATCCAGCAAAATTGGAGTTAATTTTATTTAGTAGAGATAGGCTTAAAAATAGCTCCCAACTTAGCATAGTTCTGCAGTTTTACCATCCCATAGTGATAATGCAAAAGCTCTCTTCTCTTTCATTTGGTTAAAAGCCCCTCCTCCAAATAAAATTAGATTCTATACTGATAGCATAATTGCTGTATAATAGACTTCGCTCAACTACTCAACACAAAATGCTTTGCTTTCATAGCATTTTAATATGAGCAGCATAATGGGCACCAGCTTGAAAACCAGCCTGCCGAGAAGGGATCTAGGACCCCAAATGAGCTCAAGTTTGTAAAATTTGGTTCAGCTGTTCAGCAAACTAGTTAATTTTAACTGACTTGACATGTGGATAGCAGGAGTCTTCTGTTTCCAATCATGTGTCTTGGTTAAAGAGAAAGTAGTCTGGCTTCAAATCCATGACAATAATATGGATACCTGCCCTGTAGGTCTTCAGCACATGAGCTGGGCTCATTGCTTCATATGAGACAGGGGAACCTTATCTGCTCCACATTCATGGCTCTGAAGCACTGGTATTGAAGAGCCAGACACTCCCCATGATGCATCAGTTTTACATGAAATTAGACTTTTCTCTTTCTCTCACTAAATACTGCTTTTATGGATTTAATGGCTGTGTGTTGTACACCATACACTAAAGCCATTTACTCCTTTGAGGAGAAGAGATTAACACAAGTAATATAGTGAAACCCCCTATTTACATAATTGCAATTTTCCTTTTGCCATAACAGAGGCTGTTTTGACCTTTTAAATGTCCAATATTGCCAGAATTGGCAGAGTTTGCACTGCATGTCCTCCCGATCCACTAATTTCTCTGAAATAACTAGTAAACCTCCCCATTGTTTGCTAAGAAACTACTAAAAGACGCCTGGTTTCTTTTAAAATGTCCAGTGGTTTCTTTCACAAAGCCCCACAGAGGGGTTTTCTTCACCCATTTTCCATAGGGGTAACAAATTCAGGAGTCCCATCAGGAAGTACAAAATGAGGAAATGAACTGGAGTACACAGTAGGGAATGGCATGGCCTGCACCCAACTGCAGAGAGCACAGCCCACCTAATGCATTCAATTATGTATACAAGGACGGTCCAGAAAGTATCTAGCCAGTGGAAAGTATCCTGCCAGCTACTGAAGAAGATCCAAGACACAAGAAACACAATACATAGGACAATGACACCTCAGTCCCCTTCAAAGTAGGCACTTTGAGACCTCACACAATTCTCCCAATTGCCATCATCTGCCCCATTGTATTTTTCCTGAATCCCATCAATGGCCCGAAATCTCCTCCCTTTCAAAGGTGATCTTAGTTTTGGAAAAGCCAGAAGTCACAGGGCATTAAATCTGGGCTGTAGGGAGGAGGAGTCACCTGGGTGATTTGATGTTTCACAAAAAAAACTCTGCATGACACGTGATGCATGGGCAATGCATTGTTGTGATGAAGCTGCCAGTCATCAGTTGCCCATAGTTACAGCCTTCTGAATCATCTGAACAGTTTCAGTGAAGGAACATTCAAGCTTAATGCAAAATCTGATGCAGATTTGTTGCTCTACTCATTCAGTCATTTTGAATGCCATAGCCACACAGTACACATGCTTACTCAATGGCGTCCACTGCCCCCACTGACTAGTACAGTGAAGTCATCATTATTCACGCATGTGCATTCCAGTCCATTCTCTTTGGCTGCCAGATTACATTGATGTCGTGGAAACCATTCTTGTTGTATTAACAATACAACGTTGTACTTTTTCCGGACAGACCTCAATATCTGGCCAGATTTACCATCATGGCTGGGCTAATGTAGCCCACAGCTGCAGTTCTTAATCCTTTCCTACAGCACTTCCCAAAAAAGAGGATACTCCAAAAAAATAACCCTACGATGTCACCTTTCCAAATGTTTTCTGAACTTAAGTCCAAAGGACACTTAACACCTCAAAGCAGGAGATCTCAATTTCCATTGTTTGAAAATGTTTGTGCCGAGGGTAAGGAAATTCCATGTAACTATTTTACTTGATGGTTTAAATGTTTTATTAATTATGCTTACTTGAAACTACAACCAGAAACATCCCAGGCAGGTTAAGAATTTCCCTTTATTCGTACTCCATAGTTGCAACATTTCTCTTGCCCATGTTTCTAAAAGAAACAGAAGGCATCTTTGCATACACATCTGTAAGTATAAATGTAGAGAACACACAGAAATCTTCCCCAAATTAAGTAGGACCATTTAACTGGTTCTAGCCAATGGGCTGTGAAAGGAAGTGGCATGTGTAGCTTCTGGGGTGAGTCTATGGAAAGCCTTTTTATAGCTCTTGAGTCACTTCCCCTGCTCTGGTAACAAAAGGGGGCAGATTGTTCCAAAAGTGTAGCCATGAGATGCTGACACCCATATCAGCCAGAATCTGTGAATGGTTGTATAAACAAACTTTCTCCTTTCCGGCTCACATGCAAACGAGTATGATTTTCTTAACCACAATATACATAACCTAGCTCAATTAAAGCAATAACCATATAACTTTGCAGTGACAAGGACTTTGGCCTTGACTGAACTCTAATTAGGTTCCTTTAAGCCCTCTGGGCCTCAATCTTGGCGTTCATAGTAGTTGGGCCTATGTCATCCATCCAGTTTTAGCAAGAATCCTCCTAAGTCAGTTTAGAGAAAATCACCCATCTTCAACATCTGATCGCCCTCCCTACCTCGCCGAACTCCTCATCCTCTACCATCCCCCAGGTGACATCTGATCACCCTGGCCTGCCTTCAACAAGAATCCTGTTACATCTGTTGAATCAATATCCTCCCCTACCCCACGCTTTCTCTGAGCAATTTTCCATCCCCTGACCCCCACCCTGCTCCTTGGCTCTGAACCCTCACTACTCTGTGCTGCACTTGGAACTGAGCTCGGTTCTCTACGGAGGTATCTTTTGCCCTATTGCAATAGTTCCTGAATAAAGTATATTTATTTGACCATTTTCCTCTCACATTCTGGTTTTTCTTGGACAGCAATAAGTCTGTATACTGTCTCTTTCTTTGTCCATCCATTCAAACCACCTGGAGTTACTCACAGCTTCTAAGCTAGGTCAATATATAACCACAATTACCCTGGCAACTCTGTAAAGGACAATTTCGGTGAAACTCTCTGTTCTCCCAAACTGGTTTATCAACATTAAATCAAATATAGAATTCCAATCTTAGATTTAAAGAAACACGTTGCTTCAAATTGATTTATAGGAAGGTGAGCTATACTATCTTCTGCTCTTAATATCTTATGGATAATCCTGAAATGACAATCTTAATCTATAGTATCGTACCTGCATACTAATGATTATTACTTTATTAGGAGCATACACATGTTTATCATTGACACACCTCTTACAAAGTGTGGAGATTTCATCGATTTAGGAGAGTAAAGAGGTAATTTTGTTCTCTAAGTGCAGCCTTCCACTGAGGTAGTATGTGTCCTACAGGTGCTTACTGTCCCCACATTGTGACAGTCTAACATGCCATTCAGAACTCAAACTGCCTCCCATTTGATTATAAAAGCCAGCAATGTAGGGAGAATCTGCAGAAATATCCACAGAAGAGTGAATTCCTGAGAAATGTTAAACAATATGACAGAGGAGCTTTGGGGGGCTAAAAATAGGGCAATCAAGTTCAAGGAATCTGAGTGATTTTTTTTTTCATTTTATTTTTTAGCCAAATAGTACATTCAGATGTAGATTTAAACAGCAAGCCTGCTGGTTCTCTGTCAGCAAAAATGCTAAATAGGGGCTAACTTGTCTTCCTGGAGTGTGAGGAGCACAGTGAAACTGAAAAGCCACCTGAAGTTTGAACCAAAAGCCAATTTAGATCAAGCTGAGCAAACAGATAGGTCTGCTGGCCAAGTCAAAACCAAGTCATTAAAAAGAATAAAGTATATAAGTACAAAAAGAAGTTTACGTGCCAAAGAAAGCCCAGAGAGCAATTTTAGGGCCTAACAGCACACTTCCCATCCAACCCGGGCCTGGAGGGCAGCCTGGGGCAGTCCCACCGCACCTCCCAGCCCCCATCTTTGTTTCACGCTGGCAAACGCAGAATAAAACGAAAGCCAAAGCCAGCCAGAGGACTGTGGGGGCTAGGGAGGAGAGGCAGTTTTGCCCACTTGGCCCAGGTTAAAATGGAGGCTGTTACTTGCTGAGAACAGATCTGCACTCCATTTTTTTTAAGCACCAGCTGAGGCTCTCTCTCAATTGCCCTCCACACTGAGTCACTAACCAGCCACTGGGCGTGGGTGCTGGCAGCACTAGCTCTTATTGGTGATACTCCCCACACCCTCCCAAATTGCCTTCTCTCTGGTGGCTTTCTTCGGTGATGGAGACAAAAATTTTGAAATCCCTTCAGCAGCTCTGCAAATTGCTTACAAGTGATTTTTTTCTGAAGAGGCCTAAAGTGTTTGCAAAGGACAGTGGGTTATGTGAGATCTGAAAATGTTATCAAATGCATTTCCTGGTGTGCATGATGCATGTATAAGAGACAAGTGATTTCACTGCAGAACTGTGGGGAAAGCATAATATGTACTTTTATCATATATCTATTCAAAGTGATAAGTTATACTGTATGCATGAGCACACAGTGCTGTTTCTTTAAAATTTACCTTGTGCAGATATATTTACAACCTCTAGTTTTCTACCATAAATGCTTTATACTATATTTATATGAGCAAATTGTATTTTCTTTTTTGGTGGCATAAATGCTGTACACTAATTCAGTAGTTACATCTTCCTGCAGTCAGTAACCATGACTCAGCTGAAAGGGGTTAGGTACACTGGAGGAAGGACTGTCTTTTACACACCTGCAAATACAGTGGTGTGTCTAAATAGGAATGTCCTTATCTACAAACAGGGAACAGAATTCCCAGTCCCTCTAGCCCTGAAAGCCTACAATTAGCAGTGGCTGCACCACAAAGACAAAACAAGTTGATTCAAAGGGGTTTTTAAAAAAAGTCACTGAAATTGAATTAATTTGGCAGGCAAAAGCAACCCTTCCACTGACCACCCATAAGAGCCATTTGCAATATTAATTTCTTAAATGTCTAAAGAACAATAATGCATGTGTTTTCTCCTTAAATTAAATGGATAGTTCCTTGAGGCTAGGACCAATATTCTAAGTTAAGAATATAATTTCCCAAAACAAAAGCAGGAGATGTCTCTCATACTGCCAGACTAATGGCCTAACAATAAAAGGAGACATTAAGTTCATCAGAAAGAAACCAGGTTTCAGAGCTCCCAGACCAGAGACTGTTTCTTTCCATTACGGTTTTTCTGCCATCAGGAGGTTCAATGTAAGAGGCTTCTAGGCAAAGACAATGAATAACAATTGGGAGGAAGAGATCCAAGAGCATTGTAATAGCCAAGAGCTATATAAGGATGCTAAAATTTTGGCACTGGCTCTTTGGTGCCAGCAATATTTCTGCAAGAAAATGCTCCTCTCTAGCAGTCTTTATAAAAACCCACCCACAGAGCACTGGGGGATGGAGCCCAAGTTGGTGGACTAAGCTGCCTGACCTGTGCTGAGACCCTCCCCTGGCAGAGTCTGGCAGTGCCCAGGTGAGCAGTGAGGTTCAGTAGCCAGGGCTGGCTCGGTGTTTTAAAGCAGCTCTGGGGACAAAGCACAATCTCAGTTTGCAGTTTTATTCTGTCAGAACCAAAGGGAAACAGTGGGATCCTCTGACTTGGCCTCTTTTCCAGATGCTTTTGAACAGGTAGGGTACATTAAAAAAAAGAGACTTTAAAAGAGAAAAACCTGGCTTAACAAATGTAACAGAGAGAGGGAAAAAGAATTCTGTTTGCCCATTAATTTTAGCTGAGATATGGCCTACTGATGACTGAGGGGAGGGGGTTGGCTATCAACGTAGCTGTTCTGTTCCCGTTGTACGCTAGCAGCTTCGCCTGGTCCAAGCGCCTGAGACTGGCTGTTAGAAGCCTTGGGTTTTCGTCTCCAGTCACCACCATCTCCTGATCCTGCTGCTTGATTTCTCAGTATTTCACTGTGTCTTTCCATAATGCCATTTTTAATTCCTGTCCTTCCCTACTGCAAATGGATGCTGTGACGACAAATGAGATGGCTCCACATTACCACCTTCCCTATCCATCTGGGGCTCTGATTTGCAAGGACCACATTGGGTTTTGGATGAGAAAAACAAAAAGGTTGTGCCAGAAATGAAAGGAGGCAGAATGGAGCCAGGCGGAAGCCCAACGGGACACAGAGGCAGGGATCCAGGCCAGGGCTGGAACACTGGACTGGCCACAGACTCACATATCAAGGTTAGTCCCAGTCCCCCAGAACATGCATTCGTGTGCTTGATTATATGAACATCTTTGAATCATTCATGACTCAATTACATTACCATTGTTTGAACCCTCTGGTGCAAAATTATAGGAATTATGCTACTGAGATTTTCTTCCTTTCAACACAGTACTTTGTGTTTGTGTGGGCCAGCCCTTGAGTCCCTCTTCTGTTGTCAAAAGTCCTGATAGTCACTGAACTCATCATTTTAACTCATTTGGGTCCAACCAAGGTATTTTTGCAGCACCTCTGGCTTTGACACATTCTACGGAATTTAGGCAGCCAGGCCACAGGAATAAAGTCCTCAAGGGGGTCTGGATGATGAGGGTCCTTCCCTGCTTTCCCATGGCACTAATCCTCATGCAAACTCCCAGAGGCTCTCCCACTGTGGACAGCCACAGGGAAACAAACAGAAGGGCAGGTCCGGAGCGATCTGCTCGCTCTTGGTCCATGTTAATTGTGAGCTGGTTATCTGATCTGCTATGACTTGCTCTTTCTGGAAAGGTTTGCATAATTTGGCAATAGAATTCCAAGATTCTCATTTGTTATAAATTGTGCCTTTGCCAAGTGCTTTTGTCAGCCCTCCCCTTTCACCTCACGTCTCTGCTCTCTACTTTTCTAAATGCACTCATCTGTGAAAACGAATTAAACAGATTACATAGGAGCTTTTCTTATTTATTGAAGTAAAAGTGGCAAATGCATACATGAATAACTCTCATCTGATAGATGTCTCCCATTTCACAAATTTGTAGAGCAAAAACATTCAAAAGAAGAAAGCATACAGATGAGTGTTATCCCCAACATGCAAGATTCTAGGTGCCATTTTGACCCCACCTTCCAGACCAGGGACAACCTCCACCATAGGGCCAGAGTGTCCCGAAGTATCATCATGGGACAACATGGGGGCAGGGCAGGTGGGAGACCCTGTATGTGTCAGACAAGTGATGCCCCCAAGCATTCCCCAGGTGCCATATTTTGCACCAGTCATACACAGGCCTTGTGTTTGGGGCTCTCCTGTGTGCAAACTAAACTGGTGGCCCTGAATGCCTTGAGTAAAGAGTTCACACACTGGTTTTCATGTTTATTTGCTTCATATAGCTTTGCTTGAGTAGAAGAAAGGCTAAGGGCAAGCAATGAGGAGAGGAAACACACTTTGCTACTCAAGAAATAAGCCACTTCACCACCACTTGCAAACTCTAGTCCTTCATTCAAAATAAAGGTTGCAAGGGCTGGTAAGGAAAGTTTCCACATCTTTGTGCTGGATCATCCTATAAGCCACTCCAAGGTTTGTAGTTAAGAATAGAGGGACAAAGCACGAAACCCTGATGGCTCTGTACCCAGAGAAGAGTAAGTGCTCATGTCAGAGTAGTTATTTCTATCATGATAATTACCAGTGTTGTTTTCTTAAACGGACTGAGATAAACAGAAGATGAACCCACCGGTCTCACAAGCAGCAAGTGAGAGTCTCCCCCTTGCAGATGGCTGTCAGCAGGGCTGAAGCCAGTCTAATCACAAGGCAGCAGCTCTTCTGAGAACCAGCCCAGTTCTCTCAGGAAAACGGCACACTAACATCGGCTTTGGGCCGCTTTGCATTTGTTTGCCGTTTTAGATTTTTAACAGAATGTTCCTAAACTGTTTGCAATGTTCCTCATTTTGGTTGGGAGACATCATTGTGTGGGACTGTCTTGTGCATAGCAGGACATTTAGCATCTCTGGCCATCTCTCACTAATACGAATAGCATCACCTAGTCACCATGACAACCCAAATAAGACTCCACACACTTTCAACTGCAGCAGAGGAGACAGAACTTCCCCACTTCAGACTTTCTGGTAGAGCAAGTATCTTTATGTCCACTTTCAATGGAGGAAACTAAGGTAAAAAGAGTGGTGGACCAAGGTACTCAGCACAGACAGCAAAAACAAATAGGAAAGAATTTATGTGTCACAACTAGGGATCAAGTGGGGTGGGGGAAGGGAAGTTGTGCTTTCTGACTCTACTTGAACCCCTTATAGACAGTTGCCCCAGTGAAAAATCAGTCATTATAAGTTATTGATAATGACAGGAGTATGTTATATTCTTCAGGGTTTGAAGACAGAAAAAAGGTCGACAGTGCTAAAAAGAAGTTTCTTAAAAGATTTTTGTCAATGTACCTGGCTAATACAGTGGAGGTAAAGAGAACACAAAGAAGGCATAAGGAAGGAGAAAGTACAACTCTAAAACACCTCAAAATAAGGAATGTACCGTTCACCTGATGGCAATGTGTCACAAGCTGATTCCTATGGATCGGCGCCCAGGTATGGCACTCATGCTTTGTAATTCTCGTCAAGGCATATTAACATCCTATTTCCTCTCAGCCTCTTATTCTTTCATGTGATATTATAGCATCTAGAGGCCACATTTTTCTTTTATTGAAAAGTATTTTCCACTGTTTTATTGAAGTCAGTGAGAAAATACAATTCTACATGATGAAATTTATCACGCGGTCAACTCTTCAGAAACATGCCTATCTTAAACAAGGAGGGATACCCACGTTTGGCTGTGTTCCTCAACTTCATGTAAGAGGGGTCAATGGTCTGTTGTGCCAACACAGAGAGCACAGCTGGTTTGGTCCAGTGGCTTTCTTTAGAGCCTCTGTATAAATTTTCTAGCTTGAAAGGGATCTGTGGCTTCTGTTCTGCAGCAGGCTTGGACTTGGTTTTTTGGAGTCTTCACAGCTGCAAACCAGGTTTGACCTGAAGCGCTCCAAGCCCTGACTCTTCCCTGCGTACTTTGGACCCTAAGTATAAAAGAACCCCTGAGTTCTCGCTAAGGGAAAGAGCCTTTGTGTGCCAGAGAGGGCTCAGCTTCCATGCAGGCTCATCTAATATTAGACTAACTTTTCCTACCTCCCCCTCACATGTCTAGCTGTCCTTTTCATTGCTTAGGAAGAAAATTTCAAAAGTATCCAAAATTGGAAATGTAATGCCAGGATCATAGAAAACATTCAGAATGACTTCAGCAAATCCACTCCACACACACACACATGCACTGACCAAGAGAACAAGGACGGAGGAAGAGAGGTTCGTGGTGATGTTTGCATTTCATTCTGAAACATAAAAAGGAGCTTTAAAATCACATGCCTCATTTTCAAGTCGAGAAATATTTTTGGAACATCAGCCAGCCATGTGCCAACCACTGGGTAAGGTGCAGGAGGAACAGAGTTGGAGGGGACCAAAGAAATCAAAGGCAATTAACACCAGGTCCTGAAATATGCAAGGCACTGTGTCTTCCTGGTGTAGGAAGGGCTAGAGACATCTCCCCTACGTCTAGCTGGAGGATGAGAAACACAAAAGTAGAAGAGGAAAACTTAAAACAATAAAGCCTCACAGACAACCAGGGGTAATAGCATAGGTCAGAGGAAGGAAAGATTTCCTAACAGCCATTGAGGACATCCATCTTCAGCAGCTCTCAAGAGGCTCCTAATATCTAATGACAAAGGGGCCAAATGACTTTTTAAAAAAATGGGAATATGTACCACTTTATTATGGAGAATCCTATTTTAGAGGCAGCCATGCATTTATCAAACACTTACAGGGCACCTATTATGCCAGCACTAGTGACCTACAGATATATTTGGTTGGGTCCAGGCATTCAAATTACTGACTGACTTTATAGACAAGTATTGTTTCTATTCTTTACTCCCTTCTTATAGGAGGAATATCCATCCATGCCCTTGGCCATATGACCTAGTAAGAGTATGACAGAAAAGTGGAATATATTTCTCAACTCCATGATGTTAGGTTTGGCCACATGACTTGCTTAAGCCAATGGATTGTTAGTACATTTGACATGTGCCATGGCTATAAGTGTATGGGCACAATTTGCCTTCGCTTCTTGTGCTCACCCTTTCTTTAGGATTAAATTTCTCTAAAAAACTATTGTTCAAGGAGAATGATAAAACATAGGAAAAGACTATTCAGTTCATGAACTAGAGTCCACCTGAGCCCAACCTCGAGCAGCCAAGCTATGGCAGACCTCCAGAGCCAAAAAAGAGAACTCTTTGTGGTTGTAAGCCACTAAGAGTTTGGGGTTGTTTTGTAACATTATTGCAGCAGTAGCTTATTAAAATACTGACCACTGGTATGACTCACCTTAAACTATAAAGTATGCAAAATTTTTTGTTAGTGCTTTCTAGGGTGACCAATCCTACCAGATTTCCCAGAACTGTCTCTGTTTTAAAACTGCAAGTCCTGCATCCCAAACTGAAGCAGTTGGTCATGCTAGTGCCTTCCCACCTCTGATGTCTGAATCCCTTCTACCTGTTGGTGCTAGCCACAGCTCTGCTACAGACATCCCTCATTCTGCCATCCCTCCATTGAGTGGTTCTGGTGGGGTCCAGAACCCCACCCACCACTTCAGCTCCCCATCTAACTATGTTCTCTATGAGCAATTTCCAAAGAACTAGACCCATATATCCTGTTTTTCTTCAAATCTCACCTATCTGCAGTAGTTACTAATTGCTGATAAGATTTATTTACCATAAGTGTTAATGGTGTTGTATTATTCAAAAAGATGTTTCTTTAATAAAAAAAAAAAAAGACTCTTGCAGTGGCAGTGCCTTACCCCAGGGTTGGCAGATATGGATGCTGTTACCATCCCCAATCTGTACCCATGGCGGACATCTGTAATCAATTACGACACTCTTCCCTTTAAGCCCAGATGTGCATTCAAAATCCTGCTCAACACAGTGCTTTTGGTAACCACTTCAAATATATTAAAGTTGGAACATAAAATGAATCCATATGTCAACCAGCCTTGGGCCAGAAAAAAATGTAAATTTAATAGTGGGAAAATCACCTGACTCTTCTGAGATGTAGGGTTGAATCATAGACCAAATAGTAAATTGAGAATCAGGCAGTTAAGAATCCTTTGCTGTGACCTTGGATCAAGTTACCAAAATTTTCCTGGCCTCAGCATCTTCATTTGTAAAAAAAAAGAGAGAGAGAAAAGCAAAAAAAAAGTTATTTCCATGGATTAAAAGTTATTAATCCATGGCATTTAGGCTAAGGTGTTTATTTCTGAAATGTTATTTTAAAAAGAGAATTTCTCTGGCATCTGCAGTCCTACAGGACTGTAGTTCTATGAACCCATATCAAAGGGTTTCCTTTAGAAAGAAAAGATCAAAAATAGATGCTCTAAGAGGATCAAAGGGGACAGTGAATTTTTAAATATTTTGTTTGTTGTAATATCCTCTAGAAAAAAGAAGAGAAATGAATTATTATGTTTACTCTTTATTATCATTATCATCTCACTCTCTGTGCCCTTCCTTCTCATAGGTCCATTTGACCTTTACTGGTGGTGAGGACAGGAGGAGCTCACTGTTAAGTGAACAGTGAGAAAATTTGGGAAGTCCAATCACCGCATTAGGTTGTCTATGAAAGTTAGTTTGAAAGTATAGCAGAGGGAATATAGTAGCTGAAGAACATATATGCATGACCAACAGATATGAACAACAGTGTAGGGATTGCCTGAGGGAGTTGGGGGGCTGGATAGAAGGAGACAAATGGGGACAACTGTAATAGCATGAACAATAAGATATAATTTTTAAAAAAAGAAAGAAAGAAAGGATGCAGGAGTTTGGCAAGTACCTTAAACTTCCATTTATGTATCTCCATGATTGAAGAACCACATACACTTCACTTTTAATAAGGACTAGCTGAATGAAGACATAATCAGCTATAGTATCACAGGAATACACTAGGACTTGCCTAAAGCATTTAGCTTGATACCTGTCACATTAGGGATGCTCTGTAAATGGCAGTGACCATTAACATTAAAGTTGTAACCTCATCAGTTGCCTTGTAAACTATTTGAAGAAAGGCCTTGTATAAATGGGGATGACATCCCTGGTCTCTAGGAAAAGGGCAGTGAAGGGAGATTATCCAGCCCTCTGGGTACTGAAAATGGGTACCCCTGTGAGAGTGTTGGCCATTGCACTTTCCTTGTCTGGATCAGAATTGGCTAATCAACCTCACCCAGCAACCTAACAGTCATCACTCTTTCTCCCTTCCAGGGAAGGATGCTCTGCATTGGGTGACCCAGAGGGTGAGCCCATGGTTGAAGCAGCTGCTCCTGATGAGAGAGAGAGAGAGAGAGAGAGAGAGAGAGACTGTGTGTGTCCCCAGCTCAGTGACCCAGCCAACTCCTAAGACACTGACAATTCTAGGTTCTGGACTTATCACTTCCCTGTGAGTGGTCCTGCACCAAAATGACCCCACCCCTTCCGTGTAAAGGAACAGCTTGTAAATATCATGTACATGACAGTTGGGAAAAGCAAAACTACAAGGATAAGAAATATCAGTACTGCAGCCTTGGCTGGCGTAGCTCAGTGGATTGAGCGCGAGCTGGGAACCAAAGTGTCACGGGTTCGATTCCCAGCCAGGGTACATTCCTGGGTTGCAGGCCATAACCCCCAGCAACCGCACATTGATGTGTGTGTGTGTGTGTGTGTGTGTGTGTCTCTCTCTCTCCCTCCCCCCTCCCTTCCCTCCCTAAAAATTAATAAATAAAATCTTAAAAAAAAAAAGAAATATCAGTACTGCCGGGGGTTAGGGTCAGGAAGGGACTTGACTGCAAAGGGGCACAAGGTAACTTTCTGAGATGACAGAAATTGCTACGTGCTGAACTGTCTCCCCACAAACATGTTGAGGCCCTGACCCCAGTAACCTCAGAATGTGACTGTTTTTGGAGATAGGATCTTCCAAAGAAATGATTAGTTTCAAATGAGGCCACTAGGGAAGCCCCTAATCCAACCTGATTGATGTCCTTAGAAGAGGATGTTTGGACACGAAAGACACCAGGGATATGCCCACACAGAGCAAAGACCGTGTGAGGACACACCCGGAAGTGCCTCTGCATGCCAAGAAGAGAGGCCTCAGAAGAAACCAAACCTGTCGACACCTTTACCTTGGAGTTCCACCCTCCAGAACTGTAAGAAAATAAATATCTGTTGTTTAAGTCGCCTAATCTGTGGTATTTCGTAATGTCAGCCCTAATTAATACAGATATACTTCATATTTTTATTGTGATGGTGATTACATGATTAATTACTAATTAACTAAATAAGTAAAAATCTTAGTTTTATTCTGTTTAGCTTTCCCAATGCAAACAAATAGTTCTGTGAAGACGGGGATTATGATATAATGCAATCTCTATTGTTATCTTTTTGAATATTTGTCTATAAATACTTGCTGGTTCAAAAAGGATATAATCATCCTTAAACATATACAGCTAACCTACTTACTATCTATCAATATTAAATGTCAATCTAAAACCCTATTTATTTGAACTTTCTTAACTATCCATTCATAATCATTAATAATTGGAACATTTTACCTTTGCAATAAAAACATACCTTTTTATTTTAAATGGACAGAGATTTCATATGTAAAACACATTACATGTAGGATGTTTACCTGTATTTTAATATGATTATTCAGAAGAACAGGTTTTCTTCCTATTACTGGTTTTATTCTGCTGAGTATACATGATGATAATTAATACAGTTGCTCAATCATTGATCATCCCAAGTTTAGAGATGCCATCTATAAAACTGAAGTAGGACATTTGGTTACTCGGCCTTAAAGGCCATGGTCAAGGTCAAAGCTAAAGCCCAATAGACAATATGATCTAATACTATACTGAGAGATTGAAGCGAAAATGTAGTGCATTCCTACATGAATTGAATTGACATAAACTGAATTGAATCATAGTATAAGTTAATCAGGCTGAAAATAAAAAGTGAGTCTAAAAATAGAAGAAGACATATATACTCCATCATATAGTTAGATGGGGAAAAGCACAGATACTATAGATGTGGAGTTCTCATTCATATAAACAACAAGTCTATAGGTATACACGCCCCAGGAATCATCACTGCAGTAATCCTAAACGTCCAGTTTTCCAGTCCCAAAAATTCAGCCTCCCAGCTGTAACCAACCCTTTCCTTGGTAGGTTTCTGAAGCTACAGTTCAGAAACTTGAACTAAAGTTGCAAGGAAGTAACTCTGCCTTTTCATTTATCCTGCCTAGAATTTTTTTTTTTTGGAAACCTGATAATTTACGAGAAATTTTCGGCAAGGCAGCCCCACCATCAGGACTGGAGCCCTTTCTGGGCCCGCCTGTAACTTCATGACGAATGCTCTAATAATCTGCCCGTTTGCTGCCTCTCACCCTTCAATGCTTTGCTCTAAAGACATTTGTTTTTTAAATCCAGTTGAGGAAAAAGCCCTGAACAAAGCTGCTTTTTTTCATGATTCTTTCCATGGCCTGCCCATGGGTCAGCATTTAGCAATGCCAGTGCCTCAAAGAATAATTATTAGATGAGCTATTTCCTCCTGAGGCAGCACGAGCTGTTTCTTTCTCTCATAAGGTAAAATGTGTGCACTATTCCATAATCAAACAAGTGGGGCAAATTGCTACTTAGCATATGCACAGCCCAGAACACAAATTCTAACACCAATTAGTAACAATATGAATTTCAGTCAGAATAGCCAGTTTGCTGGTGTGAAAATCTCAGCCAGGAGAGTGTTTCTTTCTTTTCTACCATATTAGTCCACATGCACAAATAATAGGGTACCTGGGAATTAGAGGGCTTCTATTAATATTTTTAATTGCTTCCATGTATAGCCATTGCCTCCATAGCAGCATCTACCTAGGGTACAAAAACTTGCCAAATTATTCCATCCGGCTATCTAATGGGCACCATCATTAGAGCACCAAAAGCTAAGACAATACTCAGTAGAAAGAGTACTGGAGTTGATCAGGGTCTAGTTGAGCTCTTCCTCTACGTGGCTATGAGGAATTGAGCAAGTCAATTGCCCTCTCCAAGCCTTCATTGCCTCCTTGTAATGTCGGGGAAGTAACCTGTGGAGCTAAAATACCCTCCAAGGGTAAGAGATGATCAGTAACACAGTCACAGCATAGTTTCCCATCAAGGCTAAATAACAATATGAGCAACACAGCCCCCAGTCTGATGCTACAGTGTGGGGGTCACTAGCAGTTCAGTGGAAACAGACCCCCTACTGTGTTTCACCCCTGTGTGAGCAGTTTTCTTTCTCCCGCACTTTAGGCCTTTGGAAATCAACTTTTCCAAAAATTATTTGAAGTCACAGAAAGAAGTCCCAGCCAGAATATGCACACCTGCTTCTCTGGATAAGTGCTGCTTCTCTTATGGGCACGAACTCAAGAACTGGAGGCTGAGACAGGCAGATGTTCTCATATTCCGTGGGGACTATGTAGTGATATCCTTCACAGAAAATGGATTCTTTTAATTGGCCCCAGTTAGTACAATATTCAGATTTACAAATCTGTACTTTATTTCCTCTGATGAATGCATACTAATATATAATAAAGATATAATCAATCAAAGATACTTTCAGACCTTGAGAGACTGAGTGTTAAGGAGTAAAAGTCAAACACAGTTGACTCTCCATATCTGTGGGTTCCACATAAACAGATACAAAGGTCTTGCTAAGGAACTTGAGCACCTGTGGATTGTGGTATCCAAGGGGGTCCTGGAACCAATCCCCTGCAGATGCCCAAGGATGACTGCATAGAAATTTAGATGATGTAAGTGAAGTAAAGAGAATCTGGAAGCATTGTTCAATGAAGAAAAAAGAAAATATTAACTATAGATGAAGAAAATAAGTTGAGCTGAATGAACTAAAACAAAGAAAAATTTAGACAACATCAAAAAGGCTAATGACATTCACTGAGTAAATAATTATCTTTGAGAAATTACCAGGATTGTACTAGAGTTTAACTTATTAAAACCTTAACGAATCTGTGGAATTCAACTAACAAGCCCCTGTGGGAACTGGTTAGAGGGTAGGGGCCCAAGCCCCTGCGGAAGAGGAACGTGGGCGGTCTGGGCCAGAACCCCAGTGCTGCCCCTTAGCTGCAGAACTTCTGGCAAGCCACTCGACTTCTGGTTTTCACATCGCACGAGGGGTTAGACTCATCAAAAGTAGCAAACTGAAGATCAGTAGGCTGATCACTGAAGGAGCCCAACTTAAACATTTTGGAAACATATAAAAATCTGGCCTGCAAGGATGTTCCTGAAAAATTGAAGTAGCACCTAACCTGGGTCAACTTCCTACCTGGCAACTGGTTATCTGCCAAGATACTCCCCAGTTCCTGCAGTGGTTGGTGCCTGGAGCCTCCACACGTGCCTACGCACCTATGCCTCGCTGTGCAGCTGTGCTCCATCATCCCACTTAGTTCTCAGACTCCACAATTCTTCAGAACTCGGCACCTGCAATGAAAACTCCAGCACACTAAATCGTCTTCTTACTGTACCATTTCCATCACCCCATCAGTTGGAGAAAAGCACTTAAAGATTTGGATCAAAAACTGAAACTAACATACTGATGATCTAAAAACTCTAAACTGCTACCTCCCCCACATTGCCATGGTGTTTACCTTCCTGCTCATCCACTTTGCTATCTGTCCAATTTGATTTCTGTTTTACAGTCACATTTACATAGACTTTCCAGAGTAATTAATTTCAAAGCATAACATTACACTGGCTCCTTGGAGCAAAACACATCAGAAAACAAAAACACTTACTTAATAAAAATAATAGCTGGATGCCAAACATGGAATTCTTGAAGCTTAGACAAACTTGAAGGATTTCCTGCCAACACTAAATCTTTGTCTCTTAGCCCCTTTTACAACCACATTCATAAAAGGAAACCTATTCTGTTTTGACCAGACTGCACACAAACATGAGGTTAATAATGTTTCCTGACACTTTCCAATGCCCCTGCTCCGAATGCAGCAGTTTGTTTTTGCTGCCATATTTCCTTCAAACAGTGTGCTTTGTGAGGATTTTAGATTCATCAGAATACCTATGAGCAAATTTTTAGTAGAAAGTGTTAGCTAGCTGCTTGCATGCTTTTGAATGTGAGATGTTTTACCATATGTTGCCATATCATTTAGATTATGTCTAAGTGATGCCAAAAATCTGGAGGGAAAAAGAGAGATTCTATTATCTACATGCTTTCCCTTCAAGTCACCAAATAGCTAGTTGCTTCAGCTCACCCAGCTGTGTGGCACCATGCATCTAAAACATCTGGGTGATTAGCTGAATCACTCACTTTCATCAAGATATTTTGTTCTCCTGTAGACACTACCTGAGCTTTACATGTGGATGTGAACAGTATATGCCTGTGTTTATATATGCACACTTCTAAAATGACAGATTGAAGCAACTGTTCCAAATACAAAATGCAGGGTCAGACTCCTCCTGGACAGTTCTAACAATCAATGTCTCTTTTCCACCTAGACCCCTGCAACCCTCGGGGAGCAAAGGTGAGAGGTCAGCCCAGGTGAAGCTGAGGAAGGGGACGGCATTCCCATTCCCCACAATCCAGAGCCAAGGGTTCTGACCCTGGGGACACACACGTGCACACAAATGCAGGCAATGAGGCACCTTTAGGAGAATGTGGAAGGGGCTGGAGGAATCACAGAATTATACAGTGTTATTATTTAAGGACCCTGTATTAGGAACCAGACTGAATGGCTCGCCCTGTATATCTCACTTGATTCTCACAACTCTATGAGGCAAGATCTATTGCAACAGCCAAAGAGTTCACTCGGTTTTCCGTAAGATGGCTCTAGTAGTGCTTAGCTGTCTTTAACTTCATTTGAAATAATTTTGTTAGATTGTATTGTGACAGCTGTCATATCAGTGTATATTTTAAAAACTTATCAAAATTGGTGAATTTTTGTGTGGCTAGAGATTTCTCTCTGGACAATGCTCTACAGCACAGATGGTGAACACAAGGCCCATGGGCCAAATCCAGCCCTCCACCTTGTTTTATCCGGCCCAGCACCTTGTTTCTACCCAGCAGCAGCACTGAGCTCTCACTTAACTGTTAAGGAGTAGTTACATTTATACAGTCCTAAAATTACATTCGGCTCTTTGAAGGCAACGGCAAGGTTGGTGTGGCCCCCGGTGAAAATGAGTTTCACACCCCTGCTCCACGGTGAGGTAGACCAGTTGAAGTTGATAGTGATCAAATCAAGCCACTAACTGAGAACAATCAATATTATACTACACAGGAAATAGCTAACATACTCAAAATATCCAAATCAATAAAGTTATTGGTGAAAATAAAAAAAATGTATCCTTTATCTCACAGAAAAAAAAAGACATACGGACTTTTGGGCCAGCCCAATATTATTCCCTGCCCCTCCTTTTGTACAATAAAGGGACTCCGAATAGTTGAGTAGCTAGTAAGTAGTACTGTTTGCATCTGAAGATGTGTCTGACTTCCAAACCCATCTTGTAACCATGAGCTACCCTGTCTTGTCTGGGTCACATCTAGCCTCCCTCCTCCAAGTCACACAGGAACACACTCAAAGAATGTCATCCCATCCCAGGCTGGGAAGGTGGTCCTCTGTAAGGCCCCTCCTGGCAAGCTTACAGAGTGACAGTGGCAACCAGCCCTGGAGGATCCAGACCTTCACTACCAGAACCTTAGTTAACCCCCTGACACCTCTGGCAGGGTTTGAGAAGGAGAGGGACCCACAGTGACCCCGTTTTCATAGTCACTGCACAGGCCACAGGACACTAAGCTAGGCCGGCACCAAAGTGTCTCAAGCTGCCATGTCTCATGAATTTCCAAACAAGTCTAATCCCAACTGCTATCTCTCATTGTCAGCCTATACATGTGGATTTGGAGTTTATGAAATTAGACTGCTAAACTCCATGAGAGACGTGACCTCATCTACTGTCTTGGTATGTTTAAACTATTTGAGTTATGGATGGCTGCAATTATTTTTAATGCTCATGACAGTACTTTCAATATATCTTCATTAAACTCTGTGGTTAAGGAGGTATTCTCCTGAAGAAAAAAAAAAGCAAGTTTTTTTTCTTCTTGAAATCTAGGCAGGCGTGATGTATCACACCATGGTACCATGAGGCAGACAATAGGAAAAAATGGAACACAGAAAACTTTTGAAACCAAACAAGTAAATGATTGTCTTCCCAATTATTTCGTTATGGCTGACAATAGAATAACACAAAAGACGGAGTGGCTCCCAGAATGGCACGACGATCATAAGAGAATCAAGACACAAAGAGTATTTCTAAGAGGCGGCAGAATTCCTACATGTACAGGAAAAATCTTGTTGCTCTGATCACAGCTCTTTTTTCTCCAAATAGTATATAATTCAAAACAATTCCCACTCTTAAACTGTCTAGATTGTCTTATTGTTATTTTGTTAAGCTACAAGCTCATTTTACCCTGACTAATTCAAAGTCAGATTTTGCCAGCCCCTTACATGATAACTATGAGATTTTACTTTCACTTTGTTCCATCTCCTGGGCTCTCACTATCCCCAAATTGGTTCACAAATGCAAGTGTGCAGAATAAAAGAAAATCAGCACACTGAATGGTAATAACATAGGAAAATGTATGTTAGAGATCTGTCCTTTTTTGACATTCCAAATCTTCATTTTTTAAACTTCCCATATATTTAGATATTAAACTATAAACACATTCAAAGTATATGATTTATAAGGAGGACAGGGGAGAAAGAGAGATTCAATTTTTCACTAGTAATGAAATCCATTAACATCTACTAGTAAGCTCTCAGAAAATAATACAAGTTATTGGCACTGACTACATGTAATGAACTTTAAATATATTACCTTACAGAGTCCTTACAGTAAGCACAAGTCAAGTATTATCAACCTCATTTCATTGGTGGAGAAAGAGGCACAGAAAGGTTAAGCAACTTGCCCAGGCCAAATAGTTACTAAGTGGCCAGGACTTGGACTTGGCCAGGACAGGAGCATAGGTCCCTGTGCAGGAGGACAAAAATAAAGCTGTGTAAGCCCAGGGGTAGAACTCCATCTTCTTTCCTCCCACCTCCACTCATTCATCACAGCATCACCACTGTCACCACCCTACTGTCACCACCCTGCCGTCATCATCCCAGCCCTGTAGAAAAACCAAACCTCTAGGCTTCCCACTCCATCGTCAAGTTGCCTTCCTCAAAACATTAGAGAAGTCCCAAATCCCAATACAATAATGATCCCTTTATTAATCAAGCCAACTCCAAGAGGGTTTTCCAGCCAGCACTTGAGGAACAAGAGAAGAGTGGGCAAACAGTATATAATTCAAAACAATTCCCACTTGTTGACTCCAAGTCTAAAGTCCTATGCAGACCTCTAGCCCCTCACTATTAGCACCCAGGCAAGCCAGATCCTACCAGAGGCCAGGATTCCAGCTGCTGCAGTCTGCTCTGAAACCTACTGTGTTCCACTACTTAGTACATTCAGGGGGACCCTCATAACTCTTTTCCCCAGCATAGTTTTCATTGGACACTAATTCCCAATAGTATAGCTAAGTTATTACTGGAGTGTGGTGGGTGCTTTGCTGCTTGCCCATATTCCTTGCACCAGGTTGATGAACCCAGTCCCAGCTGTTGGCTGCAAAGAAGTCACAGCTATGTTCCTCTCTGGAGGATTGCTCCTGGCCAAATGGAGCTGCCTCCCCTTGGGAGTTCTGCCAGCAGCCAATGATGAGCTACCTGGGGCACAAAAGGCTGGCCCTCTTCTTTGAGGGGCAATCAACTGGGGTACGACTTAGCCCTCACAAATCCCAGCTGAGTATAGACTCCAGCTAAGACCATATCCTTCTTAGGTTTCTCTCCCTGCTCTCCACCTTCCCTCACTCTCCTCCTCCCCAGCACCACCTCAATAAATCATGTAAACAAGAATCCGGGCCTTAGACTTTGCTTCCAGAAACTGACAATGCTCTTAGCTGCTCTTCCAGGCCCCAGCCCCACCCTCTGCCTCTAAAATATCCTTTCTCAAACACAATTTTCAATTCACTTGCAATCCTGCATCTCCTCCCTCCTGCCTGGAAACTCCTCAGCCTAGCTCACTCCAAACTTCTCTACAAGGTGTTATGATTTTTTCAATCACCATGTAATGTTTTCCCTACCTGTAGAAATGGAAAATCTTCATAACTTAGTTTCCTGAGCAACTTATCCCCAGAACTTAACTAGATTTTGTTCTGCCAAGGGAGCTGCAGGCAGTGTGCTAGGAAGAATGAATATGCGTTGGTTTGGGAAGCCTCCTATATCACTCTATTATTCCCTTAGGGCATTGAAGACAGGCCTGCCCCTGGTTTAATATCTAGTAAGATTACCCAAGCCAGGACAATTGCCTAGTGAGGATGAATCAGATTCATTTACAGGTTAGACTGTGAGCAAAATGCTGTCAAGTCACAACTTCTGCCTTGTTGGTCCTGAGTCCAGGCCACCCTTCCAACTGTGGACACAGGGAGACTGGACACTCCTTTCATAGCTTAACTGCAGGTGCTCAGGCATACCTATATGCATGCATGAGAACATGCAAACACATGCATATAACATGTACACCCTCTGGCCCATTATGAACAAGTAGCTAGGGAAGGGACAATGGCTGGCAGGGTGGGATGGCCTGGACCCTTGGAAGTTTTTCACTTTCAGGCAGAAGGGCTTACAAGCAAGGCATTTCTTATCAAAGTGGTTTGAACACTGCACTGAATGAACAGTGGACATTTAAATGAATCCCATGGACCAGCTTCTGACTCTTGCTGCAATAAAAACTCTATCCTATTGCTATTAAAAGACTCATTGTCAAACCCAGAGAAGGAAAATCAACACTCATAAGAGACAGACCCCAAAACACCAGATATTTTCTTTTTCACATATGCCTTTCCATGTATTTCAAATTCCCTTCCACTTATCTTTGAGTGTAGGCGCTCTCTCGCTATATCGCCTTGTTAAAAAAGAGGGGGGTGGGGCAGTGGGCGTGAACTGGAACCAGGAAACACCAAAGCTTGGACAAGTCATTCTCTCTCTGCATCTCATTTCCTTCATTTGTGAAAACAAGAACTGACAAGGTAGATCTCAGGTCCTCTCCTTCTCTAGTGTCCTATAGACTTTACTAGAAACACATGTAGGCTGAAGAACATGAGATCAAAGTACCTGGATCCATATCCCAGATTTACCACTTACTGTTTATGTCTTTGGGTGAGTTCCTTACTCAGCCTCAGTTTCATCATTTGTAAAATGAGGGTGAAATGAGTACCTGTCTCATTAGGTGGGGGTGAGGATTTAATGACAGCATATATATACCATGTCTGGCTCATAGAAAATATTTGATAAGTATTTAACTGTTGTGATTGATCCTCATTTATCAAAAAAGGCCTTATCGGGTTGATTTACCCACTAGAAGATATGAAACATTAGCGACCCCACATATATTGTAATAACACTAACACTTATTAAGAAGTATGTGCTAGATAGTATTTAAGAAATTACATAAATTATCTCATTGAAACTACATCAAAATCATATGGGATTGAAATCATATTTTCCTTTGTTTTAGAGATGAAGAAACTGAGGAAAAAAGAAGACTAGCAATTTGCTCATGGTCATGCAGAATACATATTTTAATATTTCACAAATAGCTCTCCAAAAAAAAGAAAGCCCTAATTTGTAGCATGTGCCATTTGCCTTAGTGTAAATCCTTCCACCATGGTCAGTTACAAACCTCAGAGGTGGCATCGCTGAACACGGATTTGGGAAAAGCTGAGCCCAGCTGGCTGATGTGAGCTGCTCTGCAGGTTTCTGATACCGTCAGAATGTGTGGAGCGAGCTATCCTCTCCGGGGCCGCTCAGGCGACTTCTTCACAGCATTTTCACGTCCTTCTATTCCCACAAGTGCAACTTTGGAATGCAAAATAAATATGTATTCTTCTTATGAAGCGTCGAATTTTAGAAACTCAAAACTCAGATTTTGCTTGTGGTTCAGTGTCTGAGTTTGAATAGAAGTGTGATCTACATTATTTATTAACCATGCATCCGTTTTTCTTTTTACTAGCCAAAGGAAGCAATTGTTTTACTTCACAAAGACTTAGAACTGATTTATTTTTGTTATTTGCTTCTGTGTGTGCCACAGTCAATGTTGTAATTTACTTGCAAGACATAATAAACATAATGTTAAAAAAAAGATTTTTCTCTTCATTTATAAATTTAATCTAGTTTTCAACAATGGATATATTTCCTGGTTGGTTGGTAGGTGTTAAAATATTTGGATTGCACAATTACCATATATGATGAAAAATGTATATTATGTTTTCTTTCTTATTGAGAACTCTATGCAAATTAATGTTTCTCAGCTGAAATTGTTGAATCATTTCTGCTGGCTTATTAATAACACATTACCAGATGTTTCTAAATCTCTCCATACAATTCTGATTTTTGATCGAGCCTGACATACAGAATTTCACCCAAAGAGCCTTTTCTTTCTAGTCTTAATTTAGAATATGCATTGACTTAGCCATTTAAAAATTTGCTGTAAGGATAAATAAATAAGAAGATTCTTAGTTTCTAATCTTTTTGTGGTGGCTGAAATACCATTTTGTATACTGTAGAGTAGCTATGTGAATTTACTCACAGATAACGTGCTGGTAGCAAGCTTTAAAAGTAGCATCATGCATTCCCCCCAAACCATTAGGAGTTTTCTTCTGCCTCCAAGAATCTCTGGTCTCTGGGCTTCAGGAGTTGCCATCATGTTCTCTGCCGCAGGTCAGGGTGGCCTTCCCAAGCCATCTCTTGTCAGCATTAAGAAAGGCTAAGCCCCGGGTCCAGGAGGCCTGCCATGATCTTCCCATGCCTCTTTCAGCTCTGCAGGTCAAGGACAACAGCTTGGATAAAGGTCAAGTTTCACTTGAGCATATCCGTTATTGGTGTTCTTCTAGCTCCCAATGCTTCCCTCTCAGAGGTCCCCCACTTTTGAGAGCCTCGAATAAACTAATTGAGACTTTGTGTTATTTTTAATAAGAGAATCCTTAACTCCACCCCCAAATGTCTTTCTTTTAAATGACAACAATGGAGAAAGGTCCATGATTGGCCCAAAGAATAAAAATGTTGCTCAGGGACGGGATTTCAGGGACTATCACACCAGAAAGACTTTGCTGGGAAGACATCTCCCCAGCCTACAAAGTATACCACATGCACAGCTCTCTACCCATTGAAAGTACCCATCGAAAGCGTCACCTCTAGCCCATCCCTCCCAATCCCACCCTTCATTGGCCCCTCCCCTCTGCATAAACCTCAAAAAGTAAGTCTCCATGCACGAATGAAGATGAGGTCTTCCCTCCTCCCTTCAGAGGGGAATGGTGTCAAGCTCTTCCACTCCTCTACCACTAATAGCAGCTACTATGTACCAATCAATCACTGTGAGTTAGACTAAATTCTAAATGTTTTACACACATAAGGTGACATCATCCTCATCCCACTTTTGGTGAAGTACTACTACCCCCTTTTTTTGTGTAAGCAACCAAGGCACAGAGGGTAGTCACTCCCCAGGTACCCAGAGATGACAGGTGGCAGGGCCTGCCCACTCCAGCCATCTGGCTTCAAACCTCATGCTTTCAACCAGCACACTGAATGGCCCTTTGCTGGCAGAGAGTAATGTTAAATCCTGAACCTCTCCTCATTTTAAACCAAGGAATTAAACTCCATCTCCTCCCAACCTATTTCCATGCTGCTGCAGGGTCCCCATTCAAACTTGGTCGCCTCACTGTGTCCGTTCACGTCATGGCAGAAACCCGCACTGCTGTCCTCGTTTACCACACCACAGCCTTCTCCTAGTTCACAGGACACACAGCCAGGTCCCCCTCCCCCACTGTGGTGAAAATGGTTTAATATCTTTAACAAGGCCTTTTGTTTTTCAAAAGAGAACAAATTGGAAGGAGGAGGCTTCTGCTCAGCTTTGTTACAGAAGTAGGTTGTGTCCGGGGCCCTGTGTCTATTTCTGCCTGAGCTGTTATTTCTCTGGGGCTTCAGAAGAGCCATGTCCTTCCTGAGGCTGAGCTCCCTTCCCAGGGGAAACGCAGGGAAAAGCACAGCTCTCAGACGAGACTGTCAAACTTCTGTGGAGATGCTGGCTGCTCACACCCATTTCGCAGTCACCACTTAGCACTGGCTTTGCTATTAATATCCAAACACGAGGGGAACGTGTGAGGAGGGATATAGTTGGACAGTCTATTTAAAGGAAGTAAAAATGAAAAGAAACAAGATGATTTTTCAGATCAATGCTTTAACTTTCCAAACAATGCTTTATAAGTAGAGATGAATACAGAAAGATGCATTTGGGCATACAACAGGTACTGGTTACTGAGCTACTTAAGAACCAGTTCAGCAAATACACATTGAGGGCCAATGGTGCAAAGTTTATTAAACACTTTTGTGCCAGGAACAGTGTTAATCACTGTGCACCAATTTTCTTATCTAATTCTTACAAACAAATCCCTGAGCAACTATTTTTCCCATTTTACAGATGAGGAAACTGCGGAGGATGAGTAACTTGCTTAATATAGTTGATACAGTTCATACAGTTAAAAAAAAGATGGTAGAACCAAGACGTAGGCCCAGATTTATCTGACCACATAACCTCAGTTCTTAATCATTGTGCTTTACTACCCTGTAAATAAAAGAGAGATAAAGATAAACATGAGATTTTTTTTTTCTCAAAGAGCTTACTGGTTGACAGGGGAGGTAACACATTCAGAAATGTCTATAAGACAAGACAGAGTATAGACCATCACCCAAGAAAGGCAGGTATCTAAGGGAGTTCAGAATAAAGAAGGAAGACTTCTGGCTAAAGGAATCACAGCAGGCTTCGTGGAGGTGGTGGTATTTAAACTGAGCCCTAAGGGATTTTAACCAACAGGTTTGCATAGAGAGCATCCAAGGCAGAGGGAGTGGTGGGTTTCCAAAGTCCATAAGAGCAGAAGACCTTAGAGAAACAGTGAGAGACAAAGCCAAGTCATGGGCATTAGTCTGTCCTCAATATTTATAACAGATGCTCAAGAACATGTAAAGTAAATGAATTAGTTTGGGAAAGACAGATAAAGGACAGGCTTTGGAAGCCCTTGAATGTCACAATAAGAGACAGGACATTTTTCTGTGAGCACTGTAAAATTATCCAGTGCAAAACTATAAAGAGAGGGAAATAACCTTAGCTTTATAGTAACTAGGAAATTAGCCAAAGGATAGATTGGCTTGTAGAGGAACTCAAGGACCACAGGCTGATAAACGGGGTCTATGTGAGAAGGAAAAAAGGAGGTACCCCTGAGACGGGGAAAAGGCATGGATCACCAGGGCAAAACCAGAGGAAGAACTTCTGCTTCCCCTAAAATCCCTCCTTCCTCTCCTGATTGGAAGGCAGGAGAAAATTCTTATATTGATTCAAATAGCACTGGGTGTAAATAGTGCCTCAAAATAAAAGGAAAAACAGGTATTTAATCAATTGCCTGAACATTTTATCTGTATGATCAACCACTGAATATTCCCAGACATCCACCTGGAAATTTCTAAATATCTACCTGATGGGCAATAAAGACCCAACATTCCAATTTTTGGATTGAGTTTTTTGCTTTTTTGTTCAGGGCTTTTGTCTTGGATAGAGAAAGCCACAGTCTCCACCTTCAAATTACCACCAGACATTAACAATTCACAGGTCAGTGGCCATCTATCCCAACCTTCTGGATAGACCAAGGGTCCACCTACACTGCTCTCAGTCTAATAATGCTGCTCACATTCCCCGAATTCTACAGAAAAACAAGAACTGCATGCAGAGCCCAGCCCTACACCCTACGGTTTCACAGTTCAGAAGGGTTTCACAGCATTTAGCACTCATTCCAAGTTGAAAGAAAGGAATCTCAGCAAAATACTTCATATTGATACATTAGCCAAGAACAGCAAGATAACTAAGTAAAGGGGCAACAGGGAGAGAGAGAAAAAACAAGACCCTCCCCCCTTCTGTCCTATTCCTCCCAGAACAGGGAGAGCACAGAAGACCACTAAGCACATGTGTGCAGTTCCTTTCTCCTGGGATGGCTGTTTGTATTAGCCCACTGCGCCATGAGGGGGAAGAGGGAGCCTGGGGAGTTCTTCCCAAACCTCCTCCCTGGGAAGTAACAGCTCCTCACAGTAGAAATACACTCAGGTCTAACTTAGATGAGTACTAATTCATATAAAGCATGTCCACAATGTATTATTAAATGAAGAATGTTTCAAAGCAACATTGGGAAATACATATCCACCCCAAAGGGTTAGTAATGTTTAATTCTTACATATGGGATTCTGAATGTTTTTTTAAATTTATTTTTAGAGAGGGAAGGGAGGGAGAAAGAGAGAGAGAAACATCAATGTGCAGTTGCTGGGGGCCGTGGCCTGCAACCCAGGCATGTGCCCTGGCTGGGAATTGAACCTGCGATGCTTTGGGGATTACGAATGTTTTTAATTATCATTTTCTTTACCTGTACTTTCACATTAACAATTCAAAATTTACTTTTATTTACTTTTTAAAGTATATTTTATTGATTATGCTATTACAGTTGTCCCATATATTTTCTCCCCTTTATCCCCCTCCACCCTGCACCTCCCCTCCCACCAGTATCCCTGCCCCACTTAGTTCATGTCCATGGGTTGTACACGTAAGTTCTTTGGCTTCTCTATTTCCTATATTATTCTTAACCTCCCCTGTCTATTTTGCACCTACCATTTATGCTTCTTATTCAAATAATTCAAAATTTAAAAACTGCTTTCACAAGAAAGGCTAATTTTTTACTTTTAAAAATTGTAAAAATAACTATGAAAAATATATTGACACAGCTGAGTGTGCCCCAAGATTTTATGGCAAAACAGTTTTGCAGCAACACCATGGGTTACCCAGAGGCAAGGCTGAGGCGCAGCTGGGACTGTCGGAGCAGTTGTGTGGCCCACAGCTCCCCATGCCTGATGCTGCCCAGTCTTCTCCGCCATGATCACTGCCCACAAATACTACATGTGGGGCCCACAACAGACAGCTGATTTCCCTCAGCAATAAGGACCAGGAAACCGGATGCTGGCTTCATCCTCTTTGCTCGCAATACATTTGTCCTCTTCTGTCCAGACATGCTGGAAACCAGACAACATTCCCACCCTCTCCCATCAAATTGTGCCCAAGCTGGTGACCACAGAGGCCACTTCCTCATAGCAGAAATGCCTGAAACCCAGTAACCTTTTCTTTGGCCAAGTTAACAGCATTCTTCAGCAGCAAACTTTCCTACCAACATGCCGATCTGTACTCCAATGATCAGTCCGAACATTAGCTTCCTTGTATAATGTATAAAAGCCACGTGTGAGAACAAGGCACTGAAAGGCCATGATCACCATAGCTCAACTGTCTTTCTCCTCCCTAGCTCACCTCTCAAAGAAACAAACCCCAAACATTGTGAATGTCTTTCAAGACTCTTACGTCCTCTGTATAAGCAAATCAGTTGCAAAAGGAATGCGTCTTAAATTTAATTTACTGATGGCATGTAAAATGAGGTCAGCATGTGATTTTTCAAAATGTGAAATCATTTTGTTCAGTTTTCACTGCGAAAGCATCTCTTTAACCCACATGCCCATTTAAATCTGCTTTTTTTACTATTAAAATATTTTCTTTAAATAACAGGAGTGATTTATTATGACCTCAATAAAAAGTAGAATATTGACCTATAATTTTTTTTTCATAATAGGCCATTTCTAAAAATGATCAAAGTGATATGTATGTCATACAGATGGAAAGCTACCTCTTAGGATTGTGATGGGACTTTAAAAATAAAAAGGAAACCAGCATAGGTAACCCCACTCATCCTTCCCTTTATATTCATTCTTTGTTGGAGAAAAGGACCGACAAGGAGACAAATATGATACGAGGCATCAATTCAAGATGTTCTCGGGGTCAGAAACAGCCGGGAAAGTTAAAGCTACCAAATGAAGGCCCAGGGTGCCACTGACACGGTTTCTGCAGGCACCCTCTCCAAACTCAGCATGAAGTCCCACCTTCTCACAGCCTGCTGCGCTTACGTCTATCTGTGGTTTGGGCTTCACCCAACAAAAGCATGGAAATTACGTAATCTTCACATGCAGTTGTCAACTGCAGCCTCATCTTTATCTTCATGTCTCCTTAAACAAAAAAAGAAAACAATGGAAGAATATGCTCTTCCTGTTTGGTTCAACTATACGCACATAGTTGATAGTTAACCTGCTTGGTTAACTATCTCACTTTCAGTGAGACCAGCTGGGGTCTAAATATTATTTTAAGAATGGCACCCACCGTCATGTGGAAAGCACAACTACCCTGAAGAACAGAATCATAAGTCAGAGATACAATGCAGAGATGCTAACCTAAATGCCTACCAGGAGCCCAGCAGGTAACTGGAAGAATGAGGCAAACTGAGGGTAAGGGAACAAGGAGAGGTGGGACCGAGGGATCCTAGAGTGTACACTCTCTTCAAAAGGCGACAGGCGATCGTGGCCTAGTGTGACAAAGAGTTCAGTGCTGTCAAATCTTATGTTTCCACAATTGAGAGGCCTGTCATTTTTCTCAGTAGTTTAAAGTTAGAGTCACATTAACCTTGGAAGCTCCAAGGTTAGGTGGGTACTTTCAGAACAGAGATTCAATTGACTGGAGAGGCCACATCCAGCAAGTGCTGGAGAAACCAAATCTGAAGACCAGTAAGATATCCAAAACCTTTCCATTTCTATCTTCACGTGTAGAATTTATCACAAGGGGAAGAGTTGCTAAAAATTATTTTTGGACAAGACTATTTTGATATTCTTCAGATTATACCAACTAGTAACTGCCTATGCAACTTGTCCCTAAAACTCAAATCAACTTGCCTCTCCTTAGGGAAGACACCAGCTACACCTGTTTGAAAAAGCGGTAACTGAAACAATTGGGTGAACCAAGAGATCACCATATAAAAAAGTAAATATTACACAAGTCTCTTTGATCATAGAAAGGCTCAACTGGAGAAGGCTTTGGGCATCTAAATTGTATAAATTCCTTGATTTGCATTATTTATAACACACTAAGTTAATGACAAATCTCTGATCCATTTTTGCTATGTACAGCCAGCCATCCTGCCACTAAACCATTTAGGCAGCTGTTCAAAGGGAATGGTCTGATCAAAACTTTTCCTTCTTACGCAATGAAGTCACAAAAACTCTGTTATTTTAAAAATGATAATTGAGCTCCTTGTATGTGCCAGGCCTTAGATACTGGAAAACAAAGGTAGGTAAAGCAAAGTCCTTATTCTACGTGAATTCTAGTCTGAGCGGAGTCAACCATATAAAAAACTAACCAAGTGACGATGTGAGGAAAAAATATGCATAAACAAAACCTATAGTATTGCAGGCCTGAGAGTCCTTAATTCTGCCTGGGGGGTAGAGGAAGGGACATTTGAGCTAGCCTGTAAATTATTGTGAAATATAGGGATGATTGTTCCAGAACATGACACCTTGTCTAGAAACCAACTATCTGGTTACTAAGGGATTACCAAGTAAAACTTTGGTTGGTTTTTATCTTGGGTTTCTTTTTTTTTGTCTGGACTTTGTTTTTATGAAGAGCACCTGGAAATTCATAAACTCTTTTACTAACTCCTATATTGTCCTTGAGTTTAGTTGGGGTCAAATTATAAATGTTTCTCATCTCTTTCCCTAGCTGCTAACCTTCTTTAAATAGGATCCCATAAAGTGACACAATGACATTTAATAACAAACTCAATGCATAAAACTGCTGAAGTGTTTGAAAATATAAAAGCTTTATGACAATACATATCAAATAACACTGAATATGAAAAGTTCTAGAACATTAGCAGGATCAGCTGGAAATAAACCTACCCTAAATTAACCTCAGTTTCACACAAGTAAAAATGGCAATTATATAGAAACAGAGGGAGATTTTCAAATGCCAATACTATTTCTGTTGTTAGATGGGTGTCCCAACCCCATGGATGGCTGATTGTCACTTACTGGCTGTGCCAGCCTAATCAGTCCTTGCGACCTTGATTATGGTGCTTCCCAGGAGATAGTCCATGGAGGGAAAATCACAAACTTTTTGTACAAAAACCAGCTGGAAAACAAATCTGAGAGTCTATGAAAAATGAGAGCACACATCATGTATTTCCAGATTTATCATACCACATGCCTTCAAGGTAATTATCATTTGTCATTTTGGTTTGTATGTGAAAAAATAAAATAAAACATAGGAAAAATTAAATCAAATGCTTTTAGCCAGCACTTAATGAATTCCCCCTACTAATGTTTACACTGCTAGGCTCTCTATTTGTACATCATCTGTCATTTGTTTCCAAAGGGCTCCATTTTCTGATATGATACTTACAGTATGTTATGAATCAGCTAATTATACGATAACCTTTACTAGAAGCAAAACCAAAATTACATGGATTTCAGGGCAGTTATTTCTAATCCTCGTTTTCAATCACATCTGTCTCTTAAACCAGGAGAAGCAGAGAGACGCAGTTGGTAAACAGCCACCTACAGCTAAAGCCAATTGATGAATCTGTTTTGTTGGACAATAAAAGTTAATAAAAGCTGTGAGGCAAAAGACTTCCATTTTCATAAACTAAACACCTTGTATAAACACATTATTTTCATTCCTAGTTGATGATATAAGTTGGCCCAAACTTATTATCTTTACCTGGTGAATTGCTTGTGACACAAAGAAATAATTTCTAATGGATTTCAAACAGTCTTTGTGGAAAGGGACAGACAGGTGGTTGTGAATGAATAATCTACTGTTTTAATATTTATCTTTGCACAAATGGGTTCAGAACCTTATTTTTTTTCTTTTTTATTTGATGTAAGGCATCCAATAATTGCCTCTTCTGTGATGGGAAATGTTCTGCTTTGATGTATTCTGTGACCTTTGGGCAAAACATGTTGAAGGGTGAGATGTTTCCCCACTCCTCTGCTCCGCCTGGCCCTTCTGCCCTATTATCGGCCCTCTAGTCTTACAGTGTTTAGCAAATTTATGGTTACCCAAGTACCAGATGAATGTAGTAGGAAAACTGGTGTTTTAAAAAGGGTATTCTTTGTAATTTTTGGTGTACGGGCCATGTGAGTTAGCCCACACACTGGTTGGTGAACTGACTGTTCCCATCAAATGAGTCAGTGGAGATGTGAGTGTTACTTTCCTAGAGGGGACATTTTCAACATGGTTTTTTTTTTAAAAAAAAAAAAAAAAAAAAAAGGTGCAGGGCTCTTTACCAATGAGCTCCGTGTCAAACACTTCTCCCACCGTGGTCTCCTCAGGTGATTTCCCAAGGCAGCCTCTCACTCTCACCCAGCTGCATCATTCAACACAATCTGTATGTGAACGCTAATCATTGAAAGCACACTGAACCGAATGTGTTTACGTGTTGCAATCCAGCATTCCAGGACCCATCCAGGAAGGGGGTGCTTAGATCCACCTCTAGGTGTTGTCCTGATTTTCTTCACTTACATACAGCTCCTTCACAGACTCACCCCTTCTACAAAGAGCATGCAGTGACAACAAACCACACACGCCGACTTCGTAGCCCCAGAGTCACAGAACGGAGAACCTCCCTTTCCTCAATCCCTCCTAGATCCTCCACTTCAGTCAGATAGTTTTCTGATAGAAGAAGAGAGAAAAAATATACTTATTTTCTTCATACTCAGCAACCAGATTTCATTTATCATATCTATTAAGTTCTGAGAGTCTTAAATGATGAAGAAAAGTGTTAGAAAGAGAAAAACAGAAGCCAAATCTCTGGCCTTTTAAGGATTTAGAAATACCCTGTAAAAACACGGCACTCTCCCTCACAACTGAGCACACTAGCAGTCGGCAGCCCCCAAGGAGAGGTCACAAACTTACCAACAACCCAGGGAGAGATGTAAGTTTTATAGAGTGATGTGGGCTATCCATTACGTCAAAAGGCTCAGGAAAAATTTGGTCCTCTTTCTAACCTCCTGTATTTCACCTGCCTTCTTCCACCCTCACTTACATGTTATCTGGCCTCGTCCTACTTCCGAGCTCATCCGAGCACCTAACTTGCTCTGTGGGGTCACCTAATCACCAGACCCAGGCCCCTCTCCTTCCCCATCCCTGGCCCCTCTCATCTCCATTCTCACACTGAACAGAGACAAAGGCACAAGGTGAATTAATTTTTCATTTTCCAGTTACTCATGTTGGCATTAGTCACATAATAAAGTAATAATGCAGACATCACTTAGAAAGTCGTCTCTTCTTGTCGAGAATACACTAAAATAACGCGGACTCAGTCCCCATCAGCAGGCATTCCCCAATTCTACCACGGGAAAGAATACTGGTGTCAGGAAACATGAGCTATTTAATAAATGTCTGCCATCAGTAGGACATGCCTTTGTTTTTCTGTTCCAAAGTTAAAAGGACAAGGGCTTGCCCTGGTGATTTCTGAAGTTTTTCCCATTCTGAGAATTCTGTGACCAAAAGAGGGATCGATTTTATAATTGCTAATCTGCGTGCATGTGTGTGTGTGTGTGTGCATGCATGTGCATGTTTGTATGTTTATAATTCTCTGTATTTTCTCTGGCAAGAAAAAGGGTTTTCTACAACCATTTATTAATGATGTGGTTTGCTAACTTGAACCAGAGACTGTTCACCAGAAGCTTTTAGTTTGAAAAATGCCTTAACTGTGGCCAAAACCAATGCTATAAAACAAAAGAAATGAGAGCGTTACTCCGCCTGCAGCCCACTGACCTGTGGCCGAGGCCCGGCTCAGGCCTGGACCCCCAGAAGGGGAACAGCTGGGGCCTGCTGGGACAGCCCGAGCAGGATCGTACCTGCTCGTGTTGCAGGGAATCTGAGGATCTCAGCAGCAGTTTGGCTGTCCCCCAACCAGATTATAAATTCCTCAAGGGCAGGGAACACATCCTTTATATTTTTCCTGAATCCATATGGTGCAGAAAAAGAAAGAAAGAAAGCATTTTGGGCTGGCAGCCCAGCTAGAAGCTGAAGAATGTTATCCGCCCCCATCCCAGGCCGCCTCCTCCCTTCTAATCACAAGAGGAAGACATTCAGGAATAGCTTTTAAGAACTGCCTCCCTCCTTCCTGCCTAAGGAGATATGTAGGTAGTTGTGTTCTCCCACACTTGAAGGGGAGGCACATGTCCATTGATGTACTGAATGAGACGTTCCAGCATGGGAGCACAGGGCCGGCCAGCCTGTCACACTGTGTCCACACCCCGTTTCAGTGACCTGCTGAGCAGGCAGCAACCCCCTCCCCCACCCCAGTATAAGGCATGTGATTGAAGAGTCTGCCCAGGGACAGACCCTGTTCAGCCACCAGTTGTGTGGCTGGAATCTATATCACTAGAGATGCCCTAGTCCGAATCCATGGGGGCCCGGCCTGGACACCTGCATTGTGACAGCAAGGCTGAAGGGAGTGAGCTCTGCCAAGGTACTTCCAGTTGCGGTAGCTGAAGGGGTCTACCCAGGACTTGGGAAATAAAAGGACTTACTGAGAGATGAAAACACTAAATATCATACTCAAGTATCCTCAAAATTTAATTCAGTCCCTTCTCTACCACATTTCAATGAATAGCACACAGCTGGGTGAATTACTTGTCACTAGAAAATTGTTAAATTCTTCTAGCTTCTCCAACTATACTAGAAATAAAGTATCAACTTAGCTGATAGTTCTTTCTTTGTTATTGTCACCACCATTATCATCATTTTTTAACTTCTGTATTGTTGGCACTACAGATGTCCCCTATTTTCAATCACTTTGCCCCCTTCTACCCAGCCCTCATGGCCCCGCCTGGTACTTCACCACACTGTTGTCTGTGTCCATGAGCTATGCATACATTCATATATGTTCTTTGGCTAATCTCTTCCTTCCCTCCTCACATCCCTCCACTCTGAGATCTGTCAGTCTGCTTCATGTCTTCGGTCCTATTTTGTTCATCAGTTTATTTTGTTCATTAGATTCCACATATGAGTGAAATCATATGGTATTTGTCTTTCTCTGACTGGCTTAGTTCACCTAGCACAATAATCTCCAGGTCCATCCATGCTGTTGCAAAGAGTTAAGAGCTCCTCCTTTTTTACAGCCACATAGTACTCCACTGTATAAATGTACACATTTTTTTTTACCCACTTATCAACTGGTGAGCACTTGGGCTGTTTCAGGACCTCAGCTGCAGTAAATGCTGCCATGAACATAGGGCACTTATATGCTTTCTGACTGGTGTTTCAGGTTCCTTAGGATATATTCCCAGAGGTGGGATCACTGGGTCAATCAGTCCCATTTTCAATTTTTTGAGAAAACACCATACTGTTTTCCATAGTGGCTGCACCAGTTCATCATCATTGTTATTATCATTCCCAAAGTAATACATGCTCTTGGTTTTTTAAAAATGCAAATAGTATAAGGAGATAAAGTTAAAAGTTGCATTTTCTTATTTTTTCCTATCCTAGTTGGCCCTACCAGGTTGGCCCTCTTTGACCTGCTTCCTAGAGGAACCCCCACTTTAGTAGTCTTGTGCGATCTTCTCGATTTGTCCCATACATCACTTACAAGTATATATGCGTAGAAAAATAATCCACATATAAATGCATACTGTTACACACATAACCATACATGCACATTTATATCTATATATATCCTTTTTTACAAATTGATCATAACATACTGTCTGCAACATGTTTTTACTTAAGATACTTGACATTCAGATGAAAACAAATATATCTATATATTCTTTTAAATGGCTGCATTATATTCTTTATACAGCTATGCCATCATCTATTCGGTGGTTCTCTCTTTGCATCATCTTTTGTTTGGGGGCCAAGTTTATCACAGTTTACTCTTTCTGGATTTATTTAAGCTCAGTTTCCAATCCGTGGAGCTGACTGCTCTAGTTGTCGCTGCCGCTACTGTTGCTATTTATTGGTTGTGCTTGATATATTCAGTCTGCTTTTGTCTCTTTGCCTTTGCATTTCATGCACTGCTTTATGCAGCTGAGCCATCCCTCCCCACGTGCCTCCTCCCACCACCTCTTGCCCTTCCAGCACTGCATCCGCTGTGCTGGGTGCTGTGTCCACAGATGGGCACTGTGCTGTGGGCTGTGCTGCCCATGCTCCCTTCCCATGGTGCTTCTTCAGTCTGCATTTTATCGTTGACCTTCTCTCCCTCAAGGGTGGTTCTTGAGCCTTCGTCATTCTCTAGGGATCTGTGCCTGCCTGCATAGCTGCAAGGTCAATGACCTCACTGGTTACAACATTCTAATTCAATTGACCACACCAGCTGGGCTCAGAATGGCCTCCTCCTATCATATTTCTCTCAAAGTCTCTGCCTCCCAGGTGTCATCACTTTCCAGAAGTTTATTCACTTTGTCCAAAGTGTCCAAGAGGAAAGAATTTCTGACCTTAAGAGTCACTAAAGGAGATTCTCACCCTTCCTCGTGCAGAAACATAAGCGTGTTGAAACATTATTCTTATCGCTCATTGTAGGGGCAAGGAACAAAATAAATTATGCTAATGCAGAAAGTATAGTTCCTCTTTGATCTGCTGCTATCCACCAGAAAACTCTCCTTAGGATTTTAAGTTTTGTTAACACCTTCCTACAGCATCATGTTTGGATTACACTGGCCCCAAACATATTAACTTCATTTAAACAGCAGAGAGCAAGATGGATAGGCTTTCCTGTTTTTAGAAGATTGAGAAGGATGATGGAAGAATTGAATGCAAAGTGCCTCTGCTAAACCTACAACGCAGCTGTATAGCATATCGTAATGACTTTGCAAAAAAAGCATGCAAAATTTCCAAGATGTCAATCACATGGGAGAAAAAAAAATCATTAAAGCTCCCAACTGGCCAAGAAATTCTTTCCTCCTTCTTTAAAGGCTCATAACTGTTTTCTCTCCAGGGGCAGGGGCGGGGGCCAGCGGGGTGGGGGGAGGGGTGCCCTTTGCACTGACTCGGCTCCGTGGCTGCGAAGTCCCCGCTGTGTGAGCGGCCGCCAGTATCTATCAGGATGCTAGAGGACTGCCAGGAAAACTCTGCGACAGGCAGCTCATGTTTCATCTGAGAATTCGATTGAAATTCTATCTCCCTCACCCGTGCAGTTTAATTTAATCGATAGAACATTACACTATGTCACATTGAGTATTAAAAATAAATGATACGGACCAGATATTTGAAAACCGGGCATTTGTTTTTGTAGGCATTTTGACTTTCCAGTAGCAAACATCCCAACCTGCAGAGCTGGAAACGCCAGACACAGGAAAGTGTCACTTCAGATTAAGCAGTCATTGCTTTACGTTGCTGGGGTCCTGTCCCACACTTCCCTCAGACTTCCAGTCCCTTTCAACTCAACCAAGGTTCTCATTAGCGACCAGGCCTACAGAGAAATGAAAGTGCTTTGCGGCGCAGCCTTGCACGTTTATGGATTGCTATTAGGAGTCGAACATGACAGATGTCTTGAGTAGAAAAGAAATATTTGCAGCTGATTATATCACCACTGTTCATTCAAGTAAACTGAAGCGGCATCACCGTTTAGAATTTCAAAACACAGAGTAGTTATTTCAACATATTTAGTGGACTTCTGGGTGATGACTTGTTGTCAGAAATAATAACCCTGAAGCATAAATCTAAATATAAGCGAAATCTGTGGTTGCACAATGGGTTGTTTTCTTTTTTTCCTCAGTGTTTTGAGATCAGAGAATGTCTGGTCTGGAAGGAATCTTAGAGATCATTTTAAGCAGACTGGTAAGTCTGCCTTTGTTCTTTGTTTTTGTTTTTTACCATTGTAAATTTTATTTTTCAATTATAGCTTACATTCAGTACGATTTTGTACCAGTGTCCGGTGCATGTCCTCCATTGTTTTAAGTAGTAAGGAGGACCTCGAGACCCCACAGCCCGGGGGCCATGCTCCAGGCGACCCCGGGGCGGGGCGGGGGGGGGGGGGGTGGCAAAGCCAACATTCTAAGCCACCCCTGACTGACTTGGATGAAAGGGTCGTCTCTCCTTTCCTGGTCTCTAGAACATCAACATTCCACCTGCTCATGAACCCTGACCTAAACTGCACTTTCACCTCAAGTAAAGGCTCTAGGACCTTGTCTCCCAGACTCATCGTATTTTTCCATGTATAGTATAATGTGTATTTTGCCCAAATTTTTGAGAGAAAAATAAGGATGCTCATTATACATGGGTAGTACCTGAAATACCTTTTATCTGTTCTCGTGTTTTGTGACTACTCATTACATAAAATTTCTTGTATCATAATGTTCAAAAATAAATGCTAAAATTCCTTTATAATACAAAAAAAAGAGTATCTAAATATAAATGAATAAAACTTGAATTCAAATGAAAGACTTTTTCCTGGAAGTTTGGGCCAAAAATGTGGGTGCACATTATACACGGCAAAATATGGTACTTTCCCTTTCATACATTCCTAGTTTCTCCCAGCTCCTCGGTATTTGGCATGGCATGTCTTCAAGGAACCAAAGTTCCTCAGTCTTGACCCAGATGGTCCTTCTGGACTGATTAAGCATCTCTTCCTTGGGCTCTGAGACAGCTATCACCACACTCACTGCCTGGCCCACTCAGGTTCTGGTCTTCCAGAGGTCTTCTCTGTCTTCTTCTCCCCTAAACCTCCCAGCCCCTGCCCCATCAGCCCTTCTCTGGGAGATCCTTCTTCTTTGTTGCCGGTGGCTACACCATGCCCAGACTTTAAGCGGATCCCTTTTGCCCCAGACACACAAACAGGTTCTAGCAATGCTAGGACTTCATGGGTGATTTCAATGACATAGCACTTATCATCTTGGTTTTTATGTGGTTGTTAGACCCTTAAATTAGCAGTGCTTTTACATATTTATAACAACATCTATTGATAAATAAGCATTTAGAGAAATGGAAATTGTCCTGTGTTACTGGTGAGAATGTAAGTTATTACAACTTCCTAATGTAATCCAAATACCTTAAGAAGGCATGTATCCTTTTAGCTTGCAATTCCACGCCCAGGAGTTTATCCTAAGAAAGTCATCAGGGATGCACACAGGGTGCTCACTGTGGCCGTTTTTGTCAATGGGAAGTATTGCAAACCAGGTGAATGCTCAAAAGTATTGGACTGGTCAAAAAGTCCATACAGTTTTTTCCATAAAACAAAAGACACTTTTCATTTTCACCAATAACTTTATTGATTTGGATGTTTTGTGTATTTTGGCTATCTCCCATCCATGTAGTAGAGTGTTGATTGTTCTCAATGTCTCGATTTGATTGCTATCAACGTCATCTATTCTACCCAACCATGGAGCGTCATCCAGCAAGAAATCTCCAGCACTAAACTTTGCAAACCACTTTTGATGCATTCAATAAGTGTCAGCACCTTCTCCATATACTGCACAAAACATTTTTGTTTTTCAGTTGCATTTTTATTTTTCTCGAAATAATAAAGCATACTATGTCAAAAATGTTGTATATTTTCTTCCATCTTCAGTATTAAAATGGCTATACAAAAATTCACAAAGGTTTTTTTTAAATGCACACTGATATGACAGCTGTCACAATACAATTTAACAAAATTATTTTGAATGAAGTTAAAGACATCTAAGTGCTAATAGAGCCATTTCATGGGAAAAAAAACTTTTTGGCCAACCCAATAGAAGAATGGCCATATAAATTTCATTCATACAAATGAACTCTATAATCATTAAAAGCACTGTAGTACAAGAATGTGATATGAAAAAATATCCACAGTATGATGGCATCTTTAAGCTGCTTATAAGAGAGTGCTATATAATACTATTTAAAAAATAATCTACAGTCACAGACCTGAAATAAATCTTGGCAGGATATATATCAAAATGTTTGCTGTGATCATCCTGGGTAGTAGACTAAAAAGTGATATTTTATTCTTTTCATCTATGATTTCCAAATTTTCTATGGTAAGCCTATTGTGCTATAACTAAAATTGTAAAATATATCAATGCTTATTTTAGAACAATATATCCAAGCTGTAATCTATTCACTTATTTAAACCCACTATGTGTTAAGCAATGATAGGCATTCCCATATATTTATAATTTATACAATAAATAAAATGAAAGTTTCTGAATTTAACCAGTTCAGAATCCAACAGGAGAGAGACAGATAAACAATGTGATGAGTGTTTCAGGAGCACAAAGGAGAACATGATGAGCTCCAAAGACGAGGCAGGTGTTAGGAGAAGCTGAAGGGAATAGAGCTTGGTCCGTAGAGGCTGCAGGGTGAGCCAGACAGCAGCATCAGGCAAAGCTTGCCCCTCAAACGTCAGACTTTTTGAAATATTTCCATCAGCATGGTAAAGGTACCTCTTACTGAAGATTAAGGAGAAATATGCTGTTTTTGTGTGACTAGAGGTTTTCCCGGCATAGCACTCACAGACCACAACCCTCGGCCCCAGCAGTGGCCGGAAGAACTGCAGAAACACCCCAACTCCAACTCGCAAAGCTGAATGAGGATGATCAGCCTCCCCACTACCTCCATCCACCTCTTTGGGACCTTTCAGAGACAACCTCAAAGCTGTTCACACAGCACACTGATTTCCCGTCCCTTTCTCCCCTGTCACATTAGGACCACAATGCAGTGTTGTTGTGGTCATCATCTTGAATCTTCCAGTAGCCTACTATTATCTAGCTGTTTATTTGGGTGGGGGAGGGCATGGAAAGAGCTACAAAAAAATCCTCTATTAGAACTCTTTATGTTCATTTTGCAACCATTTGAACAAACAGTTGTATATCAGATCACAGGAGGAGGAAAGGGAAAGAACTGAAAATGCTACTTCTGCTCAACTTCATAAAAAGAAACAGGCTCAAACTGGGTCGTTCTCTCCTCCTAAGCCAGCAGCCTCTCCCGGTGGTTCCAGATGCTGCCATGTTGGTTTAGAATGAGCACTGAGACTGCCCTGATGCCACTATAGCCCCCAAGTCTTCATCAGGTCTAAGAGTCCAGGTGCTTCAAGCACATTTTTAGCATAGCCAAGCAACCAGATGCAGCTCCAGAAGCCCACCATTGAGCCTACTGTGACAAGGACGTCCCCACAGTCCTGTGTCTGCACACCCTCTCGTCGGAGAGAGGCCCATGCTCAGTAGATGCTCAAGAGCTTGAAGACTAACAGAATAGAAACAAGCATTGCACGCCTGTGGCACTTCCAATAAAGCTACTGACTGAGTTCAACTGGTTGAACTAGAAAGTAACTAGTTCCATAGCTGTCATAAATTCAAGGTTTTTCTCCTCCAGGAATCAGCTTCCTCAAACCATTTTATGTACAAGGTCTGGTCTCTTAGGGTTCGTGAAGCCTTTTGCTCTAAAATTTAAAAATAACCCATTTCTGATTATTGCCATTCATTGCTATCATTGGAAAATGTCAAACGGCTAGGAGCAACTTCCTCAGCTCCTAATAGCACTGAAACATTGTGTTCTTGGAGTTGTTTATAACAGATGGGAAACTTAGAATTAGGGAATGTCAGGGGTTTAGCAGTCCCCTGTGTTGCAAATACTAACAGACAGTGAAGCTGACAATGTAACCTTTGAGTGCACCCGACAAGCACGTGATAAAATCGATGTCCTAGCAGTGTATCCGCCGCAGGCCACCATCAGCATTCCTAGGCATCAAGTCTTTATGCCTTTTGATCACAGGAAAACATGAGGAGTGATTTTGCTTAATCTTTAAAAAGCAACTAATAAAATGAGGGCTTGCTAATAATTAACTATAGCCTCTGGACTTCTCTGCAGGAACTTTTAACTCTTTCTAAACTCCCTTACAGAATGAATATATGATGGTTTTATAGAGTACATGACATGTTTAACAAGATCTATTTCAAAAGAGACACAGTGGTACAGCCCACTGAAAAATATTCTTTCCAACATGTAAAAAAATGGTTATAATACATACCTATCTACATGTTTCCCAAGATGAGAAAATTCGAGTTTTTCCATGATCTGCTGGCATGGTCAAAAACTGGCAGAACCTTAGAAGGTCAGTTCATGAACTGCCACCCTAGGAGTCAGTGGACTGATGAGTTGTGTGAAAGGAGTGTTTTCTATGCCACTGATTGCTAAATTGACACAGTTACCACATTTTGAAATTGCATGTTGAGAGAACCTTGAAGAAACCCTGTAATGTTCCAAAAAATACTAAGAACGCTTTAACACTGGATCTTTTTGTTCCTCTCCACCCTTTGCCTTCCAAAATATTAAAAACATGTAATTATCTTAATGTTCATGAGAACTTTGCCTTCAAACAAACCCTTCAGTTTGAACTTACAAGTTCGTCAAAATAAATTTCACTGGTCATGAAAATAATTGCCTGCATGTTGTAGAGAATTAGCTCCATAGTTTAATCAAATTTTTTTTTAAAGGCAGATGATATATAACATATAAACAAGCATATATTTTCAGGTTACTGGGGCCTGCAAAAGAGGCAGCTAAAATTTCCATGGAACAATAGCATAGATGGGTTAGATCTCCCAGCCCACTACTACCAGATGAACAGGCATTAGCATAGCTCGGAGGTGATATTGGTGCAGATAACAGATGATTCACATCCGTCACCCACACTCTCTCTAGGTAAAAAATGTAATGTGACAGCTACTCTAATAGGTACATACTAAAGAAAGATCACTTAAAAATAAATAATACTCTCCATGATACATAAAGGTCATCACCTTTAAGAATTTTCAAGTTTAAAATACTATTTGCCCCTACTGGCATAACACTCTGTTTTAGGACTTGAAAATATTGAAATAAACAATACAAATACCAGTACCTTTTTATTCAGTGGTAAACAGATAAGACACTGCACTATCACTTTAAGGATACCCTTTAACATATACACATAGATACATATACATATATACATGTATATGATATTTTGCCCCTCCCCTATGCTAGTCCTGGGTAAAATTAATCTTTTATGGCCTCCCCTTCCCCTAAGTAATTCCCATCTTATCAGTGCTGTGCCAACCCCCCATTTAACCAGGCCACTGAAACTGGAGCGAGGCAGCCTGAAAGCAAGTACTGGGACTGCCCCTACCTAGCTGTGTGGCCCTAAGCAAATTGTTTATCACGTATGAACCTCAGTTTCTTCTCAGTCAAGGGCTTTCCAGCTGCCCTACTTTCCTAAAAGAGTTTTGTCAAGATCAGATAAGTTTTGCATGCTTTTCTGTCATAAGTGAACATCACACTTTGTAAGCTCCTCACTTAGAATCAAGTTTAGCTGATGTGACAGACAACGCAAAATGACAGTGGCTTAAACACTAAGATACAAGTCAGAGCTTTTTTTTTTTCCTCATGTGAAAAAAACTTGGAGGGCAGGTTTCCAGGGATCAGTGGAATGGCTACAGAATGCAGAGACCCAAATTCCTTCTCTTTTGATTTTTTTTTTCCTCTCTTAATGACCCACCGTCTCAGCACCTGAGCTCTGCCATCATCTCTGAGTTCCAGGCAGCAATGAAGGGGACGGAAGGCGGCGTTCGCCCTTCCTAGGAGGAGACTTCCCAGAACTGCACTTGACACTCCAGATGGCATGTGCCGGCCAGAGCTTAGACATACGGCCATACCGAGCTGCAAGGCAGTTTGAGAAAACATGTGCCCAAGTGAGTATCAGGAATTCTATTACAGAGAAAGGAGATGGTGGTTATTGGGTATCAATTAACAATCTCTGACAGAGACCATTTTTTCTCACTTCTGCTAGAAGTCTTAAAACTCTACAGCCACCTCACTTTGAACCCCTATTAAAACTTTCCTGCCTGGGTCACATTTCTGTTCTCTAGGTTTTAGATGATACTGACCACACAATAAATGGACTGTACCGAAGTCTTTATAAGCAGATGGTGGTGAGTTATTGCCAAAATCTCTGAAATGGTATCTCTTTACAAATTCTTCCTACCATATCTGTACTGCTCATTGCCTCCAGAGCCCCAAATTTATCCCTATAAAGCACAAATCTAATTATATAATTTCCTTGCTTAAAGCCTGCAGCAGCACCCGACTGCTAAGGAGACCATATGTTCCCGTTTGCCCAGGGCAGCCTTGGTTTATGCCTCTTGTCCCAGCACTTGTTCTGCATTTTTACTTTATTTACCAACGTGGTAATATTAACATTCGTCTGAAAATAAACCATGCTGTCTTTCATGGACCTCCACTTCATACTTCCAGCTCCTGCCATAGACTCTTCTGGTAGTGTGTGAAAAGCATGTGCAATGAATAGAGTTCTTTGACATTTAATTAAATCTGACAAAGAACCAGTGATAATCCAACTCTTCTCCCAGCCCCTTCAAGACCCAACTTAAGTGACAGCTCCCTTTCAAGGACAACACACAGGGCTATTCACGCAAAAATTGAAGTGCACTTTGACACATTTGGGTAGAGTCAGCTAACTCCTCCTAGTCCAGTGGCACCGCCTTCAAGGTTTAGGAAGTCACCAGTCTGAGAATTGGCAAGTCAGGTGGAAACATGAAAATTGTAAGTTAAATATAAGTAAAAATGCATGTGGGAAATAGAGACTGAGTGATTCTGCTAAAAAGTATGTACAGAATAGTCTCAATGTTCTTATTACAAAAGTTTACCGTTGACTGTATAGTATAAATCTATTACTATATATTTTATGTTAATGTACTTTTATTTTGCAATAAGCCATTTAGCTCTTTCAGCAGCAATAAAAAAAAAGAAACAAAATTCAAGCTTAATGAAAATTCAAAACAATTTCCAATTTCTCAAAAAAGTTTATGATTAAGAAGTAACTCAGACCAAACATCTGTTGAGAATACCATCCTCTGTGTGACATCACTGGCCACAAAAAACTGAGAAGACATCAAGTCACAGAACTTCTGCAGAAACAACAGCAACTCCTGCAAAAGCTGATAAAAGATTTTGCCCAGACATGGTACTTCAGTACAGGCAGCCTTAGGTGAGTTTCTGTATCCCACTATAAAGCGTGACTTTTCATTTAGATCTAATGGCTCTTCTTAATTACACTGCCCTTTTATGCCAAGTTTTCTTGTGCAAGTATAAAAATAAAATGATAGTTGTCAGTATGCTATGCATTAGCAGGAGAAAAACCTTAAACAGTTAAATCGTACCAGTTTAACATCAGAGACTTCAGCTTTAAATAAAAAATTAGTTAATTCAAAAATGGTTCAATTGCTTTCCTCATGAAATAAAGTTTGTCCATTCTGACATGGTTGAAACATCCAATATTTTTGTGAATGCTATTGTAAATTCGGTTAAAATTTTAAATATTAGAAGTAATCATTTGCTTCCCTTATGGAAAAACAATTAGAAATTTTGATGGAGCCCTATATCATAATAAAAATATAAGGATCTGAAGAAATATTTTTAAAAATAGAAACTATGCAAAATTCTACTTGGAACTGGTTGTGGTACACATGTAATTCATATGTTTGTCAAAACAAGCTATGATGCTCTTCTATTCAAAATAGTACAAAACTATTTGAGAGCTGTACTTCTCAAAATTCACATCTACTTACATACACATACTATGTTATACTTATAGTTAGTGTATACTTATAGTGTATAGTTAGAATGGTTTAACCACATCAAATTTGTAATGAAGTTGATACTAAAGACAAAAAAACATGCAGCATGGCAATAAATACATTCTCATTTTGCTGCCTACAATCAATTAAATATTATAAATTTTTTTTCAGAGGCTCAAATCTTTCTATCAACTTAAGTGTTTTACAATGGAATTAAATATAAACAAGTCCTCTAAATATTGTTTGTATTTTATTTAAAATTAGTTGAGAATATTTCTTTATTTAAAAATATTTTACTCCTCCATTCTTAGAGGGGAAGTGAGGGAGGGAGGGAGGGAGGGAGGGAGGGAGGGAGGGAGGAAGGGAAACATTGATGTGTACGTGTGAGAACATTGGTCAGTTGCCTCTGGAACATACTGCAGGCCCAGCCTGCAACCCAAGCATGTGCCCTGACCTGAAATTGAACCAGTGAACTTTTTGCTTTGCAGGACAATGCCCAACCAACTGAGCTACACTGATCAGGGCTAAAACTAATTGAGAATATTTAATCAAAGTATTCAATGGATGGAATGTCAAAAACACTAGTTTTTGAACTTTTAATAAATTTTGATTACTAAAAACAAAGCTTACAACAAGCTAGACATAGAAACTTATTCCTCTAAAGGCAAAGGGAGAACTCAACAAACTAAATGACAAGGGTTTGAAGAGCATACACATTCAGCCAGTCTGGTGTGGCTCAGTGGATTGAGTGCTGGCCTGCAAACCAAAGGGTTGCTGGTTTGATTCCTAGTCAGGGCACATGCCTGGGTTGTGGGCCAGGTGCCTAGTTGGGGGGCGGGGGGGGAGAGGCAAGCACATATCAATGTTTTTCTCCCTCTCTTTCAACCTCTCTCCCCTCTTTCTAAATATAAATAAATAAATAAAATGTGGGGAAAAAAAGAATACACAGATTTCGTTTTAAAATTCTATAATTATTCTTTAGAATACTTGCAGAGAGAATCATTTAATAGCACTACTATTTTTATTGGATAAATTTATAGTATCCTATTCTGGAGTGAATGAAATTGAGAAAGCCTGTAATTTTGCAGTGTTTATATTTGGCAAAAATACAAAAACATCATAAACAGAGACAATTTATTTGATGAGTCTTGTCTTATAAAAATATTTGTTAAAGAAAGGTACACTGAATAGAGTGGAGAAACAGCCTGAGATGTTTACGCATTTCAGTATGAAAAAACTGAATTGAGAATATTCTCTTTAGCATAATTTGTTTTGAACATTCCTCAAGGCGTTTAGGGACAGTATTTTCTCAAATTAAAAAAGTGGAAGAGTTCGCTGGAGGTATCAAATATTCTAATCTATGTACCATAAAATAGAACTTGAAACACTGTTTTATTAAAACATGAAAAATAAGCTCATACTGAAATATAGTCTTCAGACAAATGCTAATGAATGGTAGTAAAGATATAAATAACCAAATTAGAACATGTGACTATACATCAAAAATATAACTACTCATTATTTTTATTGTCTACTGAAGTTTTTATTTTTGTTTTACTATACAAGATAAATGTTTTTATGATTTAGAAAAAAATTCATCTTCAAAAAGTTTAATAGAATTAATTTGATGGTCAATAAACATCCAAAATAATAAATTCCAATGATTTTTAGCACCTTCTTTTATTCTCACAAGTGTCCCATTTTGGACAATAAATTTTATGGCCCCCCTAATGTAGCCAGTAGGATAAAGCCACGCTCCTTGTGATGTGGCCCTCTGAACCTTGCCAGCCTCCTCTTCCACATTTCCACCCCACCACTCTCCAGAGCTCAAGTCACACACTGCTTCTCACTGGCCCAGCAGCAGAGTTCACTGACACAGTTCTGCCCACATGCCTCCCTCTGGCTGCAGTGCCCTGTGCTCTCATAACCCTAGTAAATTCTAACTCAACCATTAAATCCACCCCTAATGTTTTCTTACAGCTTTCCCTGGCTTTCCCCTTCTGTCTTCCCACTCCACCGCTTTGTTTCAGGTTCTTCTTTCTGGTGGAATGGGGACAGCTGAGAAGTCATGGACTTGGACTTCTGTGAACCCAGAGTTTACCACATTACCTGACACACAGGGCTTAGTCAGTAAATATTTGTCCAGTGGAATGTGTTACATTGCAAAGATGACCTTTCAGAATCTCCCCGTTCTACATCTGTGCGTAAAGCCCTCCCAGGACCTGATCCACTAACTACTAAGCTCCAAAGGGCTTGATTTTCTCTGGAGGAGGATGGTAGGTTTATGATGATCTACTGGCATGCTCTTGCTAGGTCTCTGGGTAAGTAGGTAATTAACCTCAGCTGTTGAGAAATTCATTTCACTTCATAGAATCTGAGATAGTGATACAATGTATATGTACACATGTGTGAGAGGGTGTATATAAAATGGTAAGCCAAGAATAGGCCTACACACAAAACTCAACTAACAAGTCTGTAACTACCTAAAAGGATAATGAGTATAACCTAATTCTATTCCCTAAAGCTGGCCACAGACTCCCTTCACTAGGTACTGGGCCGTAAGGAAGACATTCTATCAAAGTGAACCTATGACATATACCGTGGTGGGACTCCACATTGTGTTATGTCTCCTTCAAACAAGGCTGGTTTTCATTATGTGTGCAATTTAAAGGTTTCTAGAGGAATATATGTGTGCATATTATAAATACTTGAATAGGTTAAAAAAAAAAAAAAAAAAGACCTTGGAGCTAGGCAGATCTGTCACGGAATTTTGACTTTATGTTTCCTTGAACCTGGATCTTCTCACCAGTCAGATGTGGATAATATTGCCTGCTCTTGAGGGTTGTGGACAGACTTAAAGAGTAGGACAGTGTTTTTCAGAACAAATGGTAATGTTGTTATATTTCTCATTCCAAAATCTATTCTTGTTTGACTCCCACGTAACCTGCTAACACTGGGTAATCTTAATTCTTATTCTCTAAAGTCATCAAGTCCGAATAGCTGCCAAATTCTCTTTCCAGTGGCATTTTAAACACAGCCCCTCCCCAGATCCACAGGAAGCTCTCCTGACCCAGGGCCTCTCTGCTGCTTCCCGGCAGGCAGCTGCCCTAAGAAAGCAGGAGGTGAACAGGATTCTGGAATCCCACCAAGATCTGGCTGGACTCCACATTCAGCCCTGTGACTCACGTCCTTTGAGTTACTGAATGAAGTTAAAGTGTTGCCAAGAAATTTTGCAATTCACAACCAGTAGATGCAGAAATTATAGAATCACTTTCCTCAAATTAGTGACCATGGATATCTGTGCCCACAAGAACGAGGGTAGCTTGGAAAGCTCTACAGCAAAATTTTCTTTATACTTCAGAAAGGACCCCAAAACACCAATGTCATTTTAGCATTTTCTAGTGCATGTGAATGCAAAAGGGAAATGCATAAAAAGAAAAACCTCATCCCAGGCAGAGGGTCCAAGTTCACAGTTATCAACAAATGTCTTACATCTTTTTTTAATGTGAACAGCAAATTGGTGTATATAAAACTGAAAATAACTGACAAATGAATATATTATTCATCAACTGTTTAAAAATAAATAAAAATTACATCTAAGTTAAAGATTTTATTTATTTTTAGAGAGAGGGGATCAGAGGGAGAAAGAGAGGGAAAGAAACATCAATGTGTGGTTGTCTCTTGCATGCCCTCAATGGGGGACCCAGCCCACAACCCAGGCAACAGCCCTGATTGGGAATGGAACCAGCAACCCTTTGGTTTTCAGGCCAGCACTCAATTCACTGAGCCACACCAGCCAGGTCTAGATGTAACTTTTCAGTCTTTCAAAAAACATTTCCTGCCCTGACTGGCATAGCTCAGTGGATTGAGTGCAAGCTGCAAACCAAAGCATCACAGGTTCGATTCCCAGGCAGGACACATGCCTGGGTTGCAGGCCACGGTCCTTAGCAACCACACATTGATGTTTCTCTCTCTCTCTTTCTCCCTCCCTTCCCTCTCTAAAAATAAATAAAATCTTAAAAAAAATTAAAAAAAATAAAAAAAACATTTCCTTCTCCTTATCAATACAACTGAATTCTTTATCACTCTGATGTATTCTGGTCAATTTTCTTATATCTAGCTTTCAAATTATCATTTTTTTCTTTGTTTTTAATCAGTTGATTAAACCAGGCACTAGCTTTTAATTTCATTAACGCTATTTTGCAGTTCTAGAAAATTTATTTTGTTGGGGTTTTTTTTAGTGTTTTTAGTATTTCATTTGAATTTGTTTTGATGTTTTGGCTATGTCCTTTTGTATAATATTTTTTACCATTGCCCCAGGATAACAAAGTCCATATCTCATTTTTACATTCCATTTTGATTTAATATTTTGTCACTACAAGTAAAATATAGAAACCTTATTGTCATGTATCCCATTACCTTCTCCCTTTTATGTTATGGTTATCATAATGCTTTGCATTTGTATATATATTGAAAACCCCTGTGAAGTTATACTATTTGCTCTAAGCTGTCAAAATTTAAGGAACAGGAGAAATGTAGTATTTGATATTTACCATTTTTACTGTTCTTTCATTCCTAAAGTTTCAAGTTTCCCTTCAGCCTAATTAACTTCCTTTAGTGTTTCTCTTAGATGAGGTCTGCTAGTAACAAATTCCTAGTTTTGCCTTCCTTCCTAATATAGTGTTGTCATAGGTAAAATTCTTGACAGTGGTTTTTTTTTTCAGGGCTTTAAATAGATAGTTCCTCTATCTTCTGACCTCTGTGATCTCAGAAGAGAATTGTCAATAATTCAAATTGTTGTTCTCCTAAATGTAATGTGTTATCTCAAGATTTTTCTCTTTATTTTTGGTTTCCAGCAATTTTATTATGATGTGTTGAGGCCAGTTTTCTTTGAGTTTATCCTATTTTGGTTTTACTAAGCTTCTTAAATCTGTAAATTTGTACCTCTCACCAAGTTTGGGAAGTTTTCAGTCATTATTTCTTTAAATATTTTTTCTGCATCAATTTCTTTTCCCTTTTCTTCTGAAACTCAAATGACAAAAACGTTAGCCATGTTGGTTGCTATTGTCTCCAATGTCTTTAAGGCTCTATTTCATTAAAATTTTTTGTTTTTGTTGTTCAGATTAGATCACTATTATTTATCTTTCAGTTCACTAATCTTTTCCTTTGGTCATCTGCATCCTTCATGTTCATTTGTTAAGGGTTTTTTTTGGTTTTGTTTGTTTTTTAATTTTTGTTTTTGTTTTTTTCCAGCAAGAGTTCAGGGGCAAAAACACCTTTCTTGCCAATAAGCAGTTTGTCTAATTTCTTTTCCACAAGGGGTACAGCAATTAGCAGAGCACTGAAAGGGTAGAGAATGGATTTCAAAGCCAAGTGTAAATGATCAACATCCTTTCTAACCCAAAGCAGCTGAGGCCCCATGAGGCACTTTATTCTTTTAAGCAGGTCTGGGGAGCTCAGCTTGTCTTACTATCTTTCTGCATTTGCCACTACCAGCCTGTCACTTGAGATTGTTCTCCCTCATACCAGCCACAGAGTAAATTTCCTCTTCCATCACTGGAAAGAATAAATATGTACTTTGCTATTTCACAGCATCACTGGAAATTCTGCTGCTCGAAGATCTCAATGATCACCAGCTCCCCAAAGCAATGTGAAATGACAGACACACTTGAACTAAAGGAAAAATAAATTTTTTAAGTTGCCTTTGCTACCCTAGTGATGGGGGCCACCCTGAAGTTTAGTCTGGAGGGGAAAATACACAAATTCGGGTCATGGTGAGCATTTATCTCTCCTTTCCCTGATGTGTACAGATGCCAGGGGCCTTTAGCCCCTGGCCAAACCATAATAGTTGTTTTGTGGTTTCTTTAGATATCCTAAAGAATTTTTAAAACACGCAATACCTGACTATTCAGTCAGGGGCATTGACCTCTTTCCCTTAGACTGTCAAAAAAAAATGACAACAGCCAACACAACAGTAACTGTCAGGGTGAGTGAATCAAAATTATACCTATTTTTGTTTCTTAGGTCAGCAAAAATATATCTTTTGGTGTGTCACAGAATTTTTGTAATTAGTTTATGTGTGCCGTGAGATGAAAAAGGTTGAAAATCATTGCTCTAAGGATTGAGGATTATTGTTAGGAGACAATTTTCCATGGATCTCTCAGTATTTCTGCACATCCTGTAAACAGAGATACTAGCTGACCTTTGTTCTGAACCATCTTTTTAAGGATATTCATATAGCAAACAGCCTTGAAATAGAGACATTGCCTCTCCCTCCAGGGCAAAGAACAGGTTTGATTACAGTGTGGGAGATAGTGTTTCCCTGTCCAGTGTAATAAAGAAAGTCAATCAATCTCTCTGTCTCTGTCTTTCTCTGTCTCTGTCTGTCTCTCTCTCTGTCTCTGTCTCTCTCTCTGTCTCTGTCTCTCTCTCTCTGTATCTCTCTCTGTCTTTCTCTCTCTCTCTGTCTCTCTCTCTCTCAAGCAAAGGTCAAGCATGCTGACTGCACATTATACAAAATTTGGGTTCCCTATTTTCAGGATTCTTCTCCTGTAACAAACCCATTCTATTTGCAGGTATCATCTGCCCTCTTCAAGACAACCTGTGGGAGTTGGGACTTGGAGACTGGTACAAAAATGCTGATTCTCTGGCTCTTATTACTGTCACAAGTAATATATTGCCCTTTGTTCTGACTCAGGAGTCTCAACTCTTCTACCAGCATCCTTGCATCTCTGGCAGCCTGCCCTGTCAGCTTGCAAAGAGTAAAATTGTAAACCTTCAGAATTCTTGGCAGTTACAGAATGCCTTTCTATGCCTGCCCAGCCTTCCTATATTATTTCTTTCTCCTCCAAGGGTGGGCTGGTTGCCATGTATTTGGATAGCATCTGGGCACGTGCCCATTTCCCAGACCCTCTCAAGGTTCTATCCCAGAACCGTGTGTTTTAAAAACACTTAACGCAGATGCCAAAAGTGGTCACTAGTTTCTTTGTTTCATCCACAGTTATACATATTTCTTTGCTATATATGTACCCTATCATGTATCTCAACAGCTGCAAGCAGAAGCGAGCACGCATCAGACCATTCTGTTCTATGGCCACAGTCGGCCTCTATACTAAGCCTATACAAATGCATTAACAAACCCCACTTGAGAATAAAGAATGTAAAAACCTCATGTAAGACCATCTATAAAGTTTTATTATTATGAGCTCCTAAAATACAAGAGCTGAGGTTGGCCACCCCTGTTAGATTGTCCTTATTCATAAACAGAACTGAGTTAAAAGTAAATCAGTGGGCACTCAACTAAAATATTTATTTCAGGCCAGTAAACAAAAGTTTGTTTGTTCTACCAGAGGCTGAAAGGGACCAGAGACCATGTTTAATCTGTCAATATAAACATTGTGCCTCCATGTTTGGGTTGTATTTTACTGTCAATCTGGTTACTAAGTGGTTAGATACCAGAACTGACTCTTGAATGAGTCCACTTGGCCTAGCAACCCATATTAAATTAATGAACAGGAAATGAGTTACATAAATTCCCTAGCTATCTTACATTTCTTTTGTATTATTTACATGGTATCAAACTCTGTTCCAGTTACTATGGATGCATAACAAATTACCCCCAAATTCAGCAATGAAGCATGCTCACTGATACTGTGGGTCAGGAATTTGGATGGGGTGCAGTGGGAACAGCTGGTCTCTGCTCTATGCTGTCTGGAGCCTCAGAAGGAAGACTCAAAGGCTGGGAGCTGGAATTATCTGAAAGCTGCTTCACTCGTGTCTGATGTTTGGTGATGGCTGTCAGCTGGGGCCCTTGGTTGCTCGCTACATTAGTCAGCCTGAGCCTCCACACAGCATGGTAGCTGGTTTCCAAGGGCAAGTGTCCTGAGAGAGGGAACAGATGCTAACTGTACCCTGTCTGTAACCCAACCTTGGAGGTCAGAGCACCACTTCTGCCACATCTATCTATCAGAGAAGTCAAGTCTGCCAGGATTCAAACAGAGAAAATATAGACCTCAGCTTCCAGGGGGAGGCTGTCAGTCACAATTTCAATGCATTTGGGATTGGCATGTGTGTATCAGTGTGGTCACCTTTTGAAATACAATCTGCCACACTATGTATTTGTGGGGAATGATCACAATAATCCTGCAAAACAGATGCTTTCACATTCTTCATCTTACAGACTGAAAATGACATTCAGGTGAGTTAAGCAACTTAGCCAAGACAACACAACTCCTGGTGAGCCAAGCCCACCTTTAACACGCATGGTGCCTAAACACTAGATTGTAAGAACCACCATCAGTAAACTTACCCAGACATGAGCTTTGTTTGGACAAAGACTTCCTCCTCCTATAACCAGCGATGGTCTCAGTCTCCACCTGGAACCACGGTTTTCAGGACTCTGTTGACCTGGCCATCATCTGAATTGTCAGTGTCTAACATTTGGCACATGACTTAAACACCTGCCCTTTTTAAGTTTCTTCTTGTTAAAACAGCATCTGGGATCATATTGGCAGTAGGAACAGAGACCTCATACAGGAGTGGTAACAGGAATGAGCTCTGGAGACAGATAAAATGGGTTTAAATCCTGGCTCCAACACTTCTTTAGATGCAGTAAACATGTCACTTAAGTTTGCTAAGTGGCATTTGTTTAACTCCTGAAATGGCGACAGTAATGTGTTTCAAGAAGCTGTTCGGAACGGCATAGTAATAAAAGGAGCAGTGATACCTGTCCCCACGTTCTTACCTAGTCCCCTAAGAACTTTCATCTCATGGTGATGAAGTTCTCAGGTTGTCTCATGAGCGTTTACCCAGGAATCACCATATGAGGCGCACCTTAGGCTTCCTCTTCCAACTCAGACTGTTCCTGGTGGATGCTTTCAAGAAGTCACCTGTTGTAATAACTATGGATGGTGCCAGGGGGGTAGTGGAAAAATCAGGGGACACTTTGTAAAGTATGTGACTGTCTAATCACTATGCTATACACCTGAAATAAAAAATAATATTGAATGAAAAAATATATACACACACACACTTGATTAAATGGAAAAAAATGAAGTCACCTGAGGTAGTGCCCCATCACTAACTCAGTTACAGGAGTTCCAGCCGGAAAATGCTCTCTTCTAATGAAACTGTGGCAGCAATCCCGTGGGATGTCTGAGAGGCACAATACTGAGTTTATCACTGGGAGGACCGCCCCCTCCACCAGTCCACTTGAATCACATGGAAAATCAGTTGTTTGGTTCTGCTTTGCTAGCAAGTTCTCTCTCCAGAGGGCTTGCACATTGGTCCTTGGAGCTAGAGTAGAACAGACACCATTTTTCCCTGTATAACCATCCCCCCTCCTCACCCCAACTTCCCTTTCTCTTTCTCCAGCCAAAAGTTAAAACACATGCAAACTTATTTCAGTCCCTTCTTCCCAGACCTGTCCACAGTTTTACAGCCTCTCCTGATCACATGACCCTTTATATGCTCCCTCTCTGTGTGTTCCCCTTTTTCTGATTTTACATCTAGTCAGCCTTTCTCATCTCTCTCCTTTCCCTTCGTCCTTCACTTTTGTAAGTCATGGTACACACCGGTGGCCATTAGCTTCATTTAGTTCCTTTCTGTAAGGAGAGCTATAGGCCTGGTTTGCCCACTCTGGATGCTCAAATTTTATTTAGATCCTCCCAGTGAAGCAAACGTGTGTGAACATTGTAAGTATGGATCTCTAACTGTAGACCTTATTAAAACTTTGTTTTAAAGAATGCATTGAGAATGACTCTAGTCCCATTGCGGAAAAAGAACTGTATATAATTTACATTCCAATAACTTAAGCTGGATGTTATTTGCAGTTTACTTTACATTTAATTCAATATAGTGCTGACGATAACTTACAATCCCTCATTACTAAGAAATGTTTTAAATCCCTTGGCCAGAGGTGGCCAAGGGGAACATATCTCTGCCCTGGTCCTATTTACACATCATCCCTGTAACTTTCAGATCCAGCCCTTCCTTTCCACTGCCCCGTGCCGAGTCCCTCTCTGCCAGGGTCACACCATCTGCATCGAAGTGACCATTTTCCTGGGTCAAGACTTTTCACAACAATTATTTAATGCTGTCTCTCTATCTGCAATTACTCAAAGCTCACTTTTAATTCAAATTTCCCATCAATTTCATTTGTCAGAGGCTGCTTTCTCCAAAATCGGCAAACTGCCACCTCTGGCTGCTGGCTGCCATAAATAGCACCTCAGTCTCCACATCCGGTGCCATTGCAAAAAAAAGGAGTGTTGTACAGCCCCAGGCGTTTTGGTGGGAAGAAAACTACTTCCACTTTGAATGCTACAAGAAAAGCTTCCCTTGTTGCCCAGATCTCTGATACTTCCTGTGTTTCCATGGCAAACTTCCCTCCTGGATGCAGCTGCTGAGGAGGGTTGAGAGAAAACTATTTAACCATGTTGTTCCCGCTACAGGCATTTTATGCTTTCTATTTCGCCTGCATGCTACATTTCACTTTCTGTCCTTGTTCCCTCTTCAAGCACCTCCTCCCTGCCACCCCCAACCTCCACATACACACATTCCTTTCAGCTCTCTCAGTATGTGGGATTATTCACTGAACTCCAAAAACCTTATCCTTTAGGCAGGAAAATACTGGACTTATAGAAATGCCACTAAAAAAGCATTTTTTTAAAGAATTCCTCCATTTCTAGCCTCTCTTTGTCCCAGTAGAATCAGGAGGGCCCATGAACCCCCAAGCCAGGGCTGTTGGCCACTCCAGAAAGTCAACTGCAGCTGTAAAAACAAATGTATGTAATGAGGATAGTATTTTTGGCATTTGAAAAGATATATTATCCTTTCCCCCTTAAATTATGTTCCTTCATAGCTTCAGCAACCCTGCTTAACCAAAAGGCTTATTGCTGCAAAGAATAAGAGGCCATCGATCATCTTCAAGTCATAAATCTGACTTTTACAAATCTTCATTAAGACAGTCGTCATGAAAGCCAAGCTTTGGGTAAAGAAAAGAGAATACTCTAAGTAACCCTGGTCTCATCTAACATAGTAAGAGCTAGGCCCAGCCAACCGGCATGGGGGCGGGGGTGGGGGGTCTTTCCTTATGCCTCTAGTAAGGAGAGCTCAAGACAGAACACAGGAGGAGGCTATGAATGCAATGGAGCACCATGCCCTCCCTACGACCCCGCCTTCCCTGCAAACTGGGATGCGATCCTAGAATGCAATTTATACAGGTTGGTGGGGAAGCCAAATGGAGAGGTGCTTTGGCCTCTTTGTTGCTTTTGGGACTTGGAGCAAGCTGCCACAGAACAGCTGCATCAGAAGCACACAGGTCATAGAATGCAACTGTGCAGGAAGGGGGAGTGTGCTCATTCCAACCCCCGCCCCCCCAGAGGCTCTCTCAGCCCTTATGTGGTATCAAAAGTACCCAGAAATTTCCACACGCCCTGAGAACTGAAGCAGGCTGTATCTGATGGTACGGGGTGGGGAGCTTACCAGAGGGTCACTACAGGGCGCCACAGGGGCGCCTGCTGGGCTAGGTGGTCAGGTGGGAGGAACAGCTTGTCTCAAGAATGGAAGTGGCACCAAATCAGCAAGAGGACAGTCAAGCCCAACTGAGCCAAGAGATTACAGACCATGTGTCCATCAGCTGCCAACTTCAGCTGTTGAGCAGCAGGGCAAGCAGTCACCAGTCATAACAGGGGCATCACTGCAGGGAAGAGAGGACCAGGGCAGTACAGAGGTGGGGCTCAGGTGCCTCCTTCCCACACCCACACGCTCTGCAGGCCTTCTTCTTCCCATATACTCAGAAACCACCTCAGAAAAGGAAGAGAAGGAAATCTGAGATTGTGAATGATCATCCAAAAGGTACTGTTACCCACATTGCCAAATTCAGCTAAATTTTGGTTTTTTTCTCCTTGTGGTAGGCAGTTTCTAAGATGGCTCCCTATAATCCCCATTTCTCTTTGTTCATGCCCTTGTATAATCCACCCTCATTGAGTATGATTTGGACCTCGAGACTTGCTCCTAACAAATAGAAAATAGCAAACATGTTGGGATGTGATTTTAGAGATTAGGTGCAAAAGAGACTCTGCTTTCTGATTTGCTCTCCTCTCTCCCTCTCTCCTTGCTTGCTGTGATGAAACAAGCTACGTTCTGTCAGCTGCTGAACAGAGATGTCCATGTAGGAAGGGACAGAGGGAGGCTTCTGGCCAACCGCCAGAGCAGACTTAGGCTTTCAGTCCCCTAGTTCACAAGGATTAAATCCTGCCTGATGGCATATATGAGCTTGGAAGATTGTCCCTCAGCCTAGACTTCAAATAAAACTCAGCTAAAGTAACCAATGCATTCCAGTTCTCCAGTGTTGGTGCTGAAAGCCACATCCCAGAAACCACTCAGTCTCGACCAATCCTGGACACTTGGTCACCTGAGATCTAGTCCTTGGTACCTTGAGCACAGCCTTCTGAGAGGCCCTAAACCAGAAGACTACACCCAGATTCCTGACCTAGAAATTACAAGATAATAAATGCTTGTTGTTTTAAACTGATAAACTTTAGGGTAATTTTTTTTATGCAGCAATGGCTAATTAATACATTCATCAATCCCCAACAGGTTAAAAGTTCAAGAGAAAGATTCAATGAGCTATAGAAAAATAAATAAGCTGCATTTTCTGTGTGCATCTGCCTGCAGTGAGTTAAATTAGCAACCTCACTATATGGGTACTATACTTCTCAACAACTGATTTAAGGAACACGGCTTTCAGAAACAATGAAGAATTAGGTGTGCCCTTATCTTCAGGAAGTTTAAAAGCATATCAACCAATCTGAACATAATCACCTAACAAAAATTTTAAAAATTCTATCTCAAACTTAATCTCCCTTTTCGAGAATCTACATGTAGATTAAATGAATTTGTCAAATCATTCAGTGAATCTGTTTTATAGGTAGGACCAGAACCAAGATTTCTCCCTAACTCAGAAAGCAGGTATATTCATCAAGCCAATATAGAGTATGAGAGTGGAAGCTCTTTAAATTTTCCCCTGTCCCAAGAAAGTTGTCTTCATTTAGCAAATCTGCTATGCAGAGATCAGCTCCATACCACGCAGACTGGCACTTAAGTGCTAGCTCATGATTATAAGGCCTATAATACAGTAGGTTAAAAGCCTAAATATCTTCAGTGATAAGTCTCCATCCAGCACAGGATTAGTTTCAGGCATGGAAAAATATACTACAAAGGCCAATATGAATACTCCTGTCTCAGCTGACATAAACACAATATCCATAACCACGAGCATTTGTAGTGTTTTGCAGCTCAGGAAGAGGTACACACATTTTTAGTCAAAGACTCTTACACTTCAACTCTGAAAGTCATGTACAGCTGAAAGCATTCTTATCATTCTCATCTGATAAATGAAAAAAGTCTAAGTTATTAAGATTTAAATAATTTTCCCAAAGGCACAGAACTGGGTTTCCAACCCAGACATCTTCTAATGGCAACCGCTGTTCGTTTCCTCCCCCTCGTCAGTGAAGATAAAGTGGAAATATTCATGAAATATCCAGTTTCCTACTCTTTCTGGGAAATGATCTCAGAAGCACTGTGGAAGACAGAGAATCTGTAAGGTATATTTATGGAAACAGCAGAACAGTTACGCATCACCGCGGGGATTTTTTTCCCCCTAAGTCCTGGAGTTCCTGACACATGGCTCTAGTAATAATGACTGTGTAAGTCCAGATGCAGAATCAGGTTTTTTAGTTGAAGTATCATATGAACAGAAGATCTAAAATTACGGAAAATAAATTATATTCAACATTTGAAAAACACAGAGCAAAACTACATTTGGTAAGTGTCCCGAAGAAGGAAAATGTTCAGTTCGACTCCACATCACAGACCGAGTCTGCTTCCAGTAAGCCACGCAGCAGAACTGCAGACCTGCCGCGCCCAGCACAGTGGCCAGTAGCCACTCAGGGCTACTGAAATTTATTAAAACAGAAGGAACTAAAACCCAGTTCCCCATCACACCCGCTACACTTCAGAGCTCTCGACAGCCACATGAGGCTAGTGGCTAATTATACAACAGTTCCATTACCACAAAACCTTCTACTGAATGATGTTATTAAACTCCTGAGAAGAAATAACCAAGTGGCTCCTTAAGGGGCTCAAATTCTGATGAAGAAAACACTCTACTTCACAAGTACCCTAAAAATACGGTAGTATAACTCTGGCCAGGCTCTCTGATGGCCTCTTATGAGAGGTAAGAAGTTATTTCACATAACTTCTGGAACCCTTCCAAATCGGTGCAAGCTAATTGTGCATTTTTCTCACTCCTTAAAGGTGTTATGACATGTATTAAATGTCATGCCTCCCATTTTCCTCAGCTCACCAATATTCCGGAGGGAACGCATATAGCAGTTAACTAAAATACTAGACAGATTCTACTGCATGGCTGTCCTGGGGAACACGCCAGTCGCCACAGCCACCCCAGCATGGACTGCCCTTTAATCCCTGAGAAAGGTCTGCCGGCTTCACAGAGCTCACCGGTTGACCCAGCCATGGGAGGGGTGTGCCTGGGAATGGGAGGGTAGAAGGTGGGGGAGCAAGTGCTGACATGACCGGAAGAACCAGTGATCAGAATAGCTGTGTGTCACAGCAGTGAGCTCTCAAGACCCACCCTTTTTAATTCAGGGCGCTGGCCTTGAGCAGGCTTGTCTGGCCTCAGCTCGGTGTCAGCAGAGCAACCCAGCACGCAGCTCGGCGAGCTCGCCGGCCAGTGTCATGGCCCCTTCCTGACTATCCGTGAAAGGCAAGCTCCTCCTCACCTCTGGAGCATCTCTGGGGAACTGCACAGAAATGGTCCCAATATTCAGTAGGGATCAAAGTAAGGAGGGAAACTGGGAAATCATCTGAAACTTGTAGATAAGTTGAGGCGCAGAGAGGAGAAATGAGGGATATAGGTCACCAGAGCAAGACTACCTGTTTCTGTTTCTGTGAAAAAGAGGTAACATTCATTTCACACAGGGATGCCATGGCGGCTATCTCACCAGCACACTGAGTCGCCAGTGCTGCGTTCCTGGGCTATCCTGGCTCTCAGCTCCTCACATCCTGTACAGTGAGGGTCCAGCACTTGACTGTTTTCCTGTGGACAGGCCTGTGCCCTTTGTACCAGAAGTATCTTAATCAGTGAACGCTATATGAAAGAACAACTCATTGGCTCTTGGTCATTCTTCATGGGAAACATCCCAGAAGAAGCCTATAGTAAGTATAGATCCAACAAGATCATTTTCATTTGGTAAATAAGGATCAAATCACTGCTATCATAAAATTCACCCAGGTTACTCTGCCATTATAGTTTTATTCTTCAGGGTCTTAAAGTATTTTTAAATTTCAGTCACACAAGCTGCAGGTGTGAAGAGCCAACACATAATGAGCTATTAATGCCTTAATAAAAGTTACAGTACAGCTATCCAGTTTTAGAATGAGACACCAGATAAAACCTACAGATTTAGATCCCTGGATGTATAGAAAGAGCCCCACAAGGGGAAATTTAGGGTCAAAGACAGAACTTAATCTACATTGAAACTGTGTATAGGGCAGGGGTTATTATCCAATGGTAAAAAGATGAAGCTTTCTCAATAGGTCATTGGCTCTTTAAATCACAGTCTTAAAAAATCAGCCACTGAACTAGGTTATGGATCTGTGGGTACAGCACAGTGAAATATTTAATCCGGGAACAGAAAACTTTTTGGAACAAATAAACCAAATGAATGCCTAGAAGTGGAAATGTTAACTAGCAGTGTGAGTTCAGAGTACAGCTGTGTCCCAATGGGTCGGGCTTCTGGCCCAATGAGCAAAGTCTGTGAAAGATACAGAAGAATTACACTGTTTTTACTAAACTCAAAGTGTGGACTTTTGCCATGTTAATTTAGAGTTTCTGGATGAGACACAAGAAATAAAGTAAGCAAAATGGAATGGTTTTAAAACAAATATTTCTGAGGTTATTGAGTTGAAGGGATAGGGTTGTGGGTTTGGGGTTTTTGTTTTTGGTTTTTTGTTGTGTTTTTTTTTTCCTTTTGGCAGAGGAATAAGTAGACATCTTTCAGGAGAAATGCCTCAGATTTATTTCAATGACCTTATAGTCTGAGTATGATGGCACCAAAAATACAGTGAGTTTATTAGTTAATATCAAATGAATCACATTTTGTGTGTTTTAGGACAATTCATAAGCTCTTGTGGCACATTGGGGCCACAAGACATTGCTGAACAAACCACAACTTTAGGGCCAGCATGGGCTGTTTCACGTTCGTGGTGGGAGAATTGTTCTAAGAAGCATGCAGGACATTACTTTTTGCCAAACTAGTCATCACAATCATCCAGCAATATGATAAAGACCTCAAGGCATCAGTCATTACTTATGTAGGCTTTGGGTAAAAGATAAATCCATTTCAACAGGCTCTGATTAAAACTGTTCTTAATGGCTATCACATGCTGAGACTTACATTTATAAAGCAGAAAGTGGTTCTAATACGTTTTCCCTTCTATGTGCTGTAAGACAGGCACTATTATTTTCCCCACTTATAGTTGAGGTTTAGGCAGCTTTTAAAACTTAGATATCTGGAGTGGCAGAGCCAGGACCTCTAGGAGAGGCACCACTGGAGACATTATGCTACAAGTAAAGCAGATCTCAGGGAGGGGGTTGGAATTTTACCAAGTCAAATAGTTAGCAAACAGTAGAAAATAAAACCGTATGCAATAAAATGCTGAATAGTGAAAAAGCTATTCCAATGTCCTAGGCAGGCAAGGCGCAGGGAAAGCAGCAGCAGAAGGTGCAGAGTGAGCTGGCCTGGGAGGGCCTTTGATGGTACACATACTGGAGCGAAGGTCTAGACAGCACAAGGGAGAGATTGGAAGGTCTGGGAGTCAATGAGAAGGCCGGCCTGAGCAGATGGTACAGGACAGAATTAGTTGTCCACCTTTAAGCTTAGTCCCCCAATTTTCAAGCTCACAAAGAACTCAAGGGGTATACAGATCAACTCGTGCAATGCACCATGGCTGACCTGAGGGGGAGCTGGGCTGGAATCTCTGTTGTCCAATCTACAGTGCTTCCCATGGAGTACCATGAAGAAGGGCAGTGCTCCGTCATCCTACTTCAATGGGACATTGGTTGAGCACCTACTATAGATAGACACAGTACTAAATATTGGGAAAATAAGGGTGAATAAGATATCCGGGCCCCATGAAACCCATGCTAAAACAATGTACGTGCAAAACTGTTTGTGGAATGAGTGGGCCCAGGGAGGAGGGTGACCATAGACACATAAAGCATTAAAGGGACAAAAGGACTATTCCACCTCTCTTCAGGCACAAAAGACTTCTGAACGTTTGATGTGGGCCTTGCAAGAGAAGTGAACTATGATAGGTGAGGAAAAAGAGGAAGGGAATTACAGGCAGAAGAAACAGCAGGAGCAGCTGCCTGTAAACATGGAAAGGTCGCACATACTCTATTAGAAGGAAAGGCAGCCTGGCAGAGCCAGCGCTGGGAGGAGTCAGGTGCAGGAGTCTGGGAGGCAGAGTCGGCTGCAGCAGTGTTTGTTAGATGATTCGGGTGAGGAGTAACATAGGGCATTTAGACATAATTGAGGAACCAAGGAAGAACTTAGACATCACAATGAGATTATTTGATCTGATTTAAAATAAAAATTTGGCAGCAAAGTGAAGAATATATACACATGGGATGAGCTCAAAGGCTCCTTAGGCTCCAGCTATCCAATGATGTAATGAAGGGAGCCTGAAGTCAGCTGATAATATGGGACCAGATGAAGGATTCACAGGGCACTCCAGAGGTAGACCAGCCAGGTTTATGAACTAAAACATTCTGACAATTTCTAACTTTAATTACTTGGTGGGTGGTGGTGTCACTAAATAGAACGGCGGCATCGAGGCCAAAAGCAATCAGAAGTAAGTGCTACTTGAATTAGAGAAATACTGATAATTTTCAGGATACACGCTGGCGGAATCTCAAACAAAGCCAGGCGATGCTGTTTCTACAACGACTGTGTAGTCTGCCGTGGCAGGTGGCTCCGGGGAGTGCTACCAGGGACATAGGACCTCCAGGTCACTGGTTCAAAGTCACAGTTCTCAAGTGTCTGAAGCTTGTTCACATATCTGACAGCTGTTCAATGACTTATGTGAAAGGAATTAGAAGTCTTAGTTTAGGTTCTAGCAAGACAGGTGTTCCCCTTTATAACTGGCACCCTTGTTGATAGAGATTTTTTAAAAAGAAATTAAACCACATCTAGTCCCTGGGTTGCCTGCTGAGGTAGGTTTGGACTAATCAGACATTTTTTCCCCCAAGAGCATTTGACCACAGCATAACTGAGTTGTTGGAAATGTTAAAAAACATTTTTTTAAAATCAAGGATGGGGGTTGGTAAAAAGAGTGAAAAGCAATCATTTAATATAGCTTTTTCTGCTTTCATCCATCTTTTATTCTTTCACTGTCACTTCCAAAAAGTTGTCTACTGTATTTACAGGGCTCTGTTCCTCTTATTTCTTCATCAACAATTTGGATCCAAATAAAACATCGGGCCTACAATAGTAAATCTCTCTGTCTTGGGAAGATAGCACAGTGAAACATACACATATTTTTTAATGTTGCCTTCCTTGTAGACTCAAGTCCCCAGTAGAAGGACATGCGTCCTGGGCATTATGTGGGACACACAGGTTGTTCCCACACAGCAGGGGCCGCTCCTTGAGCTGTAGGGGAACGTAGGACCTCCATGGCCCCACGTTTATTTACCCTGTCCCTGTGTGTGGACTGGCCCGTGGCAAACTACCATAAAAGAAGAAAGGCTCATAAGAATTGTGCTTGAGTTTGTACATTCCTTGGTGTCAGTTAAAGCCACAGGAACTTTGGCTGTATTTTAAAGTTACACCCATTCCCCATTGCAATGCAGGTCTGTGAAATAATGCCTTAGCTTTGCCAAAAACCACAGTGATTATCAGCAGTGTAAGTAATCAAGTAAAAGCACTTTTTCACAGTCCACTGATCAGATAGTCAAGAAAGCAAAAAGTAGTGGCAACAAATGATTGCCGTTTGCAAAGATAATTTCTATCTGAATTGTATTATTGTCCTGTAACGGTGATGCATAATGGGTGCCTGGCATCTCTGCAGCAAACATTTTAGGTTTAATTTAGAAATCTGAGTCATTAGGAAAGTTCTTTCTCATCATGCTGAAGGGGCCACCTTGCACTCAGCACTATTACAATTTGGAGAGAGAGAGAGGCAATATAAACCAGCAAGCTACACATGATAAAAACAGAAAGCATTACCTTTGGGCCAAAAGAATGGGAAGAAATGCAAATTACAAATTTGCTACTTTCTATTGCTACTTCCTATTGAAGAGTTAATACAAGCATGGTTGTTTTACATTAAGTGGCCTCAGTATTTTCATTATTCCAATATAATGTGATATGGTCATTGATTTGTTGTTGTTTTAAAACCTTGATCTAAGAAGGAATTCAAATTGTAGGAAACAAGGCCAAATAGGTTAACTACACTGACCTCTGCATCCCTCACAAATACCCGCTATGCCACTTCTCCAAGAACTGCTAGCATCAATTCTTGTTCAAACCTATGCTGCTGGAAAAATCTTATTTAAAATGAGATTTTATTACTCACCTCTTAATGTTAGAATCAGGAACGTTATCTGGTGAAAAGCATCGGGCCTTACTAGAAATTAATGTAGCATGAACATAATAAACTCGGGCTTCAAGCCTCCTCCTAAGAGTAGTAGGTATGAATCAGTGGTTTGAAACCTACTTGTATACGAGAAGGACCTAGGGGCCTTTCTAAAGATACTGATGTTTGAGCCACCCCCTCCGGGGGCCATTTAATAAAACATCTGGTAAGAATGGGGCCCAGGCCTCAGGTTTAAGACCTGTTTCATGTTCTGGCATTCCTGTGAAGACAGGACTTTGTGAGTCTTTGCTTAGAAATACTTGCAGTTGTTTACACTAAGAGTAAAGGTGCTCAAACATACATGGCCTTTGGAGACACCTGGGGGATTTTAAGAATCCTGATACTTTGGTCTCAGCCCCAGGGATTCTGATGTTCTGTGCTTAGTCACTCCCAGGCAATTCCAGCAGGTAGCTAAGTTTGTGGGGCCTGCTCTGCAGCTCTGAAATTGATGAGTGCTGAGTCTGAGGGGGTCTGTGATGAGTATTTACAAGATAGGACTCAGTGTAACCAGTAGATGTTCCGCTAAAAGAACAGGATCCCTTCTGCTGTTGTCAGAACTGTCAGGAGCTGACGTCTAGACTGTGCAGAAATAGCACATAAATGAATGTCTATTTTGAGTAATAAGATAGAGTTGTTTCCATAGAAAGAACTGACTAATAATCATAATGGCTAATTAGATGAGTGATTTCCAAAACCTATTTGGATGATAACTGATGCAATAAACTTCAAATTTCTTATACAGTGACATATTTTTTTCTTACATCTCTTAATAGTCTGTCAGGCTCAGCATTCGAGTCAATAAAAGATGGGTTTTTAAACCTCAACACCTCAATGAGAATCACTTGAATAAAGAGAAAAGAAGCAAATAACAATGAGCTTGGGTTTTGGAGTTAAACAGACCAAAATCGGAATCTCTTGCTCTGCCGTTTATTAAGCAGCTAGCCTCGAGGACACAGCTGAACCTTCTCACCCCTGTTTTCTCATCAGTAAAATGGAAGTCATGCTGTCCACCCCACAGCATCATAATGAGGGTTTGAGATAAATGATTTCTCTATTAAAATGCTGTGCACATAGCTATTACGAGAAAAATCATACCAATGATTATTAATACCATCATTGCCTAATCTGTGGTCTGTTCAGGGTTAGTATCATCCCAGAGTTCAGCCTCTCCAGACAGAATGACCACATATAAAGGTCAAATGACTCTACCTTACTGCCCTCTTCTCAGAATAGTCTTGCAGTAATTGGGCCTAATCGCCCTATTTTTCAACACTTTTGGGATTTTTTTTTTCGACCAGGGGCCAAGAAATTGGGTGGTTATCCTTGATGCTCTTACCGGTACTTCCTGGCCACACTGGTTCGTCAGAGTGAGAATGACTGGGTTGTTCAGAGTTCTTTCATTCCTCTCTTCCATTTCTGCCTCAGTGAGGCTACCAAACCCAGGTGTCACAAACACATTTCTGAAGGTTCAAAGAAACAAAGATGCTGCCATTAATCCTATTTACTCAGCTAACCCAACAAGCCCAGGGGGTATGTCCAGAAGCCTCTGTCCACCTCCCACCTTGCCAGAGTCAGAGTATCCGAGAGCCTGGGAAAGCAAGAAGTTCACTGCTCTGATACCTTGTGTCATGTGTTGACGTGCCACAGTGGCTACGTCAGTAGGAAGAGTCCACCGTGTGCTTTCACACACTCAGGGTGCCTCTGAGCAGCCCTCAAGGGTGGCATTGCTCTAGAAGAGTAAACAGGGGCCCAGACAAGATGGAACTTTCCTGTAGCCACAGCTGGCAGGACTGGACGGAGAACTAAGGCCTGCCAACTCCTGGTTCAGTCTACTGCATATGAGGCAAGTTTGCTGCTTTCCAAGTTTTTCTCAGGCTGACTGTATAGAGCACCACCACAGTGGAAGTGTCATCCATTTATAGCACAGAGGTGACATGATATTAATTTTTTCCCGAGAGACTTTCTACCGGATAAAAATTTTATGGGCTCTGGCCAAGCACATGACTAACAGCATTGAGCCATCTGGCCAGGTCCCACCCTGTAAAGCAAAACAGAGTGCTCTCAGGATGTTCCCAATCTCCTCCCCAGCACTGCAACTTCAAATTATATTACAAAGGAACTTTATGAGCCATGAGTGAAAGAGCCAAACCCACTGTTATTGTCTTAAAATGCCTGGCACACATGATCCACAGCCAGGGGAGCTGGTATAGCATTGTGTGTACCTGGGAGAGGGGCCTGTTGGAACCCCGGCTCTGAAAGGAAGCCCAGAGGAAGGGATGTTATTCCTTTGAGCAACCATTGGCCTTGGGATAGAAATATCAAAGAGGCAGTCAGCCTCAGATTCTAACAAAGGCAGAAAGATAACTTTACCGGTCAGGGACCTGTTAGCACTTTGGGTCCAGCCTAAGGAAGCACTAGAATGTAGTTTCCCAAAATGCGGGACCTGTCCTCTGTGTCTGGAAGTATTTGAAAAGGAACAGGGACCAAACCCTTTTGAAATTACATGTTTTTTTGAAATTACATGTTATGTGTTTGAAAATGCACAACCTGCACATTAAACCCAAGATGCTGTACCCATCAAATAAGCTAACATAAAGGAAAATATTGAATAAATGGCGTATGATTGGTTCATGAGTTTGGTAAAGACAGTGACGTTGATACTAGAAGGAATAATATTGGGAAATACCTGTGTACTGGTTAGGAGCACATTGGGCTTCAGAGTTACAGGGACTTGAGTTTGAATCCTGGATCTGCTCTCCTGTAATTGGACAGAGACTTAGGTCAGCTTCCTTATCTATGAAATGAGGAGAATGATACCAACCTCAAAGGATAGTAGCAAAAGATTTGATTAAATGAAATACTATCGATGAAGAACCTGGCATATCTTAATAACTATCACTGTTGTTATAACTGTCTGGACAAATTCAACAGATTGAGTAAAACCAGTCCTATCAAGCAACTTTGCTGATGTCAGTTAGAGAAGCGTCACATTTAGATGCTAGACTAGGGGACCCAGGCCGCCTCCAGTCAGCCTCTACCCCTGTCACAGCTCCAGGACTGTTGTGAGCTCCCTACCGGGCACATCCTGCTCACAGCTAGCCCGGACTTCACCAGCTGGTGGGCATCAGAGCTCTTCTAGAGCATTAACAGTCACAGAGGTGCTGACACTCTCCAGGCATGGGGGCTGACACGCTGCAAAGTCGCCCTCTTCAACAGCATGGACACCTAATAGCACATGCGTATTGTGAGGACACAGCTGACATCCCTGTTCCTGCTCCATCACAAGGCCAGAGCAGGGACAGCCTGCTTCCTGCCCACAACGAGAAACATGAGATGTCTCAATAAGGGCTGCCATAGGCTGTCTTGCCTTGCCTTTCAACTACTGCCATCCTGTGAGGATTTCTTCAAGAATCCTGTGCCGGCAGACAGCTTAGGTAAGTTAAAGTAGCCCTTGCCTCCCCAAGAGGAAGGTCTGAAAGGATGCAACCAATCCCAGGATGGTGAGTTGCCTCCAAGCTCCACAGCAAGGTTGAGGTCTCAGCAATGAAATGAAGAAAAGCGCCTGGTCTCCCCAGGCAGACTTGGGGCCCATGCTTGCTATCATTCTTATCATAAACATCACGTGTACTCACTGTAGAAAATTTAGAAGATACAAAAACAGTAAGTTCTCCAACTGCCACAACTCAACTATTAATGTTGACATTTCCTCCTGGATTTTGTTTAATAGTTGTTTCTTCCTATTTCTCCAGCACCCCCTCCAACTACAGGCTCAAAAGCACAAAGCAGGCAACACTCACAGATGAAAAGAATGTAGGTACTGAGTACAATCAGTTTAGGAATGTGTCCATTGTAAGGCAGGGCTGAGTATTGGAGATCTCTCCCACATCCCCAGCACTAGTGCAGCTGTCGGTTCTCTTCAGGAAAGGAAACTGGAGAGTACAAGAGAGTCCATATTGGTCCTGCCTCTGACACTTTGACAGCATGGGCCTGTGCACACAGTACAGAATAAGTGAAATACAAATATGAAAAGCAATATCCATTTCTTCTTACCCCCACCTGTAACAATAAAATGCAGTGTTGTTATAAATATTGCTTATGATATATTAAAAAATCTCATAAGTATGTCATTTTTAAGATTGCAGCAGTATTTAATATTATTGCATTTTACCCAATGAATTGGTAAAATAAGGAGAACCTTCCAGACATTTCTATTGAAAATTTGTATAGTTGTTATTGTGCAATTTGTATATTTATTATATCAGAATTTTCCAGTATCATTAAGCTTTCAAGATGTTTTTCATAATGGCTAGATTATTGCATGATATGGATATACTATAATGTAATATTTAATCCCCTATTATTGAATATTTATATTTTCATTTTTATTATAAATAATTCTACATTAAATGTCTTTAGACATACATCTTTGTCCATATTCCAAATTATGTCCTTAGGACAGTTTTTTTCTAGATGTGGAATTACTGGGTTAAGGGTTATAAATGTCTTAGGGTTCTTGATATGCTCATATACCATCAGATTAATTCCTAGAGCGATTATACCACTTTACAGCCCCACCATGGCTATAGGAGATTGTCATTTCCAATTCCTACCAGTAGATTCATTCTTTAATTCTTTGCTACCTTAACAATGACAAAAAAAACTTGTTTTCCTCCACTTCTCTATTGCTCTCAATTTTTTACATGACTTTCATCACTTGTTTTGCCTCTTTTGTGAACATTCTGATCATGTTCTTTGCCCTTTTATTTTTGGATTTTTTTTTTACTAAGATCTATAATTAAAATATTCACTTCACTTCCACTCAAGTTCATTATAACTAATTTTCTCCCACTGAAAGAACAGTCTATTACCTTTTGTGTTGAGGTTTTTTAAAAAAAGGGCTCATCTGTCATTTTATTCCTGTGTAATTGGAATGGAAAAACTTTTCTTTATGGAACACAACCCGACACTTTAACTTGTTTAGAAAAATATATAATGGGTCTTGCTTCTTTCAAATTGCCTCGTGTTTGTTACTGTTTCAGAATGTTTTACTTCATGAATTTTAATTTGGTAGACTATATATAGTTTGGTTTAAAATACAAGATTATGCATTTCTGGAGACATTAAAATAAAAACAGAAACGATGGTCAGTTGATTAACTTTCAAAGATTATATGTCTGCATTAATTTCAGACATAAACTATGCCCGAGGTGACCAAGAACATAACATGTTAAATTTAACTAAGGCTTAAAAAAAAAAAAAAAAAAGGCCATCATGTTGGTAAAAGAAACATCTACAGACAGGTGGCCCAGATCAGATTTCTTCTTCCCCAGGAAGTCTTCTCAGAATTTCTCGGCACAATTTCTCTCTCCCTCCCAGTATACCCACAACGTGCTGTTTGTGCCCCAATAATATTAGCCACTAAGTTCCACCTGGAAGTACTGATACGTGCGTACACGTCTCTTTCTCTATCGAGGTGATTAGTTTCTGGAGAGCAGGAACAGCATTTTCTTCATCTGTGCATTCACTGGTGATCAGTGTGTTAGGTACACAATGGCCCGCCTCCCTTCTCCATGGGGGATATATTCCAAGGCCCCCAGTGGACGCCTAAAACCACAGATAGCACTGAATCCTACATATGTCTTTTCCTATACACACATACCTAGGATAAAGTCTCATTTATAAATTAGTCACATTAAATTTTAAATTTAATTTATGAATTAGTGAGAGATTAACAATTAATAGAACTATAATAATACACTATAAAATGTATGTGAATGTGGCCCCTCTCTCAAATATCTATTGTACTATACTGGCCTCACCCTTCTTCTTGTGATAATGTGAGATGAAAAAATGTCAGACTTCTTGAATTTGTATAATGATCCCTTACTTGCAGTAAATGGCTTGGTGACACTCATTTCAGGGGATCCCTTGCTGAAATCTTTGTATAGAATCAATGCTTTCTGGCCCAACATGTTGCTGTCAAGTGGAACACGTTTTCTGTTTATGTCTTCCACCCACAAATTTAACGCCTTTTTCATCTTAACTAAGCAATTATCACCACTTGTGTCCATAACTTTGCAGTTTGAGATGCAACAGCAAAACTAGCACAATTTTCTTTTTCCTTTTTCACAATGTCACAGAAGATTCGTTCCTACCATAGATCTTAGCAAACTTAACCTACAATTGTTAATAAGTCAAGAACTTGCACCTTTTCACTTAAATAGAGCACTTTATGGCTTCTCTTTGGCGCATCTGAATTGCCATAATCACTACTCCTGTGCTTTGGAGCCATTATTAAGCAAAACAAGGGTTACCTGACCACAGCGCTATGATGCCAGGACAGGGGATCTAATAATAATCAGGAAGGCTACTAAGTGACCAACAGATAGGGTACCCAGCATGGAAATGCTCAAAAAGGATGAATCACACAGGATGATTCCTGGGTGGACGAAGCAAGATTTCATCATGCTACACAGAATGGCCCAGAATTTAAAACATGAATTGTTAATTCCTGGGATTTTTGGACCATGGTTGACCTTGGGTAACTAAAACCACAGAATGTGAAAGCACAGATAATGTAGGACTACTGTAGTAGGTGCTTAGGGAACATACTGAATTAAACTGAACTTTTGACATTTAAAAAATTGGAATGGAACCCATGTAGGCTTTTGAGTCAGATGGAGCAGCTTGGAATCCACCTCCGGCACCTAACAGCTGTGTAACCCCGCACAAGTTACCTGAGCCTCCTGAGCCACTTTGTCGTCTAATCTGGAAACACCGACATCTGCCAAGGCAGGCCCTCTAGGCTAGCTAACCCAACACCCATTTTGGCCACCTTCCTCCCTTGCCTGCCTTGACTATAAAGGCTAGACAGCTAAGTCCTCAATTTCTCAGCTTCCTTCCAGCTGGAAAGGTCATGGCCACAGTTCTTACTAATGAGACAAAACAAACAGCTGAGAAGATCCTAGGAAAGCTTTGCTCTCTAAAGAGGCTCACATCCCTAGATAAAGCAAGATGCCAGCTTGAGGCCTACAGGTGCAGTGCCCACCTCAAAACCATGAGGCCAAACATGAAGATAATTGCTAAAGTGTAAAGGCGGAGGGGAAAGCTAGAAAGTCTGGAGTCATTATAGTATCCGCAAGACCCAAATCAGCAATTGCCGTCCCCGGACCTTCTATGTAGAAAAAATTATCCATATTCGTTTAAGCCTGTGAGGGGGTATTTATCATTCACCCCCAAACACCTTCCTAAATAATACCTCTACTTTACAGGATTACTGCAAACAAACATATATCATTTATATCAAGCAGTTAGCAAAGAACCTAGTATATTTCATTGTTGGCATTCAACAAGCGGTCAGTTTGAACAGCACTAGAGAGTGAGTGACATGCTAGTGGCTGGCAGGAAGTTCTGAAACACAGGGTGAGTGAAAATTCGGAACAGTGCTTTGGAGGAAAGAGGAGGACACAGGAGGGGCCTTGTCAGTCATGTTGCAGCCAGGAATCCATCCTGAGGGCAATGGACATGGAGCCTGTCAAGGACAGGCACTGAGACTGGGTGGCACTTAAAGGTCTCCTGGTTCTCAGAGTTCCTGGAGATCAAATCCCCTTGACCATCAATCCTGCCCAACCTCTACCCCTCATGGCCAGAGCTGATTCAGAGTTTCTGCTGCATGTGCATGAACACAGAAGTCTCATATAGATTGCTCCCAGGCTAGGCTTCTATTCCTAGTTAGTCCACTCTTACCTTGACATACAGTCTCTGACAATCTCTGATGTTGCTGTCACCATGAGCCCCAGTGGCCAGGTGCATGGACCCTCAACATTGCTCCTGGGTGCTAAAGACCTGTCTCTTACTCCTCCTGGGTACCTGCCTTAGGCACCTTCATTGATCACCAACCCAGAGCCTCATAGACACTAGGCTTTGGGGGCCTTGGTTACCAGACATGGGTCTGACCTATCTTCTTCTCCTCCCAGATCTACTTTGAGTTTGCATATCCCTAGAATAGCATTTCCCAGAGGTGTAATAGGGAATGCTAATTTCCTCGAGCTATTAATAAGGAATTCAAAATAATATTGTATTATGGTCAAACAAGTCAGAAAAAAAAACAGTTAAATAGGTCCCTCTCATACATGACTTGTCAAAGCTATAATACTGTGACCACACACACACACACACACACACACGCACGCACGCACTGTAGTGCTTCGAAGTATTCCCCACACTTGTTTGTCTGCAGATCTCTCTTTGTCCAAATATCTTTGAATATCTCAAAGGCTAGTCCATTATGGGACATACTTTGGGATATTCTGTCCTGGAAAAACAGACTACTGACTTCACTCCCATAGTTGAACATCCCCTCCCCTGTTGCTAAATTTTCTCTTCACCCTATAGATTTTCCCACCTCCCTGGTCCCAGACTGGCTTTCCCCTTACTTTTCTTCACACTCCCTGAGCTTCAAACCTAGATGCCAGTCCCACTGGCCTTTGTCACGCCCTAATCAAGTCATGCTTCTCATACCTATAGGCCTTTGCACAAGCTATGCCTCCTGCCCAGAAAGTTCTTCCACCTCTTCTCCACCATGGTGACTTTTATGCACATTTCAAGACTTAATGTGAGTAGCATATCCACTGTGAAATCTTCCCCAATTAGTCATGGCCAATTCATTACTCCTACCTATCTCTATGTTCCAAGAAAACTTTGCAATAGCTTCTGCTGAAGCATTTATTACGTTGGTAACAGGTTTGGGCTAACCTTCCTTTCTGTGAACAGATGATTAATACCTCAAGTAGTATTTGTCCACAGATCTGCTCCAAGTAGTCAGCAGATCTTGAATAAATGTAGGTTTTATGAATGAATAAGTGAATGACTAACTTGAAGTCCATAAGGACTCACCTTTGTATCTTTATCAAGGGTACTATGAATTACTGTCAAACTGAGTATCACTGTAGCTACCGAGGTCCTACCACAAGCCCAGGGGTAAGATCAGGATGCAGAGTAAACTCCTATGGCCCCCACTTACATTTTGCTTCAAGAGGGGAAAAATAAATTTTACATTTAATGGCTAATAAAACAGAACCAAGCAATTTCAGTTATAATATAAAACTAGTAATAGTAGTCCCTCTACACTTTATGTATCACGTGAGTGGTTGGGATAACCTTGTCTGTGGTCAACCCCTACAGCCTGGTCTCCCAGGTGAGGAGTAGGCTGCTCTCATGCAGCCATAGAAACCAGATACTGCTATGTATTCAAGGCAATCTGTTCCAGCCAAATCCAAGGCTTGGGTCGTAGCCTCACCCATTGTACCAGGAGAGAGGCAAACTCTTCCCCAGCCATGAAAACTGGTGAGTCGTATCTTAAACTCACCATATCATACCAACTACAACCTTGAGGCTTGGGCCCCAGCCCCCTAGTCCTGCCAAGGGAGGGGCTGATGTTTCCCTAATCCTAACCACTGGGCTGGCAGGTAAGGATGAAGTCAAGATCCTGCCAGATAATTCTGCATCTAATTCCAGCCCTGGCTCATGCCAGGGGATGAGGCTGGTGCTTCCTAGCCATGTAGCTGAAAAGCCTCAGTCCTAGAACCTGGTTCCCAACCCAGATTCCGATTCCAAGCCCTGATCGACCATGGCATGCTGCCCAGGGATACCATGGGCAATGGGGGCCCAAACGCCTGTCACAGCACCTGGCAGTGTGCTGTCTGGCCACTTGCCCTTGTTCGCCCAACAAAATGCTGTAACAATTTATTGTGTATTTACTGAGGAGGAAAATCAGGTTTGTAGGATTAGTTGGTTGTTCCTCTTCCTTCTTCAGTGTGAGAAGTGCCAAGAATACTGAAAAATTGTTAGCTACCCCTCCGCCCAAAAAAAGTACTATGGCCGCCCCAGGGGCAATGCACCCAAGCGGCCACAGATACCCAATGAGTCAGGGACCTAGCTCACATTACCACCTCACATTCTACTTACTCATATCAGCTTCAGCAGACATCCACAAAATACAAATAACTTAATGCCAGAGGCAAAGCCTAAACTTAATCATTTTTCCAGTTGACTTTTCAGGTTGGAGATTGCTGCATGTCATTTCCATGCAATAGATTTGCATGAATCTGTGACCCAAACTTCCTACTTAAAGGTCTTTTTCAGAATGAACTTTTGATCAATGCTGTCTTTTTTTTCCTGGTTGCAATCCTGTCCTCCTATTGATGAAAACTGATTATGCACATCCAAATATGAACAGCAGAAAAGAAATGAAAGGGCAACAGCAAAGGCAACCAGAAGATCTAAGAAACGAAACTGATCTTCATGAACATATTGAAAAACATAATTAGAAATGAATGAAACTTTCTACTTCAAGGTAGAAAACACCTCTCTGCTGATGTTAATGTGGTAGATAACTCAGGTTAAAAACAACATCTACTCACAACTCTTAGTCTGTGCATTATCCTCTCCACCTTCCTTTACCCAAATAACTCAGACACATGTTTCAAGGCATCACTAAATCATCGACTCCCAGGTTTCCATGCTGGGCTACTGCCATGTCCTCTATGTTTCTGTAGCTCCCTGGGCATACGTGTGTCACTGCCATGACCACTGAGGTTTCTAACCTGTGAGCTGCTCCCGAAGGGAAGGGCCTGAGTCTACATCATATGTTTATTCCTCAGTACACATCTAACCTATGCCAAAGCTAATGTACCCAAACTGAATATTTTCAACTTTGTAAATAAGTGCTCAGATAAATATTTAAAATTGGGACAGAAGATGGTGATTTCAGTTAATGTTTTAACCTACCTGCAGAACACTAGGCTTTTCCAGGTAACACCACCCAGCTGCAGAACCTCAGAAGGGCCCGGCCCCAAGTTGGATACAATAAAGCCATTAATTGTAAATCAATGATACCTCAGACTCCTGCCCAAAAGAAAGTTGGTTCTGTTGCCTTTCTGTGTGTCAAACAAAAATTCTTCTTCAAGTCCCAAAAGTTTTTCAAGTGACTTCAGTGTTTGGGGTCATTTAGCACATCCTGAGCAGGAGATGGGCAGATCTTTTCCTTAGTGTTCAGTGACCCTGAACAGTTCCAACCTCACTCTGCCCTAACCAGTCCCCCTTCCCCCATTTCTCCTGAAATGTGATTTTAATCTGGGGCTTCCTCTAGAGCTGTCCGACCTTAAGCAATAATTTAACATTACAACTCAGTTTTCTCTATTTGACCGTCTATAAAATGCCTTCATGGTTTCACGTGAGAAGTTACAGAACTCCAGACCATGCCAAGACAGAGGCTGGCAGGACAACACTGGGATGATTCAGGCAATAGCAACCCTGCTTTGCAAATTCCAAGTACAATGCATGTCGATCAGAGAGTATTTCGGTTTTGAATAACAAATTGAGTCCTTATGGGATGGTTGCAAATGTTATAGAAAATGTCAGCCAATTGCAAAAGAACCAATTTCCTATTAAGAAAAATTAGTAGGACTGCAAAAATAAGAAAGCTCAGACTCTATTGTAAATCATACCTTTAGTTGTCAGGCGAGTGTTCATAGCAAACCTATAAAGCAGAAGGGAGAGACAGAGCACAAGGAAATCAAAAGGAGAGGATCAGTCAGTTAGGAATCCCTGGCACTTACTTCTGAGGAAAAGGAGTTCCTTCCCTCACACTCTAGGAGCCTTGGGAGTTCGGTAACATGCTGGGATCTTTTCTGAAGCCTTGTTTTGTTGAGTCAGTACCAGTTACTTCTGAGAACATCCCAGAAGAGTTTCTTCCCCATTAGTTCCATTTATTTTCCCAAAGCTACAAAAGAATGCCAAAACACCAGCAATTATCCAAGACCTGAAAGTCTCAAGTAACAGATCTTGCTGCCACATCCATTCTCTGGAAACATGAATTTTATCATGCCATCCCCCGGCTCAAGGACTTACAGCAACTCCCTCCTGCTCTTAGATCCATCAATCAGCGTTAGTGAACATTCTGTTTGGAGCACAGCCCTCCACTGCATACAGGAATACCTGAGCAAATCCTTTTTTTATCTTTATTTTTTAATTTCATTGAGCACCTACTAATTGGCCATGCTGTACACAGACGACTAAGACATGGTCCCCATCCCAGAGAAGCACTAAGTTTCCTGGAGCTGACGAAAGGGGAAACAATTACAACACACTGTGGCAAGTCAAAACTAAAGATATACACATAGAAGTCTGTGAAGCCTAACAGCAGGCATCACGGGGCAGCAAATACACACATCACCGGGGCTTTCAGGGATGAGTGTGCATTTACCAGAGGGTAAGCAGAGAAAGGGTACCCCAGGCTGACTGAATAGTGTATACTGCTTTGACCTGAGTAAAGCACAGAAAACAGTGAGAAAAGCTGACTATTGCTACACAGCGTTTGGTATTTCATTATGTGTTAGGGATTATATAGGTTTTAGGATAGCAGAAATGCAGAAGACAGAACCTGGGATAGTCCATCTTTACTCATGTGATTCCATAGTTCCCACCAGGTAGGATGGTGGAGAGAGGAAAAAATACGGATCTGAGAAAGCTGAGTCAGAACCACAGCTCCACAAAAAGATGTGTCAGAGCCAAAGTAAAAGGCAGAAATTTTCACCCTTTTCCCCAACCCACCCATTAAAACAGGCGCTATCTTGTCTTGCCTCCCCATAAGCCCAAGGAAAGATTCACTCTTCAAGACCAGTTATTTTGGGCTTAGGAAAGCAGAGTCAGGATGGGGGCAGGGAAGAAAAAGACTCATAAGGCCCACCAACCAGGCCAGGAGCTCTGAGATGGACAAGGCTCAGGACCCCTGCAAGGTGAGATCCCTGGAAGGTCCAAGGATTCATCTTCATGGCATTCTACAAACCCAAGAAAAGAAACTCAATTATTCTGAAACTACTTTTTATTATACATTCCTGGGTCATTGTTTGTTTTGTTCTTTTATTTTTAACTAAAACATTGCCTGAGACCAAGCTACATGGTCACGGCTTCACAAAAATCATATTAGCTATGTCAGATCCCATTAGCTATTAATGAAGGACTTTAACCTCTTCACACTCCTTATCTGCATACTGTAAACATACATATCCAGAGGTTTGATGAAAATGAAATGAATGATTAATGTAAAATTCGGTAATCAAAGAGATTATTTTCTTTTCTACTTCTATTCATATCCTTTCATTTAATTGTTTATCCATTCAATGTTATTTTGATCACCCGCTACTGGCATGCCTTGTTAAACGCTTTTTGTCCACATATGTCCTGTCCATCGTAAGTGCTCAGCATGTTTCTGTCCGCTCAGCCCCATTCTCCCTCTTTTTTCCCCAGCTTTGTTGACATATTTTCTAAGTTTAAGGTGTGATATGATGATTTGACACATGTATATATTGCAAAATGTTTATCACAATCAAGTTAATTAACATATCCTTCACTTTGCATAATCACCATTTTTCCATTGCTGTGATTATGGTGAGGACATTTTAAACTTCTTTTGAGTATTCAGTACAGTACTGTTAACGACAGTCACCGGGCTGTGCATTGGATTCTTAAAACTGAAAGTTTGGACCCTTTGACCTACATCTCCCTATTTCCCCCACCCCCAAGTCCCTGGTAACCACCATTCTACCCTCTGCTTCTATGAGTTCAGCTTTTTTAGGTTCCACATATAACTGACCTTTTCCCCTCTTTCAGTAACAGTGCCCCCCTCCCTGCCCCGGCTGCAGGTATGGGCATTTGACACAAGCCAGTCATGATTTCTCCCCTGGGCCCAGCACTCCAGCCAGCACAGAGTGCTGCTTAGGATTTTTCAAAGTGGAGCTGGAAGAAGGGCTCTTTTCCTTTTGAAGTTAAGACTTTAAAAACATAAGCACGAGCAGCTAGCAGCCCTGATCCTAGCTACCAACTGAGAGAATTTTGAGAGAATGCAGCCAACCCTCAGAGAGATGAAAACAGAAGACACAGAGAATCCCTGCCCTTTCTGGGGACTGATTAGAGGGATTCATAAATGTAACCATATTATAGCTAAGTTAATTTGAGGTGGTTTCCTCTCAGGTGCTAATTAAAGAGTTCCAGCTAACACAGCATCTTCCGAGACCTCACTCAATTCTCTTCCTTCTGTCTAGGGCCATCCTGACTTCTCTCCTAGTACCACAACACTTTGCCTCTGCTACACAACTTGCCTCTGACTGTGTTCACCATCGTCTTATAACTCTTCTTCCCAAATGTTGTGCTTCTCAATGCCAAGGGCCTCATCACGAGCATCTGGTAGGTACCCAATAAGTATGTTGAATTAAACTGAATCCTCTTATAAACTATTAGAGCTAGAAAGGATCTTAAATAATCAGTTAGAAATTCTCTGGAAACTCAGAAATGCATAATAAAATTTTTTCTAATAGTATTCCCTGTGAGGAAGTAGGGAGATAGCCATATGAATGTACATCACAATTCTTCCTAAGTAATCACAAAGTGTCATAATATTAAAACTTCCTGCGTATAAATGTGTATGTATACAAATGCACTCAGACATACATTACTCTAAGGGAGTATTCATGGTCAGGATTCCTGAGTACAACTGAAATTCATTGTCTATAGAGAGACAAAAACATACAATTTCAACTGCATGTGAATTCAGCAACAGATACTAAACACCTAAGAAACACAAGTACCTTTTGACTCAGCAATTCTGCTTCAGGAAATTTTCCTTAAGACAAGAATTTTGAAATATTTAAGAGCAAGGATTTTCATTACAACATAGAGAAAAACTGCAAGAGATCAGAAAATAAAAAAATTAGCTATACACAGGGACTGGTTGGAGAAATTGTTGGCCTATTTGTATAAATGAGGTTTCATTTTTTTTAAAAATATACAACAAAGATGTTACACTATTGTTATGTGGGGGGGTGGTAAGTAGGTAGCAAAATGGTGCACTTATAGAATGATCCCATGTTTTGTGTATATTTAAATATGTATAGGTATACGTATATGTGAACATAAGGCTAGGAGAATATACACCAAAATGTTAACCATGTGTCTTCCTCAATTGTACCATTATACATAAGTTTTACTTTCTCTTTTTTGCCTATTTTTGTTTTGGGTGTTCTCCACCATGAAAAATACACACACACTCAGTGGTAGACAAAAGTAGGTTTACAGGTATGGGTACATAAACACAGTATATTCTTGTGTTATTATTTTTATATTAGTTCTCATTACATATTACTTTTATGTAATTAAAAGACAAGAAACAGGAAAACATTTTCAGAGAACCCCCATATTGCAGAGGAGGAAACTGAGGCCTGGAGAAGTTAGTAGGTTTGCCCTCGCTGGGTCCTACAGTTAGTGATAACAAAATTAGCACCACACACCCAGGGCGGAGTGCTTCCCACCACCTCAGGCCCCCACCACCTCAGTCCCCCACCACCTCAGGCCCCCACCACCTCAGGCCCCCACCACCTCAGGCCCCCACCACTGCAGGTACTGCATTTGCAAATTCCAGAGCTGATGTCCTGTGTTTGGAAACAACCACCCTACCACAAGCACACTTACATGGGAGCAGTAGCAACAGAAACGCACCTTGAATTCCACGTCATGCATTGGTTTCTGTGACTTAAAAAATAGTTCTGACATTACCTCCTGACATTTTTCCAGGAGGGGATTTATTATGAAACTGGGGCCAGATTCTTCAATTAATAGAGGAAACAGGATTAATAATAGTGAAGTCATATTTTTGCAGGTGCTCTAGTTCTCAACTCTTGCACAGTTTAATTTGCTACCTTTGTGATTTCAACAAATGGAAAGATTGTGTGTGTTCATTTATAATAATTGCCTATGTGCTTCCACTAAGTTGCAAAGATTCAGTGATTTTCAGGAATCATAACAGGCCATGACCTATAAATTCAATTTCCAATGGTAAAAATCCCCTGACCAAAGTGGATGCTGATGATAAACCAACGTGCTCTGTAACAATCTGTTTCGAGCATTGAATTGACCTGTAACTTTTCCAAATACTGCCTGATGAAAATGGGTTTTATTATTTTCCATTAGCAGCTGCTGCAGCAAAATGAACAGCCGGTCCACAAGGGAAATAAAAGTGCTTCCCTCTTCGCAGTAGCCTGTGCCACAAATGTGAACAAACCCAGCTCCGCCTGGTCCTCCCCCCTCCTCCCAGCCTACCACGCTGAATTTCCACACTCCAGGGCCATCTGGTCAGCAAATCCTGCCTGAGTCCATGACACCTAATTAAAGCTTAATGGCATTTAATTAAAGTATATACAGAGCACCTACTATGCACTCAGCATTTTGCTGATGTTGGTACAGTGCATGTGGGAGATAGCACAGGGGAAGGAAAACACTGAAAAGGTACTTCCTGCCCTGAAAACCAGCACTGAGCCTTCCAATTGGTTCTTTTCCATTAAAATAATAAGCACCTACATTGTTAGTACTTCATATGCATGTCTCTAGTGCTCGGACCAGCTTTACAAAATAGAGGTCATGATACCTATTTTCACCTGTGGTGGGGGGGTGGGGGAAGAAACCTGAAGAAGTCAAGCAAAGTACACAGCTGAAAGGTGACAGAGTTGGGCTTCAAACCTGGGTCTCACTGGCACTGTAGCCTGCACAGTGAGCCTACCATGTCCCTGACATGACCCGATGTGATGCAGGGTTGTGGTTAGGACCCCAGATCTGCTGTCCGGAGACGTGTGTCCCAGCTGCGGCCCCACCACCTGCGAGCTCCACGTGACTTCAGGAAGCATCTGGACCTCAGTTTCTTTACCTGTATGAGAGGAGCATTAACCTCATATCAAGGATGTGAATTTTAAACAAAATTAAATAAAATAGTATAGGTTAAAAAAAAATGTCCTGATACACAGTAGTGCCAAGAAATGTTACTTACATTTTAACCATTAAAAGTATTTTAAAGTTGACTAAAAATAAGTAAGGTGAGAGGACGCGAGAGGTTTTAAAATGGGAGGGGGATTGTGTGTGTGTCCTCCAACTGGATTGAAGCACCTGAAGATGTTCCCCGGCTAACTTCACCTGCCACCTGTCTGCACGTCTTGTGGGAAGTCTCCTTTGCCATCACAGTGGCCTGCTTTATCGTTGGTTGTTTCTTGCATTTACAAAACCATTCAATGCTTTTTGTTTATTTCTACAATTAACCACAAGATCCCTCACAATCTTTCCACTATTGGCATTTGCATTGGGCAAAATAACCCTCTTTTTGGCAAATGCGTAGATATGCATGCATGTAAGTGAGGTTAACGACCATCTAAAGAAATCACTTCTCCAAGGACTTACATCTCCTTCCAGAGAGACAAAATATTATACAAACAAACAAAAACCACATTTCCCTCCTCTGCTGGTGCTTTTTTTTCTTCTAGCCTGCTGAATTAAGGCTTGATGCAGAGTTCTTTTCTGACCTCTCTTCTCTCACTACTGTCTCCCTGGTGATCTCATCTAATTCCATAGCTTCCATACTCAGGTAATACATGGGATTCCTACATCTCTCTTTGTGACCACAACTTCTCTTCCCCAGTTTGTGATCTGTATTCACAGTGTCTGCCAGCCAGCAACACCCAGACACATCCCTGACGCCTCAAGCTGAGACCTGCTAATCCAAAATCTATGTGTCCTCCTCTGTTCCTTGTATTTCTGTTTAAGGTACCAGCTCCTTCCCAGTCTAGATCAAAGCTAGTAGACATCTTTACCTTTTTCTTCCTTCATGCCCTTAGCTCAAACCTATCATTTCTCTCTCTGCTACTGTAGTGATATCTGCCCCCTTTTTTTGCACCATTTCCACCACCATTCTAGTTAAATGCTCATTGTAGTTCATTTGGACTCCTCTTAACAGATGAGTTAAAAGTCAGCCTCCTAACTGACTTCTTTTAGTCTCTCCCCACTCTACTTCATTCCATACGTTGCTGATCAATGAATATAATTCCTAAAGCATAGTTTAGATCATGGTTCCTCACTAATCACTCAACAGCCACTGCCTACTGACAGAAGAAACATAAAAATACAGGAGGTCCTGCATGCTTCGGTGGCCACTAACTTTGCTAGCCTTGTATCCTCTGCTCCTGTAAACATCCCCATAGCTCAGCCAAACAAGACAATTTGCAATGAACAATACAGGCCTTTTACATAGCCCTCTTTTACCATTAATTTTTTCCTGCTACTCCCTCACCTTGAAGACCCTTCTTCCTTAATAATGATCTTTTTAGACTTCCGGCAAGATGGAGGAATAGGTGGACGCACCGTACCTCCTCGTACAACCAAGATTAGAAAACCAATAATTTACAACAATAATTTACTATCAGAATAACACCCAGATCCAGCAGAGGATTTATCTGAATGGAAGTCGGGCAGCCAAGAAGTTGAAGTAGACGTGTTCATCCGGACTGGTAGGAGAAGACAAGCCGGCAGGCGCGGGGCTGGCTCGGGTCGGCGGCGCGCGGAGGTCGGGGGAAGGTTTGGCGAGAAATCAGCGCAAAAGCCACCGGGCGCGTAAGAAGGCAGCGGTGATCCCTGAGTACGCAAGCTGCGGCTGGCAGACCCGGAGGGGCAGCGATTGTGGACCAGGGCAGAACTCGCGGCCTGGAAGCCCAGACAAGGGTCTGAGTCCAGGGGAACGGAACTACCGCCATTGTTTTCTCCCGCCCCACTCCCACCCCCGCTCCCGCCCCCACATATAACGTCACAATCTAGCGACTGGGGTGCCCAGCCCTGGTGAGCACCTAAGGCTCCGCCCCCCACCGTAACAAGAGCAACCAGACCGAAGAAAAAAAAAAAAAAAGGAGAGACAGGGGGAAAAAAAAAAACCCATGTTTTCAACAAAGCAGATCAGTCCCCCAGGACTCATCCTTTTCATCCTTTTGAGTGACCAAGAAATAGCCAATCTATCAGATGCGCAGTTCAAAACACTGGTGATCAGAAAGCTCACGGAACTGGTGGATTTTGGACGAAATCTAGATGAAAGAATGCAGATTACCATAAAACAGATGCAGGAAGACATGCGGAGGAGAGCCAATAGTGAAAGGAAGGAATATGAGTCTCAAAACAATACAGTGGACCAGAAGGAAGATAGAATCAACCAAGCAGGAAAGCATGATGAAACAAGAATTCAAAAAATTGAGGAAAAGATTAAGAGCATCCAAGACACCTTTAAACGTTCCAATATCCGAATTATAGGGGTACCAGAATCGGAAGGGGAAAAGCAACAGATCGAGCACGTATTTGAACAAATAATAAAGGAGAACTTCCCCAATCTGGCAAAGGGAACAGTCTTCCAAGAAATCCAAGAAGCTCAGAGAGCCCCAAAGAAGTTGGACCCAAGAAGAAACACACCAAGGCACATCATAATTACATTAGCCAAGGTAAAAACGAAGGAGAGAATCCTAGAAGCAGCAAGAGGTAAGGGGACAGTCACCTACAAAGGAGTTCCCATCAGACTGTCAGCTGATTTCTCCAAAGAGACCTTACAGGCAAGAAGGGGCTGGAAAGAAATATTCCAAGTCATGAAAGACAAGGACCTACATCCCAGATTGCTCTATCCAGCAAAGCTCTCATTTAGAATGGAAGGGCAGAGAAAGTGCTTCTCAGATAAGGTCAAGTTAAAGGAGTTCATCATCACCAAGCCCTTATTTTATGAAATGCTAAAGGGACTTATCTAAGAAAAGAAGATAAAGAAAAGACATGTATAGTAAAAGGACAGCACACTCACAAATATCAACAACCACACCTAAAGCAAAACCAAAAGAAACTAAGTAAACAATTAGAACAGGAACAGAACCACAGAAATGGAGGGCACATGGAGGGTTAGCAGCAGGGGGGGTGGGAGGAGGAGAGAGGGGGAAAAGGTATAGAGAATAAGTACCATAGAATATAGGTTGAAAATAGATAGGGGGAGGGCAAGAATAATACGGGAAATGTAGAAACTAAAGAACTCATAAGTATGACACATGGACATGAACTAAAGGGGGAAATGTGGGTGGGAGGGGGGTACAGGGGGGAGGGGAGAGAAGGGGGAAATGGGACAACTGTAATAGCATAATCAATAAAATATATTTAAAAAAAATAATGATCTTTTAAAATCTTCCTTCTACCATTAGGTCCAACACAAGTGTCATTGTCCTGTGGCACCTTCTCCCTTACTTGCACTCTTACTGAACAAGCTATACTGGAGCATGGAGCACGTCTGACTGAAGTGGGACTGTACCTCTTCATCTCTAATGGAAGGACCTGGCAACACCACACCTCCATTTCTTCCCTCCCAGCCTGTACATTATTTTGTCAGCTATTGTACTGCTACATGTTGTAAACCCAACAATACATGGTTATTTCAATTACCTTTCAAAGGTACATAAATATTAAGAAAACACAAGTCTTTACATTTACCTACATATTGCAACTTCTTGTGCATTCAATCTTTGGCCAGTCTATCCAGCACTGAGCTGAATCTCTCTGTATATTCTCTCTGTCTGAAGCCCCATGAATTCTCTGGTTTTCCAGTCTGGCTGGCAGGAGAGGAACAATTCCTGGCCCTGTGTGAGCTTTGAGGGTTGTTCTGGAGTTGTTGTTTGCTCCTCTCAGGTGGTTCTTTCCCCAGCCTGAAGGTTTGTTCACGCACGTGCACCCATCAGTACTCCTTTGGCAGAGTTCTGCAGTCCTCCTCTCTCTGCCCAACTCTCTCCCGCGCAGTAACCCACCCTAGCTACCATGGCCTCCCCAAACCCAGTCCCACTTCTCAACTCAAGGTGAACCTTGGTCTGCCTGGCTTCCTCTCCCTTCTCAAGGCCTGGAAACCTCAGGGAGTAAGGGAAAGCAATCAGAGGACTCCCTTCCCCTGCCTGTTTCTCAGGGAGCAAGGCCCTTCCTTACCTCATTCCGAAGTGGTGAAAACCGTTTTCTGTACACTTTGATCCGTCTTCTCAGTTGCTTCAGACAGCAGAGTAAACCCAAATTCTACTACTCCCCCTGACCAGAAGAAGTGGCTTTATAGAGTCCCAAATTTAAAATCCCTTTCAGCTGTCACTTTGAGGCAGCCCCTGCACCAGCTGTAACCAATCAATAACTGCAGGGAAGATTCAGGTGCCAGGCGTAGGTAGGCTACCTTGTAGATAGTGCCAAAACTAGGGCTGGTCCTATGTGGGGATTCCACGGAGAAATCAGCTGCAATTTTCTCCAAGAAAACAGTTCATGGCTTAACATAAAGAGCTTTGGGTACATATCAGAATTGAGTGACCAAATCTGTGAGATCAATTGTGCTGTGTGACCTAAAGACCTCAAGCTTAGTTAAATTAATTACAAAGAACTTTTACATACAGACTATTCAAATTATTCCTCCTTCAAACACATATCTAGGAGGCTGTCACATCTGTGATGCATACGTTTTCCAAAAAGCCAGAATCCAGGAGAGAACGTGTGTGTATGCACACTCTGCAGGCTGGGCCTACACAATGACAGGAACCATTTCCTGATACCTTGCCTGATTCCTTTACTTCCTTCCATCGGTGCATTGTGGCCTCCAGTTTTATCCAAAACTCCTAATTCCTCAACCTTTTTCCTGGCACACCTGAGATTGTTATAGTGGGCAAATAACACAAACACACCCTCTGACATTCTATCCTCATCTTTTGACAAGTTTCAAGCTCAATTCAAATCTGTTGAAAACCATTATCTCCTAGATCTCACCTACTGCTTTCACTCCATAATCTGAATAAAAAGTGCCACGGTAGACACTTTGAGACACTCACAGACGAGGCTCCCACAGTCTTCATGAGAAGAAAAGGCAGAAATGCAAACAAAGGTAGCCAGCAGGAAAAGAAAGCCAATGAGAAAGGATAAATTATAACTCCTCCGGGGCCTCAGAGCAGGGATAAAGGATTTTACAGATGAGAGATCTGAAACTTGACTAGCAGAGTAGACTTGCCCAAGGTTAAATATGCACTGAGTATCAAAATTAAGATTCTAGGCCAATTCTGTTGGTTACCAGAATCCATATACCATAGTATCCCCAAGGCTTTCCATTTCCACTATACTTTCGGCAATTCCAGATGGTGTCACTTCTAGACCCTCCACACAGTATTTATGAATGGCAAAGTGTAGACTGAAGAGTTCTAGAATTTTTGGTTTTGAGGTTTAAGTTGTGGCCGTGGTGGTAGTGGTGGTATTTTCTTGATGTTCTTGATGATCTGAGTTTAGTTGTGGCCCTCTGGTTGTGTAGTAATTGTGCATCTGGCTAAAGCACATTCGTTTGGAGGGACCCCTTTCCCTTCCCAATTATTTAATAATAGTTCTTGAATAATGACACCAACCCAGGACCGAAATGACTTCCCCACAAAACTGCCAGGTACTTCTGAGTCAGGAATGAAGGTCTGAGAACCAGGAGTGAGGGGCGTGGTTTCACTCGAAAGCCAGTACAGTGATTATTCATTCAGACTTCTTTGATTAGATCCATGTTTCAGCTTTGCTAAAGATTTCAAGGCCAAAGTCATAGTAACTTTATGAAAGGAAAGGAGAGAGGGGAATGAAAGAAGAGCAGGAGAGGAGGGAGGGAGGCAGAGGGGGGTGGGGGGTGGGAGAAAAGAAAAGGAAAGAAAAAAGAAAGAGGGGAAAGAAGGAAAAGAAGGAAGAAAGGAGAAGTATTCCTATCCAAGGTTTCAGAGTAAAGGGAAAATCCCTAGGATCACCGCCAATTGTCATGGGAGAAATTTTTCTTCCTGATCTATTTTTGGCAGTCAGTTCAACGTCATGCATCATTGTTTCACTTATGGCATGTACAGTAGCCAGAGAAAAACCCATAATATCTTTTCTGTCTGGTGGGAATCTTATATTCCTATGCATAGTGAAAAATGGCCTGATCACAACAAATTTTTTTCTCCAAGCATCATAGTGCTTTAAATATCTTCTGAATCTGTGGAACACATTTAAAAAGAATAGGATTCTTACACTACCGGACACAGAAACACAATACGAATCAGCAGAGAGCGTGGAACAGTGGAGGAGCATCATTTTTACAAAAGCTGTTGATGAAGACACAGCCATGAAGCACGAAGACTATGAAAGAAAAGGAGTGGGGTACCTAGGCTGTGGAAGCACTCACTTTAAGGCATACAGTATTTTTTTTTCCTCTGAAAGTAATCTAGCACTCAAATACTTGAGCAGGGTAAGAGCATTAGATTTAATCATGGGAAAATAATTACAAACGGCTTAGGTTAACTTAAGATTTTCACCACTTTATCCTTTATTTGCATTTTAACCTTCTGGAAAAGGCCATGCTTCATGGTAGTAGCTGTTGAATCACACTAATTCACTGCTTCAGTTGTTTTTATCCTTTAGTGGAGATTTTTCAAAAACTTGAACTCTTCACAGGAAAATATCTGCGACATTAGAAACTGACTCACACTTCCTAGTTTTTCATGAAACAATGACATTTTTTCCCCTTTGATGCTATCATCTAACTCCACAGGAAATTTTACTACCGAGCCGCTTTCATCTCTTTCCTGGTTTGAAGATAAATGATCCTTGGTCTCCTTTAGACCTGCATAAATCACAAAGCAATCTACTAAGAGATGCCTGTGGCAAGCAGCTTCAACTAGAATCAAAAGGACAGTCAGAAATATTCAGACTGTTTACACAAGGAGTAACTAAGGCACAGTAATCCAAATACGGTGTTCCCTTTTTTTACATGTGCAAAGCATGGCGTGCAGGGTTGCTGAGAAGCATGAATTAGCTCCTATCTGACATCAAGCACCATGGCTATTGTTACAGGTGAGTTCTCTACTCCTCCTCAGCAAGAACATGGCCTGCTGGGAACCAGATTCTTACAACAAATAGATTGATCAAGAAATATATTTATTTAAGGTTTTTTATTGTTTTTTAATTATATTGTGTCTTATTACACAGAAACATTAATGGGATACGAAGTAGAAGAGAAAAAAACATTATCATCCATAATCCTGGCATCTAATGAACTAAAATATTTCCATTTGCCTATGCATATGCATTTTTAAAAAGACCTATTTGGGTCAGAGATATAATTTTCCATTGCTCTCTTTTTTCACTTAACAAAGAAAATGCATGCATTTTCTTTTTTGCATGCATAATCTTCCTATTTGTCCAGGGATGGAATTGCATCAGTTGGCTGCACACACATTTGTTTAACTTGCACCCTGTGGCACCATGAGACTTTAAAAGATGGCCCAAAGAAGTGGTTACAAGCCCAGGCTCTGCAAACAGATACTTTGAGTTCTGCCATTACTGGTCCAGGGACCTCGGGTTGATGACTCTCTGTCTCTAGGCCTCCAATTTTATCTATATTTAAAAATGAGAACAAAGCCAGCATCCCTTTAAAGGGGTATTGTGAGAACTACACAAGACAGAGCAGGCAAAATCTCTAACATATGGCCTGGCTTTTAGAAACAACTCAACAGATGTTGACTGTTTTTTATTATTAATAATAAAGAAATGTATTTTTTCAGCTGATACAATTATGCAGAAAAATAAAAGAAAATTCCCTCAATGCACTTAAGAGGGGCAGATTCTGACCTGTGATTTTGTTTATTGTAATGCAACTTCCCCATCCAAGAGTATAAACTCCCTCCTCAGGCACAGGGTAAATGGCCAAAGGGCCTGCCCCAGCAGCCAGTGGCGCAGGACCTGAGCTTTGAGCTTACATTAGAAAGAGGGATCACTAGTGGCCTCGTCACCCAGAACTGTAGCAATGAGAGGGAAACCTAGACAATGGTTAAGGTTAACTACCATGCTGTGTTGAAAGGAAATTGAGGCCTTGAGAAGTGAAGTGATTTGTCCAAGGTTGCTGTGAACAGGACTCAAACACAGTATCCCAACCCATTTTACTTCTGTTCATTGCTTCCCTTCTGCTCCAGGATATATACGTGGATTCATGCCAGGAACCTACCTCCCAGCCCTGAAGTCTTTCTCAGCCTCCTTGCTTTTAAGGTGAGGTCACCTTTCCTGGAAATACCTATGATTTCTTTCCAAAAGCCCTCAGCCATGAGTATGGCAATGAAATCAGCAGAACCAAAACTAATGATTACGTGTTAAGCATAAGTGAAATCTTTGAGCTGTCAAAACCACATTCAAATCTAGAATATCATTTTCTTAGACTTCAAAAATAACACAGGAAACTGAAGGGAAGCAGAGTTTACCACCCCAAAATATGCCTTGTGGAATGCCGATTTTAAGCTGTGTTGTTTTGTTTTTTTAAGAAACAAAAAACAAAGGAAAAATCTTTGACCTTCCCCTAATTGCCTAAAGGGATTTTAGACAGAAGACCTGACCCAGAAAGGGAGATACCATCACAGATAACTATAGTTTAACATAAGCTCCTGTGTGATAGACAGGAACCAAGCAAGGTTCATTTGTTCAAAGCCCTCTCTGTGTCCCATTGTTAAAGATGGCTCAACAAACATTTATTTACCAAACAGTTGCTTCTTCACTTCCATGTGAATTGCCTTCTGGCTCTGTTAAGTCTCAAACCACAACCCTTCCTTCTAGTTAGCTCCAGGATGGCATATAATGCCCAGTCTGTTCTTGGGTCTCATTCTTATGGCACCCCAAATGTACATACATAGTATACACTTTTGACATTTTCTCCTGTTAATCTGCTTCTGTTATATTTTACTATCAAGTCAACTAGAAGAATTTATAAACTGGGAAGAAAGTTATAGGGTTTTTCGTGCCTCCAACAGACCATACTGTTCTTTTGTTCCTTTCTTTCCTAGTCACTTTCCATATCTGTGTGTTTAATTAGTCATTCCTTTCCTTGCCACTAGAAGAACCCACGTTTTCCTAATAGATTACTTCAAGGTAGTTACAATTTGACCTAAAACAGAAAGTGCTCACTATTTCCCAGTAAGGAAATCCATTATCAAGAACACAATCATAACATACCAAGGTTTATTCGAGTATGAATAAGCAACTGAATTACATTTTATGTACAAACCTATCACTATTTTTAATTAGAAAAAATACATTTCTGATAAAGTTTGTCACATGAAGTAATCTTTACCCTATAGATGCCTGTACGTTTGTTTTTACCAGTGTGTTAAAAATATATTTAGGTTCTGTGCGCTTTTGACAGAGAAACCTCAGGCGATGTGAACATAATTGTTTTTAGAATTTTAAAGAAATATGGCTTTAGACACTTCCAACACCCTGAATCTACTACCTCAAATTAGCTTAGCTGAGTATTGCCAAGCAGAGAGAAATGGATAAAAATGAGGAGCCAATTAGCCCAGCTTTAACATGAAAATAATTGTTTCAAAAAGCAGCTGTAAATGCTTGGTTCTCTTGAAGAGGCTAAACATTACCAAAGTACAATATAACTCAGCTCACATTAAATTTCCACGAGTTTCAAATTAGTGTGAGTTAATAGGATGTTTACTGGGTTTACTTTTCTTCTTTTTGTAACAATGTTAGGTTTATAAGAAAATATTTTTTCTCATGCTTGCTCTTGGGAATGCTTGCTTCTTTTTCTCTTTCCATATGCCCCATATTCTCTGCCACACAGACTCGCCCCTGTGCTACCATCCCCATTCATAGCAAGGAAAAGAGAAGCTCTGCCTTGCACATTGTAGTTAAACAAAATCAATACATATTTACCACGTATCCACCGTATGCCCTAAACAAAACAAGTTGCTGTGAAAAATGAAAAGCCTTGTGCCTGAATTATGGGATTTATGATCTACCTCATACTTCCTGGTGACCCAGGTAAGTATAGCCCAAGCCTCGAGCTCAGTGCAGAGTGAGGCCCAGGAGCAGCTAAAGAACCACTGCTGGGTCTTGGCCGGGCTCTTCCCCATCTCAGACAGCTGGAGCAGGCCGGGGCAGGCCCTCGCTGGGAGAAGCCTGTTTCCAAATCTTTCACATAAGCACGTCTCAGTAGTAGCTACCAATTACTGAGCTCTTGCTTTGGGCTAGGCTGAGCATATTCAGTCTTGTAACAACCTCATAAAGTAGGACTTGGGATGCCTATTTGACAGAGGTGGAAACTGTGGCACAAACAGTTCAAGTTGTTCAGTTATTTTTTTAATCATTAAAAAAAGGGGGGTGAGCAAAGCAGGAATTTAAACTCAAAACTAACACCAACGCCAAACCCCTAAATCAGATTCTGATCACCGACTGCCAGTATCTTTACCTCCCACCTCCACTTTCATTCATTCCCCAAGTTCCTTTCAGCCAGAAAGATCAGACTCATAAAGAAACAGAAAGGAAAAGCTTGGAGCCAGAATATAAACCTTGGGTATGGCCATCAACAACCTCTCTTTCACCAGTATTATTGCACTAAGCTACATAACATGAAATGTGGTTGCCCAGAGTTGTACTAAAGATATATTGACTAAATATAAAACTAGCCCATTAACTTTCAAAAATGTTCTTCTCAAAATTCCATATGGAATGTGCAGATTAATTAAGCTCTAGTGCTATAAACCGAAGATAATCAGCTTTAACCAACTGAAGAGCCTCTACGCTATCCAATAGCCAGAAAACCACCAAATAATTAAGCACGTTTCTGATGTAAAAGGCGCATAAACATTTTATTATAAAATAACAGTACACTTGTCCTAATAGGCTACATAAAGGTTGTCGCCTGATTCTCAATATTTTTCTACTCAGAAAAGGGTCTGGAATTAATAGGAGCTTCCCAGGGTCCATCCAGTCCTCTGCTGCTGGCCAGGTTGGTGATCTGATGTCAGCAAAAACACTTGCTAACTCAGTTTGAAAACTGACTCTTTCTAAAGGGCAATAATCACGGCAACAATGCTATTGTTGATTTGCGTAGTAGTTAAGAGGATGATTTTGTTTTTTTAACAAACCTGTGTATACATTTAACTCTAGAACATTGCAGCAAATTATTTAATCTCTCCAAGCCTCATCTGTAAAGTGGGAATAATAAGGACTTTCTATTTTTCTTTTTTTCTTTTATTTTTTCCATTATCATTTAACTTCCTTATCCCCCTCTCCCCCTGCAATCACCTCACTGTTGTTCACGTCCATGAGTCCAGTAAGGACTTTCTCACTGGGTCATCACAAATATCACTTAAGATCCTGCCCTTGGCACAAGGTCTGGCACACAGTGAAGGCCATTCAGTAAAGGGTAACTGTTATTTGGAGGTATTCATGGAAAAGGGAAAAAGGTCACAGGAGAATTCAGGTTTGGGTTTCTTGGGAGGACAAAGATCGGCTTGCTATTCTTTAATTTCTTTCAGAGGTACTTGTATTCAGTATTCATCCATCATAACCCCATGAGCACGTTGTAGGCCATTAACACATATGGTTCCGGCTCTGGTACAAGAATAGGGATGGATTGCTCAATAGGAATTGCTGTGTTTTTATGTTTCAAGTGCTATTTTTCCCTGAGGCTTTCAGCATGTTGCTTTATTTCAAAAACAAGTGGCTCACGTGTCTAGAAAACCATGTGCTGAGGCTCACTGTCAGGGATTCTGTTTATTCATGGAAAGGTCATCTACTGGGAGAGGACTGTATTTTCACTGCAGGCTGGTGTGCAGAACTACAAAGAGTCTAGGTGCTTAATGGTGCTTATTGCCAAGCCGTCCTGCGGTCAGCCATCCTTTCACCGTTAATTCCCAGGCCTAGCAGGCATTATTGTGCTATGTTGCACAGTAAACACCTCTAGGTTCCGAAGATATATTAAATTTATGCAGTGCCACAGGCCATGTAAACTGAAACACACAGAAGAAAATATTTTCTTGTGATTCCACCAGGAAGGGCTTGTGATTTTTGCTTTTTGGTCTCTTGATTGCTATTACACAGGTCCCTTTTTGCTTAATGATGCAGAGTCTGCCTGAGCTCTTTGTTCGATTGAAAAACAAGCCCCTGATGAGCTGGGAACAAGGAGATGCTGGGTTTTCCAACCAGGGCTTCCTACCGCCTCGTTCCCTGTGAGGATTGCGTCATTACCGGAGCGCTCCGAGCCTCGCATTCCCTATTCATGAAACAACAACAACAATGACTATGTGACCTTTAAGATCCTCTATCCTAGCTCTAAAGGTATATTCTATTACCATCTTTTCATATTTATTCTTTTGTCAAGTATTTCATTTCTCTAATGATGAATAGTATGGAGTAGAATTAACTGCTACCTAGAAAATATGTGTGATTAAGTTTGTATGATTTTTCTATAACTAACATGCACTGAATTTTAATTGTATTCATAATTACTAACTTAAGGCTTAAAATATCTGTGAATTAAATAGAAATATTGTACCATTTTTATAGCCTCTTCTTCTCATATTAATAAAATCACATAAAACACCGCCCACACAGACGATAAGCCTCATTTTATCACCGAGAAGCATAATTAACAAATTAAAGAGTTGGACTTAAACTTGTATTCCAGGTTTTGCTCTCATTTAAGTAAAGCTCTTGGTCTAAATCACAGTGATTACTATATGATACTAACTAAATACGTCTGCTTTTCACAATTACATTTTTATGTCCTGCTTCGAGTTTTCTAATATAAAAGCTAGGTTTTGTTTACACTTTGATTTACTACAGATTTTTCTAAATAATATCTTCTGAAAATAGAAGCACAAACGTGTATATGATACATGAATTTTTGCCCTCTATAAATATGAGCTTGTATCCAGTCTTTGCTGGCAGTGCGCCAATAGAAATATCAGTGCTTCCAATTTAGAGAATTTTATACTTTCCCCATTATCTTCAAAAATATTCTTTGAAAGGAAGGTTACTATCTTTAGTCTGGTGTCTCTGCACATTTCTGGAATAACACTCTATATAAATCAGTTTCAGAAGCAGTGCTCAGAAAACACAGGAAACTCTGAAGGGAGGGGCAGGCGCAGCACCTAGGAAAGCATTCCCTCAGACCCACAAAGGTCAGCCGGCTGAGTCCAGGGGACGGAAGTGCATTACGGTTGAGTACACAAGTTCGATCACGCAGATGCGAGTTCAACTCCTAGCTCTGCCTCTTACTGGTAGCCTGACCTTGGGCAATCATTTAATCTCTGTAAGTTTTCATTTCTTTATTTATAAAATGAAGAAAATACTGCCTATTTCACAGGATTCGTGCAAAAATTAAGTGAGATAATATACATATCGTGCTAGTACATAACAATAGCCCATACATAATGGTGGTGGTTGCTATTTTTATTGTCGTTGTTATATCTATTTCTAGTATTATTAATAAATCAGAAAGAACATGACCATGGAGCTGGGTGCACACCATGGTTTGGGCTGTGACATTCGGGCTGTAGCAGTAGTTTCTCCCAGAGGGTCCTGCTATGCCCAGGGTGAGGGAATTGGAAGACACACATAGAACTGACAGCATTGAAGACCTCTAAGGAAGCTTAAAACATTCTTCCTAGCCCTGCCCGAGGCTGCATTGCTGCCTTCCAAGCTCTTTTCTGCCCTCCGGCACTTATTCCATTTCTCTGTTCCCATGGCTGTCTTCCTAAATTACTTCATTTCCCTCTTGAAAGAATCCTTACAACACCCCAGTTCAATGACAGAGAAGTTGGATAACTCTCATCATGTCACTGCTCCTAACGGGAGAAGAGGGAGGCTAGGAGATGATACTCCAGCAGAGAAGTGTTGAGCTTGGCAAGTCACACACATACATACTTCATTATTGACTGTAAAATCAATTTAGTGACTTACAATATTTTTCATGAAATAGAATAGAAAATATCAGTACACACTTCATGCAGTAAGCAAAGTATTGTTTAGTTAACCTTTCATTACAGTTATATGTCTGTGTCTATGCATACATGTGCATAAACTGGGCTGCAATGTAAAGCATATTTCTTTTTGTTCTCATTTGGAATAGGAGACTTTTAAGGTCCCTTTTAGCTAGAAAGCCTGTGGTTCTCCAAAATCCGTAGAACTGAGGTCCAAAATGGCAGTATATGGGGGCTGTGGTTTCATCAGGTTGGCCTATATCTTTTTTCCAGTAAGAAAATGAATTGTCTCCTCATCAGTAAATAAATGTTTTGAGAGACTATAAGTAAGGTCTACAATTAATCCTCCAAGAAGATGACTTGTCTTCTGGGAATTAGATTACCAGGTAAAGCAAACACAGTGATTGGTGCCTGCAGCATGTGTTGGACTCCGTGACCCATCTCCTCACCTCAGTAGCCCACTTTTGTACACCGTCCATAGGAACTGGGCCTGCTGGTGAAGACCTGAAGAGGGGAGATGAACTGTTGGGCAGAAGGGATGGGGCATTTCCTCCCAGCATGCGCACATGTGTGGGCTTTCACACTGAGACATAATGCACACCAAGAAGCCAGAAGATGTGCGATGCATCTGTCAAGCTTCTGCAGGCCAAAGGGAGCATGCTATGGGTTGGCAAGACAGCTGCCTGCCTGGGATTCCTGAGCTCTCCGGAACCAGTTTTTCACTCTGCATCACTTTGGCACAGAATAAGCACTTCATTCTCCCCTTCACACAGACAGTTAATTAATTTACATTGAGAACTATAACTGCCAAGATGATCAGGCACTCCAAACATTGGTCAGCACAGATATTCCCTGTTTAAAAAATGTAAACAGGAAAGTTGTTTATAATGAGAAAGTGCTCAGTAAATGTGAAGTAAGTGCAAGGGGATCTAGTCGAAAGATGCAGACTATTGGTTCTCCAAACCGTCCAGTCTAATGGGTCCACACAGCTGCAAATGCTCACACTGCAGCCCAGGCCTTTCTCCCTCTTTTTGACTCCTTGGCTCACCACAGTCCTATTCACACATTAGCTCTTCAGATGATGAAATGTGGTCAGCTTGGTTTAAGCCACCAAATTCCAATTCTATTGTCCTACAGTGAGAACACACCCTAACCACTTTTTCTGTCCTCACAGGTTTCCAAGCCGTGACCGCATGTGTAAGAGACTGATCAGTCTCTTGGTTACTACTGAAAATGGTTAGTCTCAGTCATCACTAGTGTACTTTCTATCTCAACCCCTAGAGGAGTGCCAGGACACAAAGTCTGAGGCTATCAGCTTTATTATCAGGCATAAGCACAAAGGCACGAAGGAGACCCCCAAAGTCAGCATCTTCTTTTCTACTTTGTGCACTGGGTTTGTACTAAGGTAACTATTTGCTTTTAGTACTATTTAGCTGCTATTCTAGTTTATTTTCCATATAAATAATGTATTGATAATTTGAACACAAGCTCTGGGAGAGGTGTACAATTGGAAAAAAATTTTAAATTAAAGAAATAAGCACTATAAACATGGCATAGCTTTTTAAGTAGCTTTCCAAAGCCTGTTGCAATTAGTCACAGGCTTAAGAACCCAACTCCGTTATCTTTCTATTGAACAGGAGTCTCACAAGCTTTGTGGCCATCATACCAGTAATAAACACATTGCACCTTCCTTTGTATGTCTTCAGCATTAACAAAGTCTTCTGCTTCAGGAATTTTGATTACTGATATGTTAACCATAATTTTCAAATCAAAACTCCAGACACAGTTTCTAAGATGAAATTTGGACTGACTTCATGATCTCTTATAAAATGTCTTATCTGGTCAAATGTTGACCATCCCTTAAAATTTATTTTGATGTTACAATAAAATAGAAATTTAAAGGAAAACAATTCTGATCGAATTTTAAACTACTTTCCACTTACCTAATTACACCCATACCCCTTGGGAAGCTTCACTGTCTCCCACCCCCTGTTCAGTCCATCACTTTCGTATTGCCCCTAAGGGAGAAGGATCTTAAAATATTCTCCAACTTTCAAATGAAAACAACAGCACATACATACACATCCTTGTATTGAATCTGGGCTAGGATGCATGCATGTGTTCTCATTAATCCCTGAATTCCTTCAGCCTGTGACTCCATTTCAGTGACACATATGCTTTACTGTATTTCTGCCCTGAGCCATTCAGTAATTACTTATCAAACACTAGGATTGCTCAGTTATTTTATTGATATGTGGAGACAATGGGTCAGAATATCTGAAACTGAGACTGTCTCAGAAAAACCAGATGTATTATAGTCCAGGAAAGCAGCAGGCGTCCCAGGCAGGAGTGAAGGTGTGAAAGAGGCCTGCCCGGGGCAGGGTGCCCTGAGCAGCACGACCCCGTGCAGCTATCAGTTAAAAGAGGGAAATTCCAGTGATCATCACCGTCATAGTTACATTTTTTAAGTGCTTACTATGTTCAAGGGCCATGCCAAATACTTTCAGTGCATGACTCATTTAGCACTCATAAAAGCCTTTATTAACCCTGTTTCACAGTCAAAGAAGTGGGCTTGGAGAGATCACTTAGAACTTACACAACCTAGATCCAAACCTAAGTCTTTCTGATTCCAGAGACAGTGCTCTGGGATCTGAATCTGCTCCTAGACTGAATGTAAGGCCCATTAGACCTTCAGGAAGCTTCTCACCTCCTGAGTAAAGCTCCAGCCTTGGCTCTTCAGTGAGTCTTTACAATAGTCTCACCTGTCTCAGAACGAAACGTGTCCTCTGGGTCCTAAAACCAGGAGCATGTCTTCAGTGGGATAAGCAGTCGGGAGGCAGCTTTTCATTTGTTTCTTTGTATAATTCTCATACCTAATATAATTTACCATTCCTAATTCCTCACATATTCCCCTTCAACGGGTTATTTTTGACTATTTATTACTATCACAGTTAACATTTATTGGACACATCCCTGTACAAAATACAGAGAAAGACAGACTTCCTCCCACCCACATTTGGCTTTTGCTTCAAATATTTAAATTTTAAACACAATGTTTTTTGGCTGGCTAATTCTGTATGAATCAATAGAGCCTTTGCAGGAGATGTCAGATGCTTGCTTTGTGATCGGTGTAAGGACAAATCTACCCCACACAAAGATTTGGTCTTGGCAGGCAAGCCCTGTCTACCTACTGTCATGTGAGGAAGGCAGGGACAATGATTCTTTCCGGCCTCAGTTTTTAGGAAATGGACATTTCTATCTCTCAGTAAAATGCAGTGGCAGGAAGGGTCAGGGTAGGTGGGTGCTGGTGGCCAGCATGGCACCTGGGGCAGGGGCATTAATAGAAGTTTTTGCTTACCTCTCCTTATAGTAATGGATAAATCCAGGCCAGCTCTTTTGTGCTGAACATTTTTAAAAGACATGAAAAGGTACATATTTAGTCTACTTACTCCTCTTTCACAATCTTCCGAATAAGGCTAGCAGCATGTGGAAAAGATACCTCACTCCAGCATGCTAGCTACAAAACTTTCTGCCTGTGTGGCATTTCTACTCTAGAGATATAGTCTGAGACCCAGACTTGCAATATTTTCCATTTAAGAAAATGTGCCAGTTTAATGTGGCATGACATTGAAGACTGAGATAGAAGAGAACACTAAACACCAGAGTGACAAAATTTTTACTTAATAGCTCTCAACCACCGAAAATATGGTCTCATGAAGACAGGAGAAAGTCAGAGCTCTGGGGTAACATTGCATAACAGTTGTAAATTTCCACTGAAAGAAGACAATGCATTTTCACAAAAAAGCTGAAAGGCTTGTTAATGACCAATGAGCAGGCATGAGTGTTAAGCCTAAATGAACCATGGAACAGAAAGGGATTTGGCCCACTGTCTTCATCCCCTAGTTAAGTGGGAGATCCGTCTGTATTATTCATGGCCATGCAGTTAGTAAGTAGAAGAGATGGGATGTGAATACAGATTCTTTTGGTCATTTAATCTAGAACCCTGGCCAACATGCCATACTGTCCCTGATTTTTTCACCCATAACACAAAAATATACAGGAATGAATATGTAACTCTAAATCCCCAGATTCTGAACCATCTGAGAATCTTCATACATTATAGGGACCCAGAGATAAGGACTCCAAGCCATTAACCATGGACAGTCCTCCAGCAGTCCCAAGACATCTTAACAGAAGACACTCTGAAGAGGGCTTCTATTCAGCCTGCAGGTAAAGCGTCCCATCCAGGGTCCAGTCTGATTGGTTAGAACCTGTGTTCTACTGGTTAGATATTTTGAATACCATCCCTGCTTACTGGAGGTCCTGAAGGTACCAGAGGGTTGAATTTATACACACTTTAATTATACTTACAGGAGGCAATATTTGCAGCTTGTTAAGCCCAAATTATTCAGGTAATATGTAGAAAATGTTTAAATTACTCTGAAAAAAGCAACAGACCCACCCCTTTTAGCTGCCTTAATTTTCTTTCCCATAGCTGTAAATTCTAGCCATGTAAGAATAAGACCTCTGACAAAGGGTAGCCTTTTAAACGTTTGCTTAATAGTCTCAAGTAATTCGCTAAACCACTGTTGGAAGCCATTAAAAGGTCATGCTCTTTCCATCTCATTCACCACATAGTTTGGGCACCTTGTTTACAGAGACAACTGGAATTATAAAAAGAGAAGGATCCACTGGGTTGCTCTATACCTGATAGAGAATTGCATTATTGTAAACCAGTTCACCTGAAAACAATCACCGAATCTCTCAGCCTATTGATGAAATAACAAACTCCCACCGCTCTGTAATAAATATTGTATGTGTCAAATTACAAGAAAGCTTGGAATTTTTCCCCTTGGCATCTGGCATGGTGCCTCAGACTTAAGTTTCCTCATCTCATTTTGCTGCAGCAAAACTGTAGTGTTATAATCTAAGGGCCGAAAGTTTTTAATTAGCCTTTAAGCATAAACCCACAATATCGGCAAGTGCCTCTAACAGCAGGGACCTTTACAGATGATGTCACATTTTGCATGGAGAAGATTAGTTTCTGCTGTGACATTTAGATGATTTTTTTTAAAAAAAGCTACTCCATAAATTTAGCAATATATGACTTGCAGCATATCTTAAGCTTTGAACATAAAGTTCTCTTTTTCTTTACATCATTGGTGTTTCATTGTTGGGTTTTTGTTTTTGTTTTGTTTGTGTTTTGTTTTTTTTAGTGACATCTTATTTTCAGTTGACTAAGAAATGTAACGTCTTTTTGGTACGTTGTGTGAGTGAGCTAAGGATAACCTGTCCCCTTCTGAGTCAGCCACTGTGTGGCCTGCCGGGAGGATGGATGACCCTGCTCAGGGCTGAAATATACGGCTTCTCTAAAAGGCAGCCTAGCGTTTTATTCCATGGCATGCTCTGATCAAAGGTCATGAAAGTTTCTCACCCATTTCAATCAGTTCTATTTGCAAACTTACTCCATGTGTGAACTGGCCTACTGAAAGATGTGATGGCTCTTCAGATTTTTACTCCATCTTCTATTTAAAATCAGTAACATCATACCTTCTTTTCTCCGATATAACTATTGAAGTGATCCTTGAGAGAATGGCCCAGGGGAAGGCTATCTAAAATTAACTTCAGAAAGGCCAAATGTTGAATCTCAGTGTTTCCATCTAGTCTGGGAATTCGGGACACCACTGCTAACTATCTGGGCAGAACACTGCCCAATTTGCTTTGGGTTTTTTTTTTATCAACACCTGAGGACATTTTTTTCATTGATTTTAGAGAAAGGAAGAGAGGGGAGAGAGGGGAGGTGTGGCGGGGGGGGGGGCGGGGAGAGAGAGACATCAGCGTGAGAGAGAACATCAATTGGTTGCCTTCTTGTACATGTCCCAACTGGGAATTGAACATGCAACATGGGTATGTGCTGTAATGGGGAATTGAACCCATGATTGTTTGGTCTATGGGACTATACTCCGACCAGCTGAGCCACACTGGCCAGGGGTGCTTTGGTTATTTTTCTGGCTGAATATTAGCCTGACTTCACCAAACAATTCAGGTCTGCAGACCCAATTCAGATTCAAAGAGAAACAAAACTACATTCCCTAAGTAAGGGAAAATGAGAGCAAGAAGTCAGGAAACTCTGACTAGTCTCAGATTTCTTAGAGGAAATGTTAATCCTCTCGGTTAAAGAAGGTTTATAATGTGTTAAATAAAGTTTAAAAACTGAGTGACGTCAGTGCCAGGTGACAGGGGCGTGGCCTGTGGGTGTAGCAGGGCTCCAGTAAGAGTCCAGGGGTTTGCTCCCGCCCCTCCACTAACTGACTCTGTGATGTTGGGCAGAGTTTTCTCTTCCTGAGGCTTGACTTTCTCATCTGTAAAACGATGGAGCTGGCCTTGGCTCCCTAAGGTCCCATTCAACTCTAACATGTTGAGGCTGTGAGTCTATAAAATGTCTGAGATGGCTAAAGTAAGAGGAGGAGGCAGATGGCATATTGGGCTCAAGAGCTGTGGCTAGGAAGAGTAATAGGAGTCAAGAAGGGGAAAAAAGAAGACACACTTGCGTTTAAAACAAATAAAATATTTAAGAAGACCTGAAAAGTAACTAAAGAAGGTAAAGACTAACAGCAAAGTGCCTTTCCAAAGGTGTGGAAAGTAAAATTGACAAAACAAATAAATAGGAGGCAAAGAGCATAGCCTTTAAAACATGAAAATATTGGTCATAATATGAGCAAAAAAAGAGAGAATGTCTAATGAAAATCTAAGACATGCTATATTCATACTGCCAAATTCTTAAAAAGAAAATCTATAACTAGTGATAAACCCACATTTTTAAAAATATAAACTCATGTCATCCTTTTTTGTCTACTTGTCTGTGATTCCGGCCAGGCCAGAGAGCTTGGTCTTATATGACATATGTTATAGAATCACAACTAAATAATGAAGTTGCAAGATAAAACACTGCCTATAGCTGCAGAATGAATGTTTATGTCCCCCAAATTCATCTGTTGAAACCCTAACCCCCAGTGTGATGGCATTAGCCAGCAGGGCCTTTGGAAGGTCTTTAGGTAATCAGGGTGAACCCCTCACGAACACGATTAGCACCCTTATAAAAGCAGCCCACATGGAAGGACAAGTAGGCAGGCAGTCTGCTACCCAGGAGAAGTCCCCACCAGAACCTGACCATGCTGGCATTCTGATCTTGAACACCCAGCCTCCAGAACTGTGAAAAAGAAATGTTTGTTGCTTAAGCCACCCAGGTTGTGGTATTTTGCTATACCAGCACAAATGGACTGAGACAGAGATATAGAAAAGTCAAATAAATTACCCAATGTCCCAAAACAAATAAGAGACAGAGCCAAAATTCAAACGTGAGCCATAGATTCTGGGGCCTCTTTGCAGATTCTTTGTCACAAGAAAGTCTTTAATAACAGTAAGTGTTGCAAAGGGAAGGAAGCTGGTACAGGGTGTCGGGAAGACTGCCCTGAGAAAGGGACGTTAGATAAGACCTGAAGAGGAGCAGGAGCTCAGCCAGCACAGAACTGGGGAAGCTGCTCCAGGCTGATTACCAAACAATTACACTTTATTTTTATCCACAAGGCTATCATACTATTATCACACACAAATACCACAAATAACTTTAAGTATGCATTTAAAAAATTACTTTAGCAATCCCAGGGGAGTACAGAATCATCTTTTTATGTAAATTCAGGATTAGATGACCCTTTCTACTTGGACTAAGCTGCAGAGACGTTCTCTGAGTACCATTCCTGTGTGGCCACACCAGGACCCTGGAGATTCTGGTAAGGAAGCCCTTGGTTTGAAATGATGCAACCTGGGGGCCTGGGGAGAAAGGGTTTTCAGGTTATTGGTATAGATGAGTTTTCCCATAAACAGAGAATAACAGGAACCACCCACCTCTGACCTTTCCTCTGACCACTAGCTAGGGGCTCCCTGAGGGAGGGCAGGCAGGATTCCTAGTCCTGTGGGCAAGAAGAGGTTCCATGAATCAGAATGGAGCCAGTCTTGGTCACGATGGAGCAAAGGGAGCAGATGAGGTAGTTGGCTTTGGCCCCACTCCTGATGGGCAGCCTACAACAGACTATGATGGGCGGGAAGCACAAATGTCCTGGGACATGTGGGGCTGCTGAGCCTGAATGTGGTATGTCCAGGTGGCTCGTGTGTGAAGAGAAGGAACAAAGATGGACCTCTGTGTTGGGTGTATATATTGAAAGCTAGATCCAGGCTAGTTCTAAAATATATTTTACCATTCTGGGTCCAAGAGAGTTTTTTTGCTTCCTGCAATATCTTCCAAAAATTATCCTCCTATTCCTCAAAGAAAAGATAAAAGGGCATGTCCATAATTCTAGCCTTAAGGTTCTTTTTTAGAAGAATAAAATGACCATTTTCGTACAAGCTTTCCTAGGAAACTATTCCTTTTGCAGGTTACTTTTCAGTCATGATTTTCATTTCCAAGGATAAGTCTAGCAGGACGTTATGTATCAATACTGCCAGAAATCAGGACTCAACATACTTTCCACTGGCCCACCCCTCAACCTCCCCCCAAAACAGTTTGGGGTTGGAATGCTTACCTGAGGGAAAAAGGAAAGGGAACTCATATTAATTGACACCTGCTTTCTGACTGGCACTTTCAGACGTACCTCGAACCTTCATGCCCACCCCTCTGAGCAGAGTCCCTGTTTATGGAGAAGCACTCCAATGTTAGGGGCTTCTGCCTTTGCATGACTCCCTCTTGCTAAATAATTTTACTGTATGTGCATTAAGAAAGGCAGGCAGAGATCATTAATAAATGGGATGTGCTCTTTTTTTTTTTAAAGATTTTATTTATTTATTTTTAGAGAGGGAATGGAGGGAGAAAGAGAGAGAGAGAGAAATATCAATGTGCAGTTGCTGGGGGTCATGGCCTGCAACCCAGGCATGTGCCCTGACTGGGAATTGAACCTGCAACACTTTGGTTCGCAGCCCGCGCTCAATCCACTGAGCTACACCAGCCAGGGGCAGGATGTGCTCTTGCATGTGGTCAGCATAGATGGCAGACATTTCTAATGAGGTTCACAGAAGCAGGGCCAGCGCAGCCTGGAGAGCCTGCCTTCTCTGGGGTGGACGGCTGTTGACCATGTTGCGAAATGTTTGCACACACAAAGGGAGGCTGTAGCCTGACTTTCAAAGGAGTAACATTTGTGTTTTCTTAGGGTACCCACCCACCATTGAGCAACCGGCTTTAGAAATCCCTTGAAGGAGGAGTGAAAGGTGGAAGTGACCTAGATTGAGACAGGGTGGCCCAGGGAAGTTGGTGAAGGGCATTGGGTAAAGGGGCATCAAGGGCACAGGGCCCAGAATGTAGAAGATGGCTCCATATGACAGTGAGGTCACCTAGGTCCCTTCTGCCAATGGGGCAAATGTGGGAAAAGATTGATAGGGCCAAGTTTTCCAAAGAAATACTGCAGAGTAGATTTTGATTGTCCTGTGACAATAATAAAGAAGAGCTATTTATTTGCTTCACTTTCTAAGATAGATAAATAACTGACCCATAAAAGTTCCATGTTGCTGAACTTGGCCTCATATCCTCTTTGCTTCTAAATCCAGCCTTTTATTCTTTTTTTCCACTAATTTTAATATGTCTGTTATTAAAATGCAACCCAAAGAAAACCTAACTTATGAAAACTAAAAGTATTAGCAAGCAATGAATGTTAGGATTACTTTTTTTTTAGGTGCATTCAAATGCAACATTTGTATTACTTCAGCATTTTATTTCCAGTTAAGAGCACAGTATTTTTTTAAGAAGAAAAACAAACACATTTTGAAAGATTGCGCCTGTTTCTAACCTCCCTGGATGTGGGTGGCTGTGCCAACAATAGAAATCAGCATTAGGAACATGTGATTTCTCTCTTTAATGGGGTCATAAACATATTACAAGTAAATGCTGAAATAATGACTTTCTTTGGACATCTTTTTAAATTAGAGCTGAAAGAGTTTAGAAAAATAATAACCACCTGGCAAGCCAGCTCCTCTTTGAAAGCTGAATTAAAATCAAACAAGTAAAATAATTAGGACAGCTGGAAATAATAAAAACAATAGATAGCAGACACATCTTTGACAAAACACAACAAACCAGAGACACTACAATGTAAAATTTCAATTGTGTCATAGCTTACTAACTCTCTGCTCCTCACCCCACCGCCAGTTCCTGATCACAGTGAAAAGCACTGTATGTCAATATGCAAAGCCAAAGAGTAGTAACACTGTTATAGCCTGCATGGGCATGACAGTAACAGAGGTTGCTGTTGGAGGAATATTATATCTAAATAGACACACTACTGCAATTTGAATGAATCAGTGTTTTTCCTTTCTGTCCCTCGTATGGAGTGGTAAATTTTACTTCTTGCAAATTTTTCATGGACTAATATCTACTTTTTGATGTATGTAACAAGTCTTAAATTTGGTCTTTGAAATATGAGGCTTATTTGATATCTATTGTCCAAATTCAGAATTTCAGAATTATTCCTAAACTAAGGCTGGCCTACATTAAAAACAAAAACAAAAACACCTCACCTGAGCTAAATTTTGCCATTCCTCTAAAATGCAGAAGCTTCTGTCGTCAGTGTTTCCAAATAGCATGCATTTTCTTTCTGCTTTGCAGAGGGGCGAAGGGAAGCCATATGCCAAAACGTAACAGTGGTTTTCTCCAGGAAAAGGAATTACTGGTAATTTTTATCTTTACTTATGTTCTCTTCTGTATTTACTAAAAAATTTTTATAACTTAAAGCCGAACACAGCTTTGTGTAAACTCTTCAATCCCATAAACGGATCTAAAGGTGTGGGGGAAGGGGAGGTCGATGACTCAAACACATTAACAACACACACACTGACAGACATTAAACGTCAGCGAGGGGCAATGGGAATGGAATTCATGGGAATGGAGTTCACAGACTCTGCAGCTCCACTGAGGTGCAAGCCACTCGCCCTGTAAGGTAACTGCAACGTGGGGAAGAGTCCCAGAGTGAATCAGTGCGTTACCAACGGCACTGAATGGAGTGCAGAGCTCAGGGTGGACCTGGGAGTCAGGTTATCTAGATATTCAGTGAATGGCATCCTACATGGTTGGTGTGAAAGCCACTTAATCTCCTCAGTCTCTTTGCCATCGAAATATCTTCTTTTCCGCAGGCAAAGCCTCCGCTTAAAGTTAATGGAAACTGAGAGAACTGGGACATGTCTCCCTTTACTTTTTCTCTCTGTCAAACCAAGATAAAGGTTTTATTTGAACTTTTTTATTTGAAGAGGAGCAGCACCTGAATGAAATGTGGTCACAATTGGAAATCTTAAGAATTTGAAAATTTCCAGACACTCACATAAATGAAACAATGCCTTGAAGAATTAGGAGGAAAATTATTCTGAACAAACACATAGCTATCTAAGCAGTATTCCTTGAAATAAAAGGATTTTCCACCTGTATGCATTTATAAAATTAATGCCTATCAAGAAGAAAAAATGGAAAGGGATTTTAAATTAAAGTTTTAATTTAATCAAAATGTTTCGAGTTTTTACATTTTAGTACACTGGCAAATGCAATTTTTTTAAAATTTGAATAGCAACAGCTAGTTCAACTTTTTTTCCTGAAGGTTTAATTTGGCCATGACCCCTTCTTTAAAAATTTCAATTTAAAAGTCCTGTACAAATTTAATAATTGAGCTTAAAACTCCCACAATTTGACTAATTTGGAATGCAAAGAGTATACATAAGTAAAAAAGATTACTGATTTTTAAGCCAACTCAGCAATTCACTAAAATTAATTAGTAATCTTGAATGAGTTGTTAGATATCTATGAACTACATATTGGTGCTCACCAAATATTTGTTCAAAGAATGAATAAACGAATGAATGATCAAATAATACTCACTTTTCTCATCCTATCTCTAGATGACTTGCTCTAACCTATGACCTATGTATTCCTGTTTAGCAACAGCTCCCAAACACAAGTCAGCCTATGAATACCAACCCATCACTAGAGTCAGCCCGAAATGAAATTTACACAAGCTTGAATACAGTGAGAGAAAAAAAAAAGTAAGAACAATGTAGTTGGTTTCTCGTAAGGCTAAATGATTCAATATAAAGGATTCTCCTATAGTCTGAGAATTTGTCCTTTGTATTTCTTTGGAGAACACATGTCTTTTCTTTCATGAAATGATTTTTTTAGTAGTAAACACTATGCAAAAATATTTTTCATGCATGAGAAAAACCCGAGCTCTCAGCCCCTCTCCACACCCCTGCATTTGCTCATCCCCATCTTCACTATACTCTAGGTTTCATTAAGTGTCCAGGCCTAGCCCAGTCAGTCCCCTGCCCAGACTGCACAACCAGGTAAGGCACAGCCCGGGACCACAGTGCCTGGGTCCCACAGAGAGTGCACCAGGACTCCACTGGGTAAAACTCCCCACCCCTGTCATTTTTCCATTTGGACACAATCCAGGGAGGTCAGATGACAATTTAATGTCACACAGAAAAGAAGTAAGCAGAATAACATTTTATTTAATCTTTTCAACCACCCTAAAAGACAAAATGTCATCCATATTTCCTAACAAAGAAAACAGACTCACAAGGCTTGCTGATGGTTTACCAAAGATCACATAACCAGTTACAACTGAGGCCTGGCTTGGAGTGAAACTTACTAAACTCCAACATCTATACTCATGTATTAATACATCCTTATACCTCCAAATTTTTAGGAGTCAAAGCACACTTAAGTCCAAAACACACAATTCCTGACTCCATGCAACTATTATTCTGTGGTTATCCAGGAACAGCTCCATGGAAAAGGTGTAGAGGTGTGGCGTTGAGTGGATAATGAAACCCTGGGGCAGCTGAGAGCAGTCTTATTTCCCCAGCCCTTTCCAGTCTTCTTCTCTAGCCTTCATCAAATAGGACCTGATTCACAAGACATTTTCAGGTTGCTGTGGTCCTGAGCCACTGCCCCTACCAAGTCCAGCACTGGCATAGACAGCCACTAAGGTGGGTACCAGTAATCCCCACCTGCTAGTATTCACACTCTTGTGTTGTACTCTCCCTCATCACACCTGGGTTGGTCTGGTTAACCAACAGCATATGAGAGAAGTTATGATGCATAACTTCTGAGAGCCAGTTATTTTAAAAATGTAAAGTTATTTTAAACTGCCTTTAGTTTTCTCCCCCCCCCCTTTCTCTCTCTCCCCTGAGAATACTTGGGTAGCCTACAGAGAGACTCACGTAATGAGGAACTAGAGTCTAACAACCATGTGAATGGGCTGAGAAAACAATGATTCCCCAGGTGAGTGTTCAGATGAGACTGCAGCCCCAGCAAACAGCTGTGTGAAACCTCGTGTTGTGAGAGACCTTGGACCAGAACCACTCACTTAAACTGCTCTCAGATTCCTGATCCACAGAAAAATATATATTTGCTGTTTTATACTCCTATGCTTGGATGTAACTTGTTATGCAGCAATGGATAACAAATTGAAGCCCTAAGACTTTCCTCCAATTTCTAAACATTTCTCTTACCTTGGCCCATTCAGATTCCCATTGAGGGAAGAGCGATTCTCCTCCTTGCCTTCCATAAATAAATGTCTTGTGTCAATATACTGGCTCCCCCTCTCTGGCTGGGGAGTAAGCCTTTAGCTAATTCACAAATATTTTCACTTGAAATATGCGTGGGGTTCTAGGCAGTGAAATCTTCAGAGAGCTGCTCCTGTCTTTCTTCCCTTTGCTCCATCATTTTTACACTCACTATAGTTTTTGAAATCTTTCTCTCACAAGTCAATAGAAGACAGAAAATTTTAAGGAAGAGTGTGACTCCTCTCCTGGGTAGAATATTTAAGTCATACATTATTGTTGTTTTTAGGCAAACCAGTACAATTATGCAACATAAATTATTTTAAGGCATCTGGGACTTCAGTTCAATTTAAAATCCTAGGAGGTTTATTACCAAAATGAATGATTATAAAATACATGCATGCAAATGAAGAGATAAAAAATTAAAGAGCATATGAAATTTAATGCACACTACTTGTAATTCCATGCCAAATTGTTGCAAAAGACAGTGGCTATGCAATACCATGTAAAAAACATGGTTTATAATATTTACAACTTGAGAATATGGTTATAATATTCTATTGTCATGAGTACATATTATAAAACAGAGTAGAAAATTAGCCTCTGGTGTTAATAGGAAGAGGAGGGGAAGAAGAATTTACCCAACAGTGTCAACAGTGTTACTGCCAAAATAAAGGTCCCTGCTTCCACCCTAATAGTATACCACAGTGAAAATCTTGTGAAAATAGAGACTCTGTTTTTCAGTGTTTTTATTCTAAGAGTCCATTTTGGGCCAATGTAATTCAATCACTATCTAAATATCAAAAATGCAAAAGCTAATATATCTGAGACCCTGGGGCTGGGGGAGGAGAGGATAAAAATTGCCCACCCTGGAGGAAATCACAGCCTAGACAGAGGGGCAGGTGCGAGTGCAGAGAATCTGTACCGGGACTGGGTGAACTGTTGCAGTAGCCTAATCGTAGACTCCTCCGCCTCAGACTCTTCTTCTCACCCATCCTCCGTTCTTTTCACTTTCCTGCATAAAGCTCTCCATTGCTTAGAAAATATAGTCTAAATTCAGTACAAAACCCTTCAACATTTGGTCTGAAACTCCCTTTCCATATTCAAATGACGCTCTAGGGAACAATGGGAGAGTAAAGTGATTCCACTCAGAAAGACTAAGGATCCCAGTGTTGTTCTTCCACTGGAATGTGGCCATGCACAGTTTCTATAGCGCTCATCACTCCCTAACTTGTGCCTTCAGCAAGAACTAACTTCTAAAGAAGGATGGAGTCCTGCAGTCAGGGAGCAGCAGGGCATGTCCCTGTAGGGACTGGTACAGAGGAAACAAAATGTTATGAAAGATATTTAACTGATAGTGGGCCCTCTTTTCCAACCCCATGCACCCCAGCCCCCAGGCCTCCAAAGAGGGGACATTGTATTTCTGAATGTCTCCTGGGACCACCCTTGAAGATAGACGGGGTGGTGAGTACTGGAGATAAAAAGTGCTTGGAACTCACTAGGCTGATGCACTGAGGGGACAAGAGTTGAGGAGTGTTACCATGGGAAGGCTTTTTTCTTTGGATGTGCCTATTTTAGTGAGTGGGGAGTTCCTGCATGGCGTAGAGACAGGCCCTTCTTTCATGCATCCCTCCAAATTCTACAGTGCGCCTCTAACAACTGGACACTCTGAGAACCAGTAGGTAGTGGGGCCCTGAGCAGTCCGTGGGGAGCAAATATCTGACTGAACTGCCAGTGTAGCTAAGAGGTCAGCCCCAACAGGGCAAAAAATTGGGTTTATTTGGTGCTTGTGGGCACAATGAGGGAGATCTCATCACTAGTCCATGGTGCTGCCATCTTAACTCTTGGGCTTTTTACCTGTCAGTCAAGTGAGGGAGAGCTCAGAGAAATTTATGCTTGATGTAGAGATTTAAGGAGTGTACCATATACCTCGTTCTAAAACATTTATATCACTAGACATAGATCAGGGGTTGTTTCCAGATAAAAAGCTCAAACCACTGTTTCTAGATCCCTGTACACCCTTTTGCAGGCTGAACCCATGTACATGGGTCTACAGCAAAAACCACAGTACACTCTATGAAAACAACCGCCTCCCCATTTCTGCATCCTCGTTTCTGTAGGCCACAGGCCAAGCCCAGCCTGCTGCAGGTATTCGTATGGCCCTTGAACTAAGAATGGTTTCTACATTTTTTAAATGGTTGGAAAAATCAATACAAGAATGATATTTCATGACACATAAAAATAACATGAAATTTAAAAATCTACTGCCCACAAATAGTGCTATTGGAAGACCCATGATCATTTGTTTCCTTGTATGACCTCTGGCTGCTTTCACCATAATGGGGGCATTGAATGGTAGCAACTGAGACCCGGTGGCCCACAACATCTAAAGCACTTATTATCTGATCCTTCACAGAAAAAGCTTTCTGACCCTTGCTTTTTCGCATGGAGGAAGAGGTGATTGACAATATTTAGGAAGAAGTGTGACATTCCTTATTAGTAAACCAAGTGCCCAGTTGGAGGTAGATCGAGCCCTAGTCTCAAGCCTTCTCCTCCATCCTGGCCTAAGTGGGGAGAGTGCCACTGTCTAGGCAAGTCTTCCTGGCTAGACAGCTTCTATGCCGTGTAAGGACTTGGAACAATGGAACAGAAAGGGACAAGCTGCACAAAGAAAGCACACAGGACCTAGACAATTCCCAGGCCTGCAGCCTCTACCTGTTTCACAGTAATGGCATATCTAAATGCAGAAGATAAACATGCAGGAGAGGCGGTAGACCAGCCTGAACTGAGAAAGGAGTCCCCAGCTACCAGCCACGGGAAGCCCACCTTCCTCCCTGCCACAGAGTTGTGGAGGTGGAGAAGGCAAAATGACATCTTGAGTAAAAAACTGGGGAGAATGACAACAGGGAGAGTGGCCGCCTCCAGACTGCTTCCAGGCCTGACAGAAGACTGCTGAGAAGCGTCCGAACCCCGCGGGCCTCCTGAGTGGAGCGGACTCTGTATCCTGGGTGTGTTGATGCTCCTCCGTAATTATATTCTGAGAGAGCAGCTTAGTTTAGATATTTGGGGAAGTGAATAAAAATGATTTGGCAATTAAACTACATGCCTCAAGGAATTGTTTTAATCCATTCTTTAAGTGTCTTCCTTTAACTGAAAATATTAGAAATTTATATAAATTCTCACTAATGTCACTTCTCCATCCTCCTCTCTCAATCATCTTTGTTTTCAGTTGAATTAGGCAAGCTGCTAATTCAGAACAGTACCTAATTGTTTTTCTAGTCTTTCATTTTACATTTATTAAGCACTTACTGGTTGCGAGGCACTGTGCCAAGTATATGTGGAAGGAAACAAAATGAATAAAATAAAGTCTCAGCCCCAGAGACATACACAGTTCAGGAGGAAAGATATAAATGATTTAAAATGACAAATATTTAATACTGGGGAGAAACCGTATGGCTATGTGTACGTCTTTAGTGTAAATCTGCTGAGAAGTCTGGGTTGTGCAGACTGAAAACTGACTCAGGATAACACCCAAAACGAGCCTTCCCCTCAGCTGACAGAGTGCTCTGGTGAAAGGTGGTTTCCTAGCCAACTGCCTACGTCAGGGTTTTTCTAAGTGTGGTTGGAAGAGCGGCCCCCTCAGAGCAACCTGGAATGTTTGCTAAAAATCAGAGCAGCCTGTCCTCAGACCGGCAGAATCAGACTCTCCACGGCAGGACCCAACACTCTGCCCTGCCAACAGCTCCACAGGCAGATCCTAGGACAACTGGAGACACAGTTGGATGAGGAGTTCTTAAACTTTTCTGTTCCTAGAATCATCTGGACCTTAACCCAATGAAAGCAGAGTATCTGTGGAGTGGGCTTGGGCATCTGTAGTTTGTGACACTCACCAGGTGATCCCAATGGGCCACCAAACTTGAGAACCAGTGTCCCAGCCCCACTGGCTCCCTTCCACCAAGAAGAACAGGCTCCATCCATTTCAACAGAAAAGGAGACTTTTTCCCTCTCCTTGATCTAAGTAGGCATCTGCATTTAACAATTAAGCAGCCCATATTGTCTTTTTGTCTAATCCACCCTCCAAGGTCCAGACCTTGGACTTCATGATGCAAACTTGATCCATTAATAGAACAGACAGTGCGTGTGTGCACAGCACGCATGTGCCAGCACCATGTGGAGAACCAGTGGAGAGGAGTTGAAAAATACAGTCCAACAAGCTACAATACAAAAAATGCTAACATTCAGGCTGTCCAAGGGGCTCTGGGGATGCAGGAAGGGCTACCCAACTGGAATCAGTTGTGCCCGTGGAAGGCTGGGAGGGAAAGTATCTGCAAAGGCTTCTCGGAGGAGGTCCTTGTGCCGAGTGCAGGACGAATGGAAGTTAGGCTCCTTGAGAAGGAAGCAGTGGCCAGCTGAGCAGATGCCCAATGCAAAGGCACGGCCATACCTGAGTTTTTTGGAATGTCTGGCACAAGATGTGACTGCAAAGCGTCCCTGGCCTGAAAGATCACTCGGCCACGCTACCAGTCCCTTAAGGGCCCAGAATAATCATTGTTCTGGCCTACAGATTCTCAATCCAGCTGCAAGTTAGAATCACGTGAAATATTTTAAATTAAGTCCAGGCCTCACCCCTAGACATTTTGATTCAATGAGGCACTGGCGACTCTGTGTTTAAACAAGTTCCTTGTGTGATTCTAGGAGGCTGAGAGTCACAGGTGGAGTCTTCGTAAACAGAAACTGGCCTTGACCACGGGCTACATGGACGTTACTGGTTGGCAAGAGTAGGCTGGGGCTGGAGGCCGCAGGCTGCACACCCCAGCTCTCCCACCTCCCTGCCCAGGCACACGGTCGCTGCATTGCCTTCAGTGGGGTGAAACCTCAGCTTCAGTGTTCCCAGGAGAGCCGCTCACCTTGCACAAACGGGGTTGAGTGATCCCTGGCCTCTCCCAGATGCTTAAGTTGCCACTCCCGAATTCCTACATTCCTGCATTCCTGGGAGCATTTCTACAAGCACACCCTCATTTCTGACAAGAGGAGGGCCTGTACTGACAGTGGGGGAAAGCCCCCGAGTACAGTAGATCCTCGACGTATCCCCAAGGCATGCATGCGAGTACTTGTCAAGAGCCAAAATGCATGAATTCCGCCACGGCACATGATAAAATTTCCCCCATTAAATTCAGTGAAATGAACTAAAATACTGCAATCAAGTGCTTAATGAAAATAATGGAATATGTAAAGAGGAATGGAAGTAGTAAACGAGCAAGAGAGGGATGCTGGGCAGTCGACTAAGTTTACACACCAGCTGGGCGACTCCTGGGCCACCGAGAGCAGTCAGCATGTGATTCAAATCTGTGCTCCAACAGAAGAACAAATTGCTACAGGTCATAAATCTTCTGGGTCATCTGCAAATAGCTGAAACCAGGAATGTTAAATCTGTAAATGCCAAGGGTGCGTTCATATATCAAAATGAACATTTGTGCAGACAACACGGGTCCAAGTGAGAGAAATGTGCTGTTGCATTTATGTGTAAATAGGGTAGATAAAAATCTATCCACTGAATCTATGAAACAATATTTCTACAGCCCCCCCCCATTTTTCTAAGTCAGAGATGGATATAATAAAGAGATTTTTCTGAATTAATATTGGGGCAAATGATTTGGGAGAAAAAAATCTGAGTCATAAATGTATTTATAAAGAAAGGCTCCGAAGAGGATAAAGGGGGAAAAGCTACAAACAAAACACAAAAACAAAAAACCATGATGCTGACAGGACGTGCTAATGCTGGAATGAGGGACCTGTATCTGAAGAAGGCGTGAGGTTCAGTTCACACAGCACTGAGGTGCACATGAGGTCACCTTGGAACAGCCAGCCCTGGGAAGCCCATGGCTGTCCTGCAGACTGCCCAGGGGCCATCCGAGGGTGCGTCCGGAGACGAAGGGCAAAAGTCCCAGGCAAGTCAAAATGAAGAGGCAGGTAGTGTCCTCCTAAAAAGACACCAAGGCAGTTACATAAACATCTAAAAGATTATAGAATTCACCCCTAGGAGGATGAGGGGGGAAGAAAAAGATCTCAGGGGAAATTTTAACTTTTAAGTGACTGAATTATAAACCTGAACTTGCTGAGAAAATTCTGAGTTGGATTGAGTTTACTTGGAAATGACTAAATTCAAAACTTTCTGCTGAGTCAGAAATTACATTTATTGTAAGAAGATCAAGAAGACAGTTTTACACATCCGAGTAAGTAATTGGAAACTACAGAGCGGTCTCTCAGGCTTTGTTTATTCTCTCCTCCTCACATGGGCACCGTCCCTCCTTCACTGAGGTCAGGACAAAAGCAGCGGCCACTCCCTGAGGTCGCCTTCCAAAGCCACTGAAGTGGGAGGTGGCCGAGCCAAGGGCACCAGCAGAGGCAGGTGTATCTGTTCATTTGTTCACTCACATATTCCACAACTATTTGCTTTGTGCTCCACACCCTGGAATTCTGGGTCATGGAGCCAAGGGGAAGTGCGAGAAGCCAAGAAAAACTACACCAGATTTTTCTTCAGGGAGACTGCCCCCATTACAAACTTTCTTAACAAAGAGGTGTGTGTGTGTGTGTGTATGTGTGTGTGTGTGTTTTAAATTATAAAACCCAGTAAAGACGGTCTTACACTGGTTCGACTTAAACTTTTCTGATTTTACAATGGTGCCAAAATGGTACGCATTTACTAGAAACCATACTTCAAATTTTGAAATTTGATCTTTTGTATGTATAAGCAATACAGTGCTCCCCTGGAATGCTGGGCAGTGACAGTGAGATGGCTGGGCCAACTGTAGGCTAACTGTAAGTATCTGACCACATTTAAAATGGTCCAGGCCAGGCTAGATGTTCAGTAGGCAAGGTGTATTAAATGCATTTTTTACTTAATGGTAATTTCAATTGACAGTGGGTTTTTCTGGAAGTAATCGCATTGTGAGCCAGGGAGCATCAGCACTGCCATTGTGCCAGGGAAATGAGCACATACCTACCCGGCATTGAGAGTAAAATGTGAACTTAGGCTGCTTTTCTGAAGGCAGTTAGATGCTACGCACCAAAAGTCTTTAAAATGTGAATCTTCTTAACCAGAAATTCCAGTTTTAGAATTTACTTATGGCAGTCATTTTTATTTATTTACTTACTTATTTTGAATTTATTGGGGTTACATTGGTTAATAAAATTACATAGGTCTAAGGCATACAGTTCTACAATAGATCACCTGTACACTGCATTGCAAGACAGTAATTTAATGAGTGCAGTGTCATGTTTAAGAGCCTCTCCTTTGTGTCAACAGAACCTGAGTACCTAAGTCCTAAGTCCCAATACCACTTACTAGGTGAATGAAACTTTGGACAAATTACTGAATGTGAACTTCAACTTCCCAGGATGTTAAATGAGGGTTGTAGTAAGAACTATCACAGAAGGTTGCTGGGAGGATAAAATGAGCTCAGGCATGTAAACGCTCAGCACTGGCACACCTGGCAAGACGTGCGAGGTCAATAGACGTTGCTGCTGTCCTTGATCCACACTGTGTTCTCTGCATAAAGATGACGGCGCACGGGTGGTCACCACACCATGGTCTGAAAAAGGGAAAAGCTAAAATGCAATAAAAATATCTAATAATAAATGGTTCATAAATTTTGACACATCCATGAAATGACTATTATGTTGTCCCTTAAAAATGTTATGGAAATGTATCTATTGCTATAGAAAAATGTTCACAATGTGTTTGTGAGCCAAAGAAGCAGATTTACAAATGAGCACACACAGCATGAGCCACTTTTTCTTTATGTATGCATATATCTGCAGAGAAAAATATATTGAAACATATACAGACTCTAAGATATTAAGATGGTTGTCTCTAGGAGAATTATAGATTTTTTTAACTTGTATTATCTTTGGCTTTTATACTGAATCTGTATTGTGCTTACAATAAGCAAAAAGAAAAAAATTCATGGTAATGTCAGTTTTAAAGTGCAAAATCTCCTTGGAAAGTCATAGGTAAATTTCATCAGATGATTATGAAAAATCAAGATGATCCCTCACATAAGAACTCAAACTAATAATGTGCAGGGGTGAGGGGAATAGAAAATCATTGCTGTGAAGACCCACCAATGGTGCTAAAACTTATGGGTCAAAGTCCAAGGAGAATATTTGTATAGTCTCAAAAAACCTCCCTCAAGCTAATTATTACTCACCAAGGGGGAAATAGCACCTTTACAATGAAGATGTCTGGACTAAGGTTATTACCATTACCAGCAAAGAGACACATCAACATCATGGACCCCCTGACATGATGCCCTATGTGAGAAGAATACCTTTGTGGTATTCTTGCCCCCCAAAAGCAGAACTTCCATCTCACCTTGAAAATACATCCTACAAATTCAAATTGAATGACAGTCTATAAAATACTGACAAGTTATCCTCAAGAATTTCAAGATCATGAAAGACAAGAAAAGTCCAAGAAACTGTCACAGATTAGAAAAGACAAAGAAGACATGACACTAAGTGTCATGTGATGCCCTGGATTGGGTCCTACAGCAACTAAAGGACACTGCTGGAGGAACTGGGGAAATGCCAATAAAGTCAGCAGATTAGCTTATAGAATTGTCCCACTATTAATTTCTTAGCTTCGATTATTGTAAGTGGTTGTGATAGACATAGCATTAGAGGAAACCGAGTAGAAAGTATATGAGAACTCTCTATTATTTTTGTAATTTTTCTATGTCTAAAATTATTTCAAAATAAAAAGTTTAAACACAAAGCCAGACTGAACAGGCCTAGCTAATTAGAGTTAGGCATTATTTGTGAAGTCCTCAAGATGGCCCAGCCAGGAATGGTCTCTATCCTACATCTCTTTCTCATCCTGGAATAGAAAATATTGCTTTTACAACTTGTTAGGTTAAAACAAACTTGGGAGAACATAGCATGTCACTTTCTAGCATATAACCACAGAGAACACTCACAGATATTATCAAAATTCCACACTTCTCTTTTGAATTGTCACTCTTCAAAGGCCATAATTTCCCCACTCCAATTCATTACTACAGTTTTTTAAAATCTCAATAACTTTTTTTCTTGTCATATCTGTGAGTCAACAAAAATTAAAGGTCAAAGTCCTTTGAATTTTAAATATCCAAAATGTATCTTTATAGTTGCCTATTTCTTTTGTTTGCCCTTTTAAAATTAGATATGAAACATTTGTTTCCTCAATGCTTACTAAATTGGTATCTGATACACAATGAAAATCACCAATCTAGACAGGCTAATAGACCTCATGCCTCCTAAGGGAACAGATGTTTATTCTTATTTCAAGTCTCTTGGCAAGTAAAACAAGTAGCAACTACAAACACAACTAAATTTTTTTGGAGTCTGCTATGTTTACATGTATTGTCTCACTAATCTTCACAAAAACCCTCTAAATGGATATTATACCATCTCCATTTTACAGTTAGCAAACCTGAGGCTTAAGAAAGTAAATTAATTTTTTCAATGTCACAGAATAAGTGGCAGAATTGGGCCCCAGTTGTCAGATACTCTGGGATTTATCATTTGTTTATTTTCAATACTCTTGTGAATATTCTATGATGAATACCACAGGTGTTCAAGGTCTACCTAGAAACTTCTGTAAATCCCAAACTGCTGATTTAGGAAGGGATGTCCATTGCACATAGCAGCCTGCTAGCATAGTTCATCCTTTCCACCTTGCACAGGCTAACTAAAAATATGTAGATCTGATTAGAACAGGGCAAACAAAAATTATACCATAGAAATCAATTTAAGGACCAAATGGGAGCTTGCTTATCTAGAATTTCTCCCTAGCTACACAGAGATTGATTTTGTATTTTAATATGCAGATTTCCAGTTGACTTAAGATGAACACTAGATTACCTAATTACTGTAATTCCATGTGTTGAGACTTTTACTATAGTGAATATATGTCCTTCTTATGGGTACTCTTTCCTCTCCTCTACCATCCTGTATACACCTGCCAGATTAATCTTCTTAAAGTTTTATATTTTTTGCAAGAATGGTACAAAAAACTATCTTACACTCTTTATTTATGTCTCCCAATTGTTAATTTTGCCTCATTTTCTTTAACATTGATAGTGTTAGTCCCTCCTCTCTTTACACACACACACATACACACACACTTTTATTTCTAAACCACTTAAAAGTAAGTTATTTAAATCAGGTACTGTTACCCTTGAACATTTCAGTCTGTATTTCCAAAAGACAAAAATATTGTAGTATATAACCACAGAAGAGTTATCAATTTCTGGAAATTCAACACTGTTAGACTATTTTTTCTTTTTGTCTATTGTTGTTCTATTGCAGTTGTCCCAATCCTTCCCCTCCATTGCTCTCCCCCTGCCTCGCCCCCCTCAGTCAGTTTGCACCCTATTGTCCATTACCATGGGCCCTTTATATATGGTCCTTGACTAGAATCTTCCCTTTCTTTCCCCCATTATCTCTCTCCTCTGGTCACTGTCAGTTTGTTCTTTATTTCCATGTCTCTGGTTCTATTTTGCTCATTTATTTTGTTCATTAGGTTCCACTCATAAGTGAGATCATACAGCATTTGTCTTTCACCACCTGGCTTATTTCACTTAGCATAATATTCTCCAGTTCCACCTGTGCTGTTGCGAAGGGTAGGAGCTCCTTCTTTCTTTCTGCTTTGTAGTATTCCATTGTGTAAATGTACCACAGTTTTTTGATCCACTCATTTACTGATGAGCACTTAGGCTGTCTCCAGCACTCAGCTATTGAAAAAACACTGCTATGAACATTAGGGAGCATAGGTTTTTTTAATTGTTGTTCCACCAGATTAAAAGGCAGCTCCATCTTTAGTTTTTTGAGGAAATTCCATACTGTTTTCCACAATGGCTGTACCAGTCGGTACTCCTACCAACAGTGTACTAAGGTTCCCTTTTTCCCACATCCTTGCCAGCACTTGTTTGTTGATTTGTTAATGATGTCCATTCTGACTGGTGTGAAGCAGTATCTTGTGATTTTAATGTGCATCTCTCTGATGGCTAGTGATGTTGAGCATCCTTTCATATAACTATGGGCCCTCTGTATGTCCCCCTTGGAAAAGCATCTGTTCAGGCCCTTCCCATTTTTTAATTGGGCTGTTTGTCTTCCTGGTGTTGTTGTATGAGTTCTTTATATATTTTGGAGATCAAATCCTTGTGCAAGGTATCATTGGTAAATATGCTTTCCCATATAGTTGGCTCACTTTCCATTTTGCTGATTTTTTTAGGCATGCAGACACTTTTTAATTTGATGTAGTCCCATTTGTTTATCCTTTCCTTTATATCCTCTGACCTGGAAGATACATTGGTGAAGATACTGCTGTGTGGAATCTTCTTAAAGTTTTAATTACTTCATTCCTCAGCTGAAAAACCTTAAATGCCTCCATATTGCCTTTGAAATATTGTCTAAATTCCTCACCAGCCTGGCTCCAACCCCTCTTTCCAATAAAATTTTACCATCAGTTAGGATAATTTCTGTAACAACTAGCAGAAATCCCAACTCAAACCAACATAAATGAAAAACATCCTTATTTTCTCATATAACTAAAGGACTGAAATAGGATGGGCTTTGAGGTAACTTAATCTAGTGGTTCTGATTCCATGACCTTAGGATTCTCTCTTTCTCTGTTTCTCTTTCTCTTTCTCTTTTCTCTTTCTCTCTTTCCCTCTCTCTCCCCACCCCCACACTTGTCAAACACTCTGTACTCAAGCCAAATGAAAACATGACTCCTTGCTCTCTCACTTTGTCATGGAAAATCTTCCCCATCATCTCTACCCTTTCTTCAAGGCCCACACCTTCTATGGCCAATTCCTGGCTTTCCCCGCCCAGAGCTTTGCCCCCTCTCTCTGTAAGTCTGTGGTGATTTATGTCTGTATCTTTGGCCCTTGCTAAAATATCCACTTACATCCACGTTCCACCTGCTGTACTAAACAATAGGCTCCTTGAGGGCTGAGTCCAAGTCCAGCCCCTTTCTCTGTCCCCATTTCCTGACTAGTCCTTTGTACGTAGGCTCTCAATAAATGAGCCAATCCATCCACAAGTCAACCTAATGTCAAAATCTGCAAAGTTACTAATCCCAAGGCAGCATTTTCTCCCTCTTATTTGGTGATCTTCAGGGCCTAACACAAATAAGAAAAGCTTTTTTATTTCTTAATTAAACATGCCATTCTCATCAAATAGTAAAGAGAACTGCTTTTAAAAAAATATCAAATTTAAGAAAATTCCTAAACCTTGACTTGAAAACAGCCAGAGGACACTCGTGTTTACAGGAGTTGTTTTCTGCAGAAAATAAAACTTGGAACAGAAGCGCTGTTCCAAAGTCTAAAGCCATTCCAGGACCTGGGCTAAGCCTACCTCATGTTAGTGGTGCTTCCTCTGTGTTCCCTTCTTACCTGCACATTATCCTTACCTAGTGAGACACGAGACAAAAAAAAAATCCAGCTACATCTGCATCATTCACTCTCTAAACAAATTCAGAGATGTGAAGCTAACCTTCTCTAAGATTTACCTGCCTAGTAGCAAGTCCAAAAGAAGTACTCAAGAGAGTGTGGCTTAGGGGAAATTACATAGAAAACTTGGGTTCCCAGGCCACCTCCTTACCCAATATCTTTAACCATGTAAGCTACATTGGAGCCTATATTATCTCAAGCAAATTGGGCAGCAGTTTTGTTGTGGTGTTTTATTTGTTTACATATTTATTTACTTATGTTTAGTTAATAACAGCAGCAAGGAAGCCAGCAAAAGACAACATGATGCCTCTTTGCCTAAAGTGCTGTGGGAGAGAATGAAAGTTTGCTTTGGTATAGGAGGAGGTCAGTTGTCTGGCTTTGGGATTCATTCAGTCTCTCATCCTAAAATATTTAATGAGTGTCTGTTAGGTACTATTTTAATTATGAGCTTCTAACTTCCTTGGGGCCAGCTGCAAAAGCCAGCTCTTTCTTCTGCCAAAGCCACCTCCCTCATCCATGGCTTAAGAGCTCAAGGTGAGCAGCTTTCATGAATGTTCTGCCTGAAGCCACAGTACAGATGTGACCAAGCCTCACTAAAGGCCGATGTTGTGTCAGGCCAGCTGGCCGTGTCCCGTGGATTGCTAAATGAGAGGGCTGCAGGGGTGTTTACCATCTCTTAAAAAAAAAAAAAAAAGGCTTGCAACTAAAGCTTTGCAACTAAAGCCTCAGTGTAGAACATGGGGCAGAGCAGCTCTTCAGCAATGCCGAGCTGGAGTGATCACCCTGGCACCAAATGTGGGGGCTCTGATGGTGATGGACAGTGGCTCAGAAAGGCAACTGCTAATGCAGAGACTGTTCTCCTCCATCATTCATTCATCTTTCATGTATTGATTCATTCATCCAACAAACATTTATTGAGAACCTTCCATTTGAAAGGTTCTCTACTCCTAAAGATATAACAGTCAAGGAGACGGATGCACACACACAAATAATTACCACGTTTTAAAATCAGCACCATGATAGAAATAAGTGCAGAGTGAGGAAGCAGAGAAATGAAATGGCAAACTGCCTGGAGAGTCAGAGATGGTTCAAAGAGGAAGTAACCTGGGATCAACAAAGGATGAAAATATCAGAGATGTCCTGACCCACCAGCTGTTCCCAAGCATCCAAGGTAAATGTATGAGCAGGAATGTGAGTACTTTTACTTTAAATACAGGAAGAGTTGGAAAAGGACAGGTCAGGACTTTTCAGCTAAATATGGGGATAAAATCATTGCATGAAGACAACCCAAGTTACTAATCATTGTTTTATTGACAATAACAACTTCTTTCTCAGGGCCCTTCTATGCTCTTCAGTTCCCTATTGTTTGTGGGTAAATACCCACCTGCTATTTCACAGTACTTCTGCTTAATTGGCAATCAGCTGTCTCTAGGATATAAGATATTATGTTCAAGTGTAACTATTTTTTCCACCCCATCTTATCACTGAGAAAAAGACTGAGTAGAGAAAATAGTCTCAAAATAGATAGGTTCTTTAAAAAATAAAAACAGCAATATGATATAAAGTTAGTGCTGAGAATTCTGTTTTCTAAGGTGTCAGCTCAAGGTGGGCAAAGACTATATGATGTTGATTCTCTTTCCCAAAGCAACTAGAGCAGACCTATTCAAACGTTAGTGATCACTTCAAAATCAAATTAAAGAATTATATGCTGCCTGAATAGCCCCTCTTGAGAGTCCTTTTTATTTGAAAACTTTATGGCCCTTGGAACTTTTGAGGCTCTTCAATATAAAATTTCCATAGTCTCAGAGCTGGGTTTCTGGGTCAGCTGGATGCTGCCTCACTGCTCAGCAGAGTCGGCTAGACATGCCAGAGAGTAGGAGCACTTCGGAAAAAGAGTGCCACGCACGTGTGGTTGCATACACACGGGAATACAACCACCCTGACTGGTAAAGGAAGAAAAACAAAAACATCAAGATATGCCTGGTCAAAGGGCAGCCCAAAGAGATAGAGAAACGCCCCATCCAAAGAATAAATAGTGCAATTCCAGGTGCCTCGGTTCATGGAGTGGACAAGATTTGCCCGGGAGGAGTGATACTGTTGTGTCTAGCCTCCTAAGTGAATCCTACTTCTACAGTCCCTAGCTCTATTTCTTTGTTAGCATTCATGTTAGCAAATAAAACAAATTGTTAATTTTTTTCATCTGGAGAATGTTAAGATTGTGATACAGGAATAAAAACACAGTGTCTTACAGATGTAGCAGATGAAGAACCAAAGTTCAATAGCCTCCTTATAGTCTCAGAGAACTCAGCACTGTAAGAAGCTGCATGGAAACGTTTCCAGACTGGAGGTGGAAACTCCCCTACAGGCGGTGCCCATCCAGGGCATTTCTCTGAACTTGAAAGGGGGTGACAAGAAATGCTTTGTAGGAGCGTGTATGCGTTCCCTCCAGGTCATCATAAAAATTAAAATAAATCATAACATTTTGGAATTCAAAAAAGTCTAATACAGTTCAACTCCTTCTTTTCGCAGATGAGGAAGACGAGGCCTCAGGGAAAACAGTGACTTCACTGAAGTAAGGCAACTACCAAAGCAAATGAAAAAGCCAAAACTTACCTCGAGTCATCTCATTCCAACTTCAAACTCCTCTTCAACTAAAAAGAAAAAAAAGATAATAAGCAATAATAAGAAAAACAAAATCTCTACTTTTTCAAAGCTAAACTAATCTGCATTCCCAGACTATCATGCACCTTAGTGAGTACCATTTGTCTGCTTCCTAATACAGGAAGTTAGGCTTCTTTTCATGACTCTAATGGGAGCCTGTAGCTCTAGCTTTTCAGAAACAGTTTCATATTCAATGCATTCTTATTCTTCTTGGTTTTACCAGTTCATTAGATAAACTAGAAAATACCTTTCTTCTCCTAAGAAAAATCTCTCTGAGGTTGCAGCTTGGTGCTTAGGAAGCACGATGAAGAAAGAGCAGGAATACAAGTCAATCAGAAGACAACCAGACCTCTAACAGAATTCTCTGAGCCCATGTGCATGTGCACACATGCTCCCCTGCACTATGGCAGCCCCATGTTTGCTCTGGGTTTCAACCTGCTTTCATATCCTGGCACCTGCTTCTGGGCCTCTGCATTCATGGGAGCCTGAACTGGTTGAACACAGTGGAGGCTGTCATCCAGCTGCATCCATTATCCCTAGCATGTGCCTAGTTTCCTCTCAGCCACCTTCCTCACCTCTTACTTACTGCCACAGACTTCCGGTTACTACCCCTAGTCACTACTTCTAACCTGTCCTAGGATTTGAGGGACAATCAAGGACCCACAGCAGAGGTCCACATATATGTAGGATTTCCTAGAGCAGTTAATTTTTTTAATTGACTCACCACATTTTTATTTTGTTCAATAAGTATATGTTTAAAAGCTACTAATTTACTAGCATCATTACTTTTAATAAATGATCATTTTTGCAGGTTCTGGGTGTTTTAATAATTTGTATTTCAACTCAAAAAGACTAAGAAAGGCATGTCATTGTTATTTCAAATTAGCTTGTCAACAGACTTAACACATTGTTCTTCATTTTCTTATGTCTCACAAGTGTGTGAAATTTTTACCACAGGCCTGCATCTGAGAACAACAGCCCTAAAGATCAGAGGTCAAATATCTTCAAGAGCCAGGCCAGTAACAAATCACTGGATCAGCACAGAGGGCCAGGATGTAGGGTGAGGAGAGTGAGGTGTTGGCCTTGGATGTAAAACTTAGGGGGATACAAACAAAACTGTCATCAAGATAAATAATATTTTAATAAAGCAAAATCAATGTAGCAATCTATCTGTCTTGAGCAAAATCTTCTATAAAGACAGGATCAGTGTTATACTGACTTTTCCTCATGCCACAACTCAAACATGGCTCTGCTCTTACCAACAGCATGAATGCAACCCATAGTGGGAATAGTGGAACTCAGAGAGGACATGACTGGAAAGTAGTCCCATTCATTATATAGTACAATGCTGTGTTCACTGAACACAGGGGGCTCACATGCCATCTCTGGCCCTGGTGCAGTCTACCAATTCATAAATATCAAGTGTCTCAAAAGAAGAGTTACTCTTAGTGCCCCTCTCAGGAATATTGGTAGGTCAAGGCAGACTAACCAGAGATTCCTTTACAAAAAGAATTGGTAAACTTCATGCAGAATGAAGAGGTACACTGGAATTGAAAAACTCAAGTCTGAAAATTCTCCAAACAAAGAGGGAAATAGGCCTGTCCCTTAAATGCTGCTGTGGGTGCCAAATGGAGAAGGTGTCCATCCTGAAAAGATAAAGGGTCAAAGCCCATGAGCTCAGTTTAGGGACCCTAGTTGGATGTCAGCAAGAGGAGTCAGTGTCTTATAGTGGCATCCTGATTCTCTTCATATGCCTGAGGAGAAAAACGAGAGGCAAATAAAAAGGGTGAAATGTATCTCCCTGAAAGGGTCTGAGCTGAGACTGTAAAGCCATTCTGTGGTCTAATCTTAATGGGTCATACTTATTGAGCACTCCCAATGCTCAGCACTTTATATACATTATCTCATATTGTACTGATAACATCTCTACAAGGAATGCATTATCCTTTTCCATGATGAAGAAACTGAGGGTCATAGTAGTAAAGCTGGGATTTGAATCCAGAGTCTGAATGATCCCAGAGTCTGCATGTTTAACCACTCACTAGACTCTTAGGAGTTAAGAGAGGTAGGAAGCACTTGCCCAAAATAATACTGATGGAAGGGTGTCTGGAGGGTATGCAAATCTGTCAGTTCCCCCAGACATTTCAAATTTCAGCCTTGGATCAAGCAAGAACACTAGCAAGCTGTACAGCTATCAGCTTGACATTGAAGGACATTATAATCTAACACTGAAGGACAAAACAAATCTAACACAAAGATGCTGTTGAAGGCATCATCCACTACCTTGACACAGTATCCTTTTTACCAATACCCATGGGGAAACATTTCCTGTTACTCTCAGTATCAGGAAAAGCTGTATTCTCCTAGTCACTTTGTTTACAAACACGAACACAGTAAATTCTGTTCCTCTTTGGTTTCCATCTTTGTTATGGCTTCTAGGAATTGTTAAACCAAATTTATATCCCCTATCCAGAAACTCTCCAGGACCATATACCTATAATATGCCTTTTGGTATACATTGCTCATTCTTTGCTGTATTAGTTTCCTACCTGTATTCTACTATGATCCTGATTTTCACAGTTCTTTATTGTATATCCTTTCCTTGACATAGTACAGTGCCTCTAATCTCTTCAGGAATGAAATGTTGAATGAATAATAGTCAATAAATCAGTTATCTTTTTAAAAATTGATTTAAGAGAGATAAACTTCGATTTTGTTGTTCCACTTATTTATGCATTCATTCGTTCCTTCTTGTATGTGCCCTGACCTGAGATCAAACCCACACTTTGGCATATCTCAGGACAATGCTCTAACCAACTGAGCCACTCAGCCAGAACTCAGGTGTCTTTTTTTTTTTAATGAATTGAAAGAGATACATGATACCTACTCAAGTCCCTGAATCCCAAATCAGAGGACTTGAAAGACTTGATCAACAAGGTAGTGCCTGTGGGGACCCTCTGATCAATAGAAGTGGTACCAACACAGCAACTAGCAAAGTGATGATTTGGATGGAAAGGGTGAATGATGACCTCATGTTAGCAAAAAGAGGAACAATAATGCTCCCCCAAAGGCATTTAAACTACCCTGGGAACCCTGTCAATGAGAACTTTGGAGGACTGGGTTTCTACTTGTAAGGCTGGTAAAGGCTTCAACCTGAAATTCCTATTAGCATAGGAGTTTCCAAACACTTCTGAATCCATAATTCTGGGCTGCAGTGTCCTGCAAGACATGATTATATATATGCAAGATGGAGCCATGTTTTTGCACCAGTTTGCTTTGTTGGTAGCTCCAAATCATAATTATACTTTTGGGTACCAGGTTTTATCCCAGGTCTACAGATCAGTGTTATTTCACTTTCTAGGACCCCCAAATGCTCCCAAAGCTACCCCTATTCAAGTCATTCAAATCTATAGTTGTAGACCCAATAATAAAGCCCTAGCAAAGCCAGGTTAATTAGTCTGTTCCAAATGGTCAGTGAGGAAAGGAATGTCCAAGAGGAAGGTAATTTGGCTGAAGAGGAATCACATGAGAGGAGGTCTAGTTAGGACCTTACTCAGCCTGTAGAAGCAAAAACACTCTAAATTCTGTTTCAGGTTCTCCCTGTTGGATCCTGATTGACAGACTAATTAAGCACATTGCCCCTCACCTGGACAATGATCTGGAGCTTAATAATGCATGATCATTCCAGTGCTTTTCCTAAATGACTATACATGTCAGAAGAAACTGTCTTATGCTTGGAGCACCCTTCTACTTGCTAGATGGAATGTTATTCAATTTATGAATTGCTTAACGAAAACAATTAAGGCTTCCAGTCAAGATAGTGGCATAGGTAAATGCAGTACTCAAATCCTTCACACAACCACATCAAAAATTACAACTAAACTACAGAACAATGATTATTCATAGTCACCTGAAATCTACCTGAATTGAAGCCCTACAACTAGAAATTTAAAGAAGAAGCCATATCGAGACTAGTAGGAAGGGCAGAGAATGGAATAGGCTGGGCCCACACCCACATGTGGCACATAAAAACCTGGAGAGATATCTTAGCTGTGTAGGTCCCCCTTAAGGAGCAAGGGGTCCCAAACCCACACCAGACCCTCCAGCCCAGGATTACTGTACCAGAAAGAGAAGTCCCATAACTTCTGACTGTAAAAACAAGCAGGGACCATTGGTAAGTGAGACAGAGGACTTCTGGAGTCCCAGACGGTTCATGTTAAGGGTTCATGCACACACTTACTTGGATTCAGTCCCTCTGAGCTCCAGAACTGGGGCAGCAGCTTAAAATGAACAAGGGACACACAAGGAGGAACTAAATTGTCTGGCATCAGGGTGAGAGCTGGGGGAACAGCTTTCTGCCAGACAAAAGTGCCAACAGAGGCTGTTGTTCCTCTTCTGAGCCACCCTCCCCAACAGAGATGGCAGGTAGGTGCCATATCTGAGTCTTCATCAACCTGGCTCATACTGTTTGCCCCACCTTGGAGATCCCTGAGACCATGCCCCCATCTCATCCAGCCTTCAAACCCACTCAAGCTGTTTCAAGAAGCTTTTCCATACAAATGACTGGTCTTGGCTTACGCTTCAGACCTCCTAAAATCTCACAAACAAGCAGCAGCTGGCCTCAGCATGCCTCATACCTCTCACTAAGTGGCCCCAAGCCTAGCACTAGGCAGCAGCCAGCCTTGATTTGCAGCTTGGCCTCTTCTGGATATCTCCAAGCCCAGCACAAGTAGCAAGTATCTGAAGATCACTTTGTAGCTCATGCCAGGTTGCCATAGTAGAACATAGGTGGCAGACCTTGACCTACAACTCAGGAGGTACTAGAGCCAGCGCAACCAGTAGATAGCGTCAGATCACACTGAAGCACCACCCAACCACCTCCATAAGTAACACACCCAAGTGGCAGACTCAGCAAGCAACAGAACCCTACTGAAGTAAGTCTTGCTCTGGGGGTCCACCCCTGCACACATGATCCAGTCTGTCTGTCTCCTTTTCATCATTGTGCCAACAACAATCAAGGCTCCACTACAACAGAAGGGTGTGCACAGCCCACATGAAGGTGGGGGAATGCAGCTGGAACACCCAGCTTGGGTGACTGAGGAGTCTGTGCCACTGATCCCTATGGGAAACCTACTACATAAGGCCACTCTACCAAACCCAGGATACATAACCTCTCCGCCAAATACATAGAAACCAACACAGGGAGGCTGCCAAAATGAGGAGACAAAGAGACGTGTACCCAATGAAAGAACAGAACAAACTCCAGAGAAGGCACTAAGCAAGATGGAGACGTGCATTCAATCAGATTCAGAGTTCAAAGCACTGGATGTAAGGATCCTCAACTGTCTCAATGAGAACATTGACGAAGAGATAGGAAACATAAAAATGGAACTAGAAAACATAAAGAACCAGTCAGAAATGAAGAATACACTAACTGAAATGAAGAATACATTATAGAGAATCAACAGTAGAGTGTATGAAGCAGTGGATCAAATCAGTGATTTGGAATATAAGGAAACAAAAAAATACCTAACCAGAACAGCAAAAAGAAAAAAAGAATTAAAAAAATGAGAATAGCATAGAGTGTCTCATGCACCCTTCACACCATGGAGATACTGGAAGGAGAAGACAGAAAGTAAGTAAGCAATTAAAAACCTATTTGAAAAAAACAATAATGACAGAAAACTTACCTGAGGAAGGAAAGAGACATCCAAGTCCAGTAAGCTCAAAGAATCCCAAACAGTAGGAGCCTAGAGAGGTCCACACCAAGATGCACCATAATTAAAATGCCAATGGCTAAAGATAAAGAGAGACTCTTAAAAACAGCAAGAGAAAATCAGTTAATTACATACAGGGCAGCTCCCATAAGCCTATCAGCTGATTTCTCAACAGAAACTTTATAGGCTACAAAGGAGGGGCAAGAAATATTCAAAGTGATGAAAAGCAAGGACCTACAACCAAGATTACCCAGCAAAGCTATCATTTAGAACAGAAGGACAGATAGAGCTTCCCAGACAAGAAAAAACTAAAGAAGATCATCACCACCAAACCAGTATTATACAAAATGTTATAAAAGAGTCTTCTCTAAGAAGAAAAAAAAGATAAAAAATATGATCAATAAAATGGCAATAAATACATATCTATCGACAACTGAATTTAAAAACAAAAAATGAACAAGCAGAACAGAAACAGACTCGGGGATACAGAAAAAATTTTGTCGGTAGTCAGAGGGGAATAGGATTGGGGGATGGGTAAAAAAGGTGAAGGGATTAAGAAGTACAAATTGATTGTTACAAAATAGTCATGGGGATGTAAAGGACAGCACAGGGAATATAGTCACTAATATTCCAATAATTGTGTATAGTGTCAGATGGATACAAAATTTATTGGGATGATCACTTAGTAAGTTATATAATGTCTAATCACTGGGGTGTACAGCTGAAACTAATATAAAATTGTACGTCAACTATAACTGAAAAATAAAATTTTTTTAAACCAATTTTATTGAGGTTAATTTAGATATAATGAAACACATTCATTTTAAGTGAACAATTTGATGGATTTTGACACATATGTACACCCACTACCACAGTTCCGTTACCTCAAAATGATCTGAAAAATAAAATTATATGAATAAATAAAAATATAGGAACCTCAAAAAATGATGACAATTAGATTTTCAAATTAAAAAAAGAAAAAAAAGAAAATGTCCTATGCTAGATTGTAAATATCTGGAGAAGACGTTCATGTTTCTGAATCAATCAATGAACTAACACCTATTTATTAATCATCACCCATGAGTTCATCTCTGTGACAATTGGTGAATCCAGGAAAGAAACCATGACCTGAATGCTGTCCTCAAAGAACTTACACTTAGTTGGAAAGACGACCCATTTATTAAAAATCAAAGAATGCTTATAGTCAAAGCATTTGGCATTAGTAATCGAAGTTCAAAGGAAAGAAGAGAACACTGAGAGTAGGGTTTGCTAAAGCAGAGGTACGATTTGAGCTGACAGTGAAGAGGAGGCAAATTTAATGAAGAGCAAAAAATGAGAGTTCATTCCAAGTTAGCGAAAAGAAAAACTGTGGACAAAACTACCCACAGTAATGTTGAGCTGGAATCGGAGTTCTGTCACTCTGGTTGGCTTTCAAGACACAATCAGATACTCCAGAAAAGGAAGACCAATTCTCCCAACACCACACAAATTAAAGTTTTGCAGAAGAGTTCCAGGTTTTCTCTCCCCTGTCTACCAGTTGCACTTTACTTGATTCTTTCCTCTTCCACGTAAATCTTATTTTCCCATTTATATTTTGAGCTACAATTTTGAAAGCACGTTTACTGGTGCTTCGAAAGAAGATTCAAAATACAGTCACTACGTATTTTTCAACAGAAAATATTGCCCTTCCAGATAACTGCTGCAAGAAGTATTGTTTACCACTCTCTGCTTTGGGATGAGGCTACACCTTCCAATTATAAAACTAATGGAATGCAGCTCCATTTTCCCCTGTCTGCTTCTAGCCACCTGGGAGATCTTCATTTTTCGTACAGATGATGGAATTATCTGAGGAACGGGGGAATGTGTTTATCCTTGGAGAGGAGGGCATCGAGATAATTGATTCATAGCCAGTAGACACGTAGTCTCAAAGCAGCTGGTGATGTTCCTGAAGTGACTAGAGCTAACTGGAGCTTACATTCCCCTGTCAAGCTGAGTGAGGGTTTTAGAAACACCAGGGAGAGGGAAACAGCACATTTTGTTTCTTCAAAATAAATCTCCCATCTTATTGTCTGAGACATTTTGCTCTCTTGAGGACACAGGACTTGCTTATCAGACTTTCCAATTGGCTCTTCTTTGACTCCCGCCCGTTTCTATTAAAATGGTTTCCTGGGATCCAGAAGAGGAAACCTGCCACATCAAGCTTTTTATTTTCTTTCCTCCCCTTCACCTCCTCCAACCTCATTTGGACCCTTTTTCTTTTCTCCCCGCTTTCCTACCACCACACCCTGGTCTTCCTCAGTCATCCATTATTACCCAGGGGATCTCTTTCTGAAGGTGTTCAGAAGAAAACAATTCCTAGACTGGCTTGGGAAACAAAGCATTATGTGACTCTAACTCAATCTCAATTACTGTTTGGCACTATATTTTATGAGTGAAATATGCAATAAAATAGCAATTTCTAAGTGTAACTAGCATTATATAATGCAATTATTCATTACAGAAAGTTGTTGTTTATGTATCACCTAAGCTATTGATTAGTATGAATAAGGCAGTGTAGAGGAAGCCATAGTAATCGATCATTATTTAAAGTGGTTAATCAAATATCTCATTTGTTTCCATGAATTTTCCTCCAGGAATCATGCTCATGCAAGGTACCAATGGACTATAACCCAGAGCCGCATACCAACACTAGAACAGAATCTAGCAAGAGAGGCAGAGAGATGACTTTCTCATTCTATTGTTTGAAATGCTGGAAAAGGCAATTCAAGCAGAGTAAACCATATTTTTCTTCCACACACCCATCCTCACTTTGCTTCCTTCCCTAATAATCATAAGCTGAAACCACTTAAGGATTACAATTATCCATCATCATTATCGCCCATATTATGACGAGGCTGCTACCCTTGCAAACTGTGCTTCTGAGAGATTTTTGTTTGTTTATTTTTTGCTTTATAGGCTCCTTCGGGCAGAATGGGGGCAGGGGGAAAAAAGAGATGGAAATTCAGTCAGGAAAACAATTAACTAGCACAGCTTCACTGCACAGTATCATCAAATCATACAGCAATTAGAGCTCTCTGCAAAGCCCCGGGTTTGCCTTCACGCGCATTTAAGGATGAAAACTGATATGTAGACTGAGCTGATGCTGCACTGAAAATGAAAAAATCAAAGAGGTAAACATTGTAAAATTTCATTCTCTGCCTAATCACAGTTCAAGAATGGTTATTTGGGCAAAGAGTGCTTTTAGTCTGTGCACAGGAAAATTCACCTTTTCTCTCTCAAGCCACGGTAGATTGCCAGAGAACTGTCTACCATTCTTTTTCCCCCACAATACATATAAAAAATGTTACTGTTTGCCAAAAAAATATATGGCACTTGTTGACTAATAAAGGGGTTATCTAACCTATTGTGCTTGCAGATTACCAAAGCCTGTATTGTTAGATCAAGGAAAGTAACAACTAAAGCCTTTCAAAAGCCAGATGACAGCGCTTTGAAAGGCAGGACAGACTTACCAACCATTGTCTTGTGTCTTGCCATTTGGAGAAATTTACCTTTATTTTATAAAAGTGCCAGCATAGATTACATAACCTGGAAAATGTGCATATTTTCTTCTCACTTTTTTTTCCTAATTGAATGCTTTCCCTTGGAAAGTTTTTGGTACAATAGGAGTTAATTTGTAATATTATACAGCAGGAATTTCCCAGTACAAAGCAATTCACACAGGCTCATTTGTCCCTATGTGCCTCTGTAAGTGTTTCTGTCATTTGGCTATGGGTTTAAGCAAGAAATAAAGTGATTGCAAGATCTGCTTCCCTCGTTATTTTTAAATAGACTCTTTTAGGATCATTTTTGACTTACAGAAAGGTAGCCAAGGTAATACAGTTCCCATTATGCCCCTTGTCCAGCTTCCCCTTATTTTACATCTTACATTACTATGGTACATTTGTCAAAACTAAGAAACTGACTTTGATAGACAGCCATTGACTAACCTCCAGACTTTACCGGAATTCCACCAGTTTTTGTGTGACTGTCCTCTATCTTGTTCCAGGCTCCAACCTATGGTGCCACATTGCGTTGTATGTCTCCCCAGTCTCTCCTGAGCTGTGGCGTTTCTCAGTCTTTCCTTGTTTTTCACCACCTTGACTATCTTAAGTACTAGTCAATACCCTGTAGCATGTCCCCAAGTTAGAGTTTCTCTTTAGTTTTTCAGGAGATTAGACTCAGGTTGTATGTTTTTGGAACATGTAACACAGAGGTAAAGTACCTGAAGTGCCCTTCTTGTTGTTTCATATCAGGGGTATCTGACATCCTTACGATGCCAACAATGACATTAGCCTTCATCCTTAGTTAAGGTAGTGCTTGCCAAGTTTCTCCTCTCTAGGTTTACAATTCTCCCCATCCCCTTAGTTATTCTTCAGAAGAGGGTCACTAAGTCCAACCCAGAGTCAAGCGAGGTGGTGGGTGGAATGTCCTGGAGAGGGAAGTGCCTACGTATACTACGTGGAGGGGGAATATCCAGGAATTAGACTATAAGAGAGATTTGTCTCTTTTTCCCAATTTATTTATTTATTCAGTCAGTTGCTTTCCTTAATTTTAAAATGAGACAGATCATTGAAATGATAAACATCTTAACTATACAAAACATTAAGAAAATACTTTAAAGGTTTTAATTTTCAAAGACACATTAATGTTTCTGAGGCCTTTTCAGTAAACCAAGTTTAATATTCACTTAATATGCCTGGGGAAAATGTACACACAACGTTATGCACACACTCTTGCACCACCACGAGAGCTTCGTGTATATTACACAAATTAGGTTTATTTATCCCGATCTGCTTCTGAAGACAAGCAGCCACTTGAAACTTCAGCTGAAGCATTTTAGTTTAGCAAATATTCCAGTCACCTCTCAACCTTACTCAGGCACATGATTATCTCTGCAGAAAACAAAGAAGCAGGTGTTCAAACCCTTATCTGAAGGTCCCATTTGGCACCCTATAGCACTCCATAGACAGCATGTGGGACATTTTCTGTGGTGGTGACATCCATCGCAACTACTCTCTCTCTCACCATTCATTACTCATACCGTCACCAGACAGTTACTAAACACTTACTACGTGTCCAATGCTGTGCTAGATCTTGGGGTACCAAAGAAAAGAAAGATTACAACAACAAATAAGGATCTCAGACCATACATATAGCAGGTCCTATGTGAGACACACTATGGGGTGCCAAAGGGGCACAGAGGAGGAAGTAGGCTGTCTACTTGAGGGAGAAAAGAAGGAATGGCTGTGTAAAGATGCCACTGAAACTGGGTCTTAAAGGCTGTATCTCAGGCACAATGCTGGGATATAGCAGGTAGGGGATGTCAGTGAAGCAGGGGCATCCAACCCGTAGCCCACAGGCCACATGCAGCCCAGGATGGCTATGAATATGGCCCAACACAAAATCATAAATTTACTTAAAATCATTTTTTTGCTCATCAGTTTTCATTTGTGTCTGTGTATTTAATGTGTGGCCTAAGAAAACTCTTCTTCTTTGAGTGTGGCCCAGAGCCACCAAAAGATTGGACACCCCTCATCAAGCCAAAGGAGAGTCTTGACCAAAGGCCCTGAGAACTTTTATTTAGAAGAGTTGATGACACAAGATCACACACCTTCCAAAACCAGATGATCAAGGTTCAACTGTTTCTTACAGGATCCTTGGAAGAGTCATAGTTTCTTGCTCCTTTTAGTGGTTTAAAGAACAGAATAAGAGTGCAGGCTGCGAACCAAAGTGTCGCAGGTTCAATTCCCAGTCAGGGTACATGCCTGGGTTGCAGACCATGACCCCCAGCAACCACACATTGATGTTCCTCTCTCTCTCTCTATCTCCCTCCCTTCCCTCTCTAAAAGTAAATAAATAAAATCTTTTAAAAAAAGAACAGAATAAGACAGAGATTGTTTATTCTGTGAACATGCCAAAAGATTATAACTCACACCTCACCCAATGTAGAAAGGAAGAAAACAGAATAAAACACACATTTAACCAACATTTATCAAGCTTCTCGTATCTCCAAGCACTATGCTAGCTACACTGCCAATATTCTTTCATTTATTGAGACAATTTTTATTATTATTATCACCATTTTATAGACAACGAAACTCAGTCTTAAAGGTTAATATGGCAGTTTACACATTTGGTAAGAGATGAAAAGTTCTGATTTTAATTGTTTGATTCACCCCTTCTGATTTTTTGTTGTTGTTGTTAGGTCAGTGGCAGATTTAATAAGCAAGAGGATTTACACGCGAGGCTTGTATGAGGTGGCCACCCAGCACACAGGTGGCAATGAGTGGTGACACTTAAGGGTGAAAAATCAATGTTACCATAACAGGGTCTTTGAAAATGAATATCTGGAACTCTGAGACTAAGTTTGAACAAAATCACTACATTTTGGCCCAAAGCTGAGTCAGACACCTAAGATCTAAGGAGTATTGTTAAAGGAAAGAAGAGTGAGGAGCATGACATTCAAAGAACAGAGCCAATAAGGGAATAAGGGACAGTGGCCATGTCAGAACAGGATGGGTGTCGAACGCTTCACGAATCAAGAGTTAAAATTCTGTCTGATAAGAAGCCAAAGTAAACGAGCACTGGGCTCAGATCTCAGAATAAAGGGCTGGTAGGAACAGGAGAAAAACTTACCCCGCTGCCCCCAGATATATGCGGGGCTAAGAGGGTCTGCTCCTTTTTGCCCAAGTGACATGCCTTACTAAGAAACCGGGATATCCAATAGAAATGCCATCTACCTTAAAACAAAAAGTTGAGAACAAATAATATAAGGCAAAGAAGAACTAGAATAAGCCATATATGAATATTTATATCATTTTTAAAGTGAAAAGGGACTTTTTAAGTAAAGATGGCTACTATAAAAACAACCCTTCTTTTGCCTCCTTAGTTTGTAACCAATTGAGAGATAGACCCACAAGTCAGAGAGACAATGAATATTTTCAACAATAAAGCAGATATCAGAAACATAGCTTAAGTCAACAATGACAATGGATCTGCTAATACTGTATCCCAGAACTTGACTTTCTCAGTTACAAACACTGATAAGCATGTACAGGCCTTCCCTTTGGAGGACCACCCGAGATGACAAAGATCAGAGGACATGTGCTATTTGCAGAAAGGGGACAGATTCAAGGAGAAGGATAAAGGAGCTTATTCCTTCCCCCAAATTTACCACTCAGGTAGGTGTAAGTCCAAAGGGAGGCCAAGTGTGTTACTCCAGTGGAAGTCCCACCCCATGGAAAATATGAAGAGTAAAGAATATTCTCCCAATATGAAGCACAACACCAAGGCATAATCCATAAAGAACAGAATGAAATATTTGACTTAATAAAATCCATAAATATCTAACTGTAAAGAAGAAAATAACAAAAACGCTACTGATTCCTGGATACTTACTTTTGTATCCTGCTACTTTACTGAATTCATGTATCAGTTCTAGTAGTTTTTTGGTGGAATCTGTAGGGTTCTCTATATACAGTATTATGTTGTCTGCAAATAGTGAGAGTTTTACTTTTTCCTTTCCAATGTGGATGCCTTTTATTTCTTCTTGCCTGATTGTTATGGCTAGGACTTCCAGTACTATGTTGAAAAAGAGTAGTGAAAGCAGACATCCCTGTCTTATTTCTGATATTAAGGGAAACACTTCTAGTTTCCCTTAAGTTGAATAGGATGTCGAGTATAATGTTGGCTGTGAGTTTACGGCCTGTGAGTTTATCAAATATGGCCTTTGTTATGTCGAAGTATGTTCTTCTATTCCCACTTTACTGAGAGTTCTTATCATAAATGGGTGCTGAATTTTATCAAATGTTTTTTTCTACCTCTATTGATATGATCATGTGATTTTATCCTTTATTTTGTTTAGGTTGTATATCACATTTATTGATTTGCAGATATTGTAGCAATCTTGCATCCCTGGGATAATCCCACTTGATCATGGTGTATGATCTTTTCAATATATTGCTGGATCTAAGTTGCTGATATTTTATTAAGGATTTTAGCATCTATGTTCATCAGGAATATTCACCTATAATTTATTTTCTTTTTTGTAGCATTTTTATATACCAGTAGTGAACTATCAGAAAAGGAAATTAAGAAAACAATCCCATTTATAATTGCATCTAAAAAATAAAATACCTAAGAATAAATATAACTAAGGATATAAAAGACTTCTATTTAGAAAACTACAAGACACTGAAGAAAGAAATTGAAAGAGATACAAATAAGTGAAAGCATATACAATGTTCATGGATAAGAAGAATTAGCATCATTAAAATGTCCATACTACCCAAAGCAATCTGTAGATTCAACGCAATGCCTGTCAAAATACCAATGGCATATTTCACAGAACTAGAACAAATATTTCAAAAATGCATATTGAACCACAAAAGACCCCAAATAGTCATAGCAATCTTGAGAAAGAAGAACAAAGTTGAAGGCATCCTACTACCTAATATCAGACTATAGTATAAGGCCATAATATCAAAACAGCATTGTACTGTCTTGAAAACAGACACAAAATCAATGGAACAGAATAGAGAAACCAGAAATAAACTCATGCATTTATGGTCAATTAATATTTAACAAAGGAGGCAAGAACATACAATGGAGTAAAGACAGTATGTTCGATAAATGGTGTTTGGAAAATTGAACAGATGTGGGGGCAGGTAGAAGAGGGTAAGGGGGGATAATTGGTGACTCGATTTTGGGTAGTGACACACAGCACAACACACAGATGATGTATTATGGAATTGTATACTTGAAACCAATTTAATTTTTTTAACCAATGTCACCCCAATAAATTCAATAAAAATGAAAATAGCAATAATAAAAACAAAAATATATATACACAGAAATATTATGCATACATATGTACTCAATTCTTATGTGCTGTAGCTATGTTCTGTGATGGCACTGTGAACACCCAGCTAGCAAATACTGAAGCATTACGCCTGGGAGACATCAGTCCCATGGTTTCTGCAAGCCCCTGACCCCAGCGTTTTTGTCAACCAGTCAATACATAACCTTACTTTATGTATTTCTGTTTGAAGACTCTGAATTTAATTCTAAATTTGGTTCATCAACATTAAACTTAGAGCCAACAACTACCATACCTCATGCCTGATTGAAGCTTACCTAGTACATATTTTCTAGGTGAGGCACGTCAGTCTTCCTGCGCTTGGGAACACTACTAGACAGCACTTCAGCACTATACTTGGGAAGTATTTTAAACAGTGAAATCACCACCAAAAAGCACAAAAAATGTGAAAAACAGGACACTAAATAAACTCTAAAAAGGATACTTGTTTACAGAATGTAGAGGATTACCTTTTTGGACCTCAGCTGGTAATGATCAGGTTGCATGAAATCAAATTTTCACTACTCTGTGCATGAACACAAGTGCCCACAAAATGCCACAAGTAAATTTTGGTGAATAGCAAGTGTGCAGATGCAGAATCCACAAATGGTCAGATCGGCTGCACACATACACACATATCAAAGGCAAATGACAACATGAAAATTCCTTCCCCTATGTCAGATAAAAGATGTATTAATTACTACATAAAGAGATTTTGTAAATTAAAGCAAAGGCAAATACCCCAGTAGAAAAAAATCAAAGGACTTATTCAGGCAATTTATGCTTGAAGAAATATACATAATTTCTGGAGAAAGAAAACTGTTTGCAACTTCTAAATGAAACACCACGCCTCCTGTATACACGCCCACACCCTGTGGGTAGGAGTAGAGTCGGATGTACCACTCTGGAAACAGTGAGACTAGGCTTTAGAAAGCTCTTCTCATTTAACCCAGTAATTCCAATTTTAGTAAGTAATCTTAAGGAAATAAATTAGATATAAAAATAGTTTACTATCAAGATATATGTCCATTGATATTGTTTTGCAGTTTATAATAGTGAGGTGAAATGTAGGGAAATCTCATATTTCTAAAAACAAAATACTCATTAAATAATTCTGATATTCCCATTGAATGGAATATTATGTGGACATTAAAAATGATGTTAAAATATATGCCTTGATGTGATACAACATGTGTATTTTCATATGTAATTTTATTTAAATAATTAATTTAAAAATATAGTCACAGAGAATTGTTTCCAATGTTTATAAGTGAAAAAAAAGGTGTTATAAAACATTATTCACAGCATGAGTCCATTTTCATGAGTCCACAAATATATTCACCAAATTATTAACAGAAATTATCTATCAAGGGTGAGAATATCAATAATGCTTAAAACTTCTTGTCTTGTTTTCAAATGATTTCTTCATTACTACATATAGCTACTGAAGCAAAACTAACGTTTCACATTGTCATATAACTGCAATGACCTTCACATTCTTGACTTAAAAAAAGCTGATCCTTTACTCAGTGCTTCCAAGACATTTAAGCATTTTTTTTTGTCCAAAGAATGTGTTAAGCTACATAGATTAATAAATTTGACAAGCAAGTGATCTTTTATGGCTGGCCTATGAGAAATTGTGGTTCTCTTTGTATTTCCTTCCCTGCCTTCAGGCGTATACCCAGTCCCTTCGATTTCAGCTGTGAACACTCAGGTGGTAGACTACACATCACACGCACAGGACAACGCATGGATGCGATGACATTAGAAATGGGATTTTCCTGCTCTCTGGGCAGAGCATGAATACAGCCTAGCAGTTCACTGTGCTGTGAGGCTTTAGTCACTTTGCAGTGTGCTGCTGGCAGCCCTTTGCTACAAGGCTATCAGCTGAGTTACTGGGGAAGCTGTGGTAATAAAAGATGCCTGCTCCCCTCGCACCATATGGAACAATTCTACAGCGTGCATGCCCTGCCATTTCACTAACTATTAATAGAGCCATGCTGCTTCCCCTCCATACTGTCAGTCTCTTTAACAGATGATGTCTAGGTTTTTATGCAGATATTCTGATTCCCACAACCTTGTGGGAATCAGATTTTCCTTTCCCTCAACCTTGCTGAGCAGGACACCTTGTTTTCAAATGTGGGGTAATCTATTTTTTATGACAATATTTCCTTTGGGGATATGACTCCAGCTGATGCATGTGACAATGGATAGTGCTTCATCAACAAAAACTTACTGAGCAGATCCAGTAAACACTCCACACTATGAGCCAGGGATTACATGGAAACAAACCATTCCTGCCCTGGAGAGATTTTTTATCCAAAGGGGAGCTCACAATCTCCCTGAGTTAATATCCTCCATCCGAAGGAATCCTCACACACAGGCACTCTGTCTTCTGTGTTTATCTTCCAGGTTGCATATCTCCTTCTATTGACAGACTGAGCAGCACCTCGGATTTTTCAAGGATGCAGTTTATCAGAATAAACCTAGTTGCTCTGCCTGCTGTCATGTCTCCCAGGCACTTGGGCATTTTCCTGGACTCTCTTGAGCCTAAAGCCTCAAGCTCTAAGGACATTTCAGACATGAGTATGTGCTCTTCTTTTTCATTTATTTTTTTATTTTTTTAATTACAGTTGACATAGAATACTATATTAGTTTCAAGTGTACAACATAGCAATTAGGTATTTATATAAATTATAAAATGTTTATCCCAGTAAGTCTTTTACCCAACTGACACTATTATAGTTGTTACAATATTACTAACTACATTCCCTATTCTGTACTTTACATCCCTATTGACTATTTTGTAACTGCTGATTTGTACATGTTAATCCCTTCACCATTGTCACCTAGTCCCCACCCCACCCCCAAATCTGGCAACCAGCCATTTGTTCTCTGTATCTCTGTTACTTTTTTTGTTTATTCATTTATTGTGTTCATTAGATTCCACATATAAGCGAAATCATACAGTACTTGTCTTTCTCTGTCTGACTCATTCTGCTTTGTGCTCTCCTCTTTATCATGCTAAACTTGGTGGATGCTGAATGTATCATTCCACTGGAAGGTTATTGAGGAAATTCCTCTCCACCTGAATATTAACAGGCAGCAGGCACCCAGAGCTGGGAAAGTCAATGTTTGTACAATACTCTATCATATATTGTTAAAAGAAATGTAAAGAAGTAAACACATGACATTGTAAGATGTAGATTTTGGTATATTTTTGTTTTGTTTTGTTTTTTAAATGAGACTCTGTATAACTTAGTGGAATAAACACAACTTCAGAGCCAGGCAGAATAGGTTTTGTTTCCTATTCCATTACTCAGTAACTCAGTGATACTGGGCTTGGTACCTAATATCTCTGAGCCCGGTCTTGTAAATGAAGGATCCAGTGAAATAATGCCAACCTAGCAGAGTTGCAATAAGATTAAATTAGATAATGCATGTAAAGTGTGAGGCAGCAAGTGCTTGGTTAGTCACACTTCTTATCGTTGTGAGTGACTTTGAAAGAGAATAGCTTTCTGCTTCACTGGCGTACAGTAATACATGTACTGAGCAAACTTAATGAAGGGCTACAGAGAGCCAGGCTGTTGTAACCCCCATCCGGGAATGAGTGTTGTGGAGTGGTGGCTGGCCATGGGGGACAGGGAAGAGGGAAAGAGGAACCAGTCCCTGCAGCGTGGAATTCAGCCTCACAGCCCAGCAGGAAGGGATCAGCATATTAACAAATACACACAGTTGGTAGGTTAAGTTTTATGATACGTGTACTACAGACAGAACTTTACAGCAGGGTTGGTTAATGTCTGATTCTCGGACTTAGGGAGGGCGGCAAAGAGGAGATGAAGCATGAATAGGAGTTCCCAGACAGCGGTGGCAAGAGAAAGAACCTGAGAATTATTTGATTATGAACAAATAATGGCAGCTCTTACTTTAGGAAGATGCCATGAACATGGCAGATACTCACTGAGTATTAATGAGCTTACTAGACAAGGTAAAGATACATAAAGGGACATATGTAGTGGGCACTAATTTCACAAATCTCAACCACTGGTATGCAAAAAAAAAAAAAAAAAAAAAAAACCACTCTTTTCCCTTTTATGTCAAACCCTACACTTTTTGATGCAGGAAATGTGATCTAGTCACTGCTAGCACATGGCTTCCAGTTAATTCAGTAATTTTTTTCACAGTCATTTTAGGAAGTGATTTTACATATTCAGGATTCTGTCCTTCCCCCTTTCTTTTCCAGGAAGCATCTTGATCTGTAAAATAAGGCTAATTATGCCTGCATTAGTAGAAATTTTAGAGGAAATATTTGTAAATCTCATAATGCCAAGGCACAGAGTATGTGCCCTATAAGGAAATCAGCAGCTTTTACACACCCCGCTTCACCCTGACCTAGATCCAGGACACTCTTGGCACTCACTCTGTAGCCCAATTAAAATGAATGCTGCCTCTTTAAATAAGGAAAATGTGTTGCAATAGTTCATAGCATGGCATAGATATAATACAGGTTCCCTCTCACCCTGATAACTGGATATCCAAAATTATAGCTCCCTGCCTACAATTGTATTACATTTCCTCAGCCAAGCAGAGCCCCATTTACTATGCTGCTTGGAAGAGAGTTCAAGCCACAGCTGACTTAGGTAAGTCTTTTTTTTTTTTTTTAAGTAAACGCAGTGAAACACAAATTTGCTTAGCACTTCTCTGGATAATTGTGAACTGTGTATCAGTAAAATTACAACCAGAGGAATTTTATCTAATCAATTTTACTTGATCCATTCAATAGTTTTAAGGAGTACTTCATGGTCAAGAAGGTTTTTGAGATTTCCTAATCAGTTACTTAAACCTTCTGGACCCAGAAAGTCCAGTGTTAGCAGAAATATATCAGCACAAGGTCATCGGGTAGGATCTGGGCCAAAGCTCCAAGATGATGATATCAGATTAACCTTAAAATTTGGCAGATGTTAGATAACCTTCAAAGGTAACCCTAGAATGTGTTAACAAACAGCTAAGCAAAATATTTGCTGACATAATTAGCTGAGGTTAAAGGGAGTGAGATTCATATAAATACCTTACTGGCTTCATAGCTTTCAACTATAAGCTACTTTGTGTGTGCCTTGGTTCTAGAAAACCTAAAAAGAGTCAGTTAGGTGATAATGATGATAATTAATGCAAAGCCATAGCTGACAGACCCAGAACACTCTTCGACACTCATGTTTTATTCAGCCACACCATGATACAAAGATGACCATGGGGACTTACCAAAATAATGTTAGAACTTCAGGATTTTCTCCAGGCTGCTCAGAAACAGGGACCACAGACCAGAGGCCTGATGAGAAATCTCAGGTTTTCTAAGTCTTGAGGTTTTATTGTGGTTATGTTGAAACCAAATTAAGTTGTAGGGTGAGATCTTCCTTTATTTGCATAATCCATCCTGCCTGCTGCTTCCTAGCCTAGATTCCTGTCCTCCCCTTCCAAGACCTGGGGCTAAAAAGCAGGTGCGGGGTGGGGGCAGGGGGAGGTGGGGAATGGGACCAGTGCCTAACTCGGGAGCTGTGTTGCTGAATACACAGTTCTTCTAGCCACTTTCAACCCAACACCTGAACAACATGATCATTTGATATTTGACACAGTTCTTTCAACCTTTCTCTTCTTTCGTCTGTTCAATGGAGAATAAACACAAAGTGATCCAAAAACCAAACTTTCTCAAGTTTTCTAGTAACTTGAGTCCTTAGAAAAGCATACACTGGCTTTCACAACTTCCCATATTTCTTTTAAGGACGTACAGCAAGAAACAACTTGTTTTCCTTTTCTCTTTCTCCCAGACTTATGAAAAGGAAGAATTTTAAAACAGAAAAAAATGATAAAAAGCAAAGTCCAATCTATGACCCATTTACATACAATAATTCTTACCTACCTTCCTACCTCCATTGGCTCCTGCCTGTTAAACTTGTTACCAGATTAGATGGTAAAATTATTTCTGAATTAAAATAACCATTTTGGATGTGGAATTTGGGTTAGAATTACATCACCTGCAAACACATACACTCCCTTCAACCTAACCACTTCTGCGGTAACAACGTGTGAAAAAAGCAAAACAGCTAAAATATTCCCCAAAGTAAAATTATTTAAGTATTGCAATTCCTTGCAAGCTACTCTGAAAGTGTAATACCTAAATATCCCTGTAATTAAATGTGATGCTACAAAAAGTCACTGGTACTATACATCCCTGTTATTTTGTACTCCAGGTATTAAAGTCTTTATCAAATACTAGAATATTAAATTTACCATTTTCTAAGTCTCCGTACATACCTCTTGTTGATATAGGAGAGTCATTTGCTATAATAACTCAGACCCAAGGCAACCTAAAAAGAAAAAAAATGCCAATTGATGTCAAACTAAAGCCAATTCTTGGTTGCCACTTTGGAAACAGACTCAGAATCTGATCTTCAAATTTTATTGAGTTCAAGAAGTGGCAAGAATAAAAGGCATGTTTTTCAGAAAAACAACATTCAGCATTCTCATAAACAGGTGTACCCTTGAAACATCAGAAGTATGAACTTTGGATAAAAGATATTCAAAGTCAAGCAGCTATTTGTGTGGGAGAAAGACAAATTAATTCAGATATTTTCACATTATGCTCCAAAAATTGTTTGTTAAGTTAAATGCACAGAAGTTGGACATAAATTTTCTCATTGAAAAAAGATTTTAAAATAGTACTTAGTTCCCTCAAACTAGCCTTCAGAAGTCAATTGATCCTATAATATTGCTGAACTATTAGATATTTGGAAAGTATTAGCTAATGCTACTTTATTTATTATTACAACAGTATAGCAGCTACTGCAGCATTATCCCATCTCTTGACATAACTGGGCATAGAAAGTTTCACTGTGAATAGGACACGATAGACTACAAATAATATTGAGGATCATACAGCTGCATAGGTAAACATGGCTCGCCTCCTCACATAACCACATCAAAATTACAACTAAGCTACAGAACAACCATCATTCAGAACCATCAGAAATCAAGCTGAATGGAAGTCCTACAACCGCAAAACTAAAGAAGAAACCAATTACAGAATTAAAGAAGAAACCATCAAGACTGGCAGGAGGGGTGGAAATGCAGAACAGGCTGGTCCCACACCCACATGTGACAGATAAAAATCAGGAGGGATATCTGGGGAACAAGGGGCCCCACACCAGGCCTTGCAGCCCAGAGCTCCAATGCCAGGAAGAAAATTCCCCATAACTTCTGGCTGTAAAAACCAGTGGGGACTGAGGCTATGGAAGACAAACTTCTGGAGTCCCAGGCAGTTCTTCTTAAAGCTACAGCACACAACTTACTTGTACTCACTCCCTCTGAGCTCCAGTGTGGGGGCAGCAGACTGAAAGACATCAGAGACATGTGGGGAGAAATGGAATTGTCCAGCATCAGGTCAAGAGCTGGGGGGCAGCTTTCTCCCAGACAGAAGTGCTGGCAGAGGCCACTGTTCCTTTTCCGAGCCCTTCCCTCCCCGGCATCCCCACAGAGCCACAGATCCAGCAGTGGGCACCATATCTGAGACTCCATCAACCCAGCTGACACTGTTTGTCCCACCCTGGTGATTCCCTGAGGCCTTGCCCCACTCAATTTTGAGGCCCACCCAAGCTGTTTCTAGGGGCTTCACCATATGAATGGCTTGTCTTGGCCCATGCCTCAGATTTTCCTAAATTCTCTTAAACAAGCAGCATCTGGTTTCAGCAAGCCCTGTACCTCTCAGTGTATGTAAGTTGCCACAGGCCCAGCGCTGGCAGCAGCTGACCTTGACTCACAGTTTGGCCACTCTGGGCACCTCTAAGCCCAGCACAAGTAGCAGCCATCTGTAGATCACTTTGTAGCTTATGCTGTGTGACCCCTAGACAGAACACAGTCAGTAGCTGACCTTGAAAGTGCCAATCACATTCAAGGCTCAACTACAACAGGAGAGTGTACACAGCCCACATGGTGGGCACACCTTGAGCACTAAGTTTGGGTGATAGGAGAGGCTGTGCCACTGAACTCTACAGGGCACCTACTACATTAGGCCACCCTACCAAGCCTGGAAGACATAGCAGCTCTACGAAAAACATAGAAACAAACATAAGGAGGCTGCCAAAATGAGGAGACAAAGAAACATGTCCCAAATGAAAGAACAGAACAAAACTCTAGAAAAGAAGTAAACAAAGGGGACACAAGCAATCTACCAGATGCAGAGTTCAAAACACTGGTCATAAGGATTCTCAAAAAACTTAAGACCTCAATAGCATTAAAAAAAAATCCAGTCAGAAACGAAGGATACAAGAATTGAAATAAAGAACAATTTACAGGGCATCAACAGTAGAGTAGATGAAACCAAGAATCATATCATTAATTTGGAATATAAGAAAGCAAAATCAACCAATCAGAACAGTAAGAAGAAAAATAATCCAAAAAGTGAGGATAATATAAGGAGGCTCTGGGACAACTTCAAGCCTACCAAAATTTTGCACTAAGGGGGTGATGGAAGGAGAAGAGAAAGAGCAAGAAATTTGAAATGCATTTGAAAAAATAATAACAGAAAACTTTCCTAACTTGGTGAAGGAAATAACATGGAAGTCCAGGAAACACAAACAGTCCCAAAGAATATGAACCCAAAGAGGTCCACACCAAGACATAACATAAAATGCAAAGTTTAAAGACAAAGAGAATATTAAAAGCAGCAAGAGAAAGGCAGTTAACTACAAGGGAGCTTCCATAAGACTGTCAGCTAACTTCTCTGAAGAAACTTTGCAGGCTAGAAGGGATTGGCAAGAAATATTCAAAGTGATGAAAAACAAGGACCTACAACCAAGATTACTCTACCCAGCACAGCTATCATTTAGAATCAAAGGCCAAATAGCGAGCTTCCCAGAAAAGAAAAAGCTAAAGGTGTTAGTTCATCATCACCAAACCAATATTGTATGAAATGTCAAAGGGTCTTCTTTAAGAAGAAGATCAAAAATATGAACATAAAATGGCAATAAATACATATCTGTTAACAATTGATTCTAAAAATATATAAACAAACAAGCAGAACAGAAACAAAATCATAGATACAGAGAATGTTTTGATGGTTGCCAGATGGGAAGGGAAGTTGGGGAGATGGGAAAAAAAGGTGAAGGGATAAAGAAGTACAAATTGATACTTACAGAATAGTCATGGTGACGTAAAGTAGATTGTGGGAAAGAGAGTAGCCAAAGAATAAATACTCATGATCCATGGACATGGACAATGGTGTAAGGATTGCCTGAGAGAGTAGGGTAGGGGGGCTAGGTAGAGGAGGGTAAAGGGGGGGAAACTGGGACAACTGTGATAGCATAAACAATAAACTATAATTTAGAATTTTTTTTTTACTAACGAGACCTGACCGATGTGGCTCAGCTGGTTGGGTATCATCCTGCAAAGCAAAACATTGCCTGTTCGATTCCCAGTCAGGGCACAAGCCTGGGTTGTATGTTCAGTACCCCATCGGGATACATACAAGAGACAACCAAGTTCGTGCCAGCTGCCTGCTGGGACCTCTGTGAGCTTTCATGAGGTTGCTTGACTTTTTCACAAAAAGATAACAGAATTCCAAAAGCAAATATCCTAAAAAATGACTAGTGGAAGCAGTCAGCTTCCTAAGGCCTGGGCCCAGAGCTTGGCACCAGCCACTTCCACTGTATTCTATTGGTTGAGCAGTCACAAAGCTCAGACTCAAAAGACAAGGACATAAACCCCACTTCTCAATGGAAGGGGTGCCAAATAATTTAGGGGCCATGTTTTAAAACCTCCACACTGTAAGACATCTTAAGTTCCACAGTGGGACAGGTAAGTCCTGTAAGTAATTTAACTTATGAATATTAAGTTTAGGAAAGAGGTCAAAGAAGATATACCAATTGGGAGTATCTATCTATATGTGAAGACAGAGACACATTTACAGTTATTTTACTGAAGCTTAAGTTTCATGCCCCATACTTCCAAGGTGAGGCCCTGTACCTAATAATTTTTTATTTTTTTCTTAAACAGAGACCCCAAAATTGGATAAGCTTCAGAACCGACGAAACCTGGATCTACCTCTTGGATGATGTTTAAAACATAAAAGTAGATAAGATTATCTGAGAATATTATATAGAATGAAAGGATCAGGAAGACAAAGAGGAAGGAACTTATGAATTACATTTTTTAGAAGACAACCAAAGAGGTAGGAGGAGATGAGAAAAGAACATTGTTACAGAGGACAAAGAGTAGAAAGTTTCAGAAAGAAGTGACTAGTAAACACTCTCAAAATAAAACAGAAAGGTCACAAGAAACAAGGAACTAAAAAGAACCATTTGAGCTGGCATCCTGGAGACCTGTTTCTACCCACGTCAAAACCACTTCAGAGGAAGCAGAAGCCACCTTTCAGCGTGTTGAGAGTTGGTGTTAACTGGAAAAATGGAGATAGCAAGTAACTTGCTGAAAAGATTTCTGAAATAGATGCAGGAATAAGAGAGGTTTGGAAGTAGAAAAATACAACTCCCTGAAATTGTTTTAAGCAAAAATGCAAAACATGAATAGTGTTATAACTTTTAAGAAAATTAAAGCAATATTTTAAAATATCCTCACAATGAGAACACTAGGCTCAGATGGCTTTACACAGAAATTCTCCCAAACTTTGAAAGAAAAAAAGTATTCTGTTTTATGCAATATCTTCCAGGAAATAGAAAAAGAGGAAATATGCTACAAAGTTCATTTTTCACAAACAGAATTGTCCTGATACTAAAAGCACTCAGACATGAGGAGAAGGGTAACTTTCAGGTTTCTAATTCATGAATAAAGATGCAAAAGCCTTAAACAAAATACTAGCGAAGTTAAATGGAACACTATAGATAAAAGACAATATACTGTGATCAAGTGGCTTTTAACACTGCATTTTAAGGAATGCGAGGATAGTTCAATACTTGAAAATCTAATGTAATTCAGTACATTAACAGATTAAAAAAGAAAACAATATGACCATTTTAGTAGATGCATCTGATAAAACAACAAATATAAACTCTTGGTGAATGCAGGACAGACCAGAAGCATAGTATCTATTACCATGAAATGTTGAAGACATTCTCTTTAAAATCAGGAAGGAGACACTATCCTTAATTTTTGTATCGAAGTTTCCAATGATACCAAATGCCTAATGAAGCAAGTCTGCCTCAGCCTACCTCTCCACTGGCTTTGCTAACTCGGTCTCTACTTGATACCCACAACCTCTCCTTCTGGGGCATCTTCTCAGCATGGGCTGCACAGTGCAATCCCCCAGTCTCAAAATTTACTGATGGCTGAGTTCCATCCCTAGAAATTCCTATTTGATTGGTCTTGGGCATAGCATGGACAACTGGATTTTCAAAATCTCTCCAGGAGACCTCAATGCACAGCTCAAGTCGAGAAGCATTGAGGTAACATGAGAGGAGAAAGGGGGAGGAGAGGGAAAGGTAGAACAGTGATTCTCAACCTGGCTGCATATAAAAATCACCTAAGGAGCTTTTTAAAATCCCGATGCCCAGATTGCAACCTATCCCTATTTTTAAATCACAAACTCTAGAGGTAGGATTCCCAAAGCTTTTTTATTTGCAGCCAAGGTTGCAAACCACGGCTCTCCACTTTCTCCCCTGGTGATGTCATTAGCTCCTCCGGATTCAATCACTAAACCCATGCCAACAGCTTCAAAGGCTGTATATCTTGCCTATAGTTAACTTCTAAACGTTAACAATTTGAATCCAACAGCCAACTCTGCATCTCCTCTCAGAAGTACCAAGGCTGCCCAAAGACTTTTCCTCTATCACAGTTGTGTCCACAAACCCAATTCTTCCCACTAAGCAGCGATCTCCACAAGGATGAGTTGTAACCATTCTGCTTACTATATGAGAGGACTGAGCAGAGCTTCTCAAAGTCTCCCTTAGCTAAAAATAGGTTTCCACATTATTGGCATATCCTGCAAGTAAAATTTAAGAGCCATGGCCAAAAAGTAGAACAGAGGAATAGGAGCAAGAACCCAGCACAGTGTTGACATTACAGATTTTAAAAGATTTCTGGGAAGACAGTGAAGAGGGGTGGGGGTCAGCCCATAGTGAAATATGTATTAGAAATAGACCACCACTCCCACCTCCAGAAGCACAAAACTGATGGCAACAATAGTTTGTCTCCACTCCCATCACCCTCTGAACCACACTGTCCTAAAGCGACTTTTTGCACATTTCCCCCTTTTCTATCAGTATTAAAGGGGTGAAAAGGGACTCCCCTAACCCTCACTGCCACAGCAGTAAGAAGAGAAATCTTCCCACACCCCTGCAACCCACATAATAATAAGGGACTTTCCTGCCTAAGTGACAAGATGGGAATCCCCTGCCACAGAGACATCTAGAAAGTAAGGGGTGTCCATCACAAAAGGAGTAGGCACCTCTCAGCCAAGGAAACTGATCTTCCTTGAAGATCAGCTCAATCTGCACTTTTCATCAGCTACCTCACTGAGTCAGATTATCCCTACAGCACAGATGAGAAACTGTGCTTGCCCAGATCACCAAGCAGTAGAACCCAATTGTCAGCCCATAATCATCAGAATTATTCTAAATTTACTTTTTCCATGTTAAAATGCACTCGCCTATTTTTGTTGTTAACTTATTTTAGTATTTTTACCTCTGTATCTCTTTCTTATTCCTATAGCAGGAGCAGGAAGCAAAGAAGGTAGTTCTAAAGGAAGCGCAAATGAAATAGGAGAAGCTAAAACAATTATTCTTGAAATATTTCCAAAACAGCCCGCACTCTCTTGAGAAGGAATGCAGCTCATCTTTGATCTCATGTCAAAACAACACAGAATAATACCATGAACTGTTTTCCATCTGCCACTACCAAGACCAGGGAACCTGGCATTCATCTTTACAAATAGTCTGTTAGTAGCACCAAACTCCAGGCCGGCTGGTGGAAATCCCTACACCCACCGCCCTGGGAAACACACTTAACCTGGTGTACATTCACCAGCATTCTCTGGCTGCTCAAACCCAGGTTTTACCAGGCAAAAGGTGAAGGTGCGTAGGAGGTCCAGTCCCCTTTGGGAGACTGCCAGACAAAGCCGTTTTCTCAGGCCTACTCATCTGGGGCCAAAGTGCAGATAGGGCATCACTTGAAAGTGAGCGGAAAGGCTCTGCATGTCCCGACAAGGCAGCGCCAGCTCTGCAGTTGCCTCTATTGGATTCGCTCCCTGACTCACTGCTGTGCCAATTTATTTCGTTGCTTATATTCATTAGATTAAAATGATTTAATTAGGCTGTGAAGTGTGGGCTTGTTGGGTGTACGGCATCACTCCTGCATTTTTTGGTTGTGTCCATGTATTTAAACCTCAGGGGAAAAGGCGAATATTTTTATTCCCACGGCACCCTTCTAGAACAAATTAAATATTGTTTTCTCTTGTTGCCTACCTCATGACCTCACTGCTTTTTGGCTGCATAATGAGAAAGAAACCATTTCAGTAATTGCCATATTGTGAGGAGCCATGGTGTTAGAGTTACTGTCTTGTGGTACTTAAGTTTTAATTTATAAGAATAAAAATAGTAATGAAGGAGAGTCCACAAATGCATTGCATTGCCTTCTCAAGGCTGGCTCCACCTTTGACTCTCTGAGCTCCCTGGACAAGAATGGCCAAGGATACACGGACATAGTGTAACTTCTTTTGTCATCCACGTTCCTTTCAGGAGAAGCAATTGTGAAACGTAAGGAGAAAATACAGAATGTGCCAGTGCCTTGCATACAACTGGTGCTCAAAAAATACTTGTTGATTTGATTTTTAATATGATTTCAAATCCAAGGTGTTTCAATTCCCCCCATATTAAAGATCAACGCTCCTTATCAAAAATAAACTTTCTCATTCCCTAGCAGTTCCCTCTGTACCTTCCAAGCTCCCATTCATTCAGTCCTTCCACAACCCCTTCAGGTCCAACCCTATAACTACAGTATCATTTTCTTTCTGATTAAGATCTCATACTTCATTTAGCAGCTCCTGAAATCCTATGTCCTCTGAAAAAAATGCCTTTTAGTGTCTCCTCTACACACACTTCATCATGTAATTCCTATAATGCCTCATCTTACTTACAACACCCCACAAAATTAATGTATTTTATCTGTGGTTAACAAAGTTTCCGTTTCCCATGTTTGCTCCTTATTGTTCAATTGTTTTTCCCCATACTACACAGGACCCCATCTGCTGGGTGGGAATCCCCATAGCCAGTTTAGCTCCCTGTCTGCAGTGTTACTTGGTTTGGCACTTAAGAGAGTCTAGGGAGAAAGTGCAGGTGGAAAATTTGCTGTCTCCGTAATCATAAACAAGATCAAGGTGTACTGCCTGCCTGTCTGTCTGTCCTCATTGGTGTTGTAGGCATAGGTTACACTCATCTACGCCCATAACGAAATAACAGGAAAAGACTGAAGAAAACCAGAATCAGTTTTTTAAAATATGGAGTAGGGCAAAAGTAGGTTTATAGTTATGAGTAGATGAAACAGAGTTCATTATTATATTATTAGTTATTAATTAACTGTATTCTTTTCCATGTAAACAACTGTAAACTTACTTTTGTCTCACCCTGTATAATTCACACATCATATTCATTATATCAAGAGCACCATTAAGGCCCGCCTTGCACATGGTTCTACTGCTTTTACTTTGTTGTTGTTCTGCTGCCTTACTTTGAGCTTTTATAAAAATACCTCAATTCTTTCCTAAGTGAATCAGCTTCTTCTGTTTCACTCATGAATTTTGCAGTTTATTGGAACCTAGCTCCATGCTAAATGACAGCCAGATGAACAGTCTCCTACACATGTCCTCTACATGCACAAGAGAGGACTTGCCTGATGTACCCTGCCTGGCATCCATCCATCCATCCATCCATTCAAAACATTTTCATTAGTAACCCACAATGCATTGTCCTGGATCCTGAGAATATCACCCTAAGCAATGCAGAAATACATTCCATTCTACAAAAATTACCCTGTAGGACATTAGCCCCTTTCCTGACCTCCACACTAAGTTTCCAAAGCATCACAGCTGTATCCTTTTACAGACATTTTTATAGCTGCAAACAGCTTTGCTGGAACTACATTCTCCATCATTAGCTCTCTGTTCCCCCCTGCGGCATGGGAGAATCCAGCCGGGTGAAATCACTGGTTTGTGCAAAGTGGCCACTCCTCTAGACTTTAATTTACAAATCTATGCACAGCTCGCATCTGGTCATACAATGTCCTTAAACATTGTGACCACCAAGTCAGTCAATGCCAGAAGACAGGTCCCTAATTCAACTGAATAATACTTAAATATTAAATATTAAAAATTGTGGACTTTATAGATAAGAAATATATTAGAAGAATGCATGATTCTCTCCAGTTCAAAGGTCTTTAGCGTTAGATACAATGACATTTACATATCTCAAGAGCCAAAGAAATGAAAAATCCAATGAAGCAAGGTGCTACCTGAGCCCTTGCCGTAGCTTGGCACGACTAGATATTGCGGATTATGTCTATTGATACAACAGTCAGTTACACAGCAGACTTCCTGCACAGATGAGCAAAGAGAATATTTAACTGAGTCCAGGGGACATCAGCTATGGGATGACTCAGAATGGAGGTTATTTATCCAGCAACTATGACGAGCGGCACCACCAGACCATCCAAGCCAACAACTCCAGGCATTTGGTGCCTTCAAGCTGACAAGGCAAGGCCCAAAACCAAGTGGGAAGGCAAGGCCCAAAATTTATCGGGGTAGCACATTTTTTTCCATAATGTATGAGCATATTTTACCTCCTGGGGATTTTAAAATTTAAGTGAAAAATGTTTAATAAAATGAAACTTGTAACATTTATAATTTTGTATTAAGGGATATATGCATATTGGAATTTTAAATAGTCATACAGGAATTTGGCCTCTTCAACTAACAGTTCATCTTGTAATCCCAATTTAAAATATATAATTAAGTCATTGATTTAGAATTGTGATGTAAAATGCTAGAATATGGAAAGATTTAAGTGCTTTTTAGTATTCCCATATCTATGAGTTAGATTTATTAGATTTATAGTAGCTTTTTAAGTACTTAGGAAGGGTTTTGTAAGTTATAACAATCAAAGTCTATTTTAAAACTCAAGCATGTTTAAATTATCAATGAAATTTCAAATGTTCCAGGCTATTTAGTTATGTTTGCAAATGGGACCAAGTTTTCATCAAAGTCTGCTTAAAAGTTATTAAAATTTGCTAGATATATAAATAGGAAAAGAAGATTTTTAAACTGAACTTAAAAGCTTAAAAAACAGCTACATTTGTGGAGTTGTAACAAATAATTGATGATCAATTTTTTAAGCCTCTGAGTAATCATTTCTGCACACAAAGACTGTCTTAGAAGGTATTTTTTAAAGCCACATTTAACAACGTTGTTGGGAGCTTAGGGAGTGAATGAGGAGATAGAATTATCCTCACAAAGAAAAGGCAAGAAAAAATATGTACTTTATATGCTGAGAGTTAACACTAAATAGGACTTTTCTTCTAACCTGTGTTATCTTCCAGTAAATGCAGAAGAAATGCTATCAGATAATTGGGAGAAAGAAAATCAGAATTATTCAGCTGTTTATTATTTTGTGCCTACTCTGTGTTTAACACTGTGGGAAAATACAAAAGTATATGAAGTTTTTAATCTAGTGAGGCAGGTAAGATGCACAAACCTGAAACAATTAGAGAATAGAATGATTCAGTTCAATAAACAGTTATTAAGAGCCAACCTTGCAAGAGATACAGTGATTGGCTCCGGAGAGCGGGCGGGAGCTGGGCTCAAAAACAAACAATAAGCTTTGTAATTAAGTGCTAAATTGTGTGTTGCACAAGTCAAGTGAGAAGCATTCAGAGAGAGATACCAAAATGCACTAGAACAGCTGAGATGTATGGATGAGGTAAGAATTGATCTGTGCTTTGAAGGATGAAAAGGACTGAAATATGCAAAGGGAGGCAGGGCTGGAAGGGAGAGTTATAATGACTAGTTTTTAAAGGAAACAACAAAGAAACCAGCAGAGAAGAGACGCTTCACAGTGAGTGATAGTGGAATAACTTTAGGGAGTGATTTCTAAATCACACAGGACTAGAGCAAAAGTTAGTCACTGCTCTAAGTTATTGAATACTAGAACTGAAAACAATGATAATTACTTACCAAGCATTGGGAGAATGTGGAATAAAATAAGCTAAACCTTCATCACTCATAGCAAGGAGCCAATAAACACGATTTAAATTTGATTAATTAAGGAAAAGGTATAAGCATATATTATAAATATAAGCATATATTATTAAATACCAAAGGAAAGATAAAGTTGAAATAGCTTGTTTCTGGGAATGGAACTAAGGGTGAGGAAAGATGGGGATCAGAGAATGTTTCTTGAAAACGCAAGGTAAATAAACACAGTTATTAGGCCGCATTTGTTTGACCCAGAAGCATATTTACCATGAATAAAGCTTGAGCTTCAAGGCTTCTCACTTGCACTGACCGCTTCTAAGGTTTATGATCTATCTAATTTTGCAATTATATAGTTTCTATTGTTTTTAAGCATATTTTATTGAGTGTGTTATTACAGTCGTCCCATTTTTTTCTCACCTTTGTCTCCCTCCACCTGCACTCCCCCTCTCTCCAGTATTCCCCACCTTGAGTCGTACATACAAGCTCTGTGGTTTCTCCATTTCCTATACTATACTTAACCTCCCCTTGTTCATTTTGTGCCTACCAGTTATGCTTCTTATTCCCTGTACATTTTCCCCCATTCTCTCCCCTCTCCTTCCCCACAGCTAACCCTCCATGTGACCTCCATTTCTATGATTCTGTTCCAGTTATTTGCTTAGTTTGTTTTAGTTTTTGTTTTTTTACTTTCAGTTTTTGATAGTTGAAAGTTTGTTGTCATTTTACTGTTTATAGTTTTGATCTCCTTCTTTTTCTTGGATAAGTCCCTTTAACATTTCATATAATAAAGGCTTGGTGATGATGAACTCCTTTAACTTGACCTTATCTGGAAAGCACTTTATCTGCCCTTCCATTCTAAAAGATACTTTTGCTGGATAGAGTAATCTTGGATGTCAGGTTCTTGTTTTTCAGGACTTTGAATACTTCTTCCCAGCCCCTTATCGCCTGCAAGGTTTCTTTGGAGAAATCAGCTGATAGTCTTATGGGAACTCCTTTGTAAGTAACTGTCTCATTTTCTCTTGCTGCTTTTAAGATTCTCTCCTTCTCTTTAATCTTGAGTAATTTAATTATGTGTCTTGGTGTGTTGCTCTATGGGTGCAACTTATTTCAGACTCTCTGAGCTTCCAGTAATTGCATGTCTAGCTCCTTCACCAGATTGGGGGAGTTTTCCTTCATTATTTGTTCAAATAAGTTTTCAATTTCTTGCTCTTGCTCTTCTCCTTCTGGCACCCCTATAATTCAGATGTTGGAACGTTTAAAGTTGTCCCACAGATTCCTAAGCCTCTCCTCATTTTTTTTTTGAATTCTTATTTCTTCATTCTGTTCCAGTTGAATGTTTATTTCTTCCTTTTGTTCTAAATCATTGATTTGAGTTCTGATTTCCTTCCCTTCACTGTTGGTTCCCTGTATATTTTTCTTTATTTCACTTTGCATAGCCTTCACTTCTTCCTTTATTTTGCAACCGTACTCAACCATTTCTCTGAGCATCCTAATTACGAGTGTTTTGAACTCTGCATCTGATAGGTTGGCTATCTCCTCGTCGCTTAGTTCTTTTACTGAAGTTTTGATTTGTTCTTTCATTTGGGCCATATTTCTTTGTCTTGGCATACTTGTTACATTGTAAGGGGCAGAATTTTAGGTATTCGCCAGGGCAGAACAACCCACTTTGCTGTGTTGTCAGGAAAGAGTCAGAGAGGGAACAATGCCACTTGCTTGGCTCTAGTCCCACTTTCAGTCACTTCCCTCACTTCCCACAAGTGGATGGTGCCCTTTCAGGTGCTGATTCACAGGTATGTGAGCTTATGTATGTTCCAGGATCCTGTGGATCTCTCCAACAGACTCTCCTGTTAGGCTGGGAGTTTCTCCCACTACCACACCCCCCCCCACAGATTTTTACAGCCAGAGGTTTGAGGCTTTATTTCCCTGTGCTAGAACCATAGGTTGCGCAGTCTGTCTCACTCCCCAGCTGTTCCTCCCAGTTTATCTGCACCAGAATGTAGAAGTGCCTGGTCCACTAGCTGCTACCTCACCAACCTGGACCTCACCACCCTGCTTAGCATTTCCACTCCTCCTACTGATCTGAATGAATGTTTCTTCTTTAACTCCTTGGTTGTTGGACTTCCATACAGTTCAATTTTCTGACAGTTATGGTTGCTTTTTGCTTTTAAATTGGTTGTTATCCTTCTCTTGGTTGTGTGAGGAAGCAAAGTTCTACGCCTCCATCTTGGCTGGAAAATATTCTGTCTTTTTAAAGAGAATCCCCAAGCCATGTAAGCTCCAGGCTCTGAATGACCCTGGTTTGAACTAAAATCTTTTGTGTTTCTTACAGTTCCTAGGTATTACCTAGGTGAGAACCCAGTCTCACTACTACATGATGTCATTAAAAGGGATGTTTCACCAAATCACATAATCTTAGATATACTAATAAATAATTTTATTAAAATGAGAGTTTCTACTTGATTCAGGAAGCAATATCAAGGCACTTAGGTTTATAAATAGGAAAATGACCCAAGATTAGTGGTGATTTGCAAAACCTCCCCTTGACATAGTTGGGTCGAGGTTGGGAGGAACCAGGAACAGAGGGACCAGCAGACAGTGGCAGGAGCGATTGGCAAGCGAGATATGAAGACTTGAACCAGCTGGTAACAGAGGAGAAACTGACATAGGTGCAAGAGGCACTTTAAAATAAAACTGGATGTAGCCCTGGCTGGCGTAGCTCAGTGGATTGAGCGCGGACTGGGAACCAAAGTGTCCCAGGTTCGATTCCCAGCCAGGGTACATGCCTGGGTTGCAGGCCATAACCCCCAGCAACCACACATTAATGTTTCTCTCTCTCTCTCTCTCCCCTCCCTTCCCTCTCTAAAAATAAATAAATAAAATCTTAAAAAAAAAGTTAAAAAAAAATAAAATTGGATGGGCCTGTTTACCAGCTGAAGAGCTTCCCCACAAACAATGACAGTCAGGATACTTCCAGGTTACATGCTGGGATGGAGCCTGATTTTTTTACTCTTCATTGGGCAAATTTCTTATTGACTTCTATTGAAAATTTGGCCAATAAAACCAATTTTAACCAAAGCATCCTGCTAGTCATTCAGTAACTGTAGTCAAATATTTTGGATGGAATTCTGTCAGCAAGATTTAAAACAGTGAACTTTCTTCTAATAAACAGAGTCATGAACTTTCTAGCCCTGGGTATATATTCATATTCTCGTACATAGTCTTCAGGAGCTTGTGCTGACAAGAGAGGCTAATAAATGGATTCAATTAAAGTCCCAACAGTCCTTTGGATCAGGGAGTTCTCACTTAGACACAGTTTATATCACTGCCCATATTCTTTGTGGCAGATTGATAACTAGACCACATTTTGTGGAAGGAGACACATAAAATTATTCTACGGTCATATGCCATTTGGCAAACAACAGTGAACACGCTAAAGAATTTTGTGAAGAACATCTAAATATTTCTTATTGCTCTTGTTAGCTGGCATTTTTTAATATCTCAATAGTGTATTTTGGGTTGTATGTATGTAATTGGGGTTTCTGAATATATAAATTGCCGATCTTTAGATTTCTCTGTGGAAATACATTTTAAATCATGTTTGGATGAAGCCACACCAGCACAGCTGACCTGGAAAGTGCAGCCAGTTAATGATGCACCTGGGCTGTTTCCTGATCGATTGGCTTGACTGTGCTGCATCTGGATAAATTAACAGACAGCCCTGATGCTTGGTAGCAACTGCTCTCCTTTATCCTCCATCCTCTGGTTTGGGATTATTTTCTCTTACAATTGTAGCCTAATGCTCTAGCCTTTTGCCTAAAAAATATACTATATTAACATTTTGGATGGTATAAATAATCACTAAGTACCAAAAGTGAGTTAAAAACTGGAAATACAGAGCTACTGTGTGTAGTGGTCCAGCACTAGTGAGTAGACTAGACAGACCAGCCATCTGTGATGGAGACATAGTTTCCACACTCAGATATTTCTCCAGTATGTAAAAAAAAGGAAGACCTTCAACGCATCATAAATTTTACTGCCCTCCAGATCTCATCCTCTCTGACATTTCCTCCCACCTCCAATCTGTGATTTGTTCCCACTCTCTTCCCACCTTCCGGCACTCCCTCTCTACTGGCTGCTTGCCACCACCAGCATTGTAAACATGCTGATATAGTCCCCTTCTTTAAAATATAAATTCCCCCTATAACCAGTGCCCTTCACAACTCCAGCATCATTACGAAGTCATGTCTGATCACCGCCTCCTTAGCCCCATAGTCCACTCCCTTCTGAACTGCTCTTGCCAAGATGGCTGGTAATCTCCTCTGGACAGAGCCAGTGGTCTTTATTTCCCCGATCCCTTGGGTGCTTTTAATGCTGCTGAATTCTCCCACTAGCCTTAACTTCCTTGCAGAAACAATAAATTTTCTAGCTTTAACTCTTTTCTGGCTACTTCTTCATCTCTTTTGCTGCCTTATATTTTCAAGTCTTAGTTTTTATGCTCCCCAGGTTTGTGTTCTGGCTCTTTCCCATTCTCCTTGTATTGCTCTCCCAGGGCTGTCCTCCCTCCAGTAGATTCGATCACCATCAACGTGTGAGCAACTGTCACCATCTAGCTCTCCTTCTAAGTTTCAGAACCATGCATCCAATGGGCATCACCATTTGGCTGTTCCAGAAGCTCCTCAAGCTCAGTATGTCTAAGAACAGACTCATCTTTTTTTTATTTATTTTTTATTTACTTACAGATTTGAGAAAGAGAGAGAGAAAGGGAGAGGGAGGAAAGGAGGGAGGGAGGGAGGCCAGGAGAGAGAGACTTGGATTTGTTCTTCCACTTATTGATGCATTCATTGGTTGCTTCCTATATGTGCTCTGACCAGACATCAAACACCCAACCCTGTCATATCACCATGATGCTCTAACCAACTGAGCTACCCAGCTCGGGCCAGACTTATTTTTCTGCTCACACTTATTCTCTCTTGTTGAGTAATGTCACAAGCTACCTAGCTTTGATACTCTGAAGGACATGAATGTCAGTGTAGGCCAAGTGTTGGATGTCTTAGATCCTAAGCTGTGGGCTTATGTATCACTATTCTGATTCGATTAGTCCAGATTCATTCTTTTCATCCTGTTGTTCATGTAATTTTAAATGTCAATTGTGTTAGGAAAATAAAATGTCTCCTTATCTACTTTGGAAGATATATAACCAGCTTAAATGGTTTAAACAAAATAATTTAAGAAATATTTCATAGTCTTCATCTCTTGTTAAAGTACCACTAGAAATGCAAATCAAGCTTTTAGGGACCAGGAGGATTAGACAGACCCCCTATTTGGGATACCTTGACATTATCTTAGAAAAATTTATTCACATATAATTACATACACACTATTTTCTAAAGTAGATCTATGGCTGATTTCTGCTTTTCCTTCTACATTGGGAAGCTGCAGTTGAGCACTAAGTATTGCAGTGGTCAGAGAGGCAGACCCCGGTAAAGGCTCAGGACGCAGAAGTGTTCAGCGTCCATTGTTCCTGAGATAATGCTGCCTCCCACTCACATGTATACTGAGAGGATTTAGGAAGATAATGTGTGCCAATGCCTGGCATGCTGGGTGCTTATAAATTTCAAACAAAATTTTATTTTAAATAATCTCCCCACCATTTTCTTTTCTTTTCCTCAATGTTGAGTCTGGTGAAGAATAAAATATACCTAGAAAAATCTAACATGACCCCGGATCTGAAGTGTTCTAGTAGACCTGTAGAAGCTTACATTTGTTTTAAAATTACTTCAAGTGCTGCACGTGTCCTGGACTGAATTTCTCAGTTGTACTTCGTAATGGACCCAAGTGCCTAGGATAACTTCAGAGCTGTCCTGACTTTCTGAGGCCCTCAGAATTCTCTTTGGTGAGATTAGACTCAGTGGTCAGGAGCAGCGAAGACTTGCTTACCCTCCAGGAGCAACTTTAGCTATGAAAGTCTCTCGAAGCCCCAGAACTAAAAGGAGAACAAAGGAAAACAAAGGAGAATCTCTGAAAATTATCAGCTCTAAAAATTGTCGGCTAACTTAAGAGCCACCTTCTTTAAGACAACAGCAAACTGGGGAGATGCTTAGAGCAATGGAGGATGAGAAAGGGATTCGGGGGAGAAACAGCTGACCACACCCACAGAGGAATAGGAATTGTTCTTTAAATCAGACTAAGGGGTTGGAGAGTGAGGGTGGGGCAGAGTGGAGCACAGTCTCACTAGAATCCCAGTGAAAAGGGCAGAACAAAGCTAATGACATGCTGAGTATAACTGTGTAAAAAGCCCGGGTTGCTGCAAACCACCAGGAACCTTCACAGGGAGCCGGAGGCTCTCAGCACAGCTTTGCTTCACAATTTCTTTAGTGAAGCCCTGTGGGGAGCTTCCCTAGAATGGACCACAAGGTAATAACTGGGCCTACAATCCAAACAGAAGGAATATGTTATCAGTGTAACCAGCGTTGACCTCCCGGTGCCTCCCTTGTACCCGAGAACTTATAGGCCTAACATTTTTCTCAGGCTGCCATCTTCAAATTGGGGTACATATATACTTCTGTGGGTACATGAAGACTTTTCAAGCAGTACACAGAAAAGGATATTTTTAAGTGAATCAATTTCCTCAATTTTTAAAAGTATTATTTATCTGAGCCCTAGCTGGTGTAGCTCAGTGGATTGAGCGCGGGCTGGGAACCAAAGTGTCCCAGGTTTGATTCCCAGCCAGGGTACATTCCTGGGTTGCAGGCCATAACCCCCAGCAACCACACATTGATGTTTCTTCTCCCTCTCTCTATCTCCCTCCCTTCCCTCTCTAAAAATAAATAAATAAAATATTTAAAAAAATCAAAATTGATGAATTTTTTTAAAAAGTATTATTTATCTGATAAAGAACTGGTTGTCAACCTGACTTCTTTATCTGGTCTCCTACTTAACTAAAGACACGCATGCCCTGGGGCTAAGCAAAGGCATAGTGAAAGCAAATGATGGTTGTAACTTGAAATAAAACCTTCGTTCATCAGATGCTGTTCGTCAGTTTGGGCTGCTATAATAAATATCATAGTGGCTTATAAACAACAGAATTTTTTTTTTCTCACAGTTCTGGAAGCTAGAAGTCTAAGAAGGAATCAGCAGATTCAGGGCCTGCTTTGGTTCCTAGACGGCTGACAGGCTTGTCAGTGTCCTCACGTGGCAGGAAGGAACAGGGATCCTGCTGGAGTCCCTTTTATAAGGACGCTAATCCCATTCATGAGAGTTCCACCCTCCTGACCTAATCAACTCCCAAAGGCCCCAGCTCCAAATACCACCACACTGAGAATTAGGTTTCCGTATGTAAGTGTGTGGGGGACACAAATGTTCAGCCTGCTGCAAGTGCTTTCTTATTCTTGCTCCCCCCAAGGCCAAAGTAGGATCTAATCACAGGTGATTTGGGGCAAAGCATGAGATCTATGGCAAATGATTCCGAAGAAGATAAAGAATGAAAGAATGGCAAATGGAAATTTTGGAGATGAATTGCTATTAAAAAAAAAAAAAAGACTTCCAATTCCATCTACCTCTTGTTTGTACACAAGTGTGTGAATAAAAAGTTAGAAAGAGAATTAACACTCATCCATGAATCCATAAGGTAATTGGAAGAAAAGCCATATTCACCTCATTACAACTTATAGTCAATAAAAATTAACTTAAAGCCATATACTCACACAGATTTTTTAAATTAAAATTTATATTTCTTCTGTTGACCCAGTCAGGATAGCTGTATTAATTCAAGGAGAAAAACCATGTAAAACCTGCCAGTGTTAAAGAACACCTTGTTCATATATTTTTTAAATGAATGATGATGGGTATCTGATTGTTATGATATTGGCATCTCACTGGGTACATTAAAAAAAAGTGATGTAACACTTTTCTACAGTTGTATTCTACAATGTCAATTGTTGTAAAGGATATTATATCCTTTGCAACAACTTTAACTTATAATGCAAAACTGTAGCTGCTATTTTTTAAAAGAACTGAGGACACATTGTGTTTCAACATTCTTTTAGGGGTCTTTCAGGTGGTCTTGTAGATGTCTGAAGATGATAAGAGTCTGAAGATGGCAAGTGTTACAGCACAGCAGTCCCCAACCTTTTCATGAGGGACATCACCTCCTGAACATTTGTTTAAGGTAGTTTTAGTTTTACTTTCTCTACCTGTTGACCAAAAAAAAATTAACTAACAAAAACCTAGTAGTAACACATAAAATCATTAATGAATTTTTATATTCATTAAAATGTCACCTGCATGCATCTGACAAGTTTAACTCATATACGTTTGAAACGTACTATCCACTATAATCTAAAGAGAATGTCTGGGGCATCCAAGAACTCACGGAAATCCTGTGCTAACAGCAGTCTCAAAGCCACACCACCCTGGTTGGTTTGACCTTTGCTGAATGGTCTTCCCCTGAGAGAAGATGACTAGGAAAATACCCAGGAAGCCCTTCTCAAAGGGACATCTTGGGAAAGGGCACACAGACTCAAATACCCTTTGCAGCCCAGCAGGTAGGTGATGAGTGACCCTGCCTAGAGATGTGTGGCTTAAAAGGGGAAGCTGCTACTCAGCTCCACCCAATTGGGCTTGCGTTGTAGAAGCTTTTCACTTTTCAGGAAAAGCTGGATCTTTATGTGAAACCTCTGAATTTCCAATCCAATTTTTAAAAAAAATCTGTTTGGGCCAATCTAAACACAAATGTGAGCTGATTTTAGCCCTTGGACCTTCAGTATGCAACCTCGGCTCCAGAGCTCCTCAAAATAGGTCCCAGATCCAAGAACTGCTTGTTATATTCCACAATGAAATCCACGGAGCAACTGAGAACAATGTGAAACATTCATAGTAGTCTGACAGATTATTTTGGTAAATATAATTTTCTGAACCTAATAATTAAAAAATTGAGCTTATATTATTATGCTTTTAAAATTTATTTCTCAACTTTTTTAAACCAAAATTTCAGCAGGCAATGGATTGGAAATCTTGTCCACAGAGAACTTAAGCATTGCCATGGTCTTCATCAAAGTACAGGGCCTACTTGAAGATGTTGCCTTTTCTAAACCAAAATTTGGGCTGATAACTGAATGCCAGTCTCTGGAATCTTCACACTGACAACCTGAAGAGACGCAAGCCTAGGAATTAAAATGCATGCAGTTCTAATCAAGTGACAAATATTTAGCAGTAAAGACCCAGAAGGTGTCAACTCTTTTCCCCAGAAAATAGGAAATTTCATGTCACTCTTGCAGGTCACCAAATTTCCTCCATGGCTAGCTGTGGGAGGAGTGGCCTGATGCCACTGGTCACCTGGAGTTCTTTGGTCTTCCACCGGTACACAAGGACCAACCCATGTAAGGCCCTCACCTTGGGGCAAACAGCATTCTCCTGCTGTTTGTGTGTCTGCCTCTTCGAACACATACTGAGCTCTTTCTAGACCAAGCCTCTGGATTCTCCATCTCCCCAGTATGGTTCTTTCCCACCAAATGCTCTCCTTTTCCTGGCCAGTGTAGGGCTCCTTGTTAGGCAAAGGTGTCAGCCCCCTAGTTCTGGAGTCTTGATAGCTGGCAACTGACTTCCTATCCTGGAGCTTCTGCCCAAGCAACCCTCTGACCTTTGTCCTCCCTTGCTTGGGATGAACCTCCAGGATAGGAAGTCGGTTACCAGTTATCCAAGTTCAACATCCAGAGTGATGTGGCTGATTTCCTTGCCTAGCAAAGGACGCCTATATAGGTCAGTCGCACCTAGGATAGCTTAGGCAAAGGGCTGAGGGCCAACAGGCAAGGAAAGGAAGTGCTTAGCGACTTAAAGACCTCTTCACCTAAACCATCAAAGGGACAAACTCTCAGGTCTGCACACTCCTCTCTAAAGAGCTAAGGGAAAACCCCTAAGTAAATTGTGCGTAGACAGGTGGAGCCCCATCCTCCACCACCCCTCGCTCTTTCCTCCCTTCAACAGCTTCAAGCTCCACTGACCCACAGAGCACCTACTGATCTGTCTTGGAGGGCTGGTGCACTGGGCCTAGCCAGCTGCCTGCACCTGAGAAAGGGGACTTTCCCGGGGCAGATTGGGGGTGGGGGAAGGGGTGTAGGACAGGCCCAGGGAGGTGATTTTAGAAGTGCAAACCTGGTGGGGAGTTTTTCTTCACACCATCTGGAGGGAAGTGGTTATAATCTACCACAAATTCTCCTGAAATGATCAAGTACACATAGGGAAATTGCTACATTTTGAGCAACATGGCTGCTTTGCTTTTTCCTGGGGAGCTCTGAAGACTTTCACATCAATCAGTGACCTCTCCTGCCTGAGGTACAGAGGGAGGAAACCAGGCCAGTGAAGAACTGCTCTCCTCTTATCATTCTCCAAGTAGTTGGGCTGGCTGCCTGTTTTTTGTTTGTTTGTTTGTTTGAGGTTTGAGTTTTTTTGTTGCTGTTTTGCAATTTAAGACACTAAGAGATTTTAAATGAGATCAGCCCTGTGTGTGTAAAGAAAGAAATGGCCTGTCTGGCCAAAAAAGAAAAATACCATGTTGTATGTTAGAGTTTCAGTTTTTTTAGTGTCTGTGTGTTAACAGAGCAAAAGAACAGTAATCTATACAATTAAACTATTACAAGCCATAATAGTAAGGGGGAGGGAACAGAACACCCAAAATACATAAAAATTATTTTTAAAAACCCATTCTAGAAAAAGGAAATGCCAGAGTAGAAAGATAAGGAGTCTTAATTAACAACAAATTCATCTGTTTCCCTTCTTCCAAATGAGACACTCTTCTAAGGCAATTTGCTTTGGAGAGCAGTTTTGCGCCATAAATCTGGGACATGTTTTTATGTGTGTGTTTGCTCTGCATGAGGAGGCTTAAGAAAAACACAGCAACCAAACCACCCAGTCCAGCCCTGGAGAGAAAGAGAAGACCTAATCGCCTCTGATGGCGATTACATAATCGAGAATCTCATACACAAGCCCCAAGAGTCTCCAAAGAATCAGCCTTTAGCTTCCTGTCATAAAAGATGCCCTTTTTCTTCTTTTCCTTTGTGAGGATCACTAAAAATGCTTCTTATAAACCAAGTGGATGTCTTTGGTAGAAATGGAGGTCACTTAAGAATGATTTATAAGTGCACCCCAAGCCAAAATGAAGTTATGTATCGATATCTAAAGTGCATCCGCATTTAGCGCTGCAAAAGCCCATGATCTGTTTCTAAATGGTGCCCGAAGATGCTCCCCACCAAGGAAAAGGCCTGGCTCAGGGGGCCGCCCCGCCCCGAGGCCGCCTGGCCCCGCGTCCAGGCCCTTTCTTGGGCAGCCGGAGTGCTCCTCTCTTAGATAATGCCAGGTACTCTGGAAAGTAGCCTTGTAATAATACACAAACCCCTGATGATGTCAGCGTGTTATTGACTTTCCAAGTCTGAATGACTGAGCAGAGGAGCGGGGGTGGGGCGCAATCCATCCGGCTGCGCGGGGACCGGCCAAGCGAAAATGGGCTCGCGGGCCTGGCGGGGGAGGGGCGGCGGCGGCGGCTCTGCGCTCAGGCTCCGCGGCGGCGGCGGCGGCGGCGGCGGCGGCGGCGTCGGGGTCGTGCAGCCAAGACCAGGCGCGCCTCCTGGTTCCTGCTTTTCAGCTGTTTACGTTTGGCCCAACACTTCAAGCAGAAATAACTGAAGCCGCCCCCCGACCCCCTGAAGCTTTTACCACAAGGCAGAGCCGGGTTCCAAAGCTGGGAGCCGAAAACAGGAATGGGGGGCCCCTCCCTGCTCCCTTCCCCCACCTTACACTAGCTGCTTCCTCCCCGACTATAGGCAATGTGCAGATCCGGGGGTCTTTTCCATGGTAAACTGCACGCTGCAGAAGCCCCCCTTGGAAATTGCATTTCAGCAGTGGTGACATTTTATGGGACTTGACTGGCTTCGTTTACAGCGCTGGCAGCGCAGGTGCACAATTTTAGGCTCCCGTTCTCACCCGGCAAATTGACCACGGGGCAATCTGTCATCCTCCAAGCTAGGTGGGAACTAGGCTGGGTTGCCCTTAAATGGAATTGCACGGCGAGACCGGGATGTGGAGGGAAGCACTCCAAACTGGGGCGTGGCATTCCCTGCCAGGCCTAGACCTGGGTTTCTGGCCACGCGGCCACCGCCCCACCCCCTCCGCCCACCGCCGGGGCTGTTCCCACCTTTCGGACCAGGCGCCCAGAGGCCTGCCTGATGGCAGACCTCTGTTCTCCGTCTCCCAGACCTGTTGAAATCCCAGGAGGCCCAGGCCCGGCGCACTCATAGGGCCTACGGGGCTCCTGCAGCTCTGTCCCCCCTGCCTTGGGTTTGTGGAAGCACCGTGAGCTGCAAAACCGCCCAGAGGTCCGGGTTCCGGATCCTACTCTGCCGTTTCAGCGGTATGAGTGTGGGCCCAGTGCTTGACCTCTCCGTATCCCTCATCTGTAAAACGGGGGCAGCAGTAATCCCCTCATAACTGTTGTGAGGATTAAAACAAAGCCTGGTTTAGAAAGGGACTGACTCCGGTTTTAAAATATTCCAGCCTTTCGCCTACATGAGTAGAGTTACACTTGTTAGGCTCTGCAGAGGAGCTGGACCCATTGTTTTCTAAACGCGTCCCTTCCCCCACTCCTGGCTTGGTGGAGGCCTCTCCGGATCCTCCCCCACAGCCCCACCCCACTGGGTTTCGGACCGGGCGGGTTCCTTGCCAAGGTGGGGGCGGGGAATGTGCCTCTGACCTCAAGTCAACCGTTCACTGCAGCTTCCCAAATTCTCTTCCCCCTCTAACTCCGCTCCTCCCCCGCCTTGCTGACATATTTTAGTCCAATCATAAGCCTTGGGGAATTTTGAAACTGGGAGTGAAAAGGTCAATTTTTCCCCAGGGCTAAACTGCAAAATATAAATTTGGGCCTCTTCTGCATAACCATGTTTCCCACCCTGCGGAGGAGAGGCCTGTCAGAAGACAGAGACAGGAATAGAGGTAGACATTGAGACAGAGGTGGAGACCGGCGCGCAGATTTGAGGGACAGGCTGGTGGGGGGCGGGGGGGAGGGGATGGGCCTCTGACCTAATGTTGGCGGTGCTGGTTCCTGTGTCCCTGGTACTGTCCTGCCTGCCCCAGTTTGCGTGTGGCAATCCAGTATTTTTCTTACAACAAATTCTCCTTATTGTTTATGTGCAACAAAGAAGTCCTAATTAATATATCAACATGGCATTTATTAGTCTAACTTGTGCAATATCTTGAGTTCAAGACTATCTGTCTACCCCAACTATAAGCCCCCAGAGGGCAGAGCTTTGTCTTTTAGCCCCTCCCCCAAGAGTCTGCACCTATGCCTCTTAACAAGGTAACTTCTCTTCAAATTTAATTGAGCAAGGATTCAGTGGACAGGAAGTGTCCTGGTGGCTGGATCAGGCGCCTTCAACTGATAAAAGGGGAAACATTACCTATTGCCACAGTCTTCTAGAAGCCCTACTGGTAATCAGGGTTTATTCGAGTGAATAGAAAAAGAAAAGAGAAGAAACTTTATCCCCTTTAAATTGCACGTAATGAAAATCTTGGAGAAAATGAGTGAATTGTCAGGCTTAATAATTCCCCTTGGGATTTTGTTGGAGAGAGGCTGAAGAAACGTACAGTATTCAACAACATTTATGGGACGGCAGATCCACATTTCCTCTGAGAATGAAATGGTGTAATGACCTAACCTCTTTTTCCCCCCTCATTTGTTTCCAAAAGGTTTTTTTCCAGCCCATGAGTCACTTCCAGTCAGATCCAAAGACAAAAGCCGGCTAATTGTGTGTCTGTGAGTCAGGTTCCCTGCCCTGCCTTATCAGGAACACCCTTTCTAGCTCTAAGAAGACAGAACGCTTTTCATCCTGTATGGCTGAGTGGAACCTGTTGCACACAGCTTCTGGGTAGGGCTCAAGGGAGTAGGGCTGGGCCCTCCCATCTCCCTCTGGCATCTGGCAGCTGATCTCTCAACTGATAGCACCTTGGGGTGGTTCCTTCCTCCCATCACCCTCTGGCATCCAGCAGCTGATCTCTCAACTGATAGCACCTTGGGGTGGTTCCTTCCCAGGGTTATTTTCAATCTGGAGCTCTTCATGCATCTACCTTGTTTCTAAGGCACCCTGTTGAGCCAGCCCAGGGACACAAAAGTAAACATAAAAGAAGGCCCCAAACCTCCAGCAATTTGTCAAATAATAAAGGAGAAAGACAGAGAAGAATCACTGTTAGAGGAGGTTTGAGGGCCTTGGAAGAGTGAGCGCTCAGACTAATGACATCTCCCTCTCTCAGCAGCATTTCTCTGGTTGACTGTTTTCCAGCTTCCTGAAACATTTTCTCTTGAGGCTTCCTTAATGCCACTCTCTTGTTTTCTAACCAGTTCTCTACTTCCCACCCCCACATCATATTCCAGTTCATCTCTCTTCTAAATATTGTTCCCTTCTAAATGATGGTACCACACCCCCCTGGCTGTTTATGTTAAAGAAGCAAGCCTGATGTGTTCTTTTCTCTCATTCACCACATTCAATCCATCAACTTGTTTGTCTCCAAAAGATGTCTCGACCGCTGCACATCTCACCTCCACCCCGCCACCCTGCCACCCTGGCCTCCTAGGCCTTACATAATCAGGGCCCCTTATGCATTCATACCCCTCCCCCCAGCTCTGCCACTCCAGCCACATTAGACCAGTTTTTCTTCTTCTACCACCCCATCCCTTCTTAACCTTGAGGCCTCTACTCTTGATGTTGGTTCCCTATGCCTGGAAGACCCTCTGGTCCTTTCTAGGACTGGCTCCTCTGGGTTTGTCTCAGTCCATTCTGGCTGCTCTAACAAAAATGCCATAGAGTGAATGGCTTACACAACAGTTTATTTTTCACAGTTCTGGCGGCTGGAAGTCCAAGATCAAGGTGCCAGCAGATTCAGTGTCTGGTGAGAGCTCTCTTCCTGGTTTGTAGAACTTCTTGGTGTGTCCTCCTCACAGAGTTTAGAAAGAGATCATCTCTCTCAGGTGTCTTCTGATAAAGGCACTAATTTCTTTCATGAGGGCTCCACTCTCATGACCTAATCACCTCCCAAAGGTCCCACCCGTATAGACCATTATGTTGGGAACTAGGATTTCAGCTTATGAATGAGGGATCGGTGGTGGGCAGAAACATTCAGTCCATAGCAGGATCCTTCAAGTTTCAGTTCAGTGGGCACCTCCCTAGAAAGGGTTTCCATGACCCTTTCTCTGACATGACCCAGTTTATGGCCCACACAACACTTGCCTTGACCTGTAGTGATCAATTACCTTATTTCTTTATTTGTATGCTCCTGTATTCTCTGTCTCCCCATTGGAACATAACTTCTAGGGAGGCAGAGAATTTTTTTTTTGTCAGAGCTAGATTTTATTTTTATTTTTAAAATTTAATCTTGATTGTATTTTCTTCCATTACCATTTGGTCCCTTTATACCCCCTCCCCCAGCGATCCCCATCCTGTTGTCCACGTCCATGAGTCCTTTTTCTTGTTTCCTCAATCCCTCCAACCCCTAACCTCCCCACGCCCCCAGCTGTCATCCTGCTTTCCATCTATGAGTCTGACCCCATTTTCCTTGTTAGTTCAGTTTGTTCATGAGAGTCCACACGTGAGTGAAACCATATGGTATTTGTCTTTCTCTGACTGGCTTATTTCACTTAGCATAATGTCCTCCAGGAAGGCAGAGATCTTATCAGGTTTGTTCATTGTTCTTAAGGTGTTCATTGACCAATGTCTGTGTTATAGTAGGCACACAATAAGTCCTTTTTGATGAATGAGTGCAGACAGCAAAGAAAGCTCAGTATAGATATAGCTAAGTTAGCTCCTCAAGAAAAAGAAATTCTTTAGGTGGACTTAAGAAGAAAGGAATCTCAAAAAGGCACAGAAGCATGAGACTACTCAGAGTGTTAATGGAACCCTCTCTTGACTTCACCTTCCCTTCCAGCTAGTGCTTATTATTCTACTCCCTTTATTGCTAAACAAGGTTCAGCCGTTTGTCTTGACTCACTGTTTTCCATTTCTCTTCTCCCGGTCTTTCATACTGATCATCTACTGAGCATTTGCCCCAAGCCACTCTACCAAAACTGCTCTTCTCAAGTTTATCAATAATCTCTATATTGCTACATTCAACTGTCAGTTCTGAGGCTCATCGTGGTGAAGTTATCAGCAGCGTTAGATAAAATTGATCATTGGTTCCTTCTGGAAATACTTTCCTCAGTGGACATCTAGGAGACTACCCTTTACTGTTTTTTCTCCTTACTAACTGAAAGCACCATCCCAATCTCCTTATGGATTCCTCCACTCTACCCATCTTTGGTCCTTTGAGTATGAAAGCACTCCATATCCAAATCCTATGAGCTTTACTTTTAAAAACAAATACCTACTCTGACTGCCTCATACCACCTCTGCTGCTGTGTCTGAAACATCATCTTTTCTCATCTGTTGCAACGGCTTCCCAATTGGTCCACCCACTTCTACACTCCAGTTGGTTCACAGCATAGTGGTCAAAGGGTCCTTTGAAAACACATGTAGATCATGCCACCGCCCTGCCCAAAACCCTCCGATGGTTTTCCATTTCCAAGTCAAAGCCAAAGTCGTTAGAGCAGCACTCAAGAACTACCACATCTGGTTCCACTGCCCACCTAATTTCCTTCTACCCTTTTGTTTTCACTGCATTCCCACACACCAGCCTTTTCGCTGTTTCTCAAGCACAACCGCCTCCGGTCTCAAGACCTTTCAGGCAGCCCTTGCCTTTGCTTGGAAAGCTATTCTCCAAGATGCTTGCATGGTTTGTTCCATATATCAGCTAGCTATTGTTACAACAATGCTGCATAACTGAAATATTCCCTTGCCTTCTCAGGGAGGCCTACCCTGATGCCCTTCTATAAAATGTCCCATTCCCATTCCTAGCACAAGTAAGGCTCTTATTTGTTGGTAAGTACCCTGCCTGGTTTCAGAAGGTGTAACCCCACTATGGCTAAGGCTGAGTAAAAAGACCTTGGGACCATAAGCCACTAAGGAGACAAAGCTTATCCTCCAAGCAGGAACACAGCCTCTGCCCCTTTACTTCACCCTGGTTGGCCTCAGGTGGATGACTGGTTAGCCAATGATGGGTAAGATTCCTCAAGGGAGGGAAGACCTAAGACAGGCATGGTCATGAGGGGGTCATCAGGGAGGGACTTAGGGGACTATAGAAAAGGGGTGATGGACCCTCACCCCTCAGCTTTATCATAGCCTGAGTCTTCATTCTATCTATAAAATATCTCCTAATCTCTGTCTGCATCCCCCGCCTGACTTAAGCCTGAAACAATGCTGGAAGGTGGTGCAGCCCTGTACTGAAAAGGGCGATTCCCCAGGGCAATCAGGCCTAAGAAAGAATGCATAAAGTCCTGTGAAACCTGCTTTCCTAAGAATACACTCAATTTAAATGATAAGGATCCCAGCATAAAATGAATTTGTTTCCCAAAGTTTTATGGCCCTTTGGTGTCATTCTATCTGACCCTGACTCAGAATAAGCCCTCATAGTTCTTTGAATGTTATAGTTCTTCTAGTATTTGATCATTACTGCTTGACAATGATTGATGAGCTTTACATATATGCCCTGTATTCTCATGCAAATTAAACCCAATAAAAGCCCATTGAGGAACAGGCTCAAGGACCTTTTCCTTTGAGAGATTGGTCACCTTTCCTCCCCAAGTAGATCATGTCTTGGTAGATTTAGTCTCATCCTCAGTGGCAGGGGGTTCAGAGGGACTCTGCTGGCAGAGCACCCCACACACACACTTATTTTTTCCCACAGTTCTCATCACTTTCTAACATGTTGTATAGTGTCTATCATCTGTCTCCCCATACAATGTAAGCTCTGATTTATTTGCTGATATATCACCAGTGCTGAGAACAGTGCCTGACACTCATTAGTAGGCATGTATTAAATATTTGCAGAATAAATACCAAATTTGAGAATGAACATTTGCAGATGGAGCCTAAAATTGAACCATAGAATACTGGTCAAGAATCGCAGCAGAGATGAAACTAGAGAAATAACAAAACTGTATTTTTCAATGGCTTTGTATGCTGTACTAAATTGTTTGAATTTTATCTTACAGACCATGGAGTAGCATTGAATCTTTAAGCAGTGAACTCTTGTGACAGTGACTGTGCCTAAAGTGGCACCGGATGCATCATGGATTTACGTAGGGTAGAGCCTGGTGGCCCAGAGCCCAGGTGGCAGGCTGTGGGCAGTTGGACTGAGGAGCAGGGAGCCTTGTCTGAGCCTTGCAATTCAAGCTGTGTGTGCAGTTGCTAACTTTGCTCATTGGCCTTCCTGACAAAGGCTCCCGATGTGTGCCGGAACAGATATATGGATTGAAATGTTGGGGAGGAGGCCTGCTTAGCTGGACTTCTTTCACTTGAATCTCAAACTGCTGCTGTCACTTGAGTGTGTATTGTAAGAACAATAATCACTTATGCTTATATAACACCACAGAGCTTGCAAAGGATATTTCCCACTATTTCATCTAAAAACTCAAAGACCCCAAAGTACTCTAGCCAGTATGTTTAAGTATCTTGCCACTTCACCAGTTAAGAAAGGAAATAACACTTATGTCCTAAAATACACTAGAGAACTTTTCTGGTGAATTGCTGAGAACATAGTTGAAACACAATCTGGGGTACTTCTTTTCTCCTTCTAAAGAATACATATTGAACCTTAAAGTTTCAGAGATTGAAGGTTAATGGTAGTGTTCAACCTGATCCCAAAGGTTCTTTCTTTTAAAGATTTTATTTATTTACTTTTTAGAGAGAGCCTAAGGGAGAGAGGAAGAGAAGGAGAGAAAAATCAGTGTGCAAGAGACATATCAATTGGTTGCCTCTTGCATGTCCCCAGCTGGGTAACCTGGGCTGAAACCCAGGCATGTGCTGTGACTGGGTATTGAACCTGAGACCTGTTGGTTCACAGGCCAGCACACAATCCACTGAGCCACACCAGCCAAAGATTCTGTAGAATCCATCAAATGACTTTCCTCTCTGCAGTATGAGCACAGAGATGCATGTAAAGTTCCTCACAGGTAAAGTAGGTACTTTCCCCCATTACTTTTACATAGAATAAGAGATTGTACTTTGCTTCTCCAACCACCGAGAAAGCATTCAGGCTTATAAGAATATATATACGGCTACCAGGAGTTCCCCATTAGTCCCCCTAACTCTTTGCACACCCCTGAAAGGATTTGTTTCTACATAAATAGTCTTGGTACACTCCCATGGCTTTCTCCACTTGCAGATAACCAATTTAACCACTACTATATTTGAAAATTACAGTCCAAGCAATTAGTTTCACATACATACACAGACTTTCAAAGCTGGAAGCAGCTTTAGAAATTATCCCACGAGTCTAACCTCTTAATTTTCCAGATGAGAAAACAGAGGTTCGAAGAGCAAAGGGAAGGAAAAAGGAAAGAAAACGTACTTCCTAAACAGATGTCATGACCCAGACCTAATGCAAGCAGCATTCCATACATGACTTCCTTTATTTCTTTGAGGTGGATGTAGTAGTCAAAGTTCTCCAGAGAAACAGAACCAATAGGATACGCATATATTTAAGGGAGAGAGAGAGAGATCTATTTCAGGAATTGGCTCACACAGCTATGGAGACTGGCAAGTCCAGAACCCACAGGGTGGGCTGCCAGACTGGAGACTCAAGTAAGAGCTGATGCTGTTCAAGTCCAAAGAGGCCATCTGGTAGCAGCATTCTTTATCATTCAGAGGAGGTCAGTCTTTTTTCTATTCAGGGCTTCAGCTGAGAGGATGAAGCCCACCCACATTATGGGGAGTATGCTGTTTTACTCTGAGTCCATCTATTTAAATGTTATTTTCATCTAAAACACCCCACAGAAACATACAGAATAATGTTGTTGTTGTTCTTTTAATCCTAACCCAAGGACATTTTTTCATTGCTTTTTTTAGAAAGAAAGGAAGGGGGAGAGATACAGACAGAGAAACATGGATGTGAGAGAGAAACATCAATTGGTTGCCTCTTATAGGCTCCCTGGCTGGACACGGAGCCCACAACTTCGATATGTACCCTGATCAGGAATTGAACCTGTGGCCTTTTGGTGTATGGGATGAGCTTTAAGCAACTGAGCCACACGAGCCAGGCCCAGAATAATGTTTGACAAAATATCTGGTCATTGTGGCCCAGCCAAGTTGGCACATAAAGTTAATTTCCACAGTAGATAATATCAAAATTTTATAAATGAAATTTGAAAACTGGTCCCTGGAAAATGTGAATGATTTGGTCAAGGTCACCTTACTGATTAGCTGGAATTAGGACTGGAAATTTCTAAGTTCTAGAAGAACCTCTTTCTAATAAAATATGTTTTGTTCTCCAAGGAAAAGAGAAAAAAATAACGTTTTTGAGTGCCTAATACCCTAATGTTTGCCAGGCTGTGTACTAAATCATTTACGTAAGGGGCCATTTAATAAACCATCATGGTATAGACAAGGAAACAGAATCTTAGAAAGATTAAATAATTACCCAAAGCAGTAAACAAGTACTGACTGGTTCAGCAAGGACTTGACTCGAGGTCTACATGGTTCTGATACTTCCCACCATCTGGCATTTTTTAATGATGTTTTCCCTGCTATTCATTTTTCTTTTTAATTTGGCAGGGTGTAACTTCTCCCAAATATTCTAAGAAATGACCCAATGTCTTCATCCACAAGACCATTTCCTCAGCTGGAAGCGAGTTTTCAAATATTAAATGTGAGTAAAAGATGAGGAGATTAATTTTAAAGAAAGATATGAACTCTTCCCCTTCAAAACTAGTGCTGTCCCCCCCAAAAAGCTACCCCTGGCAACAATACACTCATTCCATTACTCAAAATTCCTTTGTGTCTCCTCTTTTGAAATTGCCTTCAGGGCCTGTATCACTTTCCTTTCTGAAGTAGTTTTAATGTTGGCAAATGTTCATTGTTTGATTCGAGTTCTGGGAAACAGCCCAAAATCATCTGGTACCAAATCTGGTGAATGAGGTACATGATCAAGCTAATACAGTTTACATTAAAAAAAAAAAAGATTGTGACTGTAGAAGAATGAGAGATGTCTTTATAAAGCTGTCAAAGTGGCTTCAAAGATGGGTGACCCAATTATTAACAACCACACCTAAAACAAAAACCAAAAGAAACTAAGCAAACAGCTAGAACAGGAACAGAACCACAGAAATGGAGATCACCTGGAGGGTTAGCAACAGGGGAGTGGGAGGAGGAGAGAGGGGGAAAAGGAACAGAGAATAAGTAGCATAGACGGTAGGTAGAAAATAGACAGGGGGAGGGTAAGAATAGTATGGGAAATGTAGAAGCTAAAGAACTTATGATACATGGACATGAACTAGAGGGGAGGAATGTGGGTGGGGGAGGGTGTGCAGGTTGGAGGGGGATGGAGGGGTAATGGGACAGCTGTAATAGCATAATCAATAAAATATTTTTTAAAAAATGGGCGACCCAGTCTCATCGGGGAATGGACGGGAAAGCTGGAATTGGTGTTTAAGGTGGTGTTTAAGGTGTTCAAGCAGCTACACAGGACAGACAGTACTGTATTCTATCTAGTTTATTCTGTCACTTCACTATCGTGCTCATATGTGCAGGTGCTTTTAAAATAACCAATGTTTTTAGAAGTATTTTGGAATAAGATACTCTTATACACTGGTTAGTTTTGGCTGGATAAAGATTTAGACAACAAAGTCAGGAGCTATAATATATTAGCGGTTGTAGCTCTGAGAAAATGAGTGAGACTTTTCCATTGTCTTTTGGAATCCTGATAATGCAAAGAGCTAATCAGACAAAGGGTTTTTCTCAGAAATATGTTCTCCGTTTTCAATAAGCACAAATGAAACGGTATGAAAGAAAAGACATCTCTTCCCAAAAGCAAATTAGAGAAAATGTAGGTCTTTGAAAGTTTGGGAAAGAATGTCTGCTCGCTGCACAGCTGTCTTTTTTAGTGTCCCTTCGTAATGTCCCTTGTAATCCATATGTGGAAGTCCCCTCAGATTCCACACATAATTAACACTTGGCAGAAATCAGCCAAGTAAGCCTGAGGCTCTCTTAAATTTCATTTAAGAAATTCAGATTTCCATGAGGGTGACTGGGGGAGGGGAACTCAGGCCCCACATCTCTCACAGGATTCCCAGTAGCTGAATTTCGCATGAATTTATAAAGATGTCCTCAGCCAGTCAAAAGGCACTTATGGAGCATCTGCGATGCGTAGGCAGTGTGTCTCAAGTGTTGAGGGAGCTGCAAAACGGTGTGAAACAAAGTCCCAAGTCTCATTCATTTTACTGAGGTCACCGTGAGTCCCAAGTAATGTCTACGTATTAAGAGGGTAAGAAGTGGCTGAGGGCTTGGAAAGGAGAGATGAGGAAGGAACCCTGCTGAAGAATGGTGAGGATGCTGACGGCTAGGGTTGGGAGTCAGCACGGGGTGTCTCAGACCAGCCACATGAATGGACGTTGGGTAGTCAGGACAGCGTGGAGCCCTAGGAGGTCTTACAAGACAGGCCAACGATGGACCCCTGGGAGGCTGCAGAAAGCCTGCCTGACACTCAGCAGACACTTGGGGAGCTGATGACTACATATATATATATATATATATATATATATATATATATATATATATATTTCAGGCACTGTCTTAGGCACTAGTTGATGATGGGAATCTGAGGGAAGTCTTTAGATGGTTCAGTTTTCTCACTGAAGTGAAAGACAAAGGCATCAGCTGAGAGTATGGATTGGGGAGGAAGTGCTGGAGATATTTAATTTGATCTCAAATAGGTAATAATTGTATATGATATCGAATACAAACAATGTAAAAGGACAAAAGAAAAATCTCACGTCTGCCTCTGTCCACCAGCTGTCTAGTCCCCTTCTTTGGAGAAAACAAGGGTCTCCTCTTAAGAAAGGCATAAAGGCGGCGTGAAGTTAATTAAGAGACTAAGAAGAATTGTGAGGGTACCTACATTGCTTGATCCTGGGCTGTCCACTGACCTTTTGCCCTGAGCAGCAATTTAGAGAGTGTGTAAATCTGTTCCTGTCTCGACCATCACAAAATTTTACTTTTCCACACATGGCTGCTTTATCTTCATGCTGCTTCTTTATCATATTAAAAATATTGTATAGGGGGAGTGGTGGGGAGGAATGCAGACAACTGTATTGAACAATAAAATCACTATTAAAAAAAGTATTGTACAGTACCACCACACCCAACACCTACTATGACCTTTAGGTCACCTTGGGTACATCCCTCCTAGGATGTCTGGAACCCGTCTGTTTCTGGGCAGGTCCCCTTCTGAGCTGTGCTGTGGGAGCCCCGGAGCTGTGGAAGCATGTGGGTGTGGACTGGTCTCCTCAGGCTAAGCCCTAGGCCAAGCCTGAGTTTCTTAGGATATAGTTCAAGTGCAGATTTCTCCTTGTGGTTACCAGAACTTGCTGTGGAACCAGAAAAAGTTAGAAGCCCCCAAACATACCTTACACTTTTACCTTACATCTTACACTTATATCTTATACTTTTATCTTGTCCTTATTAAAAAAGGTATCGAGGGGTGTGCGAAGAAACCAGAGGAAGAAGCTGTTAGTTTAAATAAGCTCCACGTACCTCTCCCTGCAACTCACTACTTAAAAAAAGAGAGTCTGGTATAGCTATATGCTGCCTGATGGGCAACAGAACAGATGTTCTGCAGATTAAAAACAAAACAAAACACCCCTCTGGATAGTTTAAACAGGAAAAGATTAAGAAGATTATTGAAAATGCTGAAGGTAAGGCTCTAGGCCAGATGTTCTTGAACTTTTGTAACTGAAACTCATGGCTAGACATACATTTTCTGTTATGACTCAGAATATACATACATAAATGTATGCACACACATATAAAACTGAAAAACAGCTGCATAAAACAAATTCACCTTTACTAGGGCAATGCTCTCGAATGTTTTTTCTATTCCATTTTATTCTATACTATGCCGTTCTGTTTGTTTGTTTGTTCATTTAATTTTTCATGCTTGTGCCAATTCACTAAATAGATTTTATTACCTGTAGAGCAATTGCTCTAGGCTGAGATCTCCCAGGCACAACTCCCAGACCCTAGACCCAGCTCCCTCTGCCTGACCAGGAAGCAGCCTGTTTCCATTGGAGCAGAAGCTGCTGAATCAGGAGGTCTTCTGCAGGCTCAGGAAGCCACAGCCGAGCTGCTGGCTCTGGAACCAGGCCACCTCCACCACAAACCAGCACCTCTCACTTCAAATTGAAGTCTCTCAAGTTTATCTGATTCTTGAAGCCCTACCTGCAATGTAGTGTTTAGCTTTCTAGCCTCAGCAAGCAGTGAGGACTTTAGAATGAGAATAGACGAATGGTATTGTGCCAGCCAATACTTCCACCAGGCTGTAGGCCACCTCGTTCCCTGGTCTTCATAGTGAGGAATCTGGGGCCCAAGCTGTTCCTGGGGCCCCTGCCCTGGTGGGAATACAAGAATTCTGACTCTGACTAAAAGTGTTTAAGACTCAATTTCAGGTTTAACTTGAAAATAGTGGCATCGTATAAATTTGGGATTTCAAAAAGTTCCTCTCTGTATTCACAGATCATTTGGGAAACACTCATCAATTCCATTCGGAATGATGTTGGTATAGATGCTGCAATTCATGGTTAATCTGCCCTCAAGAAACTTACAGCTTGATGGGGTAATAAACGAGCAAATCGCACGAATAATGCTGTATGAAAAAGGTCCGGATGAGCTCAGTCATGGTCTGCTAAGGGAACACTGACAAAAAAGAGTCGGAAGAGACTGGAACCACGGAGGCATTTTGGAGGCGGTGACCCTTGAACTGACTTTTCAAGGACGAGCCAGGGAGAAGAAAGCCCGCACGGCAGCCCTGGTGTGTGCATGGGGTGGTGAGCATGAGGGACTCTGGACTGTTTCACAAGATTGAATAAAAGTCATCCTAGGGAACGTGGTGGTGTGTGAAGCTAGAGAAACAGGCAGGTAGATCCGGACCATGCCTTCTCCTCTAAATAAATAGCCCAAACTAATACTCATGATTTACTCGAACACTGCAGGTTTACTACCTCCACTTTGCCATTGTTTTATGAGCTGTCTAGGGCAGAAGACATACATTTAGTGTTTCTTCCTCATTATTAAACCTCCAGTACTCAGCACTGTTAATTATGTTGGGGATGGGAGCTGGAAGCATAAAGCAGGGTCATATATTATGATGCAAATACCACACTGAATGAACACCTGGAAAGAGGTCATTTATAACAGCACTATTAAAGGTAAGTGAATATTTTTAGGGTATTCTAGGGAAACATCTATATATAATCTATAAAATTAGAAAAATATGGAACACTCCACGAATTTGTGTGTCATCCCTTGCACAGGGGCCGTGCTAATCTTCTCAGTATTGCTCCAATTTTAGTATGTGTGCTGCTGGAGTGAGCACTAAAAGTACTGCGAAAGCATAAATAAATGACCCATTTGTAATTGTGTCCTTGTTACCAGGAAGGAGATTTCTTCCTATAAATTCATAGTCGTCACTTAACAGAGGTGTGTTCTGAGGCCAAACCCTTATGAAAGTTATAATTCTAGACTGATTTCTGAGCTCCAAATCATGTTAGAAACTTTTTGTCAGCTCTGGAATAGACAGCAAACAGGGTAATACTCATTTAATTCCTTCACACAGAAATCTGATGGCTAAATATGCTTCAGAGAATCTTTTAGGACTAACTAGGGAATGAAATCAATCAGAGTGCATAAATTACAAGAAAAGTGCTGTTGATGTCAATTACCTAAGCTCTGTGGATGTAAGCCTTCTAATTTCCTGTTAAATCAGTAATGTTACCAATTTCACTCTATTATTTTAAATAGGACTGTAGCTGCACTTGCTAGGAGTTGAATGAGGGCAGACAAATGTGAATAGTTAATGAGTCTCACGAAGTAATAGCAAGTTGAAGGTGTCAATAACAGTGATATTATAATAACATGGCTCTCAAAGGTCCAACCTGACGTTTGCAAGAGATTTAAATCTGTTTGCTTTTTAATTTGTTCCTCATACTTTCTCTAAATGCATTTTGTTCACAGCAAATGCCAAGTGAATACGGGTGTTCCTACTGCCTTCATGAGTCCCTATCTTCCCCCAAAGATAATGACCCTGAGTTGGTACAGGAAGTCTTGGCTGCACTTTCCCTCGTAATCTACCCACACCCACTGCTTGAGGCTACATTTCACTGACTCATAATTTCCAAGTATGATCAGCATGCTGACAGGAAAGATAGACTCACTGGGCAGAGCAGCAGCCCTAGAGAGCCGGCCAAGGCCTATCCTATAACCTCTGCCACCATTGATGGCAAAACAGAAATGAGGACGACAACAACAACAGCAGCACCAAAACCTAGAGTACAAAAGCATCTGAGTGTTAAACCCTTGCTATTTTGCTGCTTCCTCAGCACAGCACACAACTTCCATGACTCACCAAACTAAATGGGGGGTATGTGGCTTTCCTTAGCAATTGGCTATCGTTCACTTCCTATTCTCCAAAAAATAATAAAATTAGCCAGTGGCATATCACACTGACATTGCAAGAATCAAACTGAAAGCCAAGTTGCAACTGAGGTTTACACAGACCTCAATTAGAGTCTAGGGACATCATGTACTATGTGGCCAGGTTGGGTCTTACATGAATTGCGGTCCTGTTGTAAAACATTTTTTCAGATGGCACAGAGACGACACTAGCCAGCCAGTTCTTGAACAGGAAACATAACTCTGCCCTTCTACCTTCCTTGGTAGTCTCATCTTCTTTGAGTCAAAAAAAATCACCTTTCTAAATCACCCCATTCTTCTTGTTTGCATTCTCCTATTTGTGCGTATGTTGTAAATTTAAAGGTAACTGCCATTCTCTAAACCCATTCTCAAGTACAGAATGTTTGGTGAATGGAGGGGAATCCTACAACAAAGGGTAAGTATGAATGAGTCAATTGTGAACCAGCCAGATGAACTAAGTGGCTAAATTCTAAATACATATTAGGAACTGGTGAAGAGTTCAGGTCAAGTCAGACCTAGAAGTTATATCTTTCACTTGGTCAGTTTACTACTTGCTCAGCAGACATTTCTCAGAAGCTTCCTTTGGTGCTATGGGAATTAAACATAAAAGCAAATGGATGAGTGGAAGGAGAGGGAAAGGGAGGGGAGGGAAGCAACCCAGATAAACTCCTATATAACGCGTCACTTGTCATTTCACAGAACTGAAGAGCATTAAGAACAGGGAAACTGGCCGGTCTGCCTGCATGTATTTCCTAGGTTCGCAAAGAGCCACAGCAATCCTATATGGGGCTGGTCTGCCTCGCCGTATGAGTGAAGACAATAAACTTAGAACTATGATGCTTGTTCTACTGTATAAGATTGGGGAGATACTGAGAGAAACAAACTCATTTTTTACATATGGAAACTGGGTCACAAAGAAATCAAGGAGCTGTGGGAAGACATAGGACTCATTAATAGCTAACTAGAAGCAGGGTCCCTGGTCCAGAGGCCCGGCATTGCTCCACATTGCTTCTAGTCTAGCCATATCTGGTTTACTTTACAGATTATAGGGTACTTACATGCTGATTAATTTTCTATTTTCAACCTCTGTGACTGTAAATGAGATTAGAGTGTTTGTATGATGGGAAATTCAATGGTGCATCATGTGATAGCAAGAAAAGAAATGTGCTTATGATAAAATCCTCTCTGACACAAATAACTCAGCAAGCTGTTGAGGAAGACCAGGTCGGTACACATTGCGATGTTATTATTAGCCAAGACTCCAGCTATGTTCGCATTTCCAGTAAGGGGAAAGGAAAGAAGACTCTAAATTCTTCAAGAAAGATTTACCTAGCACATAACCTTTCACTCAGAAAGTGAGTTCTTTCCTGCCTCAATACAAAAATATCTATTTTTATGAAATGATCTTTCCAGAAACATGTCTTATTAGAGAATGTTGTAGCATTTTCTGACATCAAAAAAATGCTCCAGCAGAATCATCACAGGCTTTTTGAATGGACAAAAAAACCCACAAACATACCATACAACAATAACAACAACAATAACAACAACAACAACAAAACTTCTTACATTTACAAGCCATACTTATTTTCAGGAATTATTATTATTGTTGATGTTATTCCACCCTCTTTTCCCCAGAAGGGTCATATGAAAGTCATTCAAAAATTTCAGAGACATTGAACAGGTGTCAGATTGTGGCAGCCCAGTTCAGTCTGAAGGTCAAATGGGCTATTGCTTGGATGGACACAGCAGGGGGAGGGGGAGGAGGAAAAGGAGAGCCAGTTTACTCTGAGCTGTTTTACTGCTAGAAACTCAACCAGCTTGGCAAAACTCAGCTGGTCCTGCCTCAGGCCTTCCCCATGGAAGCCACGCATGTGAGTATACATTTGTAAAGGATGGTACTATTACTACCTAATATTAATCAGGTGCTTGCCACATGCCAAACCCCAGGCCGAGTCCCTCCTCCCTCCAACAGCTCTGAAAGCAGGCCCCATTGTTGTCCCCCTCTTACAGGGGCAGGATCTGAGCTTAGACAGGTGAGGTATCTGCCCACAGCCCACAGGTAGCAAAGTCAAGGTCCAAGCCCAGACAGCCTGATTCTTAGAGAATACTGGATGTCAAATGTCATAGCCTTGAAATAGTGGCAATTTTGGTGGTTGTTTTCTCAATGTAAAGAGGAGTGATTGGTTTAGGTAGCTGAGACTATCTGCCCCATTCATGGGACTTCCAGTCTGAAAAGTTTGAAGATTACATTATTTACTACAATGCTTCCTGCTCGAACAAAGGAATCCATGAAGCTCAATAAATACAATAAAAGTTTATTTCTTGTGCATGTCAGAGGCCATTCAGGACACAGCCATTGAGGGGCCCAGGTTCTTTCTATCTTATAGCTTGGGCCTCCTCTTGATCCTTGGAGTCCTCAGAGTTTGGAGGGTGGATGGGAAGAGAGTGGAACGGTGCATCAGTGAACAAGGCCTGTTCACCCTCCACAGGCCCAAATTCAGGCACATTGTGACCGCTAACTGCAAAGGCGACTGAGGAATGTGGTCTGGCAGAGAACATGGGTATTGGGGAGTATTAGCAGTCTTTGCTTCAGGACCAATATCTTTGCTGGACTCTCCATTTAATTCCTTCTCCACAGAAGATGTTGTGAAGGACATATAACCCACTTATTTTAGAAGCTGTGGTGTGTACTTAGAGCCATTGTTTTGCACCCGCCCCCAATATCCTGGGAAAACCTTTTCTGCTTTGCATTAGTTGTACCTTCAGCTTGCATGGAGGACTATAATGAGAATTAGCTGTATGAAATTCACTGCCGTATCTACTGAGAGGATGTTATTAAGGGAAGAAATTTCTCTCCAGTGTTAGTATGAGTAAACGCTATGCTTCTCTTGGATTAGTTTTTTAAATCTCATGAATACTCTGAATCTTATAATACATCACCTATTCCACTTTGCTGGGGCCACTAACAAACTCAGATCCAAAGCTGACACCCTTTTCCAAACACTGAACAGGGACTTGACAATATTTATTTCGGTGTACTACCCATCTTTACTATTTTCCTATCAAAAACAGAACAATTTTCCCTTCACCCTAATTGTTCCTATTGTTTATTTCACAATTTGTATTTTATATATAGAGAGAGAACCTTGTGGGACAAGATGGGTAAATTACATGAATTTCATTGTATTTGCAATGTGGAATCTGTGCTAAATTTCAGCTTAGTTATGGGGGTTATTCAGAAAAACAAATGTGACAGATACTCCCCAGCTGTCAGGCTGCCTCAGTGCACAGGAAACCCTCCAAGCAGCTGACCCTCCAGGCTGATCTCAGAACAGTGGCATCCTTGGTGTTGACCCCACAAAGTCTTAGAGGTGGGAAGTGCTGGGTGTAAAATGTGTGACAAAACTGCTCTCCCAGAGCCTGTACTTAATGAGGAGCTGTGAGGATAGTTCAGGAATTAACCATGTGCTTGCACTGCAAACCTACAGGGGCTAATTAGCTGAGTGACCTTGAGCAGGCACTTAACCTCTCTGGGCTTCTCCTGTCTTTCTTTGTGAAAGAAAAGGCACTGGACAATTGGATCAGATAATGTCTAAAGCCTTTTCTAGCGCAATAAATGTGTGAATTCTTCATAAAGTTAAAATAATTATAATTTCAAAAATTCCTCCAAGCATTTTAGAAATAAATGAGTACATCTAGAAAAAAAGGACTAGAGGGCAACTCACAAATGGCGAAGCAGGTGGGTAATAGAGGTACTCAGAAACCATCACGGGAAAAAGTAGCTGCTTATCTTCATTCTCTGAACAACAGGAGTCTCCGTTCCACTACATAGAGGTGAAAGGTTGTACAGACAGGATGTGTTCATCTGAGTTGGAATTTGGCTGAGGCACCCGGACAGTTAATCCATCTCTTAGCTTCAGAAATCTGATTCTTCTCTAAGAGCACTGTTGCAGAATTCACAGGGCATGCTGGACCTGGGAACTGGCCTGCTCCACTGGTGGGCTATGGACAGCCCACCCACGCATAACCCAGCAGATACCCAGAAACCACCCTACTTTCCTGATTGCCCAAGTCAACGTGACAATGTGAAGAATCTTTCAACTGTAACTCAGGAAGACTGTGAGCCTGCCACAGTGAGTCTTTGCTTGCAGTTCAGGACCTTGTGCTGAAAATGCATTTTATGGTGAAACAAGAGATTAGCTAATCTTTTGGGCTAACAGAGGGCCAGCTACAAATGCTTCCTGTGTGTATTGTGAAACTCCGAGATGACAGAGAAGTTCCTCATTGCTCTCTGAATTTCCCTTCCCCCATAACTTCCATTGGTCACACAAGCCATTGTCTGTGGTAAGCTGGTCAGAGTATGATTTTGTAATTTTTCTTGGTTCACACTTCTAAATTAAATCTTCTTGGAAAAAAAAAGAATTAAAAAATTCAATTTTGTCTTGAACGGTGGAGGAGTTTTCTTATTTTTTCTTCATTTATTGGCTAGTCTTATTTTTTGTTAACAAATTCATTCCTTGCATACTCAAAGGCCAAAAAGAGAAAAGGAAAATTTTAAAAAACATGCACAGAAATGAAACACCCTGGAAACTGAACACTTAAGCAAGAAGTACTCAGACACTGTGGTGTGACATGGACACACTGACACAGAGCCCAGCTACTGCCGTTGAGTTTCAGACATGAGGCCAAGACCAATGATCTGCTTTGATGAAAAAAATGTTAATAGTATTTTTTTTGACTCATGCTGTGTTCATTTAATATTCTCTTTGGCTTTACATACAAGAGGATTTCTCTTTCTTCCTGCCTTTCTTTCTTTTCTTTTCTTTCTTTCCTTCCTTTCTTTCAAGGGTAAATGCAAAGGAATTTCTTAACCACATTGTTCCACTTCATATCTTCTTTCTCTTCTGATTTTACTTTCACTGCAGACCAGAGTGAAGGCATTATTATTTGGTAGCCTATGGGAATCAAGGAAATATTGACTAGAGATTACTATAGCCAAGCATGTATTTGTTAACTACTGGACCCTCACAATTAGATGTTACTGGCTAGCAAAAGTCTAGGCCTAAAACATCTATCCTCTTATAGCTAGCTATGTTTTATTATCATTATTTAAACACAGCTATAAGACTTCTGACACAAAAGAGCAGATGACCTACTTATGTGATATAAAAGGAAAAATATGAATATTTATTTGTATTTGCCTGTATTGGTAAAAAAAATATATATTGAAAGGATACACAAGAAACTAATAACTTGGCTCCTTGGGAGAAAAAAAAAAGGGTGGATAACTGAGTGGCTGCTAATGACCAATGCTAATTTTACCTGACCTCTTTTTTCATATTTTCAATAATAAATCTATGGTCATGCATCCGGTTATAAAGACTGAACTACCCAAAACTCAGACTTCAAATACACTCACACTCTCCCCAACAGCATGTGGTTGTTTCTCATTAGTTTCACAAGTGCCATGAAAATTCGAAAATGATACTGTGCGGGAACAGTTAAGTTTACCACATTTCCAGTGGAGAAATCTCAACGTACCTCTACTCACAGACATTCACCACACAGCGAAGCAAGCGTGGCATCTCAAAACAGAACGAGAAGCCTCACAAGAGAAATCTGTAGCCCTAGCATTCTGAGTCCTGTTTACATATGCCTCATGTCTTAAACCAAATTCCTCCCAGAACTCATCTCTCACCAAAGTTCCTGTTCGATCCCACTCTGGGTTCTGTCTTTGTGAAAGCACTTCCTTATGACCAAGAGGCAGAAAGGGCTGGGCTGGTTAAAACACAGATGGAGTCAGGAATCCCTGCCCCACAGCTGGCTGGAGATGGAATAGTTCATGGAGCCCCAGAGTTCTGTGTAGACCCTCAGGACTAAAGGTTAAGAGGCAAGGTTCGGTAGACATGTTTAAAAGCAGCATACAACACAGCTGGAAATAAAAGCTGAGCTATTTTCTCGGGAATTTGAATTATGTGTACATCCAGTCAGGAACAATACATGGATTTGTGTCCAGTGATAATAATTCCTCATAGTTATAGGTAGATTTACAGCTTCTTCAGCATTTCCTATACATTCACCCTCACTGAGCCTCAAGCAGCTCTGTGCTGCCTTAGAGATAAGAGCTCCAAGGCTCAGGAGATGAAATAGTTTGTCCCTTTGAACCAGGCACCATTGGCAATTGGTGAGCTGGGGCTCACACTTAGGTTTTCCGAGGGCACTTTCCCTAAGCAGGCTGCCTTGGGTCCTCAAACCTAGTCACTTGATTAAGGAATTCTCCCACTTAGCCAACTTTTGGTCTGACAAACCTAAGAGTCCTATCAATCTAGTACTGAACTTCTACTAGGCTCTTTGCATTGTACTGAAACACAGAAGGCAAATTCCCATCATTACAATTGTTGTAATAGTGATGAAATTTATGTCTCATTCCCTCTCCTGCCTGTATTCTCTTTGTATATTTTTCATTGCCTTGTAATTGAGATTGGGTTAGAAATTAGAGGAAGGTTAAAAGTAAGTTTACAACTCAGGTGGGGAGGGTAGGAATCCGGCCCCTCATTTCTAGGGTAGAAGATCTGACATCAGGAGCAGTGTATCACCGTGCTCTTTGCAGTCATTTTATTTTCCTGAAAACATTTGCCCTTGCTACAAGTGGATTAGAGGTTAGAATGCAGGATTGGCAGGCAGGATTTGTGGTTTCTATTCTTAGCCCGCCACAGTTTTATCTCACAAGGGTGAGCACTAAGCAGTGTGGTTTATTGGAGAGAGAACTTGATTGCGAGATGGCACTGGCCCTCCTGTGAATGAGAGACGGCTGAGCACTGGCGAGGGTGAGGGTACCGAGGACGACGTGAGATCCCTCCATCACTGAATGTACAAATATGTACATGACCCACTGCTGTACAGAAGAATCCTATTGGGGCCTCCCTCCACAACCTTCTGTAGTCAGAAGAAAAGCCACTCTTTTAGGAAGACCTACTCCAGGAAGGGGGAAGGACCCTGAATGTTGCTTTCCCAATGTGTTTCAGGGGCCGTGCACAAACCAATACACTTGCATCCACTGACTGAGTGTGTGTGTGTGTGCATCTTTCTAGCCAGAAGAACTCTCACGTTGTTTGGAGAAGCAGGAATGGGGGTGATGGTGGCATGTTTTCAGATGATAACTGGTGTTTCCTTGACTTCAAATATAATAATCCAGGCTGGACCAAAGACTTTAGGTAAGGAAAGAGAGAAAAAGAACCTTGTGAGAGAGATCTATGATTTCCTTCTGAGCTTAAAAGGATAAATCAAACCAAATATGTTCAAAACTCATGTTACAGCCCTGCCCCTGCATTGCTTCCAGATCTCTCCAAGCTGCTGAGAGCACCTGTGAACACCTGTGCTTGGTCCTGAGGCCAACACCTATGCTTGCCTGGGGCCAAAAGCCCCAGGACCCAATATGACCTTAGGCAGGAAAGATAAATAGTTTGGGCCCTGGATTCTGAGCCTAAGATTATAGGGCTAACTTTTCTGGTCCCAACACATTTGATATCTGTGGTTTTGCCTTCTTCTCCATTAATATAGCTCTGTGGGACTACTCTACTTGCTAACTCAGTCCTTCTGAAAATTTTTGCAATTCACTCAAATTAATTCATTTACCCAATCACTAATCCAGCCAAGAAATATATATGCATGCTTATTATATACCAAACACTGTGCTAAGCCTGAGGATAGAGTAGCAAGAACAAAACAAGACAAAAATGTATGGTGTTTGCTCAATGAAAGTGTCAAAAACAATCACACAAGCAGGTATATAATTACAACCTCTTGCAAGTATTGGAAAGGGAAAAGTCAAGATACTCTAAGAGCCCCGAAGCCGCAGTCACATGGTAGGGACGGATCTGGTGTCTGAAGAGAAGCACTTGGGAGGTCAACTGCCTACCTTCCTGGACTTCCAGACATACCCACTCTCAGTGTCTCCATTCTTGCATTCCTCATACTTCTAAGGTATTCTTGCGCTGCAACTAGACCTCATGCTGGAACATGTAGGGAACCACCCCCTTACAAATGCTGACCACATCATTGTTACTTCAACAGCTCCACTGGACCACAATGACCTCACCTGAACTTAATTATGAGATTCTGAGACTTTTTTTGTTTGTACATTATCCGTGACATCTCAGCATCTTGCCACTGTAAATCATCCACTCTGGTCCCTGAATAACAAGCAGGGACACCAGCTAGGAGAGGATTAGGGCTAAATATGGAAGAGAGTAGTACAGGAAGGGAGAGAGCCTGAGAGTGTGTGACTGTGTGTACACAGAGTTGTGAATATGTTTTTTCTGATTTTCCTGTTTGTATTAATAACATTCTATTCAATTTTAAATAATATTTAATGAATGATGATAGTGGGCCAGGTACTTGGCTAGGATCTGCAAATGAAATGATAAACAAGACTGCCATGATTCAGCCTTCAAAGAACAGCATACAAACACAACGGGGTATATTCAGCCTCAAAGGCAGAATCCAGGACGAGTATCCAACCCAGATTTGGGAAGCAGAGAAGGGTCTAGACTAGAAGAGGGGTGTCTCCATTGAAGCTGTTGCTACCTAGATATGTCTTCTGTAATGGTAGCTGAGTGACACAAGGCTGATGGGCCATAATTTACTCAAACACCCTTCAGCTGGAGGAAATTTAAAGCCACCCCACCCTCTCTCCTATTGTAAATAAAAATGTTATGAACTAGTCCTAGCAAATCATTTGTCATACCAGTGGGCCTCATTATTATTTATTTAATTATTAAACTATGCTTACATAGTTTATCTAGAAGGAGAACTCTCACATCTCTAAAGCTTAATGAAATGCAACCATATGTAGGTGATTAACTTTGTAGATTGCAGACAAGCAAAAACACATATTACTGGACCACTTCTGACATATAGCCTGACATACAGATAGATATTCCTTCCTTTTAGTAAGCAGCATATATACAAGAAAAGGCCTAATTATGATAGCAAATTTCCATATGGTTTCATAAAAAAGTCATCTAATGCATTCTAAGGTCAAATATAAATGATTTTGGATTATCTGCATTTTTAAAAATATCATGCCTTTGTTCATTGTGTAGAAATGGTTTGGGTATTATCTGTGGTTTCTATTATCTTGCTTTTTTTCTACTGGGACATACAATAATTGAAAATTGAGTACAAACTTTACAATTATGTTTTTGAATTTATCAAATCACCTTAGAGTTGCTTTTCTAAAGTGTAATTAATGTTTCTCAAATGGTCAAGATCTAATTAAAGGCATGGAAAACTTTTTTATTCTGAATTCTAATGTATTAGACTTCCACATTATGCCTACAAAGAATATGAGATTTCTTTTATTTTGAAATCTACTAGCTCACAGTAGGGAAGGAAAGAATTGAGGAGATGATCATCTTCACAATAAAACGTAAATGATGAAATTTCCACTCTGCTCCTTTGTGCAACGCATTGCCTAAAAGAATAATTCCTATCTTCAAACCTCCTGTAATTTACATCTTAGAATTCATAATGCCTAGAATCATTGTATGCCATGCTTGCCAAAAGATGACCTCCAACACTCAATCACAAAACTTTATATGCAATTTACTCAATGCCTGTAAGCATAATAAAGGGGAAGAGGAGGGAAGTGATGCTAAAATACTTTTCCTGAATCCTTATGTAAGTTTCCACTCATATGATGAATGTGAAATAAAGAGATTCTAATTTCTTTGTTAATAATATTCTTTTCAAACAAATGGAATGCATAGTCTTTAATAATAAACTAAATTGGCTAGGCTTGATTATCAATTATGAAGGAGAAACCATTTGATTTTTTAATTATTTGAAAAACAGATCATTCTTCTACCTGGAACAGCTAAAAATCATAATAATAACAATTCCTTTTATTCATTCTACTCCAGATAAAAGCTTTTGTTGAAATGTTAGCCAACTATTTTGTTTTTGTCATACTCTTCTTTTGTATTTAAGGCATGCAACAGAGTAATTGTTTTGTTTTGTTTTTTAATGACAAGAATATAATCTTTTGTAAGAAAAAAATCTTGGCTCGGGACCATTTGCCATGTAGATATGTGTGTAGAAAGGGCTTTTAAAAAGTTAATTAAAAACTGAATTGCTAAAAGGGATTTAAAATCATGATGGTGATTCAGGAATACTAAATGGGAACATTTTTCAAAAGAGAAAACAATTAGTACCCATGGGACCTCCACTGATCAAACTGTTTTTTATTTGAAATACTATATCCCCACTACTACCACCACCTGAATCTCCTCTGCATGCCACTGGCCATCTCAAATGTCCCTTTCCTGCTTTTTTTTTCTTTCTCCCCCCCCCTTTTTTTTTGGCAAACCTAGACAGAGTTAGTCACTCCATTGAGTGCCAGGTCATGGACTCAGTGCTAGAGATACCAAGACTAAAATGAAACAGACTGTGTTCCTCCCCCAAAATGAGGGAAAGCCATAATTAGACAAACTGCAGTCAACAGAGCTGTTTAATCAAGTAGACTCCAAGTCAAAACAGGAACATGCATTTGTAGTTCCGATGTCTCCACAGTACTTTCTCCACACTTCTCCCACACCAGTTTATCAGTATTCAGAGTAATCTCCACACTAACCTGAGAGTCCCTTCCTTGGTTCAAAATACACATGCAGTTTCCTCTGTGTGCTAGGCATTGTGCTAGGCACGACAAACATTGCCTGGTTTCTGATCCAAAAGGAACCCTTGTCATTCTGTACGCAGAGCCCAGCACAAGCCCAGCAAACATATAATAGGATTTGAATATACAAATAATAAATGACTGAAGGGATCTGTATTGACAAACAGGAGAGACGCTGGAAAGTAGAATAAAAACATACACGTTTGGGTTTAACTGGGCATGACTCAGGAAGTTGAAGTTGATGCGTAACTGAGTGCAGGGAACCTGCTTCTTTATCTTATCTTTCCCAATACTCTGCCTGCAACTTACCAGTCACTTGGGAAAATCCAACATTTGCAACTCCTGAATCTTGATAATAATTTAAAAAACTGAAGCAAATTAAAGGACTAGGAAACAATTTGCATGAGCTGTTGTAAAGAACTTTTTCTGCTCTCAGAGCATTAGAATGAAAAAAATGAGAATTTAAACAAGAATTTTAATAATTTTAGGAAGTTCATATAGTAGCCTTAGTCATAGTAGTAGAAAACAAACAAAAAAAAACCCCCAAATATCCACCAACAGGAAGATGGATGCATTATAGTATCTACATTCCAAAATAAAAAGAAGTAAACTTCTGGTATAATGTAGCAATATGCATGAACCTCAAAAAATGTTGAATGAAAAATGCCAGACAAAATTGAGTACCTACTGATTGCTCAAATCTGTATAACCTTCAAGAAAAGGTAAAACTAACCCACGATGATACAACAGTGGTCACCAGAGGAGGTGAAGGAGGAAGTGACTGGGGTGGAACAGAAGGGAACTTTCTGGGGTGATGGAAATGTCTGTATCTCGCTGTGCACAGTGATCATGGATGCACACAACTGTCAGAATTCACTGAGCTGAATCCTTAAACCCAGTATATTGTTTGTCAATTATTCATTCTATCTATCTATCTATCTACACACACACACACACACACACACACACACAGGAATATTACATATGTTCCAATTATTGGTTTAGTTTCAGAATTTTTATTTAAAATGTAATCTTAGAATCTTCATCTTCATTTTGCAGATTTTTGAGCATGCTTCTTTAAATCTGTATTGTTTTTGTATGTTACACCACAATATTGTACAATATTTGTGGGTAAAATATTTAGTGCAGATAAGATGTGGCACTAAACTAATGATAGAGTCTTTCACCCAATCAGACCCCACTCAAAAAGTAGCAGAACTTTGTTCAATGTTTCTCTTTTTTGTGAATTAGTTCACATGGCAGCAGTGTGTTCTCTCCCTCATAAGCACTCACAGATTGTAAGGATAGCAACAGGACATAACTTGAGATTTTGCCCTTGGAGGTGGTGAGCTTTGTGCTGACTAATTCACACACTGTCACCTGGCCCCCCATAAACCAGCCCACATATTTGCAATGCAGTAGGTGCAGGTTAGGAATTTAATCGGTGATAACTGAAACTGAAGTTCTCTCTCACTAAATGTATTTGACTCTATGAAAATAAGAACCCTGACCTTGGCCTCAATAGCACTGTCTTCCAAACAGCTAAGTGAATCAGCCGCTGGCACATAACAATAATAAACAGAAAACACATTGGGTTGATAGTGATACTAAGGTGCACATAAGGCCATTCTTTTCCACCCTTGGTGCTATGAAGCAAATTCCCAAGCTCTCTGATAACCAGAGTTACAGTCCATCACCCTTGCTGCCCTGCTTTTCCCTTCTGTGCCCCAAAACAAATATATGAGGTATGACTAACTCCACAAACAAGGGTTTATGAGAAATATCACAATACTCAATTTTTTCCAAAATCAAAATACATTTGAGTATAAGTCCTCATCTCCCTGGGCCTCCCAGCAGTGTGCAAAAGCCCCTGGGAACTTACCTAGATTGGTTTATTTCATTTAGATCAACCCTTCTCATCTTCAAACCATACCAACCCTCACCCACATGCTCACTGTCCAAGTTCTCATGCTCCTGTTAGTTCAGATGGCTCTGCTGATTTCTGCCAAGTTTGGCACAGACATCTTTGTCAAAACTGAGAGCCCCAGAGCCTAAGTGCATAGCCTCTCTAGGTACACCATATAGTCATGCCTCTCCAAGTTCTTCCCCAGGATGCTTCAAGGGCCATGGGTGTCTGCTACATGAAGAAGAAATTGAAGACCACCATTCTTTCTCAGTCTAGGTGGCTGGCTCCTAGGTGACTCTCTCCTGCTCTCTGCTTTTATCTTCCTTGGGGTATAGTTTGGGGAAGGAGAAAAAGAAGAGAGAAAAGTAAATAAGAATATTATAAGATAATTATCATTAAAAATGAGAATATTACAAAATAAGAATATAATCTTAACTATACAAACACATTTACATATCACAAAAATATAACTGATATCAATATATCATTCAATATAGCTGGTTTTGATTTGAAACCCTATTACTGATCAACTGTTACCTAACTGCAGAAAGCCTCACTTTCCTCATCTATAAAATGGGAATAAACTTTAGTCCAACTATTTCACAAGTCTATTCTGAGGACTAAACAGCAATGACATTGTATCATTTACAGAGTCTGTTTTCCATTATTAATTAATATATCTTCTATATAATCCTTTAAAGATGTGACAGTGTTTTATAATGAGCAAAGAATGGCACAAAAGTTATATACTCTTGTGATGTTAAAATGAAGACCCGGTAATTATATTTTGATATAGTTTTAAAAGTTTCTTTCATGCCTGTCCCAACCACCACATTATATACCACATATTTCCATATTCTATTCATTATAAACCACTTTATTTTAATTACTTTCCTGTTATCTTCCAAGTCAAAGTCCAACTTTCTACATGATGACCCTATATTTGGGCACCTATTAATATCGGGTGGGGCAAAAGTAAGTTTACAATTGTATATCAAACAGAGTTTATTCTTATATTATTATTTATTAATTATTATATTATTTTCCATATGAACAACTATAAACCTATTTTTGCCCCACCCTGTGTAACAATTTTTTTCTCTATTATCAACTGAACATTTGAAAAGACTACCAGAAAACAACTTCACCATCTTGTTTTAGGACTACGTCAAGTCTCTTGTCATAATCTAGTCTGCAGGGACCTTGATCTCACAAGACATCAGATAGATCCACCACATAGAAGACATCATAATGTTTGAATCTGATGAACAATGGGTATCATGTCCGTGAGATGCCTAAGACACACACATTCTGTCAGAGGGCAGAATTTACAATCCATGAAATCCAGGAACTGGCCACCAGAATGAGGTTTCTAGGGGCCCCATATTCTGGATCATACTACGATATTCCCTCCAGAGCAAAAGACAAGTCGTTGCACCTTGCACCGAGGATAACCAAGGATATTTTTCACCATTTGGTGGGCCTCTGGATTTTGGAGGCAACACACTTGATTGGGTGTGCTGCTCTGATCAATCCTGTGTATAGCCCATAATGCAGCAGTTCTGAGTGATGGCCGAGTGAAAGAAGGCTCTACAGCTAGTCCAGATTGTAGACTATAGACAAATCCAGTGCAGGCTATGCTGCCTCACTGGGCCTAGTGACCCAGCAGATCCAGGAGTACCTGATGTTTCTATGGCAAATAGGGATGGTGTGTGGAGCCCATGGCAAACCCCAAGAGGATGACCACAGTGCACAGTCTGAAGGTTTATAGTAAATCAGAGCCCTCTTTTCCAGATAACTGTTCTCCTTCGGAGAAACTGTTCCTGCCTTGCTAGTGGACATCATATATACTAACAAAAAACTTGCTGAGTCATTTATCTATGGTTCTGAACTATACACTAACCTTCTTACCTTATAGGTTAGTATACACAAGACATGATAGCAAGATGGAGGCTGTGTATAGGCCCAGCAACTTGGACTTCCTGCCCTCAGTTGTGATCTGGGTTCTTTTCTCTAGGGCCTGGAGAACGAATCCCTGGTCCTAGGACAGGAGCTGTCTGTAACTGACTGGGTGCTATTATTAGACCACACAATTAGGCATGCACAGAAATACTTCATCACCACGTGGAAATGGTGTGTGCAAAATCATACGCAAGCAGATCCCAAAGGAACAATCATGTCACATGTACTGACGGCCCAGGCTCCTGTGGCACCTGCTCCTACTGCATGGCCATCCCTCCTTCACTCAGTGGTAGGTTTTTATAGAGAACTCCCTGTGAACAAGTGACTGAGGAAAAGTCCTGTTTACAGATGTTTTTTCTCATCCTACTGGCAAATAACAACAGAGCATTGCAGCCACAATCAGAAGTGTGCTAAAGCAACAACAAAACAACAACTACGACAAAAACACTGGGGAAGGGAATTTTTTTCTGTGAGCAGGGATTTGGAAAGAAAGGAACAGAAGACTCACCTCATAAAATGGCTCAGAGCATGAGGATATTTAGTTTAATGTTAAGTGCTATGTGAGTGCGCACAAAGGCACCTGCTGCAGGCAAAGCTCTTAATAATCAGGTGAAAATGAAATATTAAATGGATGCCTGTCAGTTTCTTTCTCCCAATACCCAGGTAAGATACTTGCCTTATAGGTTAGTGTACACAAGACATGATAGCAAGAGGGAGGCTGTATATGGTCCCAGCAACATGGACTTCCCACCCCAGTTGTGATCTGCATACCCCCACTAAGCACTCAGGCCGGCACTAGCAGAAGCCCATGCTGGCTCCTCTTATGGCCCCATTTGGTGGGGGTGGGCACAATCCAGCCACCAGCTACACTGAAGCCCTTCTATAAAGGAGGGGCTGAGATGCTCTTCACTGGAATAGGCACTTATTCTGGATAATGATTTGTCTTCTCTGGTTGCACTGCTTCTGTGAACACACACCATGGATTTACAGATTGCCTTATTCACTTTCATGGTATCCCATACAAACTGCTTCAGACTAAGAAACTCATGTCACAGCAAAAAAAAAAAAAAGTATAGCAGTAGGCTTATGCCAATGGAACTCACTGGTCTCACTACTAACCCCTAGTAGCATCAGTCCTGAGAGAAAGGTAGCATGTCCCCTAGGGATTCAGTTAGGGTTCTGAGTGAACACCTTGTGATATGAAATCCCTGTTGCAAAGGAGGCAGTATATGCTTTAAATAAATGACCAATACAGGATGCTTTTTCTCCCAGAGCCAGAATCTATGGAACTGTAACTAAAGGGTGAAAATAACAGTAGTTCCTCTGTTATCCCTAATAATCCACTTAGAGGACTTCCACTTCCTATTCCCACAACTTTGTGTAATGGGCACTTGTTAGAGAGCTTAGTTCCTAAAGAAAGAAAAACAATTGTTCTATTGAATTGGAAGTTAAGATTACCATCTGGCATTTTGGGCTCCTCATGTCACTGAACCAACAGACAAAGGAAGGGGTTACTGTACGTGGTTGGGGTGATTGATTCTGTTGACCTGTGTCGGTTGCTACACAACAACGCTGGCAGGAAAAACTAGGTCTAAAACCGAGAGGATTCTCGAAGGCAGCTCTAAGTCATTTGTAATGTACAAAGCCCCAGGACTGAAAAAGAATTCATATCCTTACAAAAATGAAGGTTTGGGTCACCGCACTACTTAAAAACACTGACCAGCTGGCCGAAGACAAGGGAAATGAAGAATGGGTAGCAGAATAAAGACTTTATAAATATCAGCTGTGGCTTTGTCACCAGTTCCAGAAAGAAAGAAAGTAGCAGATATGAATAGTTTCTTCCTCATTTGGGTCCATTCATTTACTTTCTCCTAACCCCCTAATATTTTACATAAACAGTGTTGATGACGATTAACTTTACCATATATAGTCTTCAGTGAATAATCCAAAAATAATTATCACTCAGAGATAGACATGAAGAGTATTAGAGATTTGTGTCTCCATTTGGGAGTGAGAAGGTGAAGGCATGTTTGCACAACTTGTCACTTGACAAGCTGCTGGGTGGAAGCATGGGGTTGCTGCTACTGTAGGGTGGAGGGTTTACAACAGATAGGAGAGTGCACGTGGATACTTGGTAGTCAAAGGGAGGATCTGTGACTGTTTATTCACCTACTGTGTCTCAGCCTTTTGCACTGTGCTTGGTGACATTCGGGCCACGGATGAGGACCACATTTCTAAGACACTTTTGACAGCTTGTTCCGGTTAGATTCTGCCAATGAGAGACACTGGGGAGGTTGACTGGAGAACAGGAGGAGATTTTATTCCCTCCCTCCAGCAGCAGTCAGCTTCTGTACCACAAATAGATGGCAAAGACTAGCATCTCTTGGCACCCCAGGACAGCGGTGCGGTGCCCTCTCAGGAGCCGCCCCAGTCCCAGCACCAGACATGAGGCAGCTTCAAAGACCTGAGCGGGCTGAGCAGTGGGCTCAGTGGTCTGAGCACAGCTGCGTGGCCCCTGTCCACCAACTTGGTACATGCAGCTGAGCAGTGACCTCTTCCCCACACCCCACTCTGCAGCAGCTGTTCCCGACCTCTGCTCCCTGGTTCTGGCATGTCTGCCTCTTTCTCTTTTGTGTTCCCAGCCCCAGAAGTGGTAGTTACTTCCAATTTACTAATCTCTGGGTTCACCATTCTATCTTTTTTTTCTTTCCTTTCAGGCTATCCATTCCTTATATTATATTGCCTCTGTTTAACATACCTAGCATGGTTTCTGTTTTCTTAACTGAGCCCTGACAGATACTGGCCTTTTTTTTAACTTTTACCGGCATATATTTTTTAAGTCAATACTAAAAAATGTGGTAACATATAGCCAAAATGAAAATATTTAATATTATGAACATCCTCTATTATTCTAACTTTTAAAGAATTAAATCTTTATAATTCATCCTCTTTCTGTCCCTGGATAGTGTGAAACATCACTTTCCTTTGGGGTCACATAACTGTATGTCAATCTAGCAAGTGGTGTTTTGCTCGGCTTAGAGCCTCCTTCCCCCAAACAGAGGAACAGGATGTATGGCCCCTCCTAGAGTGCTGAGAGCAAAGACCAAAAGCATTATTTAGCGGTGAGAGTCAGGAAGTCAAAACAACCTTGTTTTTTTCTTTCAAAAATTGCAGTCTCAGCATGTGCCCATTACACAGAATGCTTTCCACTTCTCAGTTCATGTGCTATAAAAACACAGCGATCCACTTCCTGTCTCTGGGTACAGGGGTCAATGTGGGTCAGTCTTTAGACTGACATGTGAACTTCCCAGTTCTATCAAATGTCATGATGAGAATGGGGATTTAAGCAGACGTGTGTGCCAATGCTTCTTGGAAGAAATTTCCTGAAAGACTGGCTCCCAAGAAAAACTGTCTTCCCAGAGAATGTGATAACGTTTACAGGCTTCCTAAAAGTTCTGTACAAAGGAGGTAATTTCAATGACACGGTGAACAGAACAATGTGTTCCTCCTCCGCTTTCCACTTTGTTTCTGTGACAACCAGCCCCCCATCCGTATCTCTACATAAAAACATGAAGTAGTTTTCCATGTGTGGGCTCCTTTGTAAACTGAGGTGAAAGAGAGCCTCTAGAATAAAATGAGACTCCCACTACCACAACTACTGGAGTTCCTACAATTCCAATGGATAAACAAGCAACGGCAAACTTTTAGAAACGTGCTTTTCTGTCATTATTCAGTTCCTTCTGCACAGGTGGAGAAGGGAATGTTCCCCTGCCCTGGGGTACAGGGGCTTGGGTTTAACACCATCCCTGCTTCAAGATAATGCAACCTCTCACACTGTCATCCGTTAGTTGGGCCTCCGTTAGCATGTTTCCAAAAGGGTTCTTATTTTGAAAGAGGTCTTGACTCTCCTTTAATTTGAGTCATCTTACTAGTCATGCCAACTTGAGTCAATTGTCAGGCTGCAGAAAAAAGTAGAGAGGGGGAAAAATCCAGCCACTTTAAAATATTTTAAAAAGAAAAAGAAAAAGGAGGGGAGGGGCAATGGTATCATTTTGAGTATGAACTGCTGTATATTTTAAGAATGGTCATTTTGGCCATTACCCTACAGATGAGGTAGAAGAAATATTTTTTGCATGAGGAAACAGCAGAGGAATGTTGAGAAAGGTTTCTGTTGTTTCCCATGGGGCTAGTGTTTCTAGAGGTACTTTTCCTAGATTTTGCCCCAACCCACAGGGACAGAATGAATTGCCCCACTGAGAGTGGAGATTTACAATTTGGGAGAACCCACAGAATTATTGGAACCCAACAGAAATATCGTTTCCTCCAGGGAGAATCAGTTTCCCCTTCTCTGTACTCCCACGTTGACATCTGTTGTAATTATTTGCTTAGATCTGTCTCTTTGCTGGAAGGCAGGAAACATGTCTTATTCATCTAGGTGTAGGCCCAGCATTAGCCAGTGCCTGGCACAAGATGGCTCAGTGAATGTTTATCGAGTAATGACTGAAAAAAGGAGGCATGCTTGGAAACTAGGTCTTAAATTAACCTCTGTAATGAAGCTGCCTGGATGTTCAGAATGAAATTGTTGGCAGAGATTAGTTCAGAACATTCTTAAAGCACATTACCCAAAGTTTTAGGATTTTAGCAATAAGGAATGATAAGGATGTTGGAGATCCCAGGTCAAGAACTCGATGAAAGGGGAAGATAGAGGGCGGGGCTTTCTGCAGACTTCGTGTGTCTTATAACCCCTAAGACACACCTGAAACCTCTGAAAGCAGTCTTCTATTCCTTGCCCGTTGAGTCTTAGGATGTCAACTGCTAAGATAACTCAAATGCATGATTATACGCACACACAGGCATTTGTGCAAAATGTAATGTCTCCTGACAATAAAAAAATATTTTTCAAAGTATAAAAACAAAAACAAAACAAAGAAACCCCAGGCAGCAAACAGTGAGGAAAAAAAATAGTGACTAGTTGAAGTCCTAAAACAACACCTATTCAAAATGATTGACTGTTTATTATCTAGGAAGAAAGAAATGCTCTTTTCTTATTTTGGATATGTGGAGGGCTGTCATAGCCAGACTGGAGGGGTTCCCCTGCACTGTTCCCCTCAGAGCCTCTTGATATTAACTCGCTCTGGAAATTAAGACCCCAGTGACTGGCAGGAGACTGAAGTACTGCCTGAACATTTGAGATCACTCCAAATTATGTTCCCTTTTCTCAGGACAGACATCTGCTTTGGTTCTGATCATATCCTTGCCAGTTGCTCCCTCAGGCATTTCGGTTTTGTGCCTATCTCAGACAGGTGATTACAGCCTTATGAGATGGTAACCAGGTTGCCTGACATCAAAGGACCATTCTCTTTGGATTCCCTGTTCTTTGATCCTGTTGCCTGTACCTGTCAAGGATAATACACAGAAAGAGACCAAGAGAAGTAGCTCACTTATAAACTATAGATTAAAAAAAAAAACACACAACAAAACCCCAAATAAAACAGTGGTGACTCAAATCCAGCCCCAGGTTGAAAGGATACACGATAATGGGGAGCTTTACACAGATGGACTGGACGGCAGCACCTGAACTCGGACACCACTGAAAGTAGGACAACTAGGTTTCACGTGTCCCCTAATGTGGAACAAAATCAAGGGTACAGCACCGCCTCTGAAATATTCTTGCCTAAAATGTGGACTGTAGTCTAATTAAGCCTCTAGGTCTAACTACCAGTTAAAGAAAATGCAAGGGGAAGGAGACTATGTTCACAACCACAAGGATGCAATCAATCACATCTTGAATGCAGAGGTTCAAAAACAAATGACCCCGTTGCTTCATCAAAGCACACAAAAGTAAGTAAATAAATAAATAAAAGGGAGGGCTGTTGTAAGGAGACTTCTTAAAACAAACCAGCAATTCACGAAAACCCAATATTTGAGGCAATTGAAGAAACTGAACTTGGATAGGTTGTTAGATGACTCTAGGAAATGAGCATTAATTGGTACTTTTGTTAGATGTCATAATGGCATTGTGTTTATGTTTTTAAAAGCCTTGGCTATTAGAGAGCCATATTAAAGTATTTGTGGGTAAAACTATAGATTATCCTAGAATTCGCCTTAAAACACTCCATCAAAAAGAGGAGGAAGATAGAATAGATGAAATAAGAATGTTGATAATTATAGAATTTGAGTGTAGGTTATATGAGGGTTTATTATATTATTCTCTATATTTGGAGTTTGTTTGGAAATTTCCATAACTAAAATGAAATAAAAATAAACACCATAATTAAATTAGGGGGTTTCCAGAAATGCAAAAACAATTTGACATTAAAAATACTTTACCACAACAAAAAGTTAAAGGAAAAAAATCATTTAAGCAACTTAATATGTAGTCCTAATTTTAATAACAAAAATATGGAAACAACGGAGTATATGTTAAATGTATGATGGTATCTTCACCTGATAAAATACCACACATTTGTTTAAAAAATAATGTTCTAGGAGAATAACTAGTGACATGGAAATATGCTCATGATATGCCAAGTAAAATGTTTTCTTTTTAAAAAATATTTATTTATTTATTTTTGGAGAGAGGGGAAGGGAGGAAGAAAGAAAGGGAGAGAACTTCAATGTGTGGTTCCCTCTAGCCTGCCCCCTACTGGGGACCTGGCCTGCAACCCAGGCATGTGCCCTGACTGGGAATCGAACTGGTAATGTTTTGTTTCACAGTCTAGCTCCCAATCCACTGAGACACACCAACCAGGCCTAAAATGTTTTCTTAAAAGATTAAGGGGTGATTTCATCTTATATTACTATATGAACCAAAATGTAAAGAGTGGTTATATGTGGGTTTGGGTTTGTCTATGATCTTCAATTTCTTCCTTATACTTAGCTAAATTCTTTAAAATGTCTAAAGATAACACACTACATTTTTAATAAAGGAAAAGCACACAATGTTGTTGTTTTTTTTTTAATTTGGAACTCTTAGGATCATATTTCCTGTTACAAATACACCTAAATAAATTCTCATCTTGCCAACATTTTCCATTTTGCCCAAACCTTAAGAGACTTTGTCAAATACCTTGTTGGAATCAATATCCATAGTGTTTGCAGTGTACCCAAGGTAATAATGTTATGGGAATAAAAATGAGAGACCCTCTTGAAAAATAATGTTCATATTAAACATTTCAAATTACCCTGAGATAATTATGTAAATTATATTTTTAAATACTTCCTTTTTTTTCTTTTTATTGATTTATTGGGGTGACATTGGTTAACAAAATTATACAGGTTTCAGGTGCACAGTTCCACAACACATCACCTTTGTATTGTGCTGTGTGTTCACCATCCCGAGTCTAGTCTCCTTCCATCACCATTTATCTCCCTCCACCTTCCTCCACCTCTCCCCAACCTCCATCCCCTGGCAATCACCACACTGTTGTCCATGAGTTTTCTCTCTTTTTTTTTTCTTTTTTGCTCAATCCCTCCACCTCTCCAGGTCTCTAATCTCCCACCCCCAGGTGTCAGCCTGCTCTCTATCTATGAATCTGACAATAGACAACATTTAGAAGCAGCCAAAGTGTCCATTAGTAGATGAGTGGATTTAAAAAGCCGTGGTACATTTACACAATAGAATACTACTTGGTCAAAAAAAGAAAGCTATCTTACCCTTTGTGACAGCATGGATGGACCTGGAGAGTATTATGCAGAGTGAAATAAGCTGGTCAGACAAAGATAAATACCATATGATTTTACTCATGTGTAGAATTTAGTGAACAAAATGGACTATTTTACAACTCATACATGTGGCACAATGTCTAAGAAAATACAAAAATGGAATCAGTTTTTATATGGCAGGAGATAAAGAAATTTTGTCTTTTTAATTTTTGTAATATTTTTATAAAGAACAAGAAACTATGTAGTATGTTTTAGAATGATTTGTATCCAAAGTAAATTAAATTGTTAAAAATGCAATAAAAGGGGTATCTTCCCTTCCCCCAAAATGTAGTACTTCATGAGATGCTACTTTGCAAAAATATGAGATCAACCCATAATTTTCTTGGACAAATAATAAATGAACTATTAGGAAAGAGAATTAAACTTTATGCTGAACAATGTTACTAAAAATCCAATTGTTGAGTGTACCATGCACTCATAATTCTGAAGAACTGAAAAGACAAAAAAAATGAAGTAAACAAAAAGGAAATGAAGCATACTCCTAAATTGCATGTTTTCCAAAATTCTGTCATTGAGCCTGATGCTTCAGTTTCATTCATAAATTAGATTGGGCTTCTCTCTATGAGTGGATCTGGTTTATGTGCAGCCTGATTATTAAATTTGCATGGTAGGTATAAACTTGTTTACAAAAGGTTATTCTCTGAGACAAGTTACAGTTTTGTAATTAACTTTAGAAATAAGCTTTGGAGATAGTATTGAGCTGAAGGAACAGTATGCACAGACACTGCCCTCGTGCAAAAATGACAACCCCCCCATGGCGCATCAAGACTGTGGTAACCCCAGAGGGCATGTAGCCTAATGAAAGTCAATTGGCCTGTAGGCTAAAATGATATGCAGAGATATTATTTAGCTTTGACTATTGACCTTCCTCCTATATTTAGTATTTGCATCCCTGAAAATACAAAAGTATATTCGAAATACTCATTTCCCAACTGACCAAGATGGACTGAATATGAGATGACCCTTCACTTACATGGCCTGACAATTTATGATTCCATATTCTACACTTTTCTTCTAATGATAGAAATACACTGGTTCAAATTCTCATACAATCTAAGTTAAATGTATCTAATTTCCAGATGAATTATTAAACTGCTTTTTTAGATGAATAGGTTTTACCCTATGTTTTCTCATTCTTGTAACAAAGGTTCCAAACCACTGGCTGGAGAAATGTATAATATCGAAAGTAAAAATTAGTCATACTGAAAGTTTCAACTTGAGCCAAGTTTTGACTAATACCATAAGACTTACATTAATAATAGTATCGTTTATTCATTTAATTCTAGTGAATTCAAGAGCTACAAGATATATCAAAGAACCTAACAAACTGTCATTTTTTTTCAGTATTATAAAACTTTTGATAATGTTATATTGGCATGAAAACATGCAATTTTAGAAACAAGGAGAAAAGCAAAACATTTAGCCTACTCTTTTTTATGGTAATAAATTTTAAAATGGAGCTGGAGATGCTAGTCTATAGAATAGGCTATTACAAAACATAATTCTTTAGGGTTGAAGTTTTTGTTTCCTGCCCATCTAAAATTCACTGGGGAACTAAAAATGAAGGCACACACAGTGCAGTGAACAGAACCCAGTGTCAATGTCAACACATTCTTTTAGAGTGGAATGATTACATCCATTACCAAGTTGTTCACATTTTATTTCTATTCACAAAACTTGAGACAGCTCTTTTCAACTAGGCACTAGCCTTTCTAGGAGAACTGCTCCAGAATCTGTAGCTCCTGCCATGCCCTCTCTTCATTTAGTTGACCCATACAGGTCATGTACACATCTGGAGCTCATTTTCCTCACCCTACTCCCAACTTCTTCTCGCAGGACTCCTAACCTGACAAAGTGGCATCACCATCCACATAGTCACATGGTTGTGAAGGTTGGACGTTTTCTCTTATTGCCCAGGCTTAATTAGGCACCAAGTCACAGAAAGCTGAAGAAACATCTCTCAATTTAATATATTCCATTATATTTTTAATGGCTTTGTTCTATTCAGGTCATCCTTTCCTCTCAAGAATAATATTTTAAAGGACTCTGAGCTGACTTCTGTTTCTGGCCAACACAAAACAACAATAACCAAATTTACCCCTCCTCCTGAAACAACTAAACAATTGAACAAGTATATGAAGCAATGGTTCACAAAACTGTAGTCATTGGGCAACCACATACAGTGATCGCTGAGAGATAGGGAACAAAAAAGGTAAGCCCTGCGATCGTCCTGGATTTCTACCTAGAAAGAGTGTTCAGGCTTGGCACAGGGAAGGGGAAACCAAGCAGAGCTTGACCTCTCTGAGTTTAGGAGACAGAACTGTGTGAGGAAACAAAAGCATTCACAGAGATTATCAGAGGAAAAGAACTCGATTTCTGCAGAGAGTAACCATTGGTGTTCAGCTCACTGTTGATCACTAAATGCAGGTGATGAAACTACCTGAGGTCAGGCTTTAAAAAAACCTGAAAATATTAAGGGGAACAACACACCAATCTCACAGGCTATAGAAAGTACATGTTTCCATTAATCAAATTAGAAACTCTCATAATTCATGGGAACATTAGTTAGAGTATCCAGAAGGATTTTGCCCAAGTAATAGGACAAAACTAGTCCTAGACTAAACATTGTTTGGTCCTGCCTAAGAAAGTTTTATAGAATGCTCCACTCAAAAACAAAAGCATGCATATTCTGTATAAGTGCATTTGATTTTACCAACATCAGCCATATCCAGAGCCATAAAACAAGACTCACACCCTGGCTGCCATGGCTCAGTGGACTGAGCGCGGGCTGTGAACCAAGGCATCACAGGTTCAATTCCTGGTCGGGGCACAGGCCTGGGTTGCAGGCCACGGCCCCCAGCAATCACGCATTGATGTTTCTCTCTCTCTCTCTCTCTCTCTCTTTAAAAGGAAAAAAAAGAAAAAAAAAAGACTCACTAAGCAATAACAAAAATTTTTTTTGGAAAATAAAATAATTAGAAACTAAATACAATGATAACTGTCCCATGTGTCAAAGAAGAAATCAAAAGGGAAATTATTCTGAATAAGAAAATAAAAATGCAGCCTCAAAAATATGAGATGCTGCCAAAGCAGTATGTAGGGAGAAATTTATACATTAAACATGTACATTAGCAAAGAAGAAATGTCTCATCCCCATGACCCCAGCTTTCCCCTAAACTACTTGAAAAAAAAGAATTACACCCAAAGTTAACAGAAAATAAATAATAAAAATCACAATGGAAAGCTAGTAAGAGAAAAAGAGGGAGAAAATTATAAAACTAAAGCTGGTTCTTTGAGAAGATCAATAAAATTGATAATCATCTAGCAATATTAATCAGGAAATAAAGAGAGACAAAACAAATTACCAGCACCAGGGATAAAAGAGATGACACTACTAAGTAGATATTAAATAATAAGCAAAGGAATACCTGAATGATAAATGTGACACCTTAAATGAACTAAAGAGGTTCCTTGAAAGACACAAACAAAGGTCATTCAAGAAGAAATAGACTATTCTTTTATCTATTAAGGAAATTGAATTCACATTTAAAAACTTTTTCAAAAAGAAAACTCCAGGCCCAGGAGACCTCATAAGTTAAATCTCCTAAACATTTAAAGAAACGATATCAATTCTACACAAAATCTCTCAGGAAACTTAAGAAGAGGAAATGCTTCTCAACTTCTCCTATGAGGTCAGCATTACTCCAGAAAACCAGAAAAAGACATTACAGGAAAAAAAATTACTAAAATTTTTCATGCGCAAAAATTTTAAACAAAATATAGCAAATTGAAACAAAAAATATACAAGAAGGATAACTCTGTCGAGTTTATCCTAGGAATGCAAGGTTGGTTTAACATTTGAAGATCAATCAATGTAATTTAGCAGAGAAACAGATAAATAATATCATTTCAATCAACATAGAAAGATCATTTTACAAAATCCAATATTCATTGATGATACTTTTTTTTGTTAAGTTGGAATAAAAAGGAGCTCTCTCAACAAAATGAGAGCATCTGGCTCACTCCTGGCAAGATAGAGGCATAGGTGGATGCACCGTACCTCCACACACAACCAAGATTCGAACAACAACAATTTAGAGGCAGAATAACACCCAGAACTGAGAGAAAATTTATCTGAATGGAAGCCGGACAGCCAAGAAGGTGAAATAGACCTGTTTATCCAGACTGGTAGGAGGGGCAGAGACAGGCAGCTGGGTTCGGGGTTGCGGCACGGAGAACAGGGCGCAGAAGGCAACCGGGAGTGTGTAAGGCATCTGGGGCGTGCAAGATCGTAGCGGGTGGACCCTGAATAAGCCAGCGGCAGCTGGCAGACCCAGTGAGGCGGCGATTGTGGAGCAGGGCAGAGCGCGCAACCCAGGATCCCAGAGAAAGGACTGAGATCCCACGGAGAATGGAGCTACTGCCATTGTTCCCGCTTGACCCTGTCCTCACATACAATGTCACAATCTAGTGACTGGGGTGCCCAGCCCTGGTGAACATCTAAGGCTCCACCCCTCACTGTAACAGGAGCGACCGGTCCAAAAAAAAAAAAAAGAAAGAAAGAGAGAGATGGCTCAAACAGAAGCACAAATCAGTGCCCCAGAACTCATCCTTTTGAGCAACCAAGAGATAGCTAACCCATCAGACACACAGTTCAAAACACTGGTGATCAGGAAGCTCACAGAATTGGTTGATTTTGGTTGCAAATTAGATGAAAAAAATGCAGGTTACCATAAAAGAAATGAAGAAAAATGCACAGGGAACCAACAGTGATGGGAAGGAAACTGGGACTCAAAATAATAGAGTGGACTAGAAGGAATAAAGAAACAACCAAACAGGAAAGAATGAAGAAATAAGAATTCAAAAAAATGAAGAGAAGCTTAGGAACCTCCAGGACATCTTTAAACGTTCCAATATCCGAATTATAGGGGTACCAGAAGGGGAAGAGGTAGAGCAGCAGATTGAAAATGTATTTGAACAAATAATAAAGAACTTCCCCAAGCTGGCAAAGGAAATAGACTTCCAGGAAGTCCAGGAAGCCCAGAGACTCCCAAAGAAGTTGGACCCAAGAAGAAACATACCAAGGCACATCATGATTACATTAGCCAAGGTAAAAATGAAGGAGAGAATCCTAGAAGCAGCAAGAGATAAGGGGACAGTAACCTACAAAGGAGTTCCCATCAGACTGTCAGCTGACTTCTCAAAAGAGACCTTACAGGCAAGAAGGGGCTGGAAATAAGTATTCCAAGTCATGAAAGACAAGGACCTATATCCCAGATTACTCTATCAAGCAAAGCTTTCATTTAGAATGGAAGGGCAGATAAAGTGCTTCTAGGATAAGGTCAAGTTAAAGGAGTTCATCATCACCAAGCCCTTATTTTATGAAATGTTAAAGGGACTTATCTAAGAAAAAGAAGATTAAAAAAATGTATAGTAAGGGACTTCCGGCAAGATGGAGGAATAGGTGGATGCACCGTACCTCCTTGTACAACCAAGATTAGAAAACCAATAATTTACAACAATAATTTACTATCAGAATAACACCCAGATCCGGTAGAGGATTTATCTGAATGGAAGTCGGGCAGCCAAGAAGTTGAAGTAGACGCGTTCATCTGGACTGGTAGGAGAAGACAAGCCGGGCGGGCGCGGGGCTGGCGGCGCGCGGAGGTCGGGGGAAAGTTTGGCGCGAAATCGGCACAAAAGCCATCCGGCGTGCAAGAAGGCAGCGGTGATCCCTGAGTACGCAAGCTGCGGCTGGCAGACCCAGAGGGGCAGCGATTGTGGACCAGGGCAGAACTCGCGGCCCAGAAGCCCAGACAAAGGTCTGAGTCCAGGGGAACGGAACTACCGCCATTGTTTTCTCCCGCCCTGCTCCCGCTCCTGCCCCGCCCCCACAGATAACATCACAATCTAGCGACTGGGGTGAGCAGCCCCGGTGAGCACCTAAGGCTCCGCCCCCCACCGTAACAAGAGCAACCAGACCGGGAAAAAAAAAAAAAAAAAAGGAGAGACAGGGGAAAAAAAAATATGTTTTCAACAGAGCAGATCAGTCCCCCAGGACTCATCCTTTTGAGCGACCAAGAAATAGCCAATCTATCAGATGCGCAGTTCAAAACACTGGTGATCAGAAAGCTCACGGAACTGGTTGATTTTGGACGAAATTTAGATGAAAGAATGCAGATTACCATAAAACAGATGCAGGAAGACACGCGGAGGAGAACCAATAGTGAAAGGAAGGAATATGAGTCTCAAAACAATACAGTGGACCAGAAGGAAGATAGAATCAACCAAGCAGGAAAGCATGATGAAATAAGAATTCAAAAAATTGAGGAAAAGATTAAGAGCATCCAAGACACCTTTAAACGTTCCAATATCCGAATTATAGGGGTACCAGAATTGGAAGGGGAAAAGCAACAGATTGAGCACGTATTTGAACAAATAATAAAGGAGAACTTCCCCAATCTGGCAAAGGGAACAGTCTTCCAAGAAATCCAAGAAGCTCAGAGAGCCCCAAAGAAGTTGGACCCAAGAAGAAACACACCAAGGCACATCATAATTACATTAGCCAAGGTAAAAATGAAGGAGAGAATCCTAGAAGCAGCAAGAGGTAAGGGGACAGTCACCTACAAAGGAGTTCCCATCAGACTGTCAGCTGATTTCTCCAAAGAGACCTTACAGGCAAGAAGGAGCTGGAAAGAAATATTCCAAGTCATGAAAGACAAGGACCTACATCCCAGATTGCTCTATCCAGCAAAGCTCTCATTTAGAATGGAAGGGCAGATAAAGTGCTTCTCAGATAAGGTCAAGTTAAAGGAGTTCATCATCACCAAGCCCTTATTTTATGAAATGCTAAAGGGACTTATCTAAGAAAAGAAGATAAAGAAAAGACATGTATAGTAAAAGGAGAGCAAACTCACAAATATTAACAACCACACCTAAAGCAAAACCAAAAGAAACTAAGTAAACAATTAGAATAGGAACAGAACCACAGAAATGGAGGGCACATGGAGGGTTAGCAGCAGGCGGGTGGGAGGAGGAGAGAGGGGGAAAAGGTATAGAGAATAAGTAGCATAGAATGTAGGTTGAAAATAGATAGGGGGAGGCAAGAATAGTACGGGAAATGTAGAAACTAAAGAACTCATAAGTATGACACATGGACATGAACTAAAGGGGGAAATGTGGGTGGGAGGGGGGTACAGGGTGGAGGGGAGAGAAGGGGGGAAATGGGACAACTGTAATAGCATAATCAATAAAATATATTAAAAAAAATAATTCTTCTTCACCCTTACATTGAGAGTATGTGGAAGTCTCCTATAAGACTTCTCATGTTGGGCAAGCCCTAGTCATTATCGCCTTCTTCCCTCATCTCTTAGAATAATCAAAGTAGAAGTTCAGTCTCCCAGGGTCTGGTAAAATCCTCAGGGCAAAATTTGGCTTTGTCACTGAAGAATTCCTGCTGTCATTTCCATTTTGGCTATGGATTCTTTAAAATATTATCAGGAACAACTAGAAAGGACACATGGACAAAACCAAGAGGGGGTGGAAGCAGGGGAGGGATGTGGGTTTGGCTGGGGTGGGGGGGAATGCAGACAACTGTAACTGAACAACAATAAAATAAGTAAAAAATACTATGCACCAGAAAGAAAGGAGTTCCTACCCTTTGGGACAGCATGGATGGAACTGGAGGGCATATGCTAAGTGAAATAAACTGGGTGGTGAGAGACAAATACCACATGATTTCACCTTTAACTGGAACATAATCAACAAAAGAAAACAAGCAAACCAAACAGAACCAGAAACATTGAAATTAAGAACTATCTGACAGTAACCAGAGGGGAGGTGGGAGGGAATGAAGTGGGGGGAGGGTTTTCAGGAACAACTATAAAGGACACATGGGCAAAACCAAGGGGGTTGGAATCAGGGGAGGGTGGTAGGGATGGCGGGGGTGGGGAGTGGTGTGGGGTAAATGCAGACAACTGTAATTGAACAACAATAAAATAATTTAAAAAAGAAAAAAAAAAAGATAAAAAAAAAATGTATAGTAAAATGACAGCAAACTCACAATTATTAACAACCACACCTAAAGCAAAACCAAAAGAAACTAAGCAAACAACTAGAAAAGGAACAGAACCACAGAAATGGAGATCACATGGAGGGTTAGCAACAGGGGAGTGGGAGGAAGAGAGAGGGGGAAAAGGTACAGAGAATAAGTAGCATAGATTGTAGGTAGGAAATAGACAGGGGGAGGGTAAGAATAGTATGAGAAATGTAGAAGCTGAAGAACTTATAAGTATGACACATGGATATGAACTAAAGGGGGTAAAGTGGGTGGGAGAGGGTGTACAGGATAGAGGGGAGTGAAGGGGGGAAATGGGACAACTGTAATAGCATAATCAATAAAATATATTTTAAAAAATTAAAAAAAAATGAGAGCACCTGTAAAAACCTACAGTTAATAACATATTTAATGATAAAAATTAAATACGTGCCCCCTAAGATCAGGAACAAATCGAAAATGTCTTCTCTTTCCCACTTTTATTCATTGTACTGAAGGCTTTAGCCAAAAGTTTAAGACAAGAAAAAGAAATAAAAGGCATCCAGATTAAAAAGATATACATAAAATTGTCATTATTAGCACATCACCTATGTAGAAAATACAGTGGAATCTACACAAATGCTATTAGAACTAAAGAGTAAGTTTATCAAGATTGTAGGATGTACAATCGATATGCAAGATTCAGTTGTATTTCTATATCCTAGCAACCATCAGAAACTCAAACAATTTTGAAAGGAACAATATAATTTATAATGCCATAAAGACAAATTTGACAAAAGAGGCACAAAATATGCACTAAAAACTACAAAATATTGCTGAGAGAAGTTAAAGAATTTTAAATAATGAAATATATCATGTTTTTTGATGGTACGAACTTTAAAAACTCACTAATAAGAAAACAACCAATTTAAAAATCCTCAGAAGATTTGGCACACACACTTGACCAAAGAAGATAATAATTAGTCATTAGGGAAATGCAAATTAAAACCCTAATAAGATATCACTTCACATTCTCTAGGGTGGCTAAAATTAAAAAGGCTCACGAATCCAGCTGTTGGCAGGGTGTGGAACAATGGGAACTCTCATACACTGCTTTTTAGAATGCAGAATGATACAACAACCTTGGAAAACAGTTTGACCATTTTGTGAAATGTTCAACACACACATACCATTGACCTAGCCATTGTACTCCCAAGTGTTTATTGAAAAGAAATGATAGTAAACATTCATACAAAGCCTCGTATATGGATGTTTATAGCAGCTTTATTTGTAATAGCCCAAAACTGGAAATTGGAAACAACCCAAATGTCTATCGATAGGTAAATGGATAAACAAATGGTGGTATATTCATATAATACTACTACTCAGAAAAACAAACAAACAAAAACCTGTTGATGTAGCCAATAAACATGGATGAATATTAAAATAATTATGCTGAGGGAAATAAGCCAGACAAAAAAATTCTAGAAAACAAAACCTATAGTAACAGTAGCAGATCCAATGATTATGTTCAGTTTATTATATGTCAACTATACATGAATAGAGCAGTTTTTTGGTGTTTTTTTTTAAAGGCTTCTAACAGATCTCCATGATAACAGTCATTTTCGGAGTTGCCAAAGTGTCGAACGTGAGAGTGAATGAGCCGCCGTGGACGTCCAACACGGACAGGCCTTCCGATGATTCCTGCCTCACTCACAACTGTGTGAGTCCCACGGTGAGAGCCACTGAGCTGAGCCTGGCCTGGTCAACCCACGGAACTATGAGCCACTAATTTTTTAAGTCACTAATTTTGGGGGTGGTTTGTCAAATCGCCAAATAGATAATAACCAAAACAGTGGGTTTCAAGGTTTGCTCAATTTTTTTTTTCTCAGCAAAACCTCTTTTACGTCCAGAATCTTCTGGTTAACTGAATATAATAAACAAATAAAAGTAATACTGCTTCAGTTAAGGTGGCAGCGGAAAAGCCTAGGTTCCCACCTGCCCAGGCCCCCTGGGTGGTTCCTGCAAGCAAGTCTGTGTGACACACTCTTGCCCTAGAATTTCTCCTTTCCCAGGTGGGGAACTGAGCATGAAAAGACTAGGGGACACATACAAGTTACTGACCTCTAACTGAACCCTGGATCTCTTTGCTCACAACTAACTGCACTATGATCCTGAGAATAGAAGAATGTGAGATGCAAACCCAAAATATCCATTGTTAAATCAGAAGAAAGGTGTGAAGAAATTAGAAAAGCATAGTGTGTATATATTCACAAACCTAACTGATAATCAAAATTTTTACCCAAAATGAAAGCAAATATTGGGTATTTGACCTGAAATTTCCATAATGTTCCTTAGTATTTGTTTTCTGCAATCTATATTGGCCATTTATGGATTTGGAAGACCTAAAGGCAACCCAGAAAATGAATTACAGATACATATGCTAAATCAAAAGTATAAACAATGTATTAGTTTTGTAAACAATTTATTAGTTTCAGTGAATAAACACACCACATCCTGCCTGTCCTGCCAAATCAGCTGAAGGCTGGGGGAATATCTAATTCCTCCACACAGACCTCTTCCTCCCTTTTTTCTTTTTGTTCTAATGGTACAAAGATGGTATAATAAATGCTGCAAAAATGGTCTTCCTTATAGTATATTGAAATAAAGTGTTCCATTTTTAAACTTTGCTTCAGATTTGAAATGGTTATGCTGATAAGTAGTAAAGAACGTTCTATAAGGGACATGCTTCCAAATAACATGATGGATTTATTTCAGAATAACATGAATCCTAAAAACAAACACAGACACAATATACTGTAGAACTTGGCTATAAATTATAGTGGATGGTTCCCTGAACTACAGCAGTACAAACAATGTTTCTGTGGTAAATATTTGAGTGTTGAGAGGACCACTTCCTAAACACAGGTATGACTTAGGATGGAGTAGTGGAGCTGCCACTCTCTAAACACAAGAGCAGCCAGGTTCTGACAGCTTCAGCGTTTCCTCTCAACCAAGGCTTACTAAATTCAGTCCCCTACTTGGTATTTTGCTACTCTGTTTCTGTGGCTGCCATTGAGTTCCAGAATTACATAGCAAGAGATATTTTATTATATTTTTTATTCGAGTAGATTAAATGAATGCAAAAGAAATGCCATCAACTTTTTAAACTAAAGTTATAAATCAGAATCATTATATAAAGGATTTCTTTCAAAACTCCTCAATTTACAACTGCTTCTACCCAAACGAAGATGCTTTTGAAAGTATGAAGGCAGTAGAATGCAAAATCAAAGATGTCAGCTCGTTAGCAAAGATGTTAGCTTATTTTACCTTCCAGCATGTGAGAGTATTAAACCTGGTCCCATGTATTGGTTTTTCTTTAAATGTGCACATTTGAAAGAAAAATTGTTTAAATCAGTAATGCTGTAGTTTGAATGAATAAAATTTTAGTTTCAAAATAAAACTCATAAGCAAATAACCCATTTATTTGCACGGTTTGAGTTTATATTATTATAAACAAGGCTTACTACTCAATCTTTAACTTGTTGAAGCTTTCATAGCTCTTCTTCATGTCAGCGGATAACATGTTTCTCAGGCCTATGTTTTGAGAAGAATCTTGCCCTGGCTGGTGTGGCTCAGTGGATTGAGTGCCAGCCTGTTAACCGGAGAGGTTGCCGGTTTAATTCCCAGTCAGAGCACATGCCTGAGTTGTGGGCCAGGTCCCTGGTGGGGGATGCGTGAGAGGTGGCCACACATTGATGTTTCTCTCCCTCTTTCTCCCTCCCTTCCCCTCTGTCTAAAAATGAATTAAAAAAGAACTTTTTAAAAAGAATCTTTAGATTAAAAACAACAGCACACATCTCTTAAAATCCAAAAGGAATTTTAAAAAGTATTTAAGCGAGATTAGTACTATTAACTCTTTAATGCAAATATTATTTGAACATTCTATTAATATTTACAAATACAAGGGTAGGCAAAAGTAGGTTTACAGTTGTTTTTATGGAAAAGGACATGTAGGTTATGATTATTGTGATCACTTCATTAACTATGTTTCACATATTCACAACTGTAAACCAATTTTTGCCCACCCCGTCCATAGAGATGTAAGAGAAACTTAGTCTACCTGTCTTCAGGTAGACTAGAAGTGTCTAAGCCTATTACCTCCCCAAATGGAGATGGGTGATGCAATACAAAATAAGCTGAAAAACATCTTTCAAAACTATGCACATCCCCTTACCCTATCAGAATATGGACAGGGAGGTGCTAATGCTTGGAAAAGTTCCCTAGCTTAATCAGATATACCCCTCCCCTTGTTATGTTCCCTTCCTAAGCACTCACATCTAACCATCTTTATGACAAGTTCTACAAATGGAATCAATAAGAATAATGATAATATAATAATGGCAATGTCTTATATTAAATATCACTTTGCTATGTACAAAGCCCTTGCATTCAATTATCTCATTTGAACCTCACAACAACTCTATGAAGCAGATGGTAGCTGCTATCAACCTATTTTGCAGCTGAGAAAAATGAGGGTCAGAGAAGAGAAGGGCTTTCCCTGGAAGAGAAGAGTTTCATCTTTACATGCCAGTGCTGGGGACTAGAACAGAAATTCAGGTTATCTGATTCTCAGTTCAGTTCTCTGTCCCTTGGACAATACAGTGCCCTTTGCCCTGCAATGGTGTTTCCTAGTTTAAAAAAAAAAAGAAAAGTTGTTCTGACTTAAGTACAAGTCAACTTTTTTATTTCGTTCCCTCTGACATTGTCCCAACTTCTGAGTTAGACTTCTAAAAACACAAAAGGAAATAAGAGGAAGGAGTTTATCTGCCTCAACACACAAAATTTGAGCAAAATACAGATTTAAGAACACTCTTAGGCATAGATTCACCAAAGGAAACCAAGCAAAGAGAGTGGTGTAACACGATGCTGTATTTCAAAAATAAATGGCTAGAGAAAGAGAAATTCCAAGAAAAACAAGACAGAGCTGATCTAATTCAGCCCTTAACCCTAAAATCAGACCCCAAAAGTCATACTAGCTTCAGAAAATAAATAGAAGAAGTATTCAGCTTCAACCCTCACCCAGAGAGGAAATCACACTGGATTCAGTGGGAATCACATGGTCTTCTACACCATAACAGAGGCAGACCCGGGCAGAACCGACCAAGCAAGAACAGAATGAACATAAATGTAATAGAAACTCTGAAAGCATAACACAGCAGGAGAAGGAAGGGGGAGGGAAGGAGGGAGGAATAAAGAACAGAAAAGACCTAGAAGGCAATCATTAACATTTGCTTCATGCCATTGCATATGTTAATAAGAACATGAATTCAATAGAGTATGAGTTCAAAGATAAGATGATAACATAATGAGAGTAAAAGAAAGATCCAACTGGAACTATATCATAGAACTCACTGAAAAACTAGATTGGCAAGGAATAGGCACTGCTGACTATGATATTTTAGAAGACACAATACCAATGCAATTAGAATAACACTAATAAATATAGAGAAAGTAAAAGATTAAAATCCCAAGTAATAGTAATTGATGTCTCCATGCTAGAGAAACTACAAATGAAGCAGAAACTGTGGTGAAAGATATAATAGCAAAAGAAGACCCCCCCCCCACACCTTCACCCCAAGTGAAGAAAAACACTGGATATGCAACCCAGTTCCAGGAAAATTTGATAGAGAAGGCTCAATATAGACACTACCTCAGTTAGCTATTGAACAGCAAGGACAATGAAAGAATTCTTTACAGGCCCAGGAAAGCATATAACTACTGTGATGGCTACTTTTATGTATCACCTTGTCTGGGCCACATGGTGCCCCGACATTTGGCTAAATATTGATCTGGGCTGTTGTTTCTGGATGAGATTAACATTTGAATGGGTAGACTGAGTAGAGCAGATTGCCTTTTCCAATGTGGATGGCTCTCATCCAATCAACTGAAGACCTGAATAGAACAAAAAGACTGAGTAAGAGGGAACCCCTCCAGCCTGATGGATTGAGCTGTGACATTTATCTTTTCCAGCATTGGACTGGGAGGAAAACACTAGCTCTTCTTGGGCCTCGAGCCTGCCAGCTCTCCAAGCAGACCTCACACCATCAATTCCCCCATTTCTCAGGGCTGTGGACCCAGACTGGAACTACCCATCGGTTCTCCTGGGTCTCCAGCTGACCAAGTACAGGTCTGAGGACTTTTCAGATTCCATAATCTCATGAGTCGATTTCTTATAACAAATTGCTATATAAGTCTCTTATATATAGGATACATATCTTAATGGTTCTGTTTCTCTGGAGAACTGTAATACACCTACAAAGATGAAAAAAGTCAAACTGGCCTGATCTCCTATGTCTTCATAGTAACATACAATGGTAGAAGACTAGAGAAATAACTACGAAATTCTAGTGAAAAGAAACCAACCAGGAGCATTGATTCAGTCATGATATCTTTTGAGTATAAAGACAACAGGTATTTTCAAACATGAGAAGGCCAGGGAACACGGCACCAATGTGCCCCTTCCAAACGGTCTCTGAGAATGCAGTCCAAACAGGTGAGAGATGAATCAAAGGAGAGACCGAAGAAGTTACAGCACAAAGACTGGTGGAGAGCACCACTTTCATTTAAACAAAGAAGTTACACTAAAACAGTGAAACTGTGATTACAGAATGCAAACATTATAAATCAGAATAATTTTAAAATAATAATATAGTTAACAATAGTTGAGAGATGGGCAAAAGGGAGATGGAAAATGACAATATTATTATTGTCATTTTATGCCATGTAAATTTGGATTAGAACTTCTTTTAAATGTTCATCACAACCTCTTTTATAACCTTAGAGAGTTAGAAACTGTCCGTAGCAGAGAAGAAACATTTACTTGAAGTTCACCAGTTCTCCCGGTTGTGTTTTGTTTTCTTTTCTTCCATTAAATACAAAGTTATTTTAAAATTGAGAGTAGCACTTATATCATGATGCTATTTTTATAAAGTGTGTTTATTTGCATGCATGCATCGAAGGATATGTGTCCATCCAGCATTAACTGTGGCAATTTCTGGGTAATTCACTCTTACTTTTCATTTTGACTTTCCTAAATAATCTGAATAACTTTTACAACAATAAAGCCATTTTTTCTTTGAAAAAATACTAGAGGCTAACAGGTAAAAATCTTAACATTATAGGAATACACCCAATTATGCTTTCCTCTGTTTTTTTACTAAATTTTCAATTTCTAAAAATATAAAGTTGCTCCCTAGCTATTGTCTTGCTATTAAAAATTTGACACAGTGCTTAAAATCATTTTCATATAGCTTTCCCTGCACTTTCTCCCAGTGGAGAAAACTAAAGAATCTTTAGAAGGATGAAAATTAGACCTCTTACTCCCTTCCACTTAAAACATACATGACTGCAGCACCTGCATTTCACCTCCATAGTAAATAAGTAAAAATTATTCAGATATTGCCTTCAAAAAGGTAGACTTCATACAAGTGTGCAAAGTAGCAGCAGGCAGTCCTAGGTCTGTATACAGACTCGTTTTCTAGCTGTGTGACCTTGGCAAATTATTTTTCCAATTTCAAGGGATCACTGCTGAACGTGATACACGACAGTAAGAATTAAAAAGACATGTAAATAAATGGGCACATAATAGGTCCTCAGTTAATGATAGCTATTGTTATTTTCAAATTTATTTGTGATTTAATTTAATTTAAAGGAGGGATTGGAGGAAAAACCAAATTAGGGAAGACTCCAGAAACCTTCCATGGCATTTATTAAGTTATTCGTGTCTATGGCAGGGGTATGAGGGCCCCTCTCAGGGTTGCTGAGCACGGCCAGTTCCCATAAGGAAGACGCCTCTTTTCTCCATACTGTGTGGACCTGCACACAGCTTGGCCCACCCTGTAGTCAAATAGAAAGGAGGCTTCAGTTCATTCTTTCATTTCATAGTATCAGCTTTGTAGCAAGTATCTAGATTAATTTTTATGGGCCCTTAGAATAATATATAATTTGCCAAGTTGTAAAGTGCAATCAGGTTGTCTGATTTCTCAGAAACCAGGCTGGTGAGATAGTGCCGAGCCTTTCCGGGTGAATGAAGGACTGAAATGAAACCCCTCCTAGCCCTTCACTGAACCGTGGCCCTCCAGGGTGTAGCTGCATGCATCCGCGGGCTGGAGAAACGCTCCACCGCTCAGCTCTCAGGGTGTGCACTTCTCTGCCATGCTTCCTTCTCAGGAGAGCATTTATAGGGCACACAGTTGTCCAAAGAGGAATAACTCCTTAATAAAATAGGCAGTGCACCTTAGGCTTGGCTTTTGTAAGGGAAGAATAAACACACGCTTTGTGGAGATTAAAGAAAAGAAAATAGTGTGTTCTGGTTACAGGTCCAAGTCCAATCTCTTATGCTCATAGAGCCCATCCTCTGAGTCATCAGTACCACGTTTACCAGGTGTGCGAGCATTCTCTCAGCTTGTGGCCTAATCCTGGAACAGCCTAGAGGGCAAACCCGCCCTGACTGGTGTGGCTCAGTGGGTTGGATGTTGTCCCACAAACCGAAAGGTGGCCTGTTTGATTCCGGGTCAGGGCACATGCCTCCGTTGTAGGCCAGGTCCCCAGTTCCTCTTATACATCTATGTTTCTCTCCCTTTCCTTCTCCCTCCCTTCCCCTCTTTCTAAAAATAAATAAATAAAATCTTTCAAAAGAGAGAGAGAACAAACTCCCTTCCCTCAGGAGTTGACGGTTTTATACTTACACACATGTATATATAAGATCTGTCCAGAAGGTATCCAGCCATGTAGTATGAAAAATGGAGACATTTGCTGAAGAAAGTACAAGATACAAGAAACACTGTACACAGGACGATGATGCCTCAGTCCTCTTCAAAGCTGGCACCTCAGGACGTCACATAATTCTCCCAAAGCTACCAGTTGCCCCATCATATTTTCCTGAATCTCATCAATGGTCTGAAATCTCTTCCCTTTCAAAAGTGATTTTAGTTTTGGGAAAAGCAAGAAGTTGCTGGGCACCAAAACTGGCAGATGACTGATTGAATGTTTCACAAAAAAACTCAGCATGAGACATGATGCATGAGCAGACTCGTTGCATTGAAGCTGCCAATCACCAGTTGCCCATAGCTGCGGCCTTCTGAATCATCTGAATAGTTTCCGCAGAGGAATGTTCAAGCTTAACACAAAATTTGGTGCAGATTTGTTGCTCTACTTGCTCAGTCATTTTGAATGTGATGGCCACACAGTCCACATACTCAGTCAATGGCATCCTCCACCTCCACTGACTAGTACAGTGAAGTCATCATTGTTCACGCATGTGCATTCCAGTCCACTTTCCTTGACTGCCATGTTACATTCATGTCGCACAAACCATTCTCGTTATATTAAGAATGACTGGACTTTTTCTAGAGAGACCTCATATATTAGATCATTAACTACTGTAATTATTTTCCTCCCATGAATTTGGATCTGCATCTTCTGTTATTATGAGACAATGTACAAAGTACAAAAGCACTTAGTACCACCTTATTAAGTGCCCTGAAAAAATGTGGACTCAGTTTTGTGTCAGAATCTGATATGAGGAAGGCTGCAGGCCTAAGTATTAGGTAAGCCAAAATATTCATTTACTTTTTCTATAAAATAAAAGATACATTTTTCATTTTCAACAGTGACTTCATTGACTGGGATATTTTGAGTATGTTGGCTATCTCCTGCTACTGGCTCATAGTGGGTAGAGGCCAGCGGTGTTTCTAAACATCTTCTGATGCGTAAGACAGCCCCACAGCTAAGGATTGTTTGGCCAAAATGTCAATAGTACTAAGAAACTTTGCAAACCACTTTTGACACATCTGATCAGTCAAAGCACCTTCTCCACACACCACACAAATCTTTTTTGTGTGTTTCAGTTGTATTTTTACCTTTCTTGAAATAATAAAGCATAATATGTTGAAAATGTTGCATAGTTTCTTCCATTTTCAATATTAAAATGGCTTCACAAAAATTTACCAATTTTGTCCTGGCTGATGTTGCCCAGTATATTGAATGCCAGCCTACAAACCAAAAGGTCACCAGTTCGATTCCAGGTCAAGGCACTTGCTTGGGTTGCAGGCCAGGTCCCCAGTGGGGTGTGTGCAAGAAGCAACCAATGTTTCTCTCCCTCTCTTTCTCCTTCTGTTACCCTCTCTCTAAAAATAAATAAATAAAATATTTTTTTAAAAATTCACCAGTTTTGATTAGTTTTTAAATGCACACTGACATGACAGCTGTCACAATACAATCTAACAAAATTGTTTCAAATTAAGTTAAAGACAACTAAGCTCTAGTAGAACCATCCTCTGGAAAAAACTAAATAAACTTTATGGCCAACCCAATACTAAAGGATGGGAACTACTTCCACAGCATTTCTTACATTTCGTTCTCCGCACACATCTTCCTGAATGGTGGGCTCTTCAGGAAGGCAACAGTCTCTATTTTACTTCTCTTTAAACTGTACCATGCCTGGCCCTAACAGGGGCTCAATAAATATCCAGGGAATAAAGCAATTGCTATGGGGATAATTACAACTTTCCAAATGGATTCTTTACTTCCAAGCCACTTAAAGTTGCCTTGCCAGCTTTCTCCCCCACAAATATTTCAATCCTCATTCAGAAATCCTCATTGGCTTCTATTTGCCTCTAGAGAAAAGGCCTGGCTATCAAGGCCATACAAACCTCTTCCAGTATAGTATTTCTACAGTTCCCTTCACATTTCCTGGGTACCTATGAAACTCTCCCACTCTCTGCTCACACCACCGCACACCCCTGCATGCTCCCAGGGCAAGCTGTTCTGCTACCTGCAACCCCCTTTCATCCTCATCCCTACACATCCAATTCTGCCTTGCTGAGTTTTAAGATCTAGCAGAAAGAGGCCCTCAATAAATGAAAAGCAGTCACCGATATTCAGGAAATTAATTTCTCCTCTCTTATTATACTCTTCAGGTATAGGATAATATACAGTAACAGCCTCCAGAATTTAGGAAGAGTTTGGGCAATCTTTCTGTAAAGTTTCATTATAGGAATAGCTTCCATATTAGAGTTCTCCACATAAACAGAACCAACAGAGTATATGGAAAGAGAAGGGGAGAGAAAGAAAGAGAAGGGGGGAGAGAGAGAGAGCAGGAGAGAGAGAGGTAGGTGAGTGGCGGTGAGGAGGGAGGGGAGGGAGGGGAGGGAGGGAGGGGAGGGGGAGGGGGAGGGGGAATGCGGAGGGAGGGGGGGGAAGGGGATCTTTGGCGTGTAGTTTTTTTTGATTAGTTCTATGTTTTTTCTGATCTTTTCGGTATAGTGTTTTCTTTTGCATTTTCTTTCTTCCGTGTCTTTTTGCTCCTATATTGTGCTTCTTTTGTAATCCAATTCAGGCTGAGATCCGGGAAAGAGTACAAAGGCTTCTCTGCTGGTAGAATTTCTTCTAGCCAAGGGGAATCAGTCTTTGTTTTATTCAAGCCTTTTACTGATTGGAAAAGGCCCACCCACCTTACAGAAGGTAATCTACTTTATTCAAAGTTCACTGATTTAAATGTTACTCTCATCAAAAAAAAACACCTTCAAAAAACATTCAGAATATTTTACCAACTATCTGGGCATTGTGGTCCAGCCAAGTGGACACAGAAAATTAACCATTACAGCTTCTAAACACCCAATATAGCCTCCTTCCACTACCACCATTACCAACCACAAAAAAGGAGTTTCTCTTGACTCTTGGAATATTCTTACTTTTATTCTAGAGCCAGCACTAAAACTAGCCCCATGGACATTAGGCTTCTCCCATAAAATGTGGACACAGAAAGGCAGAGGGTCCCTTTGAGGGGAAGGATGGGTTGGAGGTTCCCCTTAACACAGATGAAATATACCCTTGCTTTCCAGAGTAATACTGAGATAAGTAAAAGGAAATAATTACAAAAAAAATCAAACAGCACAAGTTGCTACATTCCTACAGAAGAGACTTCTGGTTCTACAATTGCATATTCTTTTGTAGTTGCGTAGGCCTGGCTACACCTGACAGCTAGCTGCCTGGGAACCAAACAATTCCTTTTTAATTTCTGTGATTGTTTCTTTTTCTTCCCCCACCTTTTGTTCACTCCTCCTCCCTCCTGGAATTGGGGTTGAGGCATCTGCAGGCAGCCCTTCCTAGGAATGTTAGGTAGCTGAAGTTTAATGTGTAGGCAAACCTTCATCCTTACCTCACTGTCAGTTGTCATATTAGGAGAGTCCCGACACAGAGATGCCCACTCCTTCTCTAGGTCACAAGTTATTTCTCATAGTTCTTTTCTAGCAAGTTCTACCTTAAAAAAAAAAATAGGAGCTCAACAGCAAATCTCTGCTGTGCTTACATTTCTTTTGGTGTGCAACGGGGAAGATTTGGCCTCCTTGAAGGTAATGACCCATGGAGTTTCCATGAGCACACAATCATTCTCCTGATGTAATTGAGCATGAATCCTGCTACAGTGGGCTTGGGGGTTCTGCTGGCACTCACCAGTGCAGGATATGGAGTACACACCTACACAATTATCTGCCTAGCACATCTTAGTTCTAAGAATTGATTTCTTCCCCACCCATACTCTTGCAGCTCTTCCTCACCTACATTTTTTGCCACAGGAGCCACTAAATGTATACATTAGCGCCCAGGTGCCTGGCTATTGTTAATTCATCCACAGGTTACCATGAACCCTAGGTTGAGCCACAGTTCTTCTTTGTGGCTATGGCCTTGGAATCAAAATGCAAGTTGAAATACATGTCTCCCCAGTGGCTTCACGCTTAGACATAAATCTCAGGTGCTTCTGGAAAGCATATATTCTGCCCAGTAGAGAAAGCCAGTCAAAAATGAGAGAGTAAAACCAACATCCAGAGAGGAACATGAGAGTGAGAAGAACCCAGACAACTTTCTAGTCCCTGGCTTGACGTATCAATAGCCCAGCTGCACCTCTGCTCTTCCTGTGTCTGGTTATTCAACACTTCCTAGAAGTCTGTGAAAAAAACAAAAACCACAATATCCTTCTAATTAATGACCTTTCTTGCATAAGGTAGATTATGTTAGGTTGCTATCATTTGCAACCGAAAGATCCTAAAAATTGTACAATGCAGCACTTTTTAATGTTACACATTGTAGTGAAGACAGCTTCACCTGGTTGCTAGGAAAATTAAGTGAGATGATTAACTTAGAGTGCTTTGTCACCTGTAAAACACGGTGCATGAATGCAATTCTTCTGAAGTCCTTATATTCAATGAACTGGGCATAAAAATTTCTACTTAAAGATCAAAAGTTTTGTCATGCTTCAGAATTTTCTTACTTTTTCATACCTTATGTAATATGTTATCACTTGTTGTGACCTTTAGAGGTATACCCAATATAAAGTCATCTTTAGATTAATACAACTTTGAATACAAAAGCAACGTTTGCCAGGTAAGCACAATGATAGCATTTGTCAAATGAGGTGTTGTACACCCACTCTGTGCTACCTGCATGCTTAGTGACTTGTGAAGTTAGTGAGACATCCTGGGGCTATTTTAAGTATTTTTAAACTGCTAAAGACAATTGTACATGCACCATATGTTGATTTACACAAGCTAATTACAGTATCTCCTTTCTTTGTTTTGGGCTAGAATTATAGCAATTCAATCTGGCAACTGACTAGCTCATGCTGCTCAAAAGTTCTGATTGGCTGTTGATGATGTCATAGGCACTCCTGTGATGAAATTGGGTGGTCAAACCATTATCAGGTTGTAATATCCAAACTGAATACTCATAGCAGAATGCACCTACAGACAAGTACAGGTTGACAGCCAAAACTGAGGAATCCGCAGCAGTGAATATTGCTTAGACATTCCTATGCTTACATAACTTCATTTGACATAACTATGAGTGAGATAAGTTTGATTTTATTTACTAGAAAACATGTTCAAAACAGGCAAAAGGGGGGACCCTTGGTAAAAAAAATGGTAACTTCTGAAATATAATATAATCCGACACAGAGTTTTCCTTAGATGTGTCCCCCAGAATACCAATTCTGAAGTATTATAATAGACTTAGTAAAAAAGAGTTTTTTTAAATAAAAGGTCTACTATTTAGGACAACACTGGGTCAAACAAGCTTGTTTGTTTTGCTGCATGATTGCACAGAGCCTTTAACATTTTTGCATTTTGTGACTGTCCAAGAAGGTATCTCCCAAACTTACTTGACCAGAGACCTCCTCGCTCCTGGGGCATTTTACATGACAAGTATTCCATTAAACATTCTTTGGGGAAAGCTGGTATAATACACTCTCATTAAATCATCCTTATGATTATTGCCTGGTTATAGAGAGATGTATAAGCAGAGCTGGCCTCACAGTTGGCAGAATATAGAAAATCAGAGCTGCTTCCCACACCCACCAAAAGATCTGTTCTACCTCCCATCAAACCACCTTCATTTCTATCATTAAAGTGCCATTTCTTTGGTTCTTAAATAATTGTTGCTACTCTGTGTTTCTGAGAACAGAAACAAATTAGGCGAAATTTCCTCAAGCCTTTCCAGAAAAACACTTCCAATGGCAGAGCAGGATGAACTAAGAACCCTGAGGATCTGAGTGAACTATGCCTAAGCAGCAGAAAGCTCAACATTTATATCAAGTTTCCTGTTGGACTTAGCAACCATACAAATTTTACATCCTACACTATAAAGTGCCCAAGCCCACTTTAGTATAAAATTTCTAAATTGCTTGGCAGCAAATAGAATGGAAGCTGTAAGAAGAGGCCCCACATCACTAGCCTGTGTCTGTGGGTGGCCCTGTGGCACCTGGGGCTGCCAGGTGAGGAACAAGCTCTGGGGAAGGGGCCATGGTGAGACAGACCTCAAGGAGAAAGGCAGAGCGAGGAGAGGCACTGAGAGTGTGGTTGGTGGGCACCAAAGCGACTGTACAAAGCCAGAGGACATGTTTGCATTTGGGGGCAGGCTCCTCCCAGAAGTGGGAGCAGGGGCAAGCTGGGAAAGCAGTGCTGTGGGAATACATAAATGAGCTTGGGTTCTTCCCAAGGAGACTCTAATCCCCTCTCCCTTCTGTCCAGGAAGGCTGCCTCTGTGCCCACAGTAACCTTTCCCCTACTTCCTCTTTCCTTTTCTGATCCTTAACCTCATTTTTGTTACTCCCTCCTCTTGTTTTCTTCATTTCCTCTTCCACCATCCCCCCCTAATCCAAATGTAAGGTTTATGAGTGTCTGTGTGTTGAGGGGTGGGGAGTGGGAGGGACCAGGGTTACAGTTGTGATCTCTCTTCTTAGAGAAGGAAATACTTTCAGTTCCTTTAGTTTCATGCCATAAGGTCTAAATGAATGTGAACACAATGGAGGAGGGGGAAAATTCTGCCACTTTTTTTTTCCGCTCTGTTAACTGGTATTGATGCCAATGTCAAAAGTGGCTTTCGACATCATCGACTTTTAGTGATTTTAACGCTTTTGAAATTGAAAAACTCTTTTTCAAATCACTCATCAAGGATAAGGGGAAAATAGTATTATTTTAGATGTAACCATTATGTTCAATATTCAGGACCCAGGAAGGGTAACAGAAAATAAATATTCTTTCTTCCCACTGCCCCTGAGTGCCCATTCTTTGGGATAGTGTTCTTTTTCCTTTGCACGCAACTTAGTGCCAACCTTTTCTGGTCTTTCTCAGATTTAACCAAGAGAATAAAATGTCCTTTGCTCATTGTATTCCTCCAAACAATTTCAATTCAGTTATTAGTCTGAGCTCCTTCCAAAGTTGATGCTTCTCCCCTTCCCAGTGGGACTGCTTTAGGCTTGGCCCCGCAGTGGGGAAAGGGCTTTGAGCTGACTGGGGTTTAGCTTCCCATCGTCTTCTCCCTGTTTTGCCCCAGCTAATTATTGGAGTTTCTGACACCTCCAGGATTAAAGGGTCAGGAGAGCCGAACGTTGAATCAATCACCAATGAGCAATTATTTAATCCATCATCTATGCACTGAAGCCACCGTAAACCCCAAAAGGATGGAGTCTGGAGAGTCTTCAAAGCAGTGAATGCAGCCATGTGCTAGGAGAGAGGTGTGCCCCAGTTCCACAGGGACAGAGCTGCTGCACTAGGGACCTTTCTGGACCTTGCCCTATGTACCCCTTTATCTGGCTATTCATCAGGATCATTTATAATATCCTTTATAGTAAACTGGCAAACATTCAAAAGTGGGACCTTCAGGAGGAAGGGGGAAGGCAAAGAGGCAAGAAACGTTCTCTTCAACAGGTGTTGTCGTGGGTGGCGTGGGTGCTCACTGGACCAGGCAAGTGTTGACTCCTTCTCTCAAGGAGTATTGTCATAGGGAAACTCTCCCACTTCTGTGGACTTTTACTTGCTGTTTCTGTGACAAGGGTATGTAAATATCTTCAGGTTGGTTTCTAATGAATCTTCCTTCAGTTCTACCTCCAGCCTTTTTCTACTGAGATCTCATCGATATCCTAGGTAGTTCTCCTAGGTGGAATCTAAGGAACCCCAAGCTAGCTCTTTGTCTTTCTTAGCCTGTACCTGGTCCACAAGAAGCATGAACATCTGACCTTTCATTCAAAAGAAGTGCAGTTACTTCCTAAACCACAGTCCTCCACTCCAGGTGGAGTGGTTCAGCAGGAGGCTTGGTCTATATCTCTCAAGGCAGAGTTGGATACAGATTCACAGAGTCTCCTCACACTGCAGGGGTACAAATGGAATACTCCAGGTGGTCTCCTTGAAGGCCTGTTCACTGATCATGGATAAAGGACACTAAAAGCGTACTGATCTCTGTCTCTAAAGAAATCCTTCAATTACCACCCATTCTTGGCCTCTTCAACCTGAATCCTTTTGTATTCCATAGTGGGTGAAGGGTAAAGGCTACAGAACTGGTTTCCAACATCTGTTCTCTTGGTTCTATACAGTGATGTGGTTTTTCCTATAATACGTTTATAACATTCAAACTAAGAGATTACTTAGATGAACTAAGAAATTGGAGAGCAGGACTTAAGAAGGGTCAAAGGTCAGCCTCCACCTCCATGAAATCAGTCCAGCATTTACAGAACCTGTGAAAGGTCTGCACACAGCCACCAACCACTGACAGACCTCGGTGTGATCAAGCTCTTCCCACTAGAAATGAGGAACTTTGGTTCTACACGAATTAAGGGATTTACTCAGGGCGATCCAATTACAAGCAGCAAAATGACAACCAAATCACAGTCCCTCCATGCCTACTCCATGCCTATGATCACACCATTTGCGCCGGCTCCTATAACTCTCAGAGAAACGCAGGGAACTTGAATAGGCTGAGCAGCCTCTGTGGCTCCATGGTCAAAAGCCTGGCCTCAAATCCTGCTCCTCATGTACTGCTTGAGCGATCCTGGGCAAATCTATTGTCTTCTCCCAGCCTCGAGTTTCCGTCTGTAAAAGGACATTGATAAAGGTATAAGGAACATAGTGGGTAATTTACAGAAAAGTACTTTCCAAAATGCTGTGCCTTGGGCAAATATTAATTGCCATTATTTTTATGAGATTGAGGTAGGGAGGTGATCACAGTTTGTTTAGGATAACCTTGGTCTTAGAATTATTACAAGATTTATTACAAGATCACTAATTTGTGATGCTGTTTGGTCATAAGAAATGCACAAACTAAACAAGTTCCAAAAGTTTTTTACATAACTTTTATGTAACTTTATCTATTACTACTGAATCTATTAAAATATATATTTTTTAAAGAGAGTAGTACACACACTATAATAACGTTAGAGTGTTAAAGAGCAGCAAAGGGCACATACATTTCATCTATATCCAAGAGCTGTAAAAATCAACTAGATAAACGAAGATTACAAAGCATCATGGGACAAAGGCACACGTGTCACCACCGGCCTGGGCAAAACTGTGTCCAGAGCAAGAGGACTTTCACCTCCCAAAAATGTGGAAGAGAAAATAGAATCATTCACTAACAGAGCATGGAGCACCCACTTCAATACTACATGGTGCCCGAGAGTATTTCTAACACCCAGAGCAAAAGTACACACCAGCTGCCTGGCGCAATAGGAATCTCTGGACCTAATCAAAGTCAAAGGCACAGAGAATGTCAGGGCAGGGCAGGGAGCGTCCTACAGAGGCTCAGAGGGAAGGCCTCTGGCCTCTGATGGTTCCCCAGCAGGAAACCCTGCCCTTTATCCTTCCTTGATGTCTTTGGATTGCAAAATATATGCAGTGCTCTTGTGTGACCTAAGAACCTTTGAGAAAGAGGGAAAGGGGGTGGGGAGAGGAGCACTCAATAGGGGAAAATACTTTTATCTTCATTGTTACCATATCTGAGAGAAGTGAGAGAGATTAAAGGAAAGGGCTTGCCTGGACTGGAAACTCTAGTAGTTACCATCCAAGGCAGCCTTCCTATAGGGGATTCAATGGCCAAGTTTACATTTGTTTTTATTTTTCTTTATTAAAAGCAAGAAAAGCAAGTTTGTAATTAACCCCCCATAGGTAACAGCAGTGATGTAAAAGAGCAGTACGTGGGAGACTAATGCCTGGTGCTCCACGATGCTATGTAACGCAGGTAAACCAAAGGGTGTGGTGGTCCGGTGATCTCTCCAGCAGGCAGCCTGGAGCCATGTATTTCTGCTACTTAAAGCTGTCTCATTTTGCACATCGTCTCAACATAATCATACATGTACATGCTAAATCACTTGTGTTCTCTACTTCAGTTTCAAAGAGCATGTTCAATGGAGGCACACAGACTTGACTTTTTAGTTACAAAGTCATTTTTCCTTCAGTACTAGGCTAGAGAGGCTCTGACGATCATCACTCTGCTAGCCCGGTAGTCTACAGGACAAGTCATTCTAATCTGAATTGGGCTCAGCCCTGAATAGATCCTGTGCAATTTGTGCGGGACCTTTGGGAGACTCTTGAGCATCCAAACAAGATATGACTAGTAGGATTAAATAAGGAATGGGGAGCAATGAACAATCTGGAAAGTAGCCTTAAGGGCAAAATCTGTCAGCACCCATTTGCCAACTGTGGGGTCAGCTCTGGATGCCCCCTGGGTTATCAGGTGTACTGAGCCACTATCTCCCTTCTGTAACTCTGAGCCCCTCCACAGGAGAAACAGGGCTGGCACTATCTATGTTCCCACAGGGAACAGCCTCGTTCCTGGAACATAGCACTGACTCAATAAACATTGAACTATATGATCATCAAACCCTAAATGTACTTTTTATCCAACCATTTCCCCTTCATTTACTTCTTATCTCCCACAGGGACTGGTGCTATATGGGTAGGAACTAGTGAGTGAATAAATGAATGAATGGATATGTTTGTGAATGCATATTGTCTGATTATACATAAAAGCATTTGTATGGCTTGCGAATGTGATAGTGTTTTTCTCCTAATGTTGTTTGCTTGAATATGGTGCCATTATTCATATTATGATAAATGCACCTTTATATTTGTAAGACTTTATGCTATTTATAAAACGCTTTCATAGGCATTATCTTACTTAATCCTCACAGCAGTGCTACAAGGTAGGTATTATTATCCCCCACTTCAGATAAGATAGGTGATTTGTCCAAGGTACACTAGTAAGCTCAGAGCTGAACTTGAACCCAAGTTTTGCCACATAAACTTAGTAGTCTTTTCTCTGGGTTGAAGGGTGAATAGGAAGGCAAAGGTTATGTCCATTTGTAAACAGACGCTTGTTTCTGAAGATGTACTAGTGTGCAGTATCCAAATAGAGGAAGTGGCCTCTCTAAACTCTGACAAGCTCTAGCACCAGGCACCTGGCTTGCTGCTGGCTACAGCTGCTTTTGAATGCACAGCTGGTCTTACACCAGGTCACTCAACAGGACTTATATTTGATTGTAGCTACCTGATACTAAAATAGCTACTGAAAAGGGGGGCAAATCCAGAAAATTATTTTGTCTACACAATGACAAACAACCTTTGGGGTAGATTTATGTCTTCGAGTTGAGTTGCAATATTCATGAAGATAACCACAATTATTCCCTCTCCAGTTAAATGTCAGCCCATAACAAGGAAGCCAGCAGGCTTGAACAGCAGGAGTCGATATGAAAAAAAAAAAAAAACAACCAACAACTAGGCCTCAAGATGTGGCCTGCTTCCTAAGGCCCCTGGTGCTCTTTTCTGTGCTAATGACCTGTGTTGTTGGCTTTGCTGCTACAGACACACTTAATATCCTAGAGCTCTCAGGACCTGGGAAATCATTTAATGCAGTAATTTTCAAACTTTGGGGAAAATATGGTACTGGACATTCTATTTAAATGAATCTAATAGAAAAGCCCAAAGAGCAAAGCAAATCCAAGCAGATTTACTTTGGCTGAAGAGTAGATTGTGATAAGCCTGTGAATGATAAGCCTTCCCCCAGGGGCCCTAAAAGCAGGGTAACCCATTGTTTTACATTTCAGGAAGTGAGGCTTAGATAGCAAAATGATGAAGGTAAAGAATTTGGAAATCCAGCCCTGGCTGGTGTGGCTCAGTGGATTGAACATCAGCCTGCGAACCTAGGGGTTGCTGGTTCGATTCCCAGTCAGGGCACATGCCTGGGTTGCAGGCCAGGTCCCCAACAAGGGGCACATGAGAGGCAACCACACATTGATGTTTCTCTCCCTCTTTTTCTTCCTCCCTCCCCTTCTCTAAAATAGATAAATAAAATCTTTAAAAAAAAAGAATTTGGAAATCTACCAACAAGTTTCTGCTACTCTTTGGATTTCTATGTTCTTCATTTCAGTCTAACTTCCATTTCTGGCCGGATGCCAGTCTCCTCCTACATCCCGTCTTAAGTCCAGCCCTGCTTACTGCCCACAGCACCACCCCAGGTTCTAACTTTGTGGCCACTGCTTAAAGAACATCATGTTTCCTGGCGTGCCTGGTCAAAAAGTTAACAGGAGCCCCTGTTAAGAATGCAGATTCCTAGATCCCCTTCTTCAGCAGATTCTAATTCAATTGGCTTGGGATGAAACCCAGGTGATTCCTTTGATCATTGAGTCTGATCAACACTTCTTGGATGAAATGACCCAAGGATGTCCTCTTATAGGGAAAGCAAGAGTTCACCTAAGTGGGCCATTCATCACCTGTAAGCCAGTGCAGATCTGTGTATTGTCAGGAAAGTTTCCTCTCCATAATGAAAGAATGTCAGTTCTCAGGCATAAAGAAATATTTTCCACCAAAACATATTATTTCCATTCACTGTTGTGACCACAGCTTTTTCAAAATGTGCTGCTCATAAGGTCATGCCTGATTTCCTTAGGTAGGAAGGCAGACTTCATGATGTGATCACTGCTCCCTCACTGACCACCACCTCTGACCATCCACTTCTGCTCGAGCACTCCCATGCCAATTGCTCTGTGCCCACAAGGCATACTCCAGGTCCCTGTCTCCTTCCAAAATCATAAGTGTGCTGCATCCAACACGCTGTTCTTCCCAATGCAGCCTGGACTCTGGGATCAGCTATATCCACATGGCACTCACCTAACCACTAGGCTTGACATCGTCGTCCTTAACAATGCGTGAAACCCAGTTTCTGCTCCCTGGTATCCCAGCCCTCTAATCTGCTGGTACCATCCTGTCTTTTATCATTTATTCTTTCCCTTCCCACTTATATCTAAGAGTTCCCCCTGCCCCACTTTGAATTAGGAAAAATAAGCATTTAAATATTTATCTTTTAAAATCTGGAGCTTGTCTCATTTTCTTTCTGGAAAACATGTGGCTATAACCTGTCTCTCCACTGAACTTGATTCCAAATCCCTCTGTCTTGCTTCCTGCTGGCTTTTCTGCTGATCCTAGAACTAGAGAGCCACTCTTTTCCTTTGGAACAATGCTGCACCATTGGTGGTGCTGGCCTCAAAGGATGGGGTCACTGAGAACACAGGGCCTCCCAGTGTCACATCATCCCTAATTCCCAAGGCCACTCTGTGAACAGACTGTAACAAAGATTAGGGACTATATCTACAACCAGATGCTGACTCTAATTATTTCCAGAGTCTAAGAAAAGGAGATTTTTAAACCCATGAAAGGGGTTTTCTATGGACAAACTCTGGTTACTAGCCTTGCTTCTGTCTCTTGAGGTCTTCAGAGAGAGCCCCCTCCACAATACTTCGCTGCACCAATAAGTACACACTACTCCATAGATTAATTATATTCACCCTACAATTTGTCCCAACCACACCCACGTTGTTCCTCCACAACACAGACACACACACACACACACACACACACACACACCCCCCAGGATGATCCATACTATAAATAACCCATAGCAGCACTCTGAGAATATAGCCCACAATGGGGAGCAGGCGACAGGACAGTTTATGGCAGGCTCCAGGTCTCCACACCCTGTGCATTTCAGGGTCCTTCTGCAAATGTAAGGTGAAGCTATACCTCTTCATTCTCTGTCTCTATTCCTGCTTGTTCCTGGGCCTCTTTTTTAAAACACACACACGTACACGCAGATACACACACATCCAAGAAGAAACAAAACTTCACTGTCCTAAAACCAACCTCATCTGCAAAATTTTCCAACCCGAGAAAAATAGCCTTTTATACAATTATGCAGAGGAATTATAGATCTCATTAGCCCAACCCCCCTGCTGCAGGCCCTGCCTTTTACCCACAATGATCAGGCTGAGATTTGCTCATGGAGCATTTTAGCAGCCCCCATGAATAGGATTAAAACCATTCCTGTGTCTTTTCTATTGAGTTACTATTTTCTCCTCTCCCAAATACCATGAGGTGGCTGGAGTCAATAAGACATATTGCTGGTTATCTTTCAATATCCACCCTCCCTTTCCATAATAATAGAGTTTTAGCTGGGCACCTGAGCTAAAGACCACTACCTTACCTAGCCATTCCTATAGCTAGAGGAAGCCATGTGACCACTGTTTTAGCCAATGGAATGTGAGAAAGTGAAATGTGCCTTTTTTTTTTTTTAAGTTTTGCCCTTAAAAAGATTGAGGGTATGCTCCAGGTCCTTTAATTCCGCCTCCACAGGGAGCTTAATGGTTAACGCACTTCCGGGAAGCACTGGTTTCTTTCTCTTTAGTATGTTCAGCAGGGAATTTATAGTTGTGAAATGTAAAGGCAGAAAACTTACAACCAATAAGGATGAAAGAGGCTTTACAACTAAGTGCAGGAAACGCAGGTTCAAATAATGAGATCCAATTCCTGTTGACTCAATCCTTCTCCAATAGTCCTGCTAAGACCCACAAGTAAACGAGAGAATTGGCCTCATCAAGGCAACAAAAACACTGGAAGGAAGAAATTTAATCTTAAACCATCATTCCTCATCCCCACCAAGAGTGCTAAATCACCATTTGACAACCCCACACCAACTCCACCCAAGAATGGATGTTATTAACCCTGTTTGAATTATTCCTGATGACTAATAATAGCAAACTCATATAACACTTACTATATACCAGCACCATTCTATGCAATTTTCACATATTAACTCTACTAATTCTTCAACTCTATAAAGTAGGTACAATTCTTCTTCCCGTTTTACAGACAAGAAAACCAAAGGCACAAATACATCCTCCGCGTTTGTTAGTCAACTAAATATATTTGAGTGGATGTGAAAAATGCCATCTTCTAGAGATATTTTTGTTGTTGGCATGCTGAAAGATAGCTGATGCAGTAAGTATGAGCATGCACATTTTCCTTCCCACCTGAAATCAAACTCCACTGAAACTAACCTGCTTCCTCAGCAGGCAAAAATAAATTATCCGACTGTACTGAGCCTGTACCTAAAATTCAGGTTATTCTCAGCTGAATCAACTGTTACTCTACTGTTCAAGAAAATGCTATTGAAACAGTTATTCAACGGTTCAAGAAAATGGCATCTTCATTGTTTACAGAGCACATCTCAGTGTTAAAGTTTTTCATCGTATCGTTCACCTATTTGTTATCACTTCACAGTTCTTTTCCTTAAAACACCTGGTTTATTAGCATATAAATGTCCATAAGAACTGGAATATTAATATTGATTTTTATTTTAGAAATAAAAATGAATATAATTTAAAACTGTAAAAATGATTATTATGATTCAAAACTGTACTTAATGAGAATCATCAGTTCACAAAAAAAGGTACATTGGATTTTTGACCATTGCAGTCACGAGTCAGCTCTTCCCATGGAATTTATTTATAACTCCCTGTTTTCTTTGAATTATTCCAAATATTTTTAAAACTTTCTAGTATCAAGACAATACTATTGTGCTACATTGTCACATTATTTTATAGTACCCCATCTACCATTGAAATGTTGAAATAGTTTTTTGCTTGCCAATTCAAAGTTGGATAAACCAAATTGCTTTTTTTATTTAAATAATATTAAATTTTGTCTATGCTATCTGTGGCAAAGATACATATTTTCCTCCATTTGTACTTCCTTCCATCTGAGACACCAAAGTGATTGTCTAAAACAAGAACAACAACAAAACTAACTAAATGTCATAGCAACGTCCCCCTGCAGAGAGAAGTGGCCAAGTGTTCTGACGAATGAGATGTAGTGAATATCAGTGGGTGAGAATTTTAGGAAACCTCTTTAAAAGCAGTACACACTCAGTCAACAATTATTTTCTCTTGCTTTTTCTCTACTTTATTCCTGGAAAGTAGATGTGATGCTAAGAGTGCTGCAATGAGCTTGGGCTCATGAGGCAAGAAGTGTCCACTAACGATGGCTGGATGGAAAGACAGAAGAAACCTGGCTTATGTTGGTAACAGGTAACAGTCCTGCCTCCAGGCATCACATAATGAAAAGAAAATAAAAGCATTTATTTGTTTAAGTTTCTGTTTTTCTGGTTTCTGTTACTCACATTCAAGTGCAATTTCTAACTTTTAGGTGATCAGATAAACAATAGCAGAGGATATAGAGGTTTACCACATTGAAGCCTACAAATGGGGATAGGTCTACAAAGAATGATTAAACATTCTGTTATACAGCCATTAGGTATTTTTATGTAGATTTTTCATTACTTATGCTAGTGCAGTTGTCCCAAGTTTGCCCCTTTTCCCACTTCCACCCAGCCCACCACACTCCCTCAGGCAATCCCCACACCATTGTTCATGTCCATAAGTCATGCATGTAAGTTCCTTGGCTACTCCATTTCCTATGCTGTACTTTACATCCCCATGGCTATTCTGTCACTACCTATGTGTACTTCTTAATCCCCTCACCTCTTCACGCATTCCTCAACTTTCCTCCCTTCTGGCAACCATCAAAATGCTTTCCGTGTCCATGATTCTCTTCCTGTTTTTCTTGTTTGCTTTTTAGATTCAAATGTTGATAGATATGTATTTATTACTATTGTTCACAGTTTTGATCTTCTTTTTGTTAAATAATTCCCTTTAACATATATATTACTGGTTTGGTGATAATGAACTCCTTTAGTATTTTCTTGTTTGGGAAGCTCTTTATCTACCCTTCAATCCTAAATGATATCTTCACTGGGTAGAGCAATCTTGGGTGTAGGTCCCTCCTTTCCATGACTTTGAATATTTCTTGCCAATCTCTTCTAGTTTGCAAAGTTTCTTTTGAGAAATCATCTCACAGTCTTATGGGAGCTCCCTTATAGGTAACTAACTGCTTTTCTCTTGCTGCTTTTAAGATTCTCTCTTTATCTTTAACCTATAGCATTTTAATTATGATGTGTCTTGGAGTAAGACTTTTGCATTCATCTTGTTTGGAATTATCTGTGCTTCCTGGACTTGCATGTCTATTTCCTTTACCATATTAGGGAAGTTTTCTTTCATTATTTTTCAAATAGATTTCCAAATTCCTTGCTCTTTCTTTTCTCCTTCTGGCACCCCTATGATGTGAATGTTAGACCTCTTGAAGTTGTCCCAGAGGCTGCTTACACTATCCTTATTTTTTTTAATTCTTATTTCTTCTTATTATGTTGTTTTTTGCTTCCTTATGTTCCACATGATCGATTTGCTTCTCAGCTTTATCCACTCTACCATTGTTTCCCTGTAAATTGTTCTTCATTTCAATTAGTGTATCATTTGTTTCCAACCAGATCTTTTTTATGTTGTTGAAGTCCTCACTAAATTCCTTGAGCATCCTTATAACCTGTGAACTCTTTTGAACTCTGCATCTGACAGATTGCTTATCTCCCTTCTGTTTAGTTCTTTTTTTGGAATTTTGATATGTTCTTTCCTTTGGGTCATGTTTTTTTTTTGGTTCCTCATTTTGGCACTCTCCTTGTGTTTGTTTCTATGTATCAGGTAGAGCTGCTATGACTCTGTGTCTTGGTAGCATGGGCTGATATATTAGGTGTCCTGTAGAGTCCAGTGACACAGCCTCCTGTGTCACCCAAGCTAGGTACACAAGCTGTGCCCTTTGTGTGGGCTGAGTACAATGTTCTCTTGTAGTTGAGCCTTGTTTGTTTTTGGCAGATCGATGGGAGGGATTTACCCAGGCCAGTCAGTGGCAGGGATTGGCTATAACCACTGACCACCAACACCTGCCCTCCATGGAGGATCAACTGTGCAGGTGCAGGGTCATGGTGCTGTGATGTTGTCTATAACTGTCCACTGGGTGCACAGACTCTGGGTTATTCTGGGTGGTGCAGGCCAAGGTCAGCCCCTACCTGGGTTCTGCCCAGGGCCACTGTGCATTAGATATAAAGCAATCTGAGATGGCTGCTATGTGTGCTAGGCTTGGTGATTCCCAGGCAAAGTGTAGCTGTGAATCAAGGTGGGCTGCTGCTACTTCCAGGCCTGGGGACACTTAGCAAGAGGTACAGGGGGCTGGGGACTTACTTAGACCAGCTGTTGCTCATTTGATAGGATTTAGGAAGTTGTAAAGCATAAGCCAAGACCAGCCATTTATATGGAAAAGTCACAGTTAAAAGTTTGGTTGGGCCCAAAAGTTGGGTGGGATGGAGTCTAGAGGATCTCTAGGGCAGGGCTAACAGTGTTAGCGAGGTTGATGGAGTCTCAGATATGTCACCCATCTGCTGGCTCTGTGGCTCTGTGGGGCAAGGGCTCAGAAAAAGGATGATGGCCTCTGCCTGCTTTTCTGTCTGGGAGAAAGCTGCCCTCTAGCTCCTGCCTTGATGCCAGACACTTCGATTCCTCCCTATATGCTACTGGTGTATTTCAAGCTGCTATCCCACCCCAGCACTGAAGCTCAGAGGGAGTGAGTGTGAGTAAGCCCATATGTGGGTTCTTTAAAGGGAATTGCTTGGGACTCTAGGAGATTCTTCCACCCAGTTAATCTCCACTGGTTTTTGCAACCAGAAGTTATGGGGACTTATCTTCCTAGCACTAGAACCCTGAGCTGAGGGGCCTGGTATGGGGCTGGGACTCCTCGCTGTCTAGATATCCCTCCTGAATTTTTATCCACCACACATGGATGTGGGACCAGCCTGTTCCTCTACTCCACCGCTCCTTCCAGTCTGGATGGATGTGATTTCTTTAATTCCGTAGTTGTCAGGCTTCCATTCAACTTCATCTCTGATGGTTCTGAGTGATGGTTGTTCTATATTGTAGTTGTAATTTTGATGCGGTTGTGTGAGGAGGCATACTGTGTTTACCTAGGCCACCCTCTTGATCAAAGTTTCCCATTAGGTATTTTTAAACAACATTTGAAATACAATCATCTGTTGGTAAATCAGATCAGTCATTTAAAAATATGATCCAGTTATTATGAAAAAATACCTGTGCTACCATTCACTCTCCATTTATTTCAGTAAATTAGATTTGGACATAGAAAAGAAGACATACACTATGATTTTCAAATTATGAAACTGACTGGAAGTACATAAAGTTTTGGGTTTCTTAACATGAAGAATTCTTATACTAAGGAATATGCATGTATGTAGCATTGTTCACAAAAAGACATGGACTTTCAGCTTTAACAATGGAAGCAACAGAAACCTCTAAATTGTAGAATTTAAAAAAGTATGAAAATTAACGAGTCTTTTTCTATATATATATGATATCTACTATTTAAGATGTACCAGTAATGCGCCAATTTCTGTAGTATATCTTTTACCTGAAGAAGAGGTATTTAGTAGATTCATTCACATAATTTTGAATTTGTTTTTCTTTTGTCCCATAACTCTGAGAAAGTCTCCATTCCCAATGCAAATACAAAGTGAAGAGCTTGGGAGAGGCATTTTATGTAATTAAAACTTCTCTTAGTGATAGTTCCTAATCACAACCACATTAGTTTTCTACTACTGCATAACAAATTACCACATACTTAATACCCATTTATCACCCTACACTTTCATAGGTCTGAAGTCTAGTACGGCATACTGGGTAAAGACATATTAAAATCAATATGTCAGTCATGCCACATTCTCGTCTGTAGCTCAGGACCCTCTTCCACGCTCGCGCAGATTGCTGGTAAAATCCAGTTCTTTGCAGTATAGAACTGAGGTTCCCACTTTCTTGCTGGTTGTTGGCCAGGGGTCTTGTGCCCTCCTTCTCTTACAACTTAACTCTTTGATTGTTTCCCAGGCCAGGAGGAAAACTTTTTACTGATGCTTTTGCTTCTTTTAAAGAGCTCTTCTGATTAAGCCAGGCCCACCCAGAATAATCTCCTATTTGATTAATTCAAGGTCAATTAGTGACCCAATTATGGTAGTGATGCCCTATCATATTCACTATCACCCCTACACACACACACACACACACACACACACACATACTCAACGGGAGGGAATTCTAGGGGGCATGTATACCAGGGGACAGAATCTTGGGGCCATCTCAGAATCCTTCCTGCCGCAACAATCTGGCGTATTTTGTTACTTGAAGAAGTAGTTATAATGATCACTTTTAATTCACAGCTCTGAGGAGAAAGGCAATGCCCACATTCTTACCTAATCATCTGAAAATATCAGTCAGCACTGCACTATCACCACCATTTTGAAATTAGGTATTCAACATGTTAAGATGACTGTTTCTTCAAACCAGAATAAAAAAGAGAGTAACTGTTCCTATTCCATTCTTTTGTATATATGTCATAAGTGATGCACTTTCAGACTTCTACACAGGGATGTGGCCCCCGGGCGTTTTCTCCCAGGCTGGTTCTGCTGCATGGCTGTAGAACTGGCAGCAACAGTGGCCATTTCCTCAGTAGTTCTTTACTGTCTCTAGACTTTACTTATGGAAAGTAAGCAGATTTCTCTGACCTTACCAATTATCCTCTCAGCTACCTAATATCCTTTATTAAGTCTATTTCAGCTAAAACCACTCAGAGTAATTTGTGTTGTTTGCAAACAAGAACCCTGAACAAGATAGGGATTAATGGCAGATGTGGTAACGGACAACAGATTTTCAGGAAATGAGACTGTGTGGCTGCTTGTCTGATGTGGTCAGGTGAAGAGGCAGTGAGAATCCAGACCATGGCAGCATGGAGAGAGAGTAACTGAAATGATCATTCGGTCACATGGAATGAGAACCCTATCAATGGCAAGACTTTCAGGGACCAAGTGATTGCAGTTGTACAAGAGTAGGAAGGCATGTGGAAGAAAAGACTGGAGATCAGTCTGGATGATTCTAATTGTTGCAGGTTAATTGTGTGGGTCAGCTTGGCTAGGCCATGGTACCCAGATGTATAGTCAGTGTATACATATATACATGTATGCATAAGCACATATGCACACATCCTATTGGTTTGGTTTTCCTGAAGAACTCTAATACATACAGACTTAAAGTTTGACCACGGCCTGGATCAAATTATAGTCAGAACTCTGTATGCCCTAAAAAGAATGTCTGAACAGCATGTTAGTGACCAAAGGGGAAGGGGGGTGGGGGAGAATTAAGAAGGTAAAAGGGGTTAAATATATGGTGACAGAGGACACTAGACTTAGGAGCACACACATTTGAAACTTATATAATGTTATTAACTGTTGTTGCCCCAATACACTTAATTTTTTTAAAAGAGTGCCCTATGTGGCCCCAAGGCTGTAGAAACTGAAAAAAAAAACACACGGTGTTAGCCTATGCATTGTTGAATTGTATCAGCTGATTTCACAGTCTCTTCTCTTACATGAAAATGAAGGTATCGTTTAGGGAGTAGTAGCATCAGCACTCCGTCTCCTTATTAGAATGGGCATATGGGAGGAGTCTGATGATTCATCCTACTCCAAATTCCCTAACTTCACCGAGCCTTCCTGTGCCAGCTGAAGAAGTCCTTCCTGATCTGCGGATGACACTGTTCTTGCCTTTCTTCAATTCCATGTAATGGCCTAGACAGAGGCAATTACTTTGTAAGGAAAATCTACTTCTCCTCATCCCCTTCCCCTGGGAATCCATGTTGCCTAGAGGCTCCTAATTAGACATTTCCAGAGCCTATTACAAAGGCAAACCAAGAATGAGAAAGCTTACACACCTGAAGGTATAAATGCACACATGCATACAGTAAGCAAGATCTTGCTACCTTATACCAGCAAAAACCTGGGGAATATAAGTGGGAATGGATTTGGAGGATGCTTGTGGTATAGATTTTCTATGATGACAGAACAACATCTCCCATGGGAAAACTCCTCTTTGATGCTCCTCCCAGCAAGAGCTCAGGTGTCTTATCCTTTCCCCTTGAATTCAAGGGGGCTTGTGATTAGCAAAAGTAAAGTTATGTGACCTTGAGGTGGGTCATAAAATGTAATAGTTTCTGCCTGGCTGTCTTTGGGGTGCTCATCCTTAATCTGGACACCATGCTGCAGTATTCCCAACACCCACATGAAGAAGCCACACGGAGGGCTCCCGGCCCGTGGCCTCAGCTGAGATCCCAGGCAACAGCCAACATCAATCTCCACGGGTGAGAAGGCAGGCCAGTCAGCTTCTCATCTCGGTTTCAAATCTTTCCAGTTGAGGCCTCAGATGTTATGGAACAAAGACAAGCTGTCCCCATTGTTCCCTTTCTGAAGTCCTGATTCCCATAGTCCATGAGCCTAACAACAAAAAAATGTATGGCACTGAGTTTGAGATAGCTGGTTCCACAGCATTAGCACCCGAGATAGTACTGAGGTCAGGGAACATAAATCTAGATTGGTCTGAGTTACCCATAGGAGTGTGCTTCTTACTGGGTTGGGAGTCAATGTGCTAGGTCAAATCATTTGAGTTTAAAGTTTGGCTCAGTTAGTTCACTGAAACCTGCAATCAGCAGTGGTCTTCCCTGAATGAAAATGTAAAAAAGCTGTCTGATGTTATGGAGGGGAAAAAAATACCAAGATTTGGGATAAATAAGAAAACACTGGTGCCCATTTATAATTTGCAAAGCACTCATACACCTATAGATACATATACTCACACCATGACCCTCAAAAGAGCCCAGGAGAAACCCCTTGCACCACAGTGTGAACACACACACCAGGGAGGAGTGGGCCAGCATCTGGGGACAGTGCTGTACCCTGTGGCACGGGCCCCACCAGGGAAACGGGCTCTCTGAGGAGCAGACCTTTGGCTGACGGAAGGCTAGCAGCAGTTCTTCACTGGAAGAGACAAAGCAGACATGGTCATGGTAACAGGTTGTGGGGCCAGCACAATTGTCGTTCATTTTAACAAAGTGAACTTTGACAGTGCGAGCTGATCCTGGGATCCCCAGTCCAAAAATGTAGGGGCAACCCAGTAAGACCCCTTTTGATCTAAAAACAAAACAAAACAAAACAAACACACAAGAACCAAGCAAAAGAAGCCCCTGTTTCTAAACAACAGGGGCTTACAGCGAGCTGCCATGATAGAGTCAAAACTCCCACAACCAGACAGGAGCCAGGTCACAGCCCCTGAAGCCCTTCGGTGAAGGAGGGAGCCCAGAAAACCCTTCAGGAAAGGCCCTCAGGTGACACCACACATAAGTCATGCATCCACCCTTCTTCCGGCCTTCTTCGGTGGGATCTGCAGCCATTTCGCAGGACGCCTGTGCGCCACCGTGACAGGCAGCTCCCTGGGGGTTGCTGAACACTGGCTCCGAGCTGCAGCTAATTTACGGAAACCCAGGCTTTTACAGTGGCCCAGGCTTTTAGAATGGGGGCATGTGGGCCATGTAAAAAGAAGGTTTTGAGAACCTAGTCAGTTTTAGAATGGACCCCGTGCTTCCACAAAACCACCTTGTCTTCCCAGTTCTCAAAATAGAGTGTGAATAGAAATACTTAGCAACTGGCAAAACCTCCACACTGGCCCTTGACCCCTAGAATCAAAGTTAAATAATAATAGAAATAGCCAAATGTTAAGTCCCTAGGGCTGCCTGCCCTCCCAAAATGTTAAATCAAAAGCAGTGCCACTCATCTGGTACACATAGAGATTAGCATCGTTATTAAAGACTTAAAAGATGCACCGCTGGTGATTATTACATTTCATCTAATTTACCTGTGTGGCCTCTGCAGAAGAGAGAGAGACAGGTCTTGCAGAACGACAAAGAATTGTTTCATATTCAGTTGAGTTTCACATCATAAGGATGCTGTCATTTAGTAGAGGAAAAGTCAAGCTAGCCCCTGGATTGTCGCTGGAATGTACCTATTGATTTGATCACTGCCTTCTTCTCTGTCCCAGTAAACAGAGGATGGTGGGGGCAGTTTGAGGAAACATAATCATCACTACATACATTAGACCTAGAAAAGCCCGCACTAAATAGTCTTAGAGTCTCCTCATCTGTAGAAGTGGGGTGGGGGGGTGTCCATTCGTTTGTTTATTTGTTTGTTTGCATGGAGATTGTCACTTATTTGGTGGGAACGATAGTTTTAGTTGCTATTTTTGTTTTAAGTTTAGAAAATGAATGTATGTCCCGATAAAGGGTTTACATCTATGTTTTGTGATTGCTCACAAGTATTTTAAATATTTTCCTGGCTTTTGATTGTTTCCTATTCTCTAAATCTTCTTTTTCCCAGGGGGAATCTTTTCTACAAATAGTGCAAGCACTCACCTGGTTTTCACCATGTGGGAAAATAGGGTCTGCATGGGAAATTCACTTTTCAATGGTGTGAAAGTCGCCAGAGGAAGAGGCCGTGACGGAGGCTCCCTGTCTAGCCCATGAAATATGGTTTTGGAGTCAGCGGCAGCTTCCTTCACAGGACAGATCTGTGGAGTGTTTCTGGAGTTCATGGTGGTGACAAATGATAACCCCCTCGTTAGTGCACTTCTGTGATGTGTCACAAGGTGCTGTTTCAGGAAGCTCAATCTGTTTCTCCAACTTTCCCAATGGTCCTGTGTAAGGGACCGCACAGTTTATCATTTGAATGAAGACACATTTGGGAGTGAAAGGGGATGCTATTAATAATGTCAAAGATAAACTAGAACTGTACCGAACAGATGGGACACATAGCAACTCTGATACTGTGATTTACTTAATACACTTTGCTGCTTAAATTAATCAGAGTAGACTTACTTGTTTTTTTTTTTGTTTTTGCTAAAATCCCTAACCAAAATACCATTGGATTTATAAGATTATAACATTAGTTAATATAAGTGGACCCTGTGTACTACACTGTGCTTATAACACAGGGGAGAAAGTTTAATTGTACAATTTATAAGGCAAATTCAGATTCATTCAAATTCATAGACTCTATCATATCAATATGAGTTGACTTAACACAGTCATATTCTTGTTGCCTATAGAACCGTGACTCACACTGATATTATTTATCATTAACAAAGCCTAGGGAGTGGAAACAAAGTATCTCATCATAATGTCTTTATATATGGTGGTCCACAGACATATAGGTGAGTCGAGGTTGTTAAATGTGATATTACTAAGACAGAATATACACTTTAAGAAATCTTTAACTCAGTGTCCATGTTAAAATTGTCATCTAATTTCAATGTTATTTTATACTCATATAGCCATATGCAGATTGTTCAATGCTATAAATATAAGCACTTGCACTACATTACTACTAATGTCAGAAATCCAAGAAGAAAGAAGTATCATTCTTCTTCATCATTCCAGGGTCTTTAGTCAAGTTATCACAGAATACTTACTAGTAATCTAATTACTCATTAACCAATTCATATGCACACTAGGCTAGTAGCTCAGAAAACAAGGATCAGCAAAACAGACAAGATCCTAGGGGCACAGGCCTAGCAGTCTCAAAAGGCAATGCAGTAATAAAAGTATCAATACAAGTAAATATGCAGTTGCAAACTGTAGAGAGTGCTATGAAGGAAATGTATACAATGCTCTGGGACCTAGGTCACACAGGGAGTCAGGGAAGAGCTTTAGGAGGAAGTGGTGTTTGAACAGACACCTGAAAATGACAAAACAATAACCATGAGAGTTAGTGTGAGAGAACAGGCTGCTCTGGACATAGAGAAAAGCATGTACATGGCTATGAAGCAAAACTGGGCATGAATTTCAGTTCAGAACACTGAAAGGAGACCTGTGCAGCTGATGCCAAAAGCAAGGGGGTGTGGGACCACAGTCAACTCCAGAGGCAGCTGCCTCCACCACAGATGGGAACAGGCCCTACAAATAGGAACACGAAGGAGGCCTTGCCCAGGGACTCTCCCCATATTCTGGGAAATTGGGCAAGTCAGTAGCAACTTTAAATGGAACACGAGGAACAGATATTATTGAGCTGGCCAAGAAGTTTGTTTAGTTTTTTTCTGTAAAATAAAATACACATTTTTCATTCTCACCAATAACTTTATTAATTTGGCTATTTTGAGTATATCGGCTATCTCCCGCTATTGGCTTCTAGTGGGCAGAGGCGAGGGGTGCTGCTAAACACCTTTCAATGCATAAGACAGGCCCACAGCAAAGAATTATTTGGCCACAATGTCAATATACCAAGAAACTTTGCAAACCACTTTTGACACATTTGATCAGTCATAGCACCTTCTCTATACACTGCACAAATCTCTTTTTTTTTGCATTCCAGTTGCATTTTTACCTTTCTTGAAATAATAAAGCAAAATATGCCAAAATGTTGTATATTTTCTTCCATCTTCAATTTTTAAATGGCTGCACAAAAATTCTCCAATTATGATAATTTTTGTAAATGTACGCTGATATGACAGCTGTCACAATACAATCTAACAAAATTGTTTTGAATGAAGTTAAAGACAACTAAGTACTACTAGAGCCATAGGATGAAGAAACATAACGGACTTTTCGGCCAACCCAATAGGTTCTGAGAGAACAGCTAGTGCAGGAATTCTTCCTGAAATTGTAAAATGCAGGGCGAGAGAGGGACAGATGGGGAAGCCGAAGTCCCTGCTGAAAGTTCAAAAATTATGAGTCTAGATGTATAATCATCAGCACCAAAGACAAAGATGAACCTCAGATAAAGGTGAGAGACTGGACACAAATTCCCTCCCAAATTCCTTAACCTCCAAATAAAAAATTTTGGAAGTTTCACTTATAAAGGATAATTGTGTTAATAAAACAAAAATTTTATCATCACCTGACCAGAAGTTTGGGGAAAAAAAAAGAGGATGGGTAATTGAATGGAAATAAGAGCCAATAAATAAAGACCTCACCCAGCCTAAAACATAATCAGGAGAAAAGTACTTGAGTAGATTTGTATTTTATAAGCAAAAATTGTTTATAATCAAAATTACCATTGGAATGGGCATTATCTTCACTGTACTCTTTTTTAATGTAAAACATAACACATTATGCATGTTTTGCTTGGGGAACAGTTTCAGGATGCTAGGGTCTGCTAGGGTGTTAGAACACTTGGAAAAACAGCCCTGGGCAATTGATCGGTAATTGATCTATTCTTACTGTAAGCACTCAGGAATATGCGAGGGGAGTGATCATGAGTTAGTTTGCATCTGGTGAACGTTAGAAACCTTAACCGAAGTCTCCAGAAACATAGAAAGTGATCGAGAGGGAATAAAAAGCTGGGAGCACTAGCAAAAAGAACTAAAAATAGTGAGTTTTCTCTGTCAACAGGTAGTGTTGGGGGGGGGGCGCACAACACTTGTGGGAATCAACAGCCAGGTGAGCTTTCCCAGCAACAGGGATATTGCTGTTCGCATTTTGCCCTGCAGAGCTGTCTAGGTGTAGCTACTTGGATGCTTTCCACTTCTATCTAAGGGAGTTGTGTTGTATACCTGAAGCTTTATTGCTTTCTGCTCAACAGGATCGTCTTTATAAAAACTGCACAATTACCTTTTTTAAAAAAATATGAGTCAATAAAAGTTATCCTTGAAAAGCTTTTTAGAAGGCAGACAATTGAAATATTGGTTAAGCGTCTAGCACAAATGATTTTTCCTTAACAGTGGTCTAGAATACTATTTCTTTGGTTAAGCAAGCACCTGAAAAAAAAATGCTTGGCTTACATTTAGAAGCTATGCTCTGTGAGGCAAAGCTGTATCTTTAATCATGACTGTCATACTAAAAATGGTGAACACTTTTACTACAAGACGCACACAGACACCAAATCTGATGGAAAGAACGGCAGATTTACATCTCCCATCTCCGATTTGCTCACTCTGGGACAAAATGTATTCAACAGAATGATAGCCAGAGTCAGCAGCCATATTCCAAAAATTGTATTTTCTTATGTTCTCCCTATCACATAATTAAATTCTGAAAAGTTAAGCATGAATATAATATAATCCCACTGTAAAAATAAGAGCCATTCCGGATGTATGTTAAGAGGAGAGTCAACGTAAAAGAAAAGTCCAGCAGCTTTGGCACAACTGTCAGGGTGATTCACTCCACTGTGGTCTTTGAAGAAGCCACAGGAGTCAGAGTTTTCTTCTTCCCCTGGAAATCATAGAGGACAGCTACTGCTGTCTGTGCCCCTTCCCCAAGGCAAACAATCTGCCTGGAGTATTGGTGTGAAGAGTGCTGGAGCTGGAGAAGGAAGAGCAATGAAGTAACTCCAAACCTCCATTTCACAGGAGAGAAAGAGAGGGGAAAAAGGGAACAGATAAATCAGCTACTCTCTCTGGTACAAAATTTTAAGATATTGTTCTCTCCAGTGAGTTTTCTGAGACCAGAAGAGCAGTAAAGAATGACAGATAATTTAAGATTCCCAAGGAACGAGAGGAAACCCTGCCCTCACATTCAAAATCAACCTATTCCTAAACCCTGTCTAGCCACAGGTCCTACCCAGCCCCCAAAGAGCACTGAGAATCACTAAACATTTGGGGAAATTGTTACTAAAAATCAACTTAAGGAAAATTCCTATTCAAACAACTAAAAAATCTTGCAAGTTACAGTATGTCTCTAGTAATATTCCAGATATCTATTGCCACATAAACTATCTCTCTTCTGGCACCCACAACTATTTTACTACTATGTTGAAATGCCTTATATTTCACCATTTTGTGGGTCAGGGAACTGGGCAGGTCTCAGTCGGGTGATTTTTCGATTCCTTGTGTCATCAACGCAGCTGACAGATAAACTGCTGTAGAGTTTCCAGGACTGATATATTCTCATGCTGGGTGCCTGGGGATGGCTGAAAGAATGGACTTAGCTGGAAATGCCAACCAAAGCACCTACAAGTTGCCTTAAGCACGGCTGTCTCAGGAAAGTCAATACATAGTGGCTTCCTTCCCCAGAATAAAGAGTCCAAGAAACCCAAGTGGAAACTACAAAGAGCCTTAGGACCTAATCCTAGAAATCCAAGAATATAATTTCTGCTTCCAGTCTAATGGTCAAGCAAAACTAAGGCCAAACCAGATTCAAAGGCAGAGAATGGCATTCCACTTCTCAATAGGAGGACTAGCAAAGAATTTGTGAGCACGTTGAATCTACCACAGATGGATAAAGTCATGATAGAAATAGTAGTACCAGAAAAATCCTCCTGCAGGAAACAACTAGAAAACTGGAAATGTGTATGAAACAACTGTTTCAGACACAAGACAAAAGGCATGAAAGATTAAAATTATCATCTCTGAGAAAAGGGAAATAAATGAGGTGACCCCCAACAATCACCTGACTTTCTCCCAGAAATCAGTTCAGGAAGAAAAAACCCAGCAGAGCACAAGGACGTTGATGAGCTGAGGAGACAGAGGTTGAGTTTCTCGGGAAGGCTGAGGTGACTGCAAACTGCCGAACAGAGTGAACAAGAAAGGAAGAAACAATGCGCAGAAAGAGTCCCAGCACGTTGCATAAGGGCACCTTGAAACACTGGCTAAATCCTAGTGTCAGAGGATGGGAATCCACCACATTAGACAAACTAAAATTCTGAGAGACATACACCTTTTAAGGACCTGTGGAATAAACAACTCCTAAAACAAATACAAAGCAAAAAGATCCTAGCCCAGTTGCAAAAGAAAAACTTTGTTAAATGCCCAAATCATTAGGTAGAAGTTCCAAGAAGGCCATGCCTTCATGGATAGGGCTACATTAGCCTTAGAGCAGTGGTTCTCAAATGGGGGTGATTTTACCTGCCAGGAAATGCTTAGCAATGTGTAGAAACAGTCTTGATTGTCACAGCTGTTGGGGGAGGGGTGATATTTGCAACCAATGGATAAAGGTCAGGGGAGCTGCTGAAAATCCTACAATGCCCAGTACAGTCCAAAAAAAAAAAAAAAAAAAAAGAAGAATTATCTGGTTTTAAATGCCAGTAGGCCTGAGACTAAGAAACCTTCAATCTTTAGATCTGACCTATCTATTTTAGATCTGACCTAATACAACCAATAAATTAATTTAGCATAGTCACAATACAATGTCAATATGCAAAATTTACTTGTATTTATATGCACTGGCAACAAATAACTGGAAAATAAAATGTAAACAATACCATTTTAGGTAGCATCAAAACACATAAAATAATTAACAAAGTGTATGCAAACCTATATACTAAAAACTATAAAACACTGCTGAGAGATTAGAGAAATTCCAAATAAATGGAAATATATACTATGTTCATGGCTTTCGAGACTAAAAATTATTCTGCTATAACTTCTCCCCAAAGTTGGTTATGGATTTAATGCAATCTCTTCAAAATCTCAGAAGAATTTTTTCTGCATAAATTGACAAATTGATTCTAAACTTATATAAAAATGTCAGACCAAAATTGCCAAAACAATTTTTGAAAACAACAAAATTGAAGAACATATACTATTGTTTTCCAGATTTACTGTAAAGCAAAAGTATGAGATTGGCATAAAGATAGACATATGGATTAATGAAGCAAAATTGAAAGTCCAGAAATAGACCCACACACATATGGTCAATTAATTTTTTACCGAGGTGTCCAAGTAATTCAATAGGAAAAAAATAGTCGTTTCAACAAATTTGCTGAAACAACTAGATATCCATGTTACCAAGTAACTGGGAAAAAAGATCCTTGAATAATTCTTTGCATCATGCATAGAAAGCACTAACCATAAAAGAAAATATTGTAAATTATACTTCACAAAAATTAAAATTTTGTATTCTTCCAAAGGCACTACTTTTCAAAAAAAACACTGTTAAGAAAATAACAAGTCAAACCACCAGTAGGGGAAAAAAAGGAAGTATTAGCAACACACATAAAGGACATGTAACCAGAATATCTACAAATCAGTAAGAAGAAAAATGACTCAATTTAAAAATGGGCAAAAGTTTTGAACATACATCCCAAGGAAAATATATGAATGGCCGCAAAGTGCGTGGAAGAATGCACAACACCATTACACATTAGGGACACGCATCTTAAAACCACAATGCAACACCACTACAAATACCAACAGAACTGCTAAAATGTTAAAACCTGGCAATAATAAATGATAAAGATGTAGAGCAAATGGAACACTTATACTGTGCTGGTAGGAATACAAAAAAAGGACAGCTGATTTAGAGCACCATTTGGTAGAACATATGAAATTACATGAAATTAAACATATATTTACCACACCACCTAGCAATTCTACTCCATAGTATTTACCTAAAAGATGCAAAAGTATGTGCCCACAAAAAGACTTGTAAGCAAATATTCACAGTGGCTTCATTCATATTATCCTCAAATGGGAAATAAGTCAATACCTGTCAACTGACAACACAATAAATAAATTGTTATATATTCATGTACTGGAACACTACTCAGAAATAAAAAGGAATAGCAACAACATGCCTGAATCATAAAGACATTATGGTTAACAAAAAAGCTGAACATAAATGACTACATATTATGTAATTCTACTTGTATAACATTCTAGGACATGCAAAACTAATCGACAATGATAAATTTTATATCAGTAGTTGCCTGGTGTGAGGAGAATGGGGTAGTATTGACTGCACTGAGGCTGAGGAAATGTGGAGGTGATGAAAATGGCCAAACTGGGATGGTATATTTTCTATATACACGAGTGCATGCATTTGTGAAAGCCCATCTAACTACTTAAAATATGACCATTTTGTTGTATGTGCATTATACCTATATAAAGTTATTTTTCAAAAATATAAACTGAACTAATGAACAAACTGAACTAACAAAACAGAGACAGACTGAGAGAGAGAGAGAGCAGGATGACAGCTATGGTGGAGATGGGGTTAGGAGGTGGAGGGACTGAGCAAAAAGGAAAAAGGACTCATGGACAGGGACAGCAGGGCGGGAGGGAGCGGGTATAAGTAGATAAATGATAATGGAAAAAAAACTACAATAAATAATAAATAAATGAAAAATAAACATTAAAAAACCCTTTATCTTTTAAATTAAAAGTTGAATAGGTGGACCAAATATGGAAGATTCAATCATCAGAACACTGAGCTAAAAGATCAAAAATAATGTCTCTTAGCCCAAAAGGACATAGCAATATCAACTATTATTGAATAGCTGGATATGATGCATAACTAAAAGTCTTCAGCAGCCATCAAAAGCTCTGTAACGAAGAAATAGGATGTGCCCCAGCTGGTGTGGCTCAGTGGATTGAGTGCTGGCCAGTGAACCAAAGGGTCACTGGTTTGATTCCCAATCAGGGCACATGTCTGGGTTGCAGTCTGGGTCCCTGGTGTGGGAGGAGGGCGGTAGGGGGGTGGTGGAGAAGGCAACCACATGTTGATGTTTCTCTCCCTCCCTTTCTCCCACCCTTCCCCTCCTTCTAAAAATAAATAAATACATACATCTTTTTCAAAAAGGAAATAGGATGAATAAGGAATTTGCTAGATGCAAAAATCCAATTTCCCAGAGGTGAAGACAGTCAAGGGGCCTCCCACCACAAGTATCACAGGCTGCAGAGAAATTGGGACAAATAGACAAAACAAAACAAAACAAAATTTTCAATACTGGTGAAATTTCAGACTCTCAGGAAAGCAAAAATATTCTAAAATCTTTTAAACACAAAACAACCTACAAATAAACAGGATTGATTAGAACCAGATTTTACATTAGCAACACTGATTGTTAGAAGATACTAGAACATCATTAGTATTCCAAGAAAAAAAGTCATTTGTAGTCTAAAATTTTAAACCAAGTCAACCTAGCATTCACTGGTGAGGGCAGAAAAAAATATTTTCAGACATACAAGAACTCAGAAAATTCATCCTCCTGAGGCTTTGCCATTGCTTTCCATCTCCACTTGGTTTATTGCTGCCCAGTCTCTCTGCCTCTGGCCTTGCGCCCATCCTACACCTTTTCTCACTTTGCAGGTGGGATGATCTTTCTTCTTTTTTTTTAAGATTTTATTTATTTATTTTTAGAGAGGGAAGGGAGGGAGATAGAGAGAGAGAGAGAGTAACATCAGTGTGCAGTTGCTGGGGGTCATGGCCTGCAACCCAGGCATGTACCCTGGTTGGGAATCGAACTTGCAACACTTTGGTTAGCAGCCCGAGCTCAATCCACTGAGCTACGCCAGCCAGGGCGGGATGATCTTTCTTAAAAGCAAATCTCATCATTTACTTGTTTAGTAAAACCCTTCATTGAATGTCTTCTCCACACTCATCTCCCCTCATTCTCCTTCCCCCACAGCTGCTCCTGATCTCCTGAGAGCCTCCCTTCCCTCCCGTTTCTCCTGGGCTGTTGTCTCTGAGTCTTTAGAATGCCTTCCAGATGACCTCTCCTGGGAATGCTCTGCCCCTGGCTCCTTCCTCATCTTCCCTCACATCTTTCTTAGTCTTGATATTATTTCCTGAGAAAAGTATTTCCGGAACCTCCATTCCCATCCCTGCCCCTCCATCAGATTCAGTTTGACTCCTATGTTATTGACCCTGTAAGCACCTCTGCTTTTATTTATAATTATAGTAATTGTATTGTACAGCTATAAATATAACTATATATGTATAATTACTTATTTAACGTCTTTCATTCCGAATAGGTGGTAAACTCTATAAATGCAATTTCATTTACCTACAGCTCTGTGGGTGAGAATGCTGTCTGTCGCCAGTATTTGTTCCCTACTTGTCTAGTAACTGGACTAGATTTTCCAGTCTCCCTTGGCTACGAGGCTACATTCTGGCTAATGGGGTGTGAGCAAAAAGAGCATGTGCAATGGGCTGTGCTCTTTTTAAAGGAAACAGGAGGTTTGGTCTTCACTTCTCCTTTTGCCTTCCTGCTGGCTAGTAAGCTATCATAAAACTGACTGAGGTCAAAACTATAGGGACCGAGGATCATCAATAAAGCAGGAAAAAGTACCCCTTACTCTGAGGGCCACTTCATACCAGTCTTGGAATGATATTCTTGGACTGATACTTCAGGTTAGATTGCCAGACCCCACGCCCCTCCTGAGCGATACTACCCATCTCACCAAAGAAAAACCTCTAGAATTGCCTGTCATTTCACTTATGATTTCTTCTACGCTTTTTCCTTCCACTCATGGGTGCTATAAATATTTATTATATTCAATGATCTATTTATACAACCTTTCAATTTTTTATTACCCAGTTATCTAGATGCCCTCTATAAGACCCAGTGCTTCCACATTGTCAATCTTAAATTATAATGATGAAAAAGGATGTAACTGCAAAATACCTTCTTATGAGGGATTTTTTTGGAGGGGGGTGAGTCCTAAACATGTCCTCACCTTAAGGAGAGAGAGGATATCCTTGCCAAAGCAGAGGATATCCTTCAAGTCAGTATGGACAGGTCTTCTGTATCTTGGGCTTCAAGGGGCATTGTCAAAGACAACCTCACACCTGTGGTTGATTGCAATAGCCCTCTAACTGAACTACCTACTTCCCCTATGAACCCCTCAAGTCTGTGTGCCAAAATGATCTTTTCAAAATGAAGGTGTGATCATGTCACTTTCCCTGCTCAAATGTAGTCACCAGATTCTCTTTGATCTTGGGATAAGCACCAAAACCCTCAGTGTGGCTCACAAGCCCTTTAGAATCCTCTGCTTGCTTCTCTCTCCTACAAGCGCCTCCCTCTCCCTTGCTCCCTGCACAACAACCATATTTGCTTTTTCCTTCCGTTCCCTCTGAAGCACCATTTCCTTCCCCCAGGAGCCTTCATGCAGGTTGTTTCTTTTGCTTGAAATAGTCCTCCACCCTTATGCCTCCCTCAACTTATCCACTACTCAAAAATGACATTTTTAGGGAAGCAAACCTTGGCTGAATCTTCAGACTTATTCACACTCCACCTTCTACCCATTTATATTATACTTTTTCATAGAACTTAGTTAGAATTAATTATCTGTATATTTGTGAGCATACTTGATTCAAACATAACTCCTCTATTGGCCACAAGGCTCATGAGAGCAAGGACCATGTCTATTCTCTATGCCGTTGTACCTCATGTGTTACAGGAGCGGGGGGCACTTCATAGACTTAATAAGCATTGGTCAAATAAAAGTAATAAATGTGAGATGATTGGTAAGGTACGGTGAAAGGCACCCCTGTGTGCCTTCTCCATCAGTTTGCTAGTAGGGCCTGGAATTATCTCTATTGTTTAATCTAATGAAACCTGGGCTGGGAAATTTATTAAAGGTTTCCAAAATGAGACTGTTGAGCCTGAAAAATATGCTTATCAGGTTCTACTTCCACCCATAATTACCAACTGGAAACAATGTGAAAGAGCAATGCCCCCTGTGGAAATTTTAGGCAAAGCCCCATTTACATATACACTGTTCTAGGGTGCATACTCAAGTGGGGAGAGGCTTGCGGGAGGAGTGGTAGCATGATGTGGTGGTTATGAGCTCAGGCTTTCCAGCCTGACTCTCTGGTTTTGAATCTCTGTTCCATCACTTATGAGCTATTACTTACAGGCAGTTTCGTATCCTTTCTATACATTTGTATCCTCATAGGCCTATGAGGATTCAATGAGTTGGCATCAGCAAAGTGCTCAGGTGAGTGCCCGACAGGGTAAAAGAGCTAGATAAGCATTTGTAGGTGAAACACATTACATGGGATATGCTGTTCCCAGAGAGGTAAAAACTTGGTACCAATCACAACAGTCAAATATAAATGCAGTTTCAGAGGACAGAGGTCAGGTCTGCCCCCTTCTCACCACCCTGAGCACATTGCTTCAGGTTAAAGAATTGTGCCACTTAGGAGTTTCTTGTTATACACAGATGTCTTCCAGGAACTGTAAACAGGCAGCTATTTCACCACGTCCAATCTTAGCAAGCTGCATGTACAAGGCTGGAATGATTCATTTAATAAACAGAGGCTGGAGAAAAGCGGTTCATTTAATCTGGCCAATCTTCACTGTGAATGGCAGAGACAGGCTAGCTAGTCCCCACTACCCATGCTGGCTCTCACTCTCTGTGGTGCACTGAGGCCTGCACGGCCCAGGCCTCCGGCATCTAGGAAGGGAGCGTGAAGAGCTCTGTGGGTTGTGAGCAGACTGATGGGTGGCATTTCAGACCCTGGCAGTTAAAAGCAGGTGTTCCGCTCTGTGCTACCCCTTATCTGAGGATCTGCTGGAGGACAGTGACATCCGGCACAGAGCAGAGCTACCCCCCCCCCCCCACCTTAAATTCAATCCAAGGTTCTCTCTGCTCTGGAGTTGAAGTTGGAGCCTAAGTGTTATTTCAATGAGGCCTCACTAACAAGAAGATTGGCAAATGATTTTAAATTTAAAACTAGCTTTGCTATTGAGGCTGTAGATTTGTTTTAGACTGTCATTTGAGCAAGACATGGTGTTACCCAGTGACACTTGGGGGCCTTTTGTGATGGCAGTTGGCCTACCATGAATAACACCCAAGGCCAGGGCCAGGCACTCTGACCAATTTACGTAACTCGGCTTCAGCCAAGGTTTCCACGTCCACTGTAACCCAGATATCCTGTTCAGGTCTTAAGTCCTCCCCCACGATTACTGTAACATCTGTGTTCTTATGCTCACCTCTGGCACTGATCTCTCGGTTCTGCAGAACTAGAAGAGCTCATTCATGCCATTTCTCAAGTGGTTTCTCTATTCCCAGCAGCATCAACTAAAGATGAAACATAACATCTACTCAATTTCCACCTCCCTCCCCCTGCAAATTCCACTCTCACAAAGCTTTTGTCATTTGGTTGACTTTACTGACTGTGGGAGTGCAATGACACAGTGGTGGTATTTACTTGGCACCATCCTTGAACTTCAAAGAGGACAGCAGACATTTTTTTCTTAGAAGTTCTTCACCTGTACTCCACTCAATAAAAACTACAAGAGATTAATCCTCAACCTCCTTAGAATTTTTTCTTCTTAACCCATTGTCTTAGACTGTTTCTTACTTGAGAACACCAAATTTTTCTCCCTATAATGTGTAAGTCAGCAGTTTTAACTTAATGAAATTCACCCCTATACCCAAACTCACTTCCAGGCCCATCTTTGCAATGCTAAACCCATTAAGGTCATCTTCCATGCAAGAGGGCCCCTCATGTTTCAGGATCCTTCTCACAAAGATGCAAAAAATACACGGTTGCTCCCATGGAGGTGTGTAGTCACATGGAAAAGATAAGACAACTACACAAACAGTTATAAATCAGAATAGATTATACTTCATTAACCAGGCTACTTCTTTCACACCCCGCAGGACTCAGAGAGAAAGGAGAAAAACTGGTACGCATGGTTCCTCCACAGTCTGTTCACTGACAAAGACCTCTGAACTTTAGGGGAATTAAAAATCTAAGGACCTTTGGTCTACAGCTTTTTAACTTCATGGGAATCTTCTCTCTCTCCATGGAGACAGAATTAAATCCAACCTCTCCACTCCAACCCCTCAAATAGTAAATTGAAGCTATAAAAACAATTACAATTCAAGGTTTCTTTTTGTTATAGGAGCTTAAATTGGAGCCCTGGAGTTATTTTAATGATACTGTCTTTGCTGAACAGTACTATGAATAGTTTTTATATTTAATACTAGCTTTGTTATTGAAGCGATAGATAAATGACTCTCACTAATAGTAACCTTTGGTGCTCAATTTCTGGGCTATTACATAAAGTACAATGCAGAAAACAACACAGCACCTTGAAAGTCTAGAATAGTTTGATTTCATCATGTTACTGATTCTGGGCCAAATGGTTTATTGCATCAGCGATATAAATTGGAGTTAGAGTGCAGAAGAGAATATTGAGCAATTACAATCATCCGTTGCAGGGCTGATATTTGATAGAAAGAATTAGTGTATTTGTATTCGGTATCCACTGGAAGTGCAGACACTATCATAGTAGCATGATCTCTGAATAAAAGGCTCATGTTTTTATTAGAATCTCTCATAGCTAAATGTACCTTAATTGATACATTGAAATAATAAAGCTTTTTTCACTTAAGATGATACATTTTTTGGTCTCAAAATCCTTGTTTTCTCTTTTATCATTTAAACATTAATAGATATAACCTTCATTTTACCGTAGTCATAAAGAGAAGTTAAATTCCATTACCATTTATTTTTAAAATATAATATAGACTCTAATTTTCCTCTCTGAATCACTAACTTCATTCCTTTTATATGGAAGATGTAAAGATTAATAAAAACTGAGATGAATTAAAAATATTTTTTGTACTTATTTAAGAATGAAAATTAAAAATACTGCATGATTTCTATGCCTTCTATGTTAACTCCATTGAACTGATATTCAAAAACAGCTGAAAACAGATCTTAAATAAACCCTGTGTTCTAAATTATAAGTGGCTGACTGACTGTATCTTTGAATCAGTATGTTTTACTCTCCCAGAAACAGCTGCAATTCAATATATCTTTGATGTTATCGTGCTCCCCACAGAGATAGAGAGTTGGACCTGCCAACTGTGTGACTGTGTGTATATTTTTCCAGCATCTATAAAACTATCTGAAATAAAATCATAGATTTTCAGAACTGCCAGTGACTCTGGACTCTTCCATTATAACCTAAACGGCCCACTTGCCGTTTGTCAGATGGCATCTGTTTAAACAAGAAAAATCTTCATCAGGCTTTGAAGAAGAGTAAAATGCAACTTTAAAAAGCCAACTCTTTAATAAACGGAACACTAGGTAAGCTAATAAGAAATAGCAGAAGTGAGATTATTTTCTTATCTTGGTTTTAATTTGCTTTTCAAAGATGATTCAAGAGTTTTGTTTTTAACTTAATCCCCTTTGTTTTCCCTGTGCTATTACACACAAACTGCCTGGGCTGCAGGGAAAACGGTGGAGGGCCTGAGGTGACGCAAAGGGGAACAGAGAGGGCGAAGGAAGGAGCTGCAGCTGGAGACAGGCTGTGAGAGGTGACTGGCCTGGTGCATCCCAGCCTGCAGTGCATCAGAAGCACTTAGGGAGCTTTCGAAAACGCAGATTCCCAAGTCTTACCCTAGAGGTCTAGATTCAATAGTTGAAGTCAAAACCTAGGAATGAACATATAAGTGTGTGTGTATTTAAATGAAATGTGTGGTGTGTGTGTGTATAAACTTCTCAGGTAATTCAGACAGTCAGCTGACCGGTTGCACCTCTCATTTTGCATTTGTCCAGACCCTCCATTTTACAAGGTATCTGAAAATGGCTTTGACAAAATTAATTAGTAATGAGAATTGAGTTTAAATACAACTATCCATATCATATGTATAATAAGTAATTATTCTAATTAGTTACCAGAATTGAGATCCATGGGACATGGATTCCCATATCCAGGTTTCTTTCACGGGACTGTCCTTGAGGAAGAGGGGGATGAAGGAACCCTGCGCTGAACTAAGAACAGAGGGCCTAGCTACATGCCTTTGCCCTGGATATCCTTGGCACCTGTTCTATCCCACTAGCATTATGATACTGGAAAGCTGGAAACAACTTAATTGACCAACAAGATGCAAAAATTACAAGACATAGTTATAGCACAAGAAGAAAATATGTGGCCTTTAACAAAGATGATATACATGTATACTTTAGCCATGGAAATATATTCCCAATACACATACACACACAGAAAAAAAATCTGAAGAATATACATCACAACCTTGATGGTGATTTTCTCAGTGAATGGTTTTTCTCACTCAGTGACAGTGAGATCCTTGGAATCTTTTCAAAAGTTTGCAAACCAATGTTCACATATTTGGCAATAGTCACATATTGATTATAATCAACACATACGTACAACACACTCAACATACAAATCCAGAGGTGTTATGGCTTTGGAAGCAACATGCTATAGTTCAGTGATTCTGTTGAACCAAGGGTGAGCCTAAGCAAGAGTAAAGGTAATGAGAAGGTTGTGGGTTCTTTCCTTGATACATTTTTCTGTGTGCTTTGTGGGTGTATCCTATAAAACTGATATAAAATTATACATAATGTGTATATTTAAATTAAATACTTGTGTACTTGTTGAAGGTATGAGGTTATGTGAAGACTCTTCCATAGTTCCTAGCATATAAACGTTTGCATCCAATAAACGTTAGTCTCCCTATGCCTTAGGGAGGTGACTGGTGGTTTAGAATGGGCTCTAATAATACAAGCGTGTAGCAGTTTTTTATAGGAGAAAAGAAGTGGGATTCTGTAATTGACTTACTATTGGATCTACAGTTCTACCAAAGACCTTGCCTTCTACAGTGTTTATTAATAATTTAGCTATAGTGGTATACAAAGGAAGTGGTGTGTATTTACAGAGAAAATACTGAAACCTCCGTTAAAGATAAGGTTATATGGTCTAGCCATAAAAATGTGTGCATGTGTAATATATTACTATCTTTTCCGTGTTGACTGTAGCTCTAGTAAGTCAAAGGTGGTTATTTCTTTTATGAGACAGGGTTGTGATGGAAAGAGCATTTGCTGATTTCATGATTCTAATCTTATCTCTGCTACTGAGTTGTTCTGTGATCTTGGGTAACAGATAAACGTTAAGTTCAGGGTTCAAAGCAAACATGATACCCTCTACAGAAAGCACCCCACCTTTACGTATGTGTATATCCAAACACATGTAAGCATATATTTAAATATACAATGTATCCATACACTAAATACACAAAGTTCTTAGACTTTTAAGCTAAGAATTTCAGAGTCCATAAACTAGACTTATCACTCTTTTATAGGCCATTTAAAAATAGATTATTATCTTTTGTGAAGTCAGGTGCTCTGGAACATTAAATATTAAACATTAAAAATAGAGGGATGACAGCACAAGGTGCTTTTCATAACCCCTGCTTCTTACTGCCTTAGGATTTCTTGCTCGTTTTCTAATGGTGAGCACAGCACGCTGAGGCATGAGGCAAACTGCCGGGCTGTGGGTGTGAGCTGGTGACATTGGCTCCATGTTTTCAGAGGGCAGCTCTCCACACCCTTAAAGTATCTGGGTGTATTGCAAGCCCATGTTCCCAATAGTGATAATATCTAATTATTCGTTGAGCGCTCATTGGTTGTCAAGCCCTGTGCTATAAATTTTCCGTGCATTAACTCATTTACTCTTAGATTTGTTGATGAGGAAATAAAGTACTGAAAGGTTAATTAACTTGCCTAAGGTTACTAAGCTTGTGAGAGGCAGAGCTAGATTCAAATCTGGGGCATCTAGCCCTGGAAGCATACCCTTAACAATTCCCTGCATGGCCCCCTCTGGGGGGTTACTGCCAAGCCCCATGAGGCCAGGGACTGCATCTCTCGTATTCTCATTTTATTCAGAGCCTGGTTCTGGTTATGTATGCAATAAATATACCTAAATAGTGAAAAAATAAAGTTGTCCACAAATCAGTAACAAGGTATTTTGCTAATGACTTGTTTCAAATGATAAAGTACCGAAGTTTCAAACTACTTAAAAAAAAAAAGTAGAGCAGAATCAAGGTTGACTGAGAAATGGTGTCATTTTTAATTCATTTGCCTCTTGATGTCATAATGAACAAGCCCAAATACCTTACAGGTGACTTAACATGTCAGAGTGTATTACTCACTGACAACATGTCCACTGTAGGTTGATCAAGCCAGCAGGCAACTGTCGTCCATATAGTATCTCCCTACACAGGCAGCTTTCCTATGGCCCCGTCGTTCCAATGTACGGCTCAGGAGAATAGTTGCAAGGTCAAACAGGGCTTTACACCTGAAGTGACAATGTCAATGACATTACCCTTCCACTCAGAAGTTGTTGGCCAGGACAAGGTACACAGTCCTAACTTACTGCACACATAGTATCAATAAGTGCAGTCTTCTCTGGACCCAGGAGAGAACTGGATATTGATGGGACCTAGTAATATCTTCCATAGAGAGAAAAGAGTGGGTGTACAGTAGGAACTGGAATCGCTCAGAACATTAGAAAGGCCTGTTGAAATGTGTCATACTGACCAGTGTTGTGTCAGGGGTAGGAGAAAAGGAAGAAGTGGGGAGGTGTAATTAAAAAGGTGCAGGGAGGGGATATTATCACATTTCCTCTCTGCTCGTGAGTTGAAGAATTTGTACACAGTCTGTCATACACAGAGAGAATGAGGAAAATTACCTCACTATAAACAAGTAAAACATTCTCAACGAATTGAGTTAAAGAGCTAACTGTAAAAAGAAAAATTATAAAAGTATTTGCAAATACACGGGAGAGTAAGATTATTTCCTTTTGCTAGGAAAGCCCATCTTAAGCAAAACAGTACAAAACCTATAGCAGGATAAGACATTTTTAACTACATGACATTTAAAGCTTCTTTTTGACAGAAGACACAACAAACAAATTTGAACAAAAATTAATATGGTGGTAGAATATATTTTCAACCTGTCCAACAGAAAAAGAAAAAATAATCAAAATATATAAGAAATCATAAACATAAAAAAAGATTGAAAAAAATCAAAGCATTGAAGATGAAATACCAAATGCCAATAAGCTGATGGAAAGATGCTTTACCTCAGTAATAATTAAGAAAAAGCAAATTAAAACAGCAACAAGATACTTTTAACTCATCTGATGGGCAAAAAATGAACACAATTAATAAGAGCCTTAGAAAAAGTCTATAAAGTTATACCTTTCTACCTAACGTTGGGGAGAATGTAGGCAGCGATACCTTTCTGAAAGCTATTCGGCAGTTGTTATTAAAATGCACATTCCCTTAAACCCAGCAACTCGACCTCTGGATCTTATCCTACCGAAACTTGGATGTACACAAAAATGCATGGGCAAGATGTTCATTAAAGCATTATCTGTGGTACACAGCAATTGAAACCAACTTAGTAAATATTCAACAATATGGAAGTGTGAAGTAAACTATAGTGCATCTATGCCATAGAATGTTTACATGCAGCAGTAAAAAAGAGTAAGATGAATGTAATTAGAAATGGGAAAAATGAAAACAGAACCCCATAAGGATAGGTATGGCGCTAATATTTTTAAGTGTGGCGCGGTTTTGAGCAACTGGCAGATGAAGTGTGAGGAATGCATGGTAAGGGTCCGCCGGTAAGCAGCAGCGCCGGGACACTGGAGCAGCGGAGGGGGATACGTCGCACTGTCCGTCTCTGCCGTGAGCAACATCTACATAGTCATGCTAATATAACTGCTATTTACTACTTTTCATCCTTTAGGATTAACCTACAAAGCATTACATATTTAATTGAGGTTATAAAATATTTAAGAAGTTACCAATAAAACACTGTTACCAACTCTAACAATGTTGCAGTAGAAATAGCAGTGGCCCGGTGGGGGCCGTGGAAGGAGCTGGGGAACCCGGACGGCGGCCAGGCCGGTGTGCCAGCATCCTTCATTGTCAGAGGAGGGAGAAACTCTGCCAGGGGCGGCATGGTTTCGAATTTCTGAAATGTAAATACACACCTATGTTTTTTGTATATTAACAATAAATTTCAATCTTTAACTTCAGTTTTTTAAGAAGACATCAAAATGTGAGAAATAATTTTTGAAAGCCCTCAAAGACCTATCTGAATATCTAGGTATATATGTCAGTGCATTTTAAATCTAATTATCTGGAAAGTTCTTTCTATTTTCCATTTTAGGTGTGTAGAGTAGCATCATTCTTGAAGTCCGACTCACTTTATAAATGTTTCCTGATATATCCCTATAAAGAATACAAAGTATCTCTCTTTAATTTTCTTATTCAGATCAATGTGTTGAAATCCCTATAACATGATATTGAAATAAAACCAAATGAGAAAAATAGGACAAAAACATCACCCTAAGATGATTTCAAAAGTATTGGATTATTCAACATAATTATCTGTTAAGTCTCAATTATAATATATTATGATCTTTACTGAAATGCTAGTTGTCTTGGATCATAGGTAAAAGTGGTGGCATTAAAAAAAACAACAACTCTTGGTCTAATAGTCCACACCTACTTACTATTTTAAAAACCTTGATGTCCTCTAAGTTCCTGTGCCATGTTGTTTCCAATCAAAAATTAAAAGGAAGGGCCAGTAGAGGCATAAAAGTGTGCTAATGAAGGCTTATTTCTACTCTGATTTATTATTTGTTCCCTCTGTGTCTTCCCTGGGGAGCAGGATGGTGGCTGGCATACCCTCCCACAAAGCTTCTGCCTCCCAGAGTCCAGGGGCTGCTGGGACCCTGCTGACTTCACAGCCTTGAGCCCCAGGGAGATAAAATGACAAAAGCTGCCCATCACTACCAACAGAAGAAAAAGGCAAGGATAGCTGCCTCTTCTCTCCTCCCTTCCACAGCTCTCACCAACACATCTGATCTGTAGAGCCCAAATGTCATCTGAAACCATGTTGGCAATGACATATGAAAAATGTTGTTCCCCAGTTTCTAGCTCCTGCAAAATAGGAGAGATAGAAGAGTGTAAACGGGACCAGATACCTATAGAAAATCGGTATATTGTCTATATACCTATAGACAATAGGGCCCATTGGTATATTACCAAAATAATATGAGTGGCCTTGTTTAACTAGAATAGAAACATTGAATACGTATAGAGAAGACAGCTTACTGTTTGAAGAGAGTGGGAAGGAGGAAGGAAAAAGAAAGAAAGCTAGAACCAAAGATGCAATGGGTTAAATGGATCTTTACTAGAGCTCTGTTATGGTCCCTAACAAGGAAGGTCACATCATTAAAGCCATCCTTCAGGATATCAGTGATATCACTGATGTGATAGGAAGGATTTGTGTTTGGCGAGAAAGAAAGGAGAAAGGTAGAGACTTGAAGTAGGGAAATCTCTTAAGAGGCAATTTTAGGAATCTACAAATGAGGTTATGGACATTGTGGATTAGAATTAAAGTGAGGAGAATAGAGACAAAAAGGCCACATGTGAGAGACAAGGTCCCTGGGTCCAGGAAGAGAACCTGTTTCCAAGAATATTCCAGTGTCAAGCGGCAGCAGCCTAACACCGAACTGATGTGCGCAACCGACCCCCGTCTCCTGGAGGAGCAGCCAGCAGACTGTGAGGGGCCAGCCCGTTCAAAAATCACCTTTTTTAAAGAAAGGATCCAGGTTGGCTTCTACATTTTTTAAAGATTTTATTTATTTATTTATTTTAGAAAGAGGAGAAGGGAAGGAGAAAGAGAGGGAGAGAAACATCAATGTGTGGTTCCCCTCATGTGCCCCCAGCTGAGGACTTGGCCCACAGCCCAGGCATGTGCCTTGACTGGGAATAGAACTGGTGACCCTTTGGTTCACAAGCCTGAGCTCAATCCACTGAGCTACACTAGCCAGGATTGCTTCTACATTTTTATCTCCTTTTTAAATTTCTTTGGAGTAGTTAAATTAAATATGGAAATATGCGGTAAGATAACTGAGGAATTCCATCATGTTCCCTCTCTTTCCCATTGACTGAAGAACTTCAAACTGCCTCGTCTCAAATCCAACGTTCTTACAACTAACTGCATTTTCTACTCCAAGGCCACTGGAACAATGCTCCTACCAGGCAAATCTTACCTTTCATTCATTCATTCACTCACATGCTCTTCAGTCAACAAATAGTTACTGAGTAGCTACTCTGTGCCAGGGTCTGAGGATTTCGAAGTTATATCAACAACGCCAGCAACAAAAGGCATCTGGGAGCATACATCCTAGTATGGAAAAGCAAACAAGAAGTAAAATACAGAGTACGGCAGAAGGCAAGTGCAGGGTGTAATAGTAAATGGGGATTCAGCTACCAGGGCATCTGTGAGAGGTCTAACAGCAAAGCATCTAATAAATTAATAACTTGTTTTTCTGATAATTTCATCTCTCAACCAGATGAACTGCTACTTTGTGTTGAATCCCAGAGCCAGAGCCAGCCAGCCAGAGAGAGATGCTAGTTGTGAAATGGATGTGGAGACTGAGTAAGTGCCCAGGTCGCCTTAGATTGTGTGATATCCAAAGACGTCAAATGTGCTTCTAAACCTCAGGAAATGAGATTTTTAAGAAGCTGAAGAGAAAGCTAAGTCAGATGCAAAGGCCTAAAATTCCTAAGGAAAGATTATTTGAAAGCCTTTCAAAAATGAAATTTTTTACTCAACACACATTTATTGATCACCAGCAACACAGGACAGCCTGTACCGAGAGCAGTGATTCTTCCCCTCCAAATGCACAGTCTGTGTAGGAGAAAACTGAGATAAGCTCGCAAATGCACGGCAGCCATTTATTGAACATCTACTGTGAAAAACAGTACGATTAATAATTTACATGTAATATTTAAAATATTTACAGAAGCGCTGCAAGGTAGACACTAGCCTCAGTTAACAAAGGGACTAAATGTTGAGATCCTTTAAATAAGCTGCTCTGAGTCACACAGCTCAGGAGGAAAGCCCTTGCATTTATTGGATGTACTTGGTCCCAGGGGCCTACCTAGTGAGGCAGAAGAAGCTTTGTTCTCCTGAACTTTCTCCCACTGATATTCAAGAACACCAAGGTTTCATTTGCATGGATTTGGCCCCTAAAACTAGTAGCCTTTAACTCCCAACTACAAAGGGATAAAATTAGTTCCATCTTTGAAATTGGAATATGTGCTAAACTTCTAGTTGTATGCATTCCTTGAATGAAAGACCATCATCAATCCTTCCATCTTTAAAACCATTCTCCTAAACTGTCGGGAACTTGGATAAATCAGCACTTAAAATACAACTGCTTAATGACAGAATGCATAAAAAAATTATCAAACATTCTAAGAGAAATTACATATTTTAAAAAATAGATCAACTCTTTAATGTTGAAAATAACTTGATTGTGCCATGTGTTTAGAAGCCTAAAATGTTAGGAAGTGGATAAAATTATAACATGAGTTTCACTTTAAACTTTACTTTAGTGAATTATATATAGATTGAATGGTTGACTAAATAAAACTGAAGACTTGACCAATTATATACCACCAATTCTGGCATGCATATATATATATTTCAGTTTGAGTGAAACAAGCTAAACACTCATTTGCTTCTTTACTGCAGTTAATCCTTGACTGAATTATTGGAAAATTAAATTTATACTACACATTTATTTACCTATGTAAATTCAACTTATGTGTTTTAGTTAAAAATAAGAAAACCAATGAGGTCACTAGACGTGAGTAGTTGGAGAAGTAAGTCTTCAGAGGTTCACTGACTCTGGTTAAGATACCAGCAACCAGAGGCAGTTTCAGCCCGAGAACTTCACTGAATTGAAAGAGCCACATAACTAACCACACCCTCTTTCCTGTATATTCCTCTAAGGGGAAAAGTCTCCCAATGAACTGAACATGAAATTTACATTACAACAACTTTTAGCATACACACCAGCTTTCCTGAAAGTTGAGGGGAAAGTTGTCCAAGCTTTTCTTCAGTGGCAAAATAAGGAGTATATTTAGAAGTAAATAATGATGAAATCTGATTCACTCACATCTCTTTAGATGCAGAGAAATTAGAGAAAAATCACAAAGCACATCTAATCAGTTATTTGCTTTATACAGAGACGTGACTATATAGGGGTATTTCAAAATCAACTTATTACCTATAGGGTTGCCATGATAGTAGGCCCAGTGCAAGTGGCACAAGTGAGTGTTAGCATCTAACCTGCTCCCCTGGCCAGGCCTTTGCCTTGCACAGTGCTAGGCCTCAGTGGAGAAAGGTGCGCCCACGTCTAATTGGTCCACTCAAGGGGCACAAAGGACCTAGGTGTGCTGGCTGAGGATTTCAATGGCCAGGACTTTCATGAGTAAGAAGGACAAAGGAAGTAGCCTAGAAAAAGACATTCTTATGGAGACGTGGGAATAAATGTATAAACACTACCTCAACTTCGCACTTCTGCATTAGGGCAGCACGGATCTGAGCCTACAGAGCACAGGGCCACATCATCGGTGCTTTGGGAGAGGAAGTGGGATGGACCTGCTCCTGCACACAAACACACACTTCTCAGCCAGAGGGGATTTATATGATCTTGGTGGTTCTTGGGGCAGATGATCATATGTGCCTGCTGAAAATCTGGTCTCAAATAGACCTTTGGCCAATACATTTTTATGGTTCTAATGGGAAAAAATATTCAATACTTTGCTCTCTTCCCTCCTCCTCATAGTCTCCCCCCCACCCCACCCCTTGACCCTAATTACTTACTCCTTGACCTATAATCCAGGGTGGTGGAAAGTGATGGATTCTTTGAGATCAAACCCAGCAGCCTCTTGCCTTCCACATGATAAAACTGAAACCACTTTGTATTTTCTGCCCTACTTACTTGTCCTGATACTTGCTCACATTTTATATCATTCACAACTCCTAGAAAATATGAGCTACAAAAATTTGCCTAGTCCCAAACCAAAACTAAAGAGTATGTGAAGAGAAAGAAAGGACACGAGAAACCTATATGCTTTCAAAACTTAAAGCACTGTTCATATTCATTACATTATTTGTGTCTCATATGGACCTTTCATTTCACTAATGAAAAACTTCTTTGAGAGCAGGGTCTGTGTCTTTTAGAGTATCTTTAATATATACAGAATGTAGCACAGTATCATGAATGCCCAGGAGTTTAATAAATATTATTTGTGGATGATGAGCTGGTCTATCCCCTGGTCTACTACCAGTATCCCACATAATCATCCCAGACAGAGGAAAATCCATCTGCTTTTACAGACCTCCAGGGAGTGAGAGTCTAAACCTCCCATAATTCATTTCAGTGTCCAATAAGGCTTAGTTTTTGCTGGAAGAGTCTTCCCAAGAAGGTGGCATTTAGGAATGTTGCAAAGTAAATGCTAATCTCCCCCCTAAGGCATTGAAACCAGTCACTGCAAGGACTAGGCCCACCCTGTGAGGTAGGGACGGGGAGGGGATGTTGGGTGGGGACTGGTGGGGAAGGTAGTCATATGAGGAAGAAAAAGGGTAGAGGCTAGGTTCCTTTTCTGGTCAGAGGAAGTGGCATTGTTCATACTTGCTAGTTGAACTGCTCAGTGTTACAGGGATTTGGAATGGGTAGAAGTCAGGAAGTTGTGGAGCTGGGGAGAGCTACGTATATGATGGTGGAAGGCAAGCCTGCCATCGAATACCTCGTTTTTCACATCCATCCCTGGAGCTGTCTGTGAGCATAGCACTGCCATCACTATGTCACACAACTAGTCCGTGGATGTCAGTGTTAGTTCCTGTTAATAGAAAAGAAATCCACACACTCTAGCTACTGAGCTACAAGCGATCTGAATACTTCCTTTGTAGTGTACGTGTGCATGTACATGCACATGCACACAAATGGAAGGTTTTGTGGAGGTGCAAAGCTAGAGTGACAGGAGGTGAGCAAATAAGGATGAGTAGGAATCTGGCAACCTCTCAAGCCAAAGCAGACTCGGGCAAGGGATACAAGTCAGGGCTGAAAATCAAAGCTAATGGCCAAACAGAGGGACTACAAACTCAGTGAGAACCTAGGAGAGGGAGTTGAAGCAACAGGACTGAAGGAAAGAAGTGCAGGCCTGCTGAGATATCTGCACTAGAAGGGGTGGAAACAGAGCTGTGCTTCCAGAAAAAAATGGGTTGGCAAGATCCAACTGAGTGGTGAGTTTTAGTCTAATGGTTGGGATATAAGTCAATGCTTCCACCCACCCTGTGCCCATATCCTAGACTGATGGAAGGGCCACAGCACCTAGGAGTGCTGTGATCAGAAGACCAGGCAGAGGAAGGTAGGCTGGTGACCTGGCCTCCTTTCTAGAAACTTGAGATGAAATTCAGCTGGATAAAGTCAGTGCCACTGGACAGACCAAAGGAAATATTTAGATGGGGAAGAACCAAAACAAACTTTCACAAACTCTGTTGTTTCCCCAATTGTTTGGAGGAAGGAACACGGCCTGCACCAAGGTACAAGCTTGCTCCGAGGTGGCTGAGAACAGGTAAAGTTGGGGTACACAAGGCCAGTGGAGAGAATTGGTACCCCAATAACAGTGAAGTAGTTAAGTCACTTAGGAGAATCTAGGTCAGTTTTGGTGAAAAACACCGTGGTCCACAATTCCTTAGCCAGTCTTTCTCAGGGTCTCCACAAACAGAAGGCAGGTGACTGTAAGAACAGTGGGGAGCAGCAGAATTAGAAACCTAGAATAACACAAGAAGCCCTAAGTGGCATGAAGCGCTTGAAAAGGAAGTGTGGGTGAAGGGAGTGAGTCATAAACAGTGGTTTATAAGCCTTCAAAGGACTGTCAACCCTGTGGAACAGAACAAAGCTTCCATACATGCAGTTGTTCCATCCCCTCTTTCTTATTAGCCCCCACAAGTCATTTTCCATAGCTCCGCAGGATCCTGATGTTACTTTGTGCAAATTGTAGATGGCTTATTTTATGAATGCTGAATCACAGGACAATAGTTGAAGAAAATAACCGCCACCTAGAAGAAAAGAATCCTGAATCTGCTCCCTAAACTCTTCCCTTCCTCCCTCACTCTGCATGTGTGCGTGTGTTGGCTGGGATGGCTGGTCCAGATGTCGGCCCTGATGTTGTCTGTACAGCTCAAGTTTTGAGGAGCTTTCAGGTCAAAAACTTGAATTCAAATCCAAAGCTGACTAGAGCCCTAAATACCATTCCTGCTTTCCTTGGCATTTTCCACGTACTCTGGTACATATTTGAGAAAAATAATGAAACTCCATGTATTGAAATTTTGGTTATAGTGGGCCTTTTGTACACTTTTTGTTCTTATGTAACTATTTTACATTAAATCAAGCTGGGGCAGCTCATTTACAGTGTCTACCAAATGCAAGCTTGATCGATGATAATACTGGGATTTCTGTAACACTCTACTAGCTCAAATATTTCCTCTGCAAGTCAGGAATATATATAGCATATATTTTAAAGCTAAGATTATGTAACTTAGAAAACAATGGTTTGTTCCATACTGATTTAGGTTTAAGATATTGCTAAGGTGTAGGCATGTATATTATTATTACTAATATAGTATAATATTATTAATATTCTAATCTCACATTTAATGGAAAAAATAAAGAGGAACACTTTTTACATATTTAGGATATGTTTTACTTTTTATTTTCTTTTTTATTTATTGATTTTAGAGAGGGAGAGAAACATTGATTTGTTAGTTATGCATTCATTGATTGATTTTTTTTTAAAATCTTTATTTATTTATTTATTTTTAGAGAAGGAAGGGAAGGAGAAAGAAAGAGAGAGAGAAGCATCAATGTGCGGTTGCTGGGGGCCATGGCCTGCAACCCAGGCATGTGCCCTGACTGGGAATCGAACCTGCGACACTTTAGTTTGCAGCCCGCGCTCAATCCACTGAACTATGCCAGCCAGGGCTCATTGATTGATTCTTGTATGTGTTCCAACCAGGGATTGAACCCACAACCTTGGTATATTGGGACAATGCCCTAACCAACTGAATCAGCCAACCAGGGCTAGGATGTGTTTTATAGTGTTTTCTATGCGCTCCTCAGGTTCCCACCATGCTACACTTAATGGTGGAACTTGTGCCCCTGTAGGTTGACCCTGGTGAGGAGTGTGCCCAAATGCTCTACCCATAGTTCAAAAGTTCTTTGAAAATTCTTTTATCTTAAAATTCCATAATATGTCTTTGTTTACCCTATAAAAATACCCATTCTCCCCAACACAAACTACCTCATGAATAAATGGACCCTTCAGAACAGTCTATCATGTTTACCTAATAGCTTTGTTCCTATTAATTTAGCAGATTGAGTAATTGGGCATCATCCTTATGGACTGGTTAATTTGGGGGGGTGTCAAATTTGTTAAGCAGTAAATTTGTAGACAGCATTCTAAAAGACTTCAAACAGAAAGTTGATCTGTTCCAAATGCATATAATAATGACAGTTTACCTTGAATGTTTTGTGTCTTTACAGAAATAAATTAATAAGTAGAACAAACGTAATCTTTGCCACCAAGAAGCTCATAGTCTAGGGGATGAGACAGACTGTAAATCACATAATCAGATGAAAACAAACAAAATAGCCACCATGATAGGCGCTGAGAAAGAGCAGTTCTGTTACTGAGACCATGTGAATAACAGGGAAATGTGATCTTGTCCAGGGGTCAGGAAGGTCTTCCCAAGGATGTGATGCTTTGAACTGAGCCCTGGAGGGTGAGTAAAAGTGCAGGGATAACTAGGGGGAGGAGGTGGACGTTGGCATGGGGACAGGAGGGTGTCCAGGTAAGGGCTAGCTCAGTGGCTAAGGCTTTGTGATTGGAGGAAGCACTGGGCATGTGATGAACAGACAGAAGCTCAATGTGGCTGCAACACAGAGCCCCCCCGCCCCGGGTCAGAGGGCACATGCACCTGGGGCTTCAGAGAAGTTTGGGCATTCGAGGTTTCTCAGCTGTTTTGTGCAAACACAGAGGAAAGTGGGAAGTGATACTGCTTCTTGGTCTCATTCTAAATGTGCATAGAATATTTAATCAATTCATAGTATTTAAAGAGATCTCTAAGATAAAAGTTATTTAAAAGCTTTCAAGTATTTACCTAGGCTACTCTAAGGAGATAATTTTATAATTTCACACCTCCATACCACATGCTCCTAAAATGTACTGCAGGGCATTCTCTTTTTACTGGGTTTCCGTTGATAGGTAGTCTTGTTGGCATGCCTTGGGTTAACACAGGAACCCGTAGCAGGAGATCGCAGAGGGCTGCTCAGGGCAATACAGTGAGTTCAGCAGGTGCTTCCTCGAGTGGCCTGTAAGCACAGCCTAGGCAGAGTTTGTGGAATAGGTGACAGTGTCCCCAGGACCTTTCTGCCCCAGCCAGCGGCCCCTTCCAGGCCTCTAAGCCACGGTGGACCAAAGCTTTCTACCTTGGCATTTGTCCTGGCCCTTACCCTCTGTTATTCTTTCCTTTCAACTTCATGTTCCTACTAAACACTTGTCTGTCCTTTGGCTCATACCTGAAACCTTCCCCCGTATTCTGTTGAAAGTAGCCTCTCTGACACATTAATTCATGTGCAATGTATTGAAAAGTTCTAAAAATTATCTGGAGCCCATGGCACCCTGTCAATACTTAAGTTTTTTTTTTAAAAAAGGTGTTTTATAAGTTTACTTCTCTTCTCCTCCTTAAATTATATCATTTAAGAAAAGCTTTAAGCCCTGGCTGGTGTAGCTCAGTGGATTGAGCACGGGCTGGGAACCAAAGTGTCCCAGGTTCGATTCCCAGCCAGGGTACATTCCTGGGTTGCAGGCCATAACCCCCAGCAACCGCACATTGATGTTTCTCTCTCTCTCTCTCCCTCTCTCTCTCTCTCTCTCTCTCTCTCTTTCTCTCCCCCTCCCTCCCTTCCCTCTCTAAAAATAAATAAATAAAATCTTTAAAAAAAAAAAAGAAAGAAAGAAAAGCTTTAGTGGCCTGGCCACGTAGCTCAGTTGGTTGGAGTTTCTAGCTGACGTGCCAGGGTTGTGGTTTCAGTCCCTGGTCAGGGGAGCATGCAGGAATCAGCCAGTGGGTGCACGGACAATAAATAGATGTCTGTCTGTCTGTCTGTCTGTCTCTCTCTCTCTCTGCTTTCCCCTACTCGAAAAAAATCAATTAAGAAAAAAAATTTTTTAAAGGAACAGCTTTAGTGATTACAGTGCTTAGCAGTTCAAGCTAAAGGTGGGAAGAGAAGATTTTGTATCTGGTTATGAGACAGATAGTTTGAGGCATTTGGTAGGACAATCAACTGTCCCTTTAATAACAAAATACAGGAAATTGCTTGATTTTACAGATGAGCTTCCTTATTGCATAGCCGGGCTCTTTAAAGGAGACAGTAACTGAGAGTCAAGTTTACTAACAGGTACCATTTCTTCCTGCTGAGGGCAGGCTAGGGTCCTCCTGAGTACCCTGAAACATTTCATTTTGGGGTGCCGAGAGGGAAAGGCTGCTACTCCATTTTCCCTGAAACACAGGAATACTGAGTGTCATTGCTCTGCAATATTGTTTTAGGCACCAGTTCCCAAATGGAATGTGGCATGAAACATAATTCTTGCAGAGTTGCTCATGTGTGCGGCTGTGCATGGCATAAAATTCCCCAGAGCAAACCTTCGGGTTGCCAAACAGAGTTAGTCCTGAGGCACCTCTGTGTTTGCTCAGATTCACAAAGCATCACCAGAGTCGAAACTTTATGCCCCTTTCCTCACCACAGTGCCCCTCTGACTCCTTGGTGGAGGGGAGCAGGGAGCTGTGGGGGTGGAGCGGACGCTAATTTGAGTTAAAACTGCCAAATGGAGGAGAGGGTCAGACTCAGGTAAATGCTCAAGTTTAAAGATTATTTCTTTAGAGCAGAAGTTGGCAAGCTTATCCACAGACTAAATCCAGCCACAGCCTGGGGCTTCAGATACATTTTTAAAGGATTGGAGGGAACAACAGCAAGGAAGATGACTATGGCCCGCAAAGCCTGAAATACATTCTAACCTTTACAGTAAAAGTTTGCCCATCCAGTTTCAGAGTGCTTCCATCTCTCTTTCTCAGCCATCACTACTCAGAGTTCTCTTTGACTCCTTAATACAAAGAAGTCTGGGCCCAGCCCTCAGCTCCAGGTTTATTTACCCAACAATTAGAGCTAATCCTCCTACCCCAGGCGAACCCTTTGAACTGGCTGCCTTTTCTCAGCTGGAAGGAGGGCGGCTTTCTGCTTCTTTCTCTTCTTCCCCCCTCCCCCCACTTTCCCTCCCCTGGCTTCCACTGTGCACTTTGAAATGGAGCTGCTGCTCCTCAGGCTATCCGTGTTCCAGTTCTCAATGCCCCAGGGCTAGAGTTCTTGCAGCCAGGAGCTTCTGGAGACCCGGGTCTTGGGTATCCTCTGCAAGAGCAGGAAAGAGGTCTGCTCCTTGGGACTCTTTTGGGTTATAACAGCTGTGGTCCTAAGAGAGGCTTCCCAGGACTCTGGGCTCAGCTTGTGACCTGCAATGATCTCTGGCTGCCCGCCTTTCAGGAGCACACCCCTCCTCCACCCTCCCCAACACACCAGACTCAGGTCTGTCTGCTGGATGGAATGGTGGTTAAGGGCACGAACTCATCCACCTAGATGAAACCCCAGTTGTGACATTTGCTAGCCAAGGAACCTCCAGTAAGTCACGTAATCAGCCTGTGATTCGGTTTCCTCATCTGTGGACAGGGGATAATAATAGTTCCTCCCTCATCCGGCTGTGGTGAGGATTAAATGAGTTAATCTGCATAAAGTTGTTTTGAACAAGGCCTAACACATGGTAAATACTCAATAACATGCTAGCTTTTACTCTTATTTGATGTTCTGAGGTTAAGCGGTGTGTGAATGCTCATCTTGGCCCCAGTCTCCACTCTCTCAGGCTATTGCTCAAGTGATACCTGCTCGCAAACGTGGGCCAGGCCACCTCCAGTCTGTTTGCAAACGTGGGCCAGCACCCCCAGAGGATGGGGCAAGACTGTGGAACAGGTCAAATGTGTGTGTGGGGGGTTTTGCTTTGAAATGTGTTTAGGAGATTTCTTACTCCTGTATTCTTTATTCCTTTTATCATACAGAGTAGTAATGGCTAAAAATACTTTGCTTTTGTGTGCAAGTTGTAATCTGCGTTCTGAAACATTATTTAATTTACTGCATACAACAGCTCATGCTGGCACATGGTAGGCATCCATAAATGTTGACTGAGTGAGGGAGATGAGCTGTGAGCCTGCCAGTAGGCAGAATGATCCAGCATGGCCGACCAGTCCGTGGCCTTGCACAACTGGTTGATAAGTATTTTGAATAGCCACTCTGAAACAATTTGTTGATGTGATTCCTATTCTATCAATGAGGATGCTGAGTTTCCGAGCTGGCTGGTACTTTGTCTAAGATCACATAAAAACAATGGTAGAGCTACATCTAGAACCCCAATCCTATGGACTCTACACTAGCCCTTGGGCTGATATCTCCACTACTAAATATGCATAAAATCAAGTCTGTTTTATTAGATTCTGATAATAACCTGGGTACTGACAGACACAGGCTTCCCAGCTTTTTGTTTATGGAGGTCTCGGCATCAGAAGGCCGATAAGGGGTGTTCTCTGCAGTCTCTGCAGGGCCCCGTTCTCCCACAGGACAAGGGACTTACTCCATTGTGGGAAGGAGGTGAATGAGCACAAGATGCTCTGGTGACTTCCCTTCTCTGCTGGAGGGGACTGGCCTTGGGGCACAAACGCCCTTTGCCCCTGGGTGAGCAGTTTCCCCTGCAGGGAAAGGCTGTGACCGTTCAGTTCTGCCTGTGGCTGGTTGAGATAAGAATAGGGGAGGGGAAATTTTAGGAGCCCACTAGTTGTATATCTAACTTTTCATCTCTAAAACTAAAAAAATAAAAGATCAAGAAATAGAAACACTTTACCAAATACAAACACAGTATACCAAAGAGTGTTTCACAGAATACTAGCTTTGCAAAATATTGAAAGTTAAGTCTTTAAAAAGGGAGTTCAATGAGTTTATGAGACTGTCATTCTGCATGGTTTCTCAGTCTGTTAATATACTAATAAACACTGCAATCTCTAGAAGGTGGATTTAATATGTGAGATTTCCCAAACTTCTTTAATGTTGGAAGCTTTTAATTCCAAACATACAGGGGCTATATGCCTATGATAAGTGAAACATAGTTTGAGAAATCTTGACGTAAGGACAGAATAGTAGTTGAAAGAAGAGAAAAGAAAAGAAAAGAAAAGAAAAGAAAAGAAAAGAGAAGAGAAGGGAAGGGGAGGGGAGGGGAGGGGAGGGGAGAAGAGAAGAGAAGAGAAGAGAAGAGAAGAGAAGAGAAGAGAAAGGAAGAGAAGAAAAGGGCTTTATCTACCAGAAGACATTTGGGGCATTATTCTTATAAAGTGAGGTCAGCTTACTTTCTACTGGCTATATAGTCATGTACCACATAATGATGTTTCCATCAACAGACAGGCCCCATATAAGATGGTGGTCTCATAAGATTATAGTGGAGCTGAAAAATTACTATCACTTAGTGATGTCGTAACCATCGTAAACGTCATAGGGCATCACTCACGTGTCTGCAGTGATGCTGGTGTAAACAAATCTGTGCTGCCAACAGCACAGCAATACAATATGTACAGTACAAAACCGTTGTAATGATCACAAATGACTGTTACTGCTTTATGTATTCACTATATTATCATTTCAATCACTATTTAGAGAGTTCTCTTTTACTTACTTAAAAAAAAAAAGTTAGCCCTGGCTGGCGTAGCTCAGTGGATTGAGCGCGGGCTGCGAACCAAAGTATCGCAGGTTTGATTCTGCCAGGGTACATGCCTGGGTTGCGGGCCACAGCCCCCAGCAACCGCACATTGATGTTTCTCTCTCTCTCTTTCTCCCTCCCTTCCCTCTCTAAAAAAATAAATAAATAAAATCTTTAAAAAAAAGTTAGCTATAAAACAGTCTTCCATGTTACACTGGCAGCAGCCTCATACTTCTTGTGTTTACTGCACTTCTTGGTTGCATCATTTTCTCATGCGCTTAATTGCGTGTTTTACAAACTTAGTGTGGCCTAAGTGTACAGTGTTTGTAGAATCTCCAGTAGTGCACAGTAATGTCCTAGGCCTTTACATGTACTCACTACTCAGTGACTTAACCAGAGAGACTTTCAGTCCTGAAGCTCCATTCATGGTAACTGCCCTTTAAAGGTCTACCAGTTTTTATATTTTTACCTTTTCTATGTTTAGATACAAAAGTAATCACCACTGTGTTGTGACTGCCTGCAGTATTCAGTATAGTAATGTGCTGTACAGGTTTGTAGCCTTAGGAGCAATAGACTGTACTGTACAGCCCAGGTGTGGAGTGGTGTGTCTTTGCACAGACAGCGTTTCACTGTATGTTCACCTACGATAAAATGTGTTTTAGGGTTCTGACCACGTTGAGGGTAGAGGAGCATTGGTAATAAAACATTTGGGGCAGCAGATAATTTGAGGTAAAAAAGAATTTTTCTTTACCTATACTCTCCAGTTCATTGCATCTCAATCCATGATTTCAAATATCTTTATTGACAAAACTCAAAAGTATATCTCCAGCTCTGATACCGCCTCTGAACGCAAGATTCGTTGATCTAGGTGCCCACTCTGTATCTTCACGGGGGTGTATAATAGGCCCATCGAACTCGAAAACAAAAACCCTTGATTTTTCCCTCATCAGCTTTCTCCTCTCCCAGACTTTCTTAATAAATGGCAACTCCATTCTTCCACTTGTCTGGTCTAAAATCTTGGAATCATTGTTTAAAATGTACAGACTGTAGCTAGTTCTAGCTAGTTCCTGCCACCATAGTGCCACTGTCCTCTCCTTGGGGTGTCTGCACTGTCCCCAGACTGGTTGTCCTCCTTGCTCGGCCTCACTATCGCACGGGGTCCTCTGCACAGTATAGTCCTTTTTAACATTGAAGTTGCATCACGTCACTTTTATGCTTTTAAAACGTTCCATTGGCTTTCCATCTCACGAGAAGAAAAAGGCCTTTCACTTCTGGTTCCTGGCTTCCTCTCCTGCCATTCCTTTGCTTACTTCATGCCAGTCAACTGGCATTATTTTTATTCCTAGAATACAGTATACTTGTTTTTACTTCTGTTCCTTTGTGCTTGATATTCCCGCTGCCTAGACTGCTCCACTTTTTTGATATTAACACACTCACCTACTCTTGTTATTTAATTTCCTGTTCACATGTTACCTTAACTGAGCAGTCTTCTCTAAAATAATACACACTTGGAGCCCCCCCCCCCCACCGCCCTGCCACCCAGCACTTTATTCTATGTAGGCTTGGTACCTGTCCTTTACCTGACTTGCTAGCAGCTAGGTATAGTCACGTGCCCAAGTTTTGGCTGACGGTGTATGAGTGGAAGCAATAAGTGTGAATGCCAGGACAAGTCCTGAAAGAGAAGGCATAAGCCCTCCATTTCTCCTTATTAGCCCAGTGGCTGGAATTTGAATGTGAGGGCAGGAGCTAGAAAAGCCACCTTAGAAAACCAGATGGAAGATGTGTGTTGAGGCAGTAGAGAAATCTGGGCCCTTAATACCTTATCAGCTCTGGAATGCTTACATTTGAATGGCCTCCTAAGAGAATAAACTTTTTTTTATGTTGTTTATGCCATTTTCATATTACCTTTGTTACATAAGTGAAACTAAAGACTAACACAGACATGTGTTTTTTGAAAGTCTGCCTGCCCTTCCAACCGCTACCTGAAATGGGACTGGAATGTAAATTCCATGCTAGTGGAAGCTCTATTTGGTCCACTGTAAACAGCTTCTTGAACAGTGCCTAGTACACTAAGCATTCAGTAAATGTTTATTGAATGACTGAATGGCAAAACCATCAACATAATGGAAGGACTTGAGTGTTGTCATGAGGAAGCACATGGCTGGTCAGTATAAGTGATTGGTACGGCACTTAGCAATCTGTGTGTGTTGGTTTCTGTTCTGACTGAATCACAAAGGCAGGATACAACCTGCTATTTCCATTATCTGAGAGGTATAAATACTTGTAAGATGGTTGTGTGTTTCTTTTGTAATTTAAATGTAGAAGACTCCCAGGTAAAGTTCAGGGTTGTAATGAAATCGGGTCACAAAGTCATGGAAAATTCTGACAAGGTTCACACTGATGAGGAAAGGTCACAAGTCGCATGCTAAGCACAGATGAAGAAAAGGAGCTTGTGTGCTAAGATCTTGAGATGTGTGGCCAAGATGTGCATCAGTGAGGATGGCAAAAGCTGATAGCTGAAAGAACCACAAAGAATTGCACAAGGCGAGTCAAAATGAAACAGAGACATATCACAGGGTATCATATTAGCAAGATGCTTGGGGGTAAATGCTGCAGACATAAAGCCACTGAGTTCCTGGATGAGTAACACTATAAAAAGATTTATAGTGCCAGGATAACATTTTTTGTATAAAATATCTTTTTCATGCTATTAAGTTTGTTTTGAACACCTTAATTACATAGATCAACCAATGCAAACAATTTAAGCCATCATGGTGGCTTTAAAAATACATACAGGGATGAAATCCTGTGGGCCTGGGATTAAGCCACTTTAAACTTTAAAATGTTCTATTTCCTGAGTGATGAAAGTTGCAAAAGTGTAAACTATCCTGGCATACCACACCCCTGTGTGTAATATTACTGAAATAAAACAAGTCCAGATTTGTTTAGTCATTTTATAATATATATGTAACTTCTGGTAACAGTCACTAGTATGAGGTTTCTCTTTATTGAGTAAATTAACTAGAAAGTTCAGGGCAGCTTTCTTAATAATATGCCTCTTTGCTTGAGAATTTCTTAGTAACAAAATAATTTCTCCTTTCTAGAAACATAACACATTGGAAGCATAAAGGAAGCTTTTAGATTAGGAGAAAGCACTGAAAATTAGTAACAATAGTTACTTCTTTGTCCTGTTCCTCACTCTTGTGCCTAATTATTGCCTGAAGTTTGGTGAAGCCTCTCATCTTGCATGGTGGATATATTAGGGCGAAGGGTAGGATAACTACACATGCCACCTTTATATGGTGGCTCACTTATCAGAAGATTTCATGTTGCAGCTGCACCATCATTTCAGATAGGTTCCAGAATATAGCAAAGGGATCAAAATATAGTTTCATTTAAAAATCCTTAGCAGAGAGAATCAAGACTTTTTCAAATTTAGTGCTGTTTTGTGTGTGTGTGTGTGTGTGTGTCCAAAGATAAAGTTTCTTTTCAGTGAGTATGGCAGATGAGGTGCCCTTTACTGGAAATAGTTTATGGCACAGGTCTCTCTTTTGGTGATTTTCATCACACTATTCAAATGAAGTAATTTATGCACAGAAATACCTTGTAAAGTACAAGTGTGTGAAAAACACACAGATTATTATCATTGTGATAACTTTGTTAGGAAAAAGGTAGCTTGGCATAGGTATAAGAACTTCAGGCTGGAAGCCCTGGACTCCACCCAGCTGAAGAAGTGTGGGCCCACCCTTGTGGGGGGATAGAAAGAGGTCTTTTTGAGAGAGAGTAGTGGGGGTCCCTGGATTGAAGATGACCCTATTTAAGAGTCATGTAGTTGAGAAGTCCATATTCACTGGAAGAGGGGTTTGATTTAACAGTAGTTGCTGCCTGGAGAAGGCACATGCATGCAATGTGAAACTTCTAATAGATTTGTTTCATTGGGTGGATCAGATAAATGAACTCTAATTGTAATGAGATAGTTTACTTATTGGAAAGAGGATTATGTTTAGCAACCTACATATGTCATTAATCAACTCTTTAAGCAATTTAAAAACAGAGGAAACTCCTGTATTCTCATCACTTCTGAAATAAAGTTTTTGCAAAGGTGCTAGCTCTGCAGTAACTAAGCCTTGGCTTCAGACTCTTACTGAAATGCAAACTCGCTTTCCTTCTGCTGTTTCCCTGTACACTCAACACAGTGTTTTGGAAACCAGCAGTTATCTAAATTCCCATCGGGTGACATTGTTTAATCTGACATTCCCTCTTTCATATATGAAAATAGCTCCAAGGACGATCCACAAATCCACTGAGGTTCTTTAAAGTTGTTTCCTGGTGCTTGGGAGAGAGTTTCCAATACTTTTTTCAGAGAAATCCTTTTTATCTGATGGTTTTCCGGCCCCCCCCACCCCCACCTTCTCTCACCCTGGTCAGGGGAGCCTCTGACTGCTTCCCCTCACTCCCAAGCAAGGGCTAATCAGGGGAAAGAGCCGGTGACCTTGGCTATCAAAGCACCTGTCTAATCACTGAGCTCATTAGGCCTCCCAGAGTCCAGCTACATAAAAGTTACTTCAACTGAACTTTTTCTGGGTGTTTGGGTGTGAAAATTTAGGTCTTTGACATTGAGAGCAAAAGACTATTGCTTTGAAATAATGACTACACACCTATTTCCAAATACTGTGATGAAAACATAACTCTTCATGTAAAAAGGCTGCAGAAATGGTATTTTACTCTGAAGACAGTAATAATTAAAAATAACAACAAACAGATTTCTTTCGGTTATATCTTAAAAGGGTAGCTGCTTATGTTCTAGGCTTATACAAAAGTCTTAAAAGACCTCCAACCCCTGCTTTGTGAAGGCCTTAGGAAGATTAACATGTTTGTTTTAAAAAATGAGAGCTGCCTCTTAAAAACAAGGGGCTGCACCTCATCCTCAATCATATTGTCACATCATCACTCACCTAAGTTACACTTTATGAACAGCCCTGATGTGCTGCACACACGCAAAAAGTACCTGAAGTGGGTAAACTTTTGTGGATGCTGGCCTAGAAGCATATACAAGGGTGGGCAAAACTAGCTTTACAGTTGTGCGAATGGTTACGATTACTACCATAGCTTTAACTCAAAAGAATGTCACAGTGCAACTGGAAACCTACATTTGTCCACCCCTGTATTTAGTAATCACCTAATTACATTATTTTATTTTTGTGAAACGAGAACTGATGGACCAAACCTTTCAAACAGACCCACCAGACGATAAATACCACCATATGTTTGATTCACAGTACATTTGGGCATAAACACTTCAATTACAGCTTTGTGTTTAGTATCAAAAAACCTTTCCTTGTGTGCGTGTGTTTTCTTTACAAATCCCGTGCTCTGGATTACATTTTAAAGATTGCTTATTACAGATAAAGCACATTTCCAGGTACGCTTCGGAGAAACATATGTATTTATGTACACAAAGGTGTGTGCACATCTTTTCACACACAGAAGTCCATATGATGCCTGAGCCGCGCTCCCCTGCACATGCCCACCGCGTGTGTGCGCTCACACGCGCCCCCGGTCCTGGAAGGGACCGGCCGCCCCCCTCGGCCAAGTTGACCCGCGCTGCCACACAGGCTGCGGCGCGAGCCTCCCCTCCTCTACTGGGCCTCGGGCCGCCGGGCCCACACCACCCAAGCGGTTTTTGCGTCGGGCAGCACTGCGATGGGGGCGGGGCGGCCAGTGCCCTAGAGGCGCCTCAGAGCGCCAGCGGGTCTTTATTTATAAGACTGCGCCGCACGAGCCCAGCCCCCATCGCCGCGGCGGCGGGCGGGAGGGAGCGAGAGGAACAAGACCGGCAGAGGCGCACCCCTCCCCCCTCCCCCGCCTCGCCGCCGCCACCGCCACCGCCTCCTCCTCCTCGCGTCCGCGGCGCCCCTCCCCCGCCGGCCCCTCCCCCGCGCGCCTGCCCGGCGCAGGCCGCTCGGGTTTGTTTTGCTGCGCGGCCGCCGCCGCCGCGGGCCTCGCGAGCTCATTTGTGCCTGGCTGGTCCCCATTCCTCTCTCCCCAGTGTTGAGTGTCTGAGCCGTTGGCGGCTCCGAACCGTTTGGCTCTTTCCCTTAGTAACAGCTTTTACCTTCTGCCTCAATTCCTCTCCCAGCTCGCGCCCTTCCCCCGCGCGCCGCTCCCCCTGCCGGCGGCCCCGCGTGCGCCCCCGCCCCTCCCCCCGCGGCGGGAGCACATCGCTAGCCACCTGGGGACCCGCGCCGCGCTCCCCGCCCCCGCCCGCCCGGCGCCCATCCCCCGCGCCCTCCGCTCGCCGGGGTATAATTGCTTCTCACCCCCCGGAGGGGTTATTTTGGGGGTGGTTGGAGGCGGCGGCGGCGGCGGCGAGGAGGGGAATTTCCTTGTGCCTCCTTTCCCGGGAGGGGGGAGCCGCGTCCGAGGCCACCGTTTCCAGGTAAGCGCTGGGGGTCGGACCCCCGGGTGGGGGCGACCGCGGGCCGGGGTGGGGGGCGCGGGCGCAGGAGGCCTGGGGGCGCCGGGCCGCAGGGAAATGGGCGCAACTGGAACAAGCATTTCTTCAACTTGGCCCTTTGGGGAGTCGGGGTATGGGTGGGGGAGGGGCAGGAGGGTAAGGCATTTAGGGTGTCCCATCCCCCCTTTTTCCTCTCTGAGGCTTCTTTGAAATGCTCACGTGCCTGCCCAATCCCTACGCTTTCCTGCTCTCGGGGGATCCTTACCCTTATGTTGTCCCCGAAAATGTGCACCTTGGCCTTCTCCCCCTCTTCCACCCTTCGTGCATTTACACCCCCTTTTTATGTGTGTCTTTGGGGGTAGGCTTTCAGGGAAGAATCTGCAGCAAATTGAATCAAGGAGCCATCATGAGGCCGACTCCTTTATAGCCTATTTTTAGCCGAGGAGAGGGATCTTTTCGCTGCACGTTATTTAGTTAAACCTCAGTCCGCAATGGAAATCTGCTTCCCTCCTTGGGCGCGTCCACGACCCCGTCCGGTTTGCAGGGGGTTGCCGGCGGCTGTTGGGGCCGCGGGTCCCGGGCGGGGGCGCCGGCGGGGGAGGGGCGCGCGGCCGCGGGGCTGCACTTCTGGACGTGTTTACTTGTAACTTGGTGTTTTTTATCATCCTGAGAAGGTATTTTGAGTCTCTTTGAAGTTGAGTTCAGAAGTGTAGAATTGGCAAAGTTATTGCCAGTTTCCTGGTAAGTTTGGGGTGGCACATAGTCACATTATTTTTTGACTGTGCAAAGGCCACGTTGTGAGGGTGGTTTCTTGGTAACTTCCTCTTTGCAATCGATGTCATTTTTTGAACAGCAACAGACTTTTCTTTAAGTGAAATATTAATCTTAAATGGCAGCTCGAGGGAAGCAATGCATGTGCTAACATGGTCAGTATTTTGGGAAGTTCCTAATGTGCTGAAACAGGCATCACTTTGCAGTGGCAACCGAGATTAAATTTAGGTTGTGAAAATGGTGTGTTTCATGTAAAATTTGGGTTGTAATGGCTCTTTAAAATTGATCCTATTCGGTTATCTAGTAACATTTTCTAAAATATTTTGATGATTGTAAATGACAAGAGTTGGGTACCTAGTTAAAAACTAGACTTTCTCAGGGTCTGGAGTTTACTTAAAACCTTGGACGGTGCAGGCACCAAGGTGAGTAGTTTTAGTACCTATGTAATTTACAATTGACTTAGGAAAGTTTACTATTGGCTTTCTTGTTTTACAAACCAGAACCTTATGTTGATGAAAACAAGCTTGTTAATAAAATATGGTGAGTGAGTTGGTGGGTTATTTTTAGTCTAAATGGTTCCCCCCCCACCTCATGTAATTAAGTAATTATCTTCCTCCCCGTTTTTCCTAAAGACTCCTGTATCAGGTTGGAAAATACAAGGCCCTCGTGGTGTTTTGTATTGCTTATCTAAAACAAATTGTAATAAATATCGTGGTTACACATTGAAGATTCAGTGAGTGACTTTTTGGCTATCCCCAGAACGGTTCATTTTCATTTTTGTTAAATCAGACTCAACGCTGCATTGGTGTATTTCAGTAATTCTGAATTCCTGTGGACTGTATGTTCTCACCATTTTAATAAGTTTTATAGTCTAGGGAAATAGAGCAGCTTTGTCTCCATGAAATGGTGTGTATGTTGTTGGGTTGTATCATGGAGATCATGGCAAGCAAGCTTCGGAAATTATCATTGAGAGTTCCAGAAATAGTTAGCATTTACCTGTGGAGGAGGGGCGGCGGTAGATAGAAAATATGCCTGAGAGTGGTTAGGCATGTGATCCGTTGTTTATACTTTTTGCTGTTAAATTGAGGTTTTCCTGCTTGTTTTGAATATATTTTTTCCAGTTCTTTTATCATGCACTCACTGTCTGGTGAATGTGTAATCACAGCCATTAAACCCATAAATAAGTACTGTTTTTGCCATTTGAGTAGTTGGAATCAACCTATAGAGAAAAATACTAAAACTGTATCAGGGTGAAAAAACAATGTTTACATAGAAAAGTTTTTCTTACTATTAAAGAACTTAATTAAATGTCATAAAAAATGGTTACAGCTCACCTTCAGTTAACGGCAAGTGGCGTTTGGTTATTCTTGTGTGGAGACACATTGTAGATGAAGTGGCTCCTTGTGGAGGCTGTATTTTTGCATTGGTTGCCTCAAGATGTGTTCAACATTTAAATAAGTTTTTACGTGTGTATAGGAATCTTTTTGTTACTTGCATTCTCAACATCTAATTAAATTTTATGATTACCATGATGCTTGCCTACCAAGAAGACAAGAAGTAACTGCTTCTTGTGTAACTGGGAGCCTTTCAAGCTAATATGCAGGAAAGGGTAGAAACTTAATGTAAACGTAGGGATTACCTGATGAAAAGAGATGTGACTAATGGACATTTTGAACAACAACCTGTTTGAATAAATAGGTCTGTTTGCATATTGCAATGATATAATGTGCAGTCTTGTCAAATGAGAAACCGACAAAGGAATCGTCCTACAATTTACTACAGCATCATTACTATGAAGAATTTCCAACATTGACACATTTTGATGAAGTGTTGTAGAAAAATTTGTTGGTTTCCTTCAGTTTCTGTATTTGCTAATATATAAAGGAATGAGAGGAATGTGAATGGTGGTGTAAGTTGGGAGAGAGATGGCAGAAAATATTGTCACTGTCCGAGACTTTGTATTTTCTAGTACAAGTGAATTTGGCTCATTTCACAAGTAACACTTTAGTAGGTCACTGAAATGCAAAAAAGGAAAGCGGGTTAACATTGAGACATTTATGCATTCCATAAAACAGAAGTGTGCCTGGCTCCTAGGTCTGTATAAAGAATTAGTACGAGTGTGTCCAGTTTGGAGACCACATGGTGGTATCTCCTGCTCTATCACCAGCAGAAACTTCTAATTTTTTTTTTTTTTTTTTGGGGGGGTGAAAAGAAAGCTGTGTGGAGAACTTTGCTGTTCACCACCTCTGGTATTGGACTCCGCCAGAGGACAGCGAATTGCCCTGTTGAAAGAGCCATAGGAAAGGGACTGTGCTGGGCTATATATACTGTAGGAAAGGTGAGAATTGCTTTCTGTGCTGTTCATACCTCAGGCTATCCTGTGAGATGGGTGGATAGTATTGGGTTGTCTTTTGTATAGATGATGAAACAGAGGTACACAGAAGTTAATTCACTTGTCCAAAGCCAGAACATGGTCAAACGATGCACTAGAATCCAAACCTGGGTCTGTCTGAGCCCTATCCATGTGCTTTCTAGATGGTTGTAGCTGTGCCAGTTTTCCAGCTGTTTAGTCAGTCTTCTCTGTAGATGTGTTTGCAAAAACTAGTGTTTCTAATCAAGCTATAAATCTGTATTTGTCTTCATCTACCAACTGGGTCAGATGATTGTATGGATAAATGAAATTCATGGGATTCAAACGTCATTGTGCTACATTTCTAGAACTGCTTGATAAGATGCAATCTTGTCAATTGCTATGTTTTCTACCTTAAGATTGACAGTGGCCCCTTCAAGTGTACTGCCTGCAGAAATAAGAAAATGTGGTTCCATGCCTTCACGTAAGAAGGAAAAGCAAATTAGACCATGCCCAACTTTTCTCACAGTACATACTCCTTGAATAAGAAACATAATGTGTTTGGTTGTAGTATAGTTGATTCCATCAGAGATCCTTGAGGCCAGCTGCCTGGGTTCAAAATCAGGTACCATCCCTTACTGTATGTGACCTTGGGGGAGTAACTCTGGCTGTGTCTCAGGTTTCTCCGCTGTGTCATAGGGACAGTAGACTGTAGAGTTGAGAGTATTGAGAGAAGTGTGTGTGTGTGAGTGCTGAGAGCAGTACTTGATATACAGCAAGCATCATGCAAATGTAAGGTGTTAGGATGATGATTATGATAGGTTTGGACTTGAAGTTTGCTTCTTTATATTACATTTTATTTGCTTGTTACTTATTTTAAGTGGGGGCATACTGTCATAGAAAGCATTTGGCAGCTTTATTTCCTGAATTCCTTGTCAAAGTGTTTAAAATAAACTGGGCTTAACTTGTTTACTCTTAAAGTTGTGGTTTAAGTCTTACCTTGATGAATTAAATTGGGCTTTAATAATATCAAGTTACATGGTTGATGTAGGTACAGTGGTGCGTCTTTGATGCTGTTCTGTCACTTGGGCTTGGACTTTTTAAATCCACTTGCACCATTTGAAATATTTTTTAACTTTAAAATTTTTTGTTTTTGTTTTTCCAAGGCCAGGTTTGGCAGTACCTAGGATCTGCTTTTTAGATTGGAGTGATTCCTTCAATGTGTTACTGTTTCTCCAGCCTTGACCTTTCATTTGTGTTCTTGCTCCATATTTCAGCTGCTGTCAAGACTGTTCTACTTGGAAGTTCTGTTCCTCTAAAATATCTGTGAGCCTTGTTACTTCCCAATTTTTACCATTCTTAATTCAGCAATAATGTTAACAACTACTGTTAGAGTTCTGTGTGTCAGGACTGCACAGATGCTTTGACAGGTATTGGGACAATCTTGTGGATGATACCCTGATTTCAACCATGGGGAAACCAAGGCTCAGGTAGTAAGGGGCATGTCTGTCTTTTAGCCAGTCTACTGTCTTCTCAGTGAATGAAGGAATGAATGAAAAGAATGGATGAATGGCTTTTGGTCTGGGTTTTTGCATTAATTTTCTGGTAGGTTGCCCTGAGCAGAGCAGCCTTTCTTCTCCACCTATCTCCTGTAACTACTGACAGTGTATTTATTTAAAATACTGATTTCATCACATCAGTTTCCTTGCTGGAGAACCCATTATGGCTTCCCTTTGCCAACTGGACTGAGTTCATATGCTTCAGTCTAGCTTTTAAGTCTGCATTCTACCTATTCAGCTTAATTTCCCATTCTTTTCCAACTGGGATTCTTGCCTGCCTATCAAACACTGCAGTTTTCCATACTCATTATTCCATTGCTTTTGCTCATGTGTTCCTTCCCTTTGTCCTTTTTATGGTCTGATTTCAGTCCCACTTCTTCCAGGAAGCTTTTCTGGCCATCCTGACTCAGGATGTTTCTTCTCTGAGATTCCACTGATTTAGGAATATCACAGACCCCATAATTATTCATTGTTTATATACGTGGGGTGTCACATCACCCCAACTACATGTCATATTTCTTGGACCCTTTTTATAAAAAAATAGTATTTAGCAGAATTCTTGACTTCTATAACATCATCATGTGTAAAGGGCCAATGCCAAAATGACAGTGACAGTCACATTAAAGTGGTGGAAGCTTCTTTTTGAATTAGGCCTTCAAGGTTTAGGTGTACTATAGTCACATTTAACTGTTGTTTTTTTTTAACCTAGTTGAAACTTAGAGTGAAATGAAAATTTAATTTTGTCGTCTTAATTCAGGAGTGGGAGCCCCCAGTATTGGTGAAAACCTACTCTAGTTGGGAATCATGTCACACTAAGTTGGCTTTATCTGATTATCTTTGTGTCAATTATACTTCAGATTTTGGACTTTATTTATGTTTAACTTCTAGGCTGTTTCGCTCATCATTTTCTCGGTGGTGTGCCTAAATAAGATTTTGTTTTAGCTCTCAGTATGTGTAACAGCAGTCTGACGATACTGGAGTCCCATTTTGAGCCATTCACCATGGAATGTATTAAACGTTCAGTATGAGGTGTATTCTGTTATACCATGTAAGTGGGTTTATCTACCAGAAGAATTTTGTGACCATCTCATTTCACTAGGTTTTTATGGTAAGGCTGTGCTGTATTATTTACAAACAACCTGGGTAATTTATTCTAATGTAACAAATTTGGTTATATCTTCTGAAATTTTAATATTTAGAGTTTTAAAGTACAATTTTTAGCATGATTTTTATTTGTCTCAAAATGGATGCTATTTTACCTTGCTTCTGAGGGCTTAAATTCTTAGCTCAGAATAATAGAACCAAACTGTAAGGGTCATGCTGAAAGTTCAACAATTAAATTGTAGTAAACATGGATGTATTCAGATTATGGAAAAGATTTGTGTGTAATGAATGTTTGAGGAATGAGGGAAGAATCGATATTGAATGTTTAAACTGGAGTTTGCCACTTTTTTCCTTCTGTAGCTGTGAAAGTTTCTTTTAGGAGCTAGAATTCAAAAAGCAGAACATGAGGAGTACGGCAGAGATGGTCATTCCAGTATCTTAATAGAATAATTCTTCATGTGAAATGGTATTATTCCCCTTTTACTGCTTTCAACCCTTTTTTTTTTTAAATAAAGATGTTAAAAATTTTAAATTACATTAGAACAGTGGAGAAGTTTTACTTTGTATGAACTAGATTTCCAATCTCCTTGTTATCTTCTGTATTTTGTCTGAGAACAAAGGTGGATCTGAGCTTTTCTTTCAACTTTTTCTTGCATTGTGTCCTTTTCAACACTGAATGATAGGACATTATAATGAAGTAATCAGTGACTGTTTTTGTTCTTCCTGCTAATCTACCTGAATGGTGGGTATAGCATTTCAAATTTTAACATAGGTCATTATTCAGCAAATTAATTTTTATCAGTTTTTGTAAAGCCAAAGTTATGTGGGTAAATGCTTTAGCTTACAGAAATGTGTACTATAAGGGGATCATGTGAAACAGTACCTAAAATTTGCCCATTCATTCAACCAATACTTACGGGTCAATTCTTGTATTAAAATTCTCACATTCTGTCATAGTATTTTCTGAGTAGTCAGAAAGTACTTGACATTAGCATAAGCAAACCCCTTGCTAGAGAAGTTACAGCCTATTTTGGTGGTTACCTTTAACTGCTAATAAAAAACAGATTATGGGTTAGGGAGAGGTGTTTTATGCTTTCCCCTTAATTTGAACAAGGTAAACGTGTAGAGTGTATACTAATTTTGTTCCATCTCAAAATTTTGCTGTTATATGTCATTAACTTACAGTATAAGGCAATTGGGTCATCTACTTGGGTTTTTGAAATAAGGTAGTAGGAATAATAAATGAATTTCCCCTTAACAATTTGTTTTTTTTTCTTTTTCTATATAATTATCCTTTTGTGGGACAGAGTTCATAATAGGTGTGTGAATTTTTAGATGCTGTTTGTAGCTGTGGCAAGGTTCTTTGGCACCTTTTATTACATAAAAATGTAATATGTACTTACAATAATTTTCCTCCACTAAAGTGACAGGTTTTATCTAAGTCACCTTTCTTTTTTTCTTAGTAAGTCTTGTACATTTGTGAGATCATGGACAGGTTAGGGATGCAGTCTGCTATTATATCAGGGAAATAGTTTTCCTATAGTGCAAAAACTAAAACTAACAGGCCCTCCCCAGAATTATTTTTTGACCTTGGATTTCCTTGTGTCCTGCCAGCAGAGGTCACCAGTTTTAACACCTGGTGAGAGATGTTTTGTGTGAATTGAATGGGTCTTTTACAGATGTGTTTAGATTTGATGTTTATGACTCTTGTTAGTATTTATAGGGTGTTTTTAAAGATACATTTAAATGAAAAAACAAGGAGGCAAAGGTCTTGTATAGTCTGCTGCCATTTTAACTCAGAAAGGGGAAGAGGAGTTGGAAAGGACACAAACACCTTGAGTGTGTGTGTGTGTGTGTGGTGTGTGCGCGCGCGTTTTGCTTGTTTTGCTTGTTTAAAATAACTCCAGAAAGATCCACAATTCTAGTAACGGTGGTTTTGGGGGCAGGGGTGGAATGGGGAGATCATGAGTTCAGATGTAGGAGAAACTTATTTTTGTGCATAACCTTTTGAACGGTTTGAATCTTGTGTTAGTTTTAACCATTCCTAAAAAAAAAGGGGGGGGGAATGCTTGTGAAAAATCAAGGCTTCCAGTTAAGTATTCTTAATCTTTTCTACTCATTTTGATGTAGACAGTCAAAAAACAAGAAAACTGCTGATTCTCCTGTGCTTTTCAGTCCGTTCTTAAAGAGCTGAAACTATATTTCTGTGTGCACTTAGTCTTAATTCTCAGGTTTGTTGGCAGAATTAGAGCTACTGAGTACGATTACAAATGGTCATCAAGGAACCATATGTAAAGGGCACATGGACAAAGCCAAAGGAGGTTAGGATTGACGGGGGAGGTGGGGATGGGTGGGGCAGGGATGAGTGGTGAGGAGGAAAATGGAGACAGCGGTACTTGAATGACAATAAAAAATATGAAAAAAAAGAATAAAAAAAGTTGGTTCTATATCATGATTATGTCATCAAACCAGTGGAAATATAGTGATAATGAACTGGTGATTTTTTAGTTCTATTTAAGGTTGATAATTAGAAATTAATTCAATGTAGACTTTAAGAGATTTTGGTTGTGTTGTTTTGCCAAGGATTTGGAAATCAGGTGAAAATTGGAGCTCTCATAGTTTAGCAGTTGATTTTAATAATCATGGTAATCTTTGATAAAATGGGATTTGTGGAACTATTGATATATATTCTTATATTTCATGGATCCTAACATGACTTGTTAATTTAGATATATGTATTATTGATTCCAAGGACAGATAGATACATTAGACTCTGATTCTGTTTTTGGGTGCATTTGGTGTCATTTGTAATGGTACATTGGCTGTTCAGTTTACCCAAAGAATCTTATCTTCTAGTTGTGCTTATCAGTTTTCACTTAAGCTGGAACAACCTCAGAGAAAGGGAGCACCTGTTTTTGTGCATTTCATTCTGCTGCTGTGACATGACACTAGTCTTTCCTGAGAGCAGTGCCTCTCTTTAGTGATAAGAGGAGTAGGTAGGGTCTGTGTCTGCTCTTTGGCAGTAACTCCTGACTGCACAGTGTTAATGTGGTGAAGTGCTCACCTCTGAAGCCTGTCACCCTGACCGATTAGTTATGTGGCTTTGAGAAGTTGTAGAACTATTTCCATTGGGTTTCCACTCTGAAAAATGGGAATAAAGGATAATGAATAATTTTCTTCATAGAGCATTTGTAGGGATTGAAATGTGAATGCATGTAAAGCAATTATTACAGGTTCTGGCATGAAGGAAGTACTAGGTACTAGACGCACCTAAGTTTCAGTGGAGGAAATAGGAAGAAAAGTTTTGAAGCAAAAACTGTGGTAAAATATTTAATAACATAAGTAACATAATACTTCACCAATGTAAATGTAAACAGAACAGCAACATTAACAACCATTATTCCTCCCAAATTTGGGGGAGGTGCGTCGTATAATCCAAAAAATACGGCACTACATAAATGTTCGCTACTATTTGGTGCCTTTGTTAGCTGCAGGGGAACAGCTGTAGAGACAGGCAGAAAAGTGACACCCCTCCTGTAAACCTGTCATGACTTCCTGTGGCAACTGCAGAGAACAGAATGGTTAGAATTCCCAAGTTAGAGGGCTCAGAGTAATACATTTCGTGACTGAGCTTCTGTCATTCACTGTAAAATGACAGTGTGTACTGAGAAGCTTTGTTATGTCTCTAATGTACACATTGTTTTATAGTAATGTTTATATTGAATTTGGTCGCCTTTTAAAAAAATTTTATTTATCTATAGAGAGGAGAAGGGAAGGCGAAGGAGAGAAATATCGATGTGCGAGAGATACATCTATTGGTTGCCTCTCCCAGTGGGGACCTGCCTGCAACCCAGGCATGTGCCTAACTGGGAATTGAACCAGTGACCTTTCAGTTGGCAGGCCAGCACTCAGTCCACTGAGCCACACCAGCCAGGGTTGAATTTGGTCACATCTTGATGTGATATTTAAAAAAAAAGGTTGTTACCTTGAAAAATAGTCTCGTTGCTTTCTGGAATGGAATCTAGACCTTTCTTCAGTCTCAAGGAGGGCATACACTGCTCTGGTTCTCACTGGATACTGTGTGTGGACAGATCAGTCATTTCAGATAGGCATGTTACACACTATGCAAACTGACTTGACTTCTCGCTAAGAAATGTATGTGACATAACACAGGATGTGTATATGTGTAAATACTAAAGTAAGTTTTCAGGAAATGCTACTTGGCTTCAATATATAGTACAAATATTCTATACTGTTCTTTAAAACATGAAGGATGATGCAAATACACAAAATAGAAAAGGGGTTCATTCATTTTCACAAATTCATGGACCCTTGGACTCCCTGTGTCCATACTGTAATTGTGAGGGCCTGCTTGATAACCTAGCATCCTGCTCTACAGCTTTTGGTATCTGCAGGGACAGACAATGAATATACTCCAAGGCTTGGTTAAATCTGAATTGGATTGTTGCATGGACTTATCCACATGTTCCTGATACTCGTGTGCTCTTTCTGATTTATTTCCCTTGTCCTTTTTCCTCCCCTAATTAGATCCCTGGCCTTTACCTGATACTAATAATGCCAGTCTTGGCAGACTTTTACTCTGGTTCTTGATCTTAGCCTGTGTGCTCAGTCTATATACCTACCGATGCTCCCCCCTTTGATCTTGGCCTTCCCTCAGGGCTCAGAGCATGGGCACACTCCATGTCCTTTGTCTCTTAAACCATCCTTCATTGTACACGTGTTTTCTGTGGCCCAGATTGGCTGTTAATTCTGACCTCCTCTTCTGATCTGCTGCTGCCCACATTTTAGAGTGTGAACATCCTGTTACTTTCTTCCTGTGTTTTCCTGTTGAATGCAGGCTGGCAGTGGCATTAAATTTTCATTTAATGGTAAGTGGTGATGAGAAAGAGTTGAAAGATAGAGGATGGTCAGAATCGGAAGAATAGGAGCAGGTCATCGTAACACTGTAGGGTGAACTGGGGCAACATCATCTACTTAGGGCTTCTGGTGAAAATATCCAGGAAAATTTGAGCTATTGGGTTGGAGTGGGGGTTTGGAGATAAGAAGTTTTGGTATTATCATTTGGAGCTTTCCAGAGTACAAGCAGCCTTTTTCTCCCCCTTTCATTTTTATTGAAGATCCTTTTGTTAGAGGGAGCAAGTCAGAAGGGAGATAGTTGAGCTGTGTTCGGAAACCAGAGTTTGCCATGAGGGAAGATTTTCAGTTTTAGAACTTTGAACTAAAATCATTGCCTCAGTACTTCAATGATTTTAATAAATATTTATACTTATAAATAAAAATTAAAAATTTAAATTCAGATATAAAAATTATCAAGCATAGTACATTTAAAATGTTACTTTTCATTTTCCTCTGAATGTTGTTAAAACAGACAAGGTGCTATTAAATAGGGGCATGAACAGAGAATTTATTTTAGAAGCTTTTGTGTTTTTTACCTTTTGTTTACTTGTCTGCTGGAGTGTACTTTTGTTTAAGTAGAAAACTTAATCTTTTGTATTCTAGGTGCTCTCTGCTTTTAGTGGGTATGAATTCTAATTTGTCGCTTCTCTACTTGGTTTGTTTCATTTTATTGGGTCATATACTCATGAGTAGCTTGCTGCCTTATTTCACCTAGTCTCATTTGCCTTTCTTGCCTTTTCTTCCCGATGACTCATGTGTGTTGCTAGTAGATAACATTGGTTGGTTGGTTCCTTTGGTCTGACAAATCAACATGTAAGTGACTCCCTACAAGTTAGAACTAGTAGTAACAGGAAAAGTGGCTTTTTTTTTTTGTTAGAGCATAGCAGCATACTGATTTTTTTTAATAAATATTATACATGCACATGGCATAATTTACATTAATGCATACATGGCTTGATAGAGTGCACAGCAAAAACATTTATACATACTATTTTGTCTGGAATTACATAAGATGCTCAATAAATGTCAGTTTTCTTCCTGTTACTCTCCCTCTATGGGTTTTCCATCATACTCAGTACAAAATTCAAACACCTTTTCGTAGCCTGTGAGAGTCTTGACCCACCACAAGATCCTGCTGTTGACCGCCTCAAACCTCACCATGTTTCACAGCACCCTCCCCTTGTTCACTGTGATGAGCTGTACCAGCTCCACGCCCACTGTACAAGCTTGTTCCTATCTCAGTGCCTTAATTGCTCTGCTCTGTGCCTCAGGCTTGGCCCTGAGATTGTGATATGGCTAATTCTTTTATGTCACTTAGATTTCAGTTCCAGTGTCATTACCTCAGAGAGGTCACACAGAAAGATCACACTGAAGTGTAGCTGCCCCCTCCTTAGCCATTTTCAGTAACAAGACCCTCTTATTTTCCTCATAGCACTTATCTCTGAAATAGTCTTGATCATTGATATATATCAATTATGTTCTTTTGTAAGGATGAACCAGTTTAAGACTATCAGTTGGTCATGAAAACATTTCTGAGAGCACAAGTCACTCAAATGTATATATGTAGATGTGTGTGTGTGTATACATACACATTCTATAGTTAAAACTCCATGAGAACCAGTATGGGCTCTGTCATGGAACTTTAGGACCTGAAATAGGACCTGGTATGTGTTCAGTAAATATTTTAGTGAAATTTTTCTCTCAGAAATGTTTTCATGAGTTAGCTGATAGCCTTAAAGATTGGTTCATCTTTACAATAGAACACTGAAAATAATTCATTAAAAGGTCAGCATTTTAGGGGAGGGTCGAAGAGGTTTTTTTGCATTGATATGTACATTTGAAGGCCTAGGGGACATATCGGAGTGCCCCCCACTTTTGGAGGAACGTACTAACAGATGGTATTTGAATCAATCTGGAGAAAATAAATGGATGATTGTTGAAATTTGAAAGTGTGCTTGTGCTAATCATAACTGCTAGATTTAAAGAGTTTGACACTTCATTTTCCTTAAGTTAAAGATAAATATTTCAAGTAATAAAGGGTTAGATTACCCACATTTATGGTAATATAGAATCTGGAGATTTTGTAATTTGCCTTTACTTACATTTACCTGTGATACTGTCTGAAATAATCATAGTCATTTCCCAAAGTTGGGAAACATGAGTCAGAACTCATTTACTTGTGCAGTAGTATAAACTCAATTCAAATTAGCTTAACCCAAAAGGTGAATTTATTGGCATATGGAATCCAAAAATGGATGGAATAAATGAACTATAGGAAGGGCATTGAGTCAGCTAGGCTTTAGGTCATTTAAATGCTACCAGAAATTTCTGTTAACAGTTTTTTTTTTTTTGTGGGTTAGTTTTGTTTTCTCATAGTAGATTGGCTTTCTTGACATGGAGGAAAACATAACTTGTCAGTGTTTAGTATTTTCTCCTGCTTTAGAGTAGGGACTACTGTTTTCTCTGTATTGTTTAGAAAGTTCTTCAAGCACTGATCAAACTTGTTTGGGGAAAGTGCTCGCCATGACCAGGGCCACATGTAAACTAGGGCTGCTCCTGAGCACCTGGTGGGAGTGGGAGGAGAGCAGTGGGTCTAACAGTTGAGTAAACGAGGAAGCTGCTGGGGAAGCAGCCTTTCCTCCCTCCCTGCTCTCCTTCCCCTGAAATGTGTGTTCATTTATACTGGGGAAGGTTGTGAGTTTAATCCATGATGGAAAGCTAACTGAAAATTCTCTTTCAACTACATAGAACTGGCACTTGCTAAATTTTATTTTTTGCTCTGTGGCTCCTAACCTTTTCAAATATAGATCCATTTTTAAAATGAAAAATTGAGGTCCCTCATAATAGTAATTGTAATTTTATGTACCCTGCTATTGCTAATACGAGTATTGAAATGAATTCAACTTCTCAAAATGAGTTAATAGTAAAAAAAAAAAAAGATGTTATTTTGGTTTTGTTTTTAACATTACTTCTGCTAATTGAACAGATAATGGAAACCAGTATTTGAGGGCAGCTGTTAGAAAATTATCAACAGATTAATTATACATGTATAGGGACTATTTTAATATCTGAGGAAGATAACTTCATCCTAACCAGATATTAAGTTTTTTAGCATGTTACAAAATTAAAAGTTATGTATTCTTATTATTTTGAGTAGTGCATCATCATCCCACTAATATAAAAAAATAGCCGTGAAGAAAAAGCCTTTTGTGACTTGTGATCTTTCTGGATATCAGTTGCTTTGTCTTTAAAACATTGAACTGGGCCCTTACCAGGTGGTTCATTTGGTTGGATCATCAGCCCGTAACACCAAAAGGTTGCAGATTCTATCCCCAGTCAGGGCACAAACCTAGATTGTGGGTTCAATCCCCAGTCTGGGTGCATACAGAAGACAACCAACCAGTACCATCTGACCCCTGGCCCCTCCCTCCCTCCCTCCCTCTCTCACATAAACATTCTCAGGTGAGGATTACAAAAACCCAAAACATTGAACTGGCCCTCTGAGGTCTCTTCTGGATTTAATGCACTTTGACCTTATGGTTGCATAGGTAATTTAAAAATTAAGTCAGTGTTCAGCTAAATTAAATGGAAAATGTACTGATCTCTTTGGGTTAATCATTACCTGAACTGGTTTCTCCTAAAGAAAACATTTGCATTTCTCTGACACCTGGATTTTGAACAGGTTAGCTATACAGGAAATATTTTTCAGATATCGTAAGAAATGTTTGTTATCCATTAATCTCCAAGTTCAGGTGCATTTTAGAGAAAATTGAAAAAGAAACAGCATCAAAATATATTTAGGGATTTTTTAATGCCCTTATTTTAATTTATGATTGTTGAATGTCAAAGTCAGTAACTTCTTAGTATTTTAGGTATTACTTTGCTATGTGTACTACACATTTTTGAAAGTTGTACTGAAATTATTTCTTAAGTCCTATTAAAAATGCTGTTCACATTCATAACTTTTCAAATGCTAAAATAAATGACGAGTGTTGCCCATATTAACTGAGAATCTGTGTCTATTAAAATAATTTACAATAAAAAATAGATATGTGAGCGGCATAATAGGAGAAGGAGAAGATATGTATTAGGGCAAAAATGCCAAACAGGTTGGTCTCTTCTGGCAAACACTTTGCTTCATGTGTAGCTTATAGTTTGTAAGTTGGAGAATGCCAGTGGACAGAATGGTAAGAAGGGATCATGACACAAAGTGACCTTTTTTTGCTGTGCTAGGGAGTTGGGAGTTTTTCTGTGACAGGGAACTAGTGAAGGACTCTCAGCAGGACAACAGGATTATGTTTCGCTTCTGGATGTAGTGCGTGACGGATGAGATGATGGTTTGGGATGGAAAGGGGCTTAGCTCTGTGTAGAGTGGACAGCTGAGCTGGTGGTGTGATAGGTGAGAATCACATTATGTAATTGTTAGAGTATTGCAGACTGAATTCTGAAAAATAAAAAGCAATTGGAAATTCAGGAAAGAATGTTACTGGAAAGAACTAAGAATCCAGGTTTTCTGCTTTTTGGCTTATTATTGCTCTTTTTGGGGTGCACAGGGGTGTGAAGATCTTGGGGGTTTGTGAGGGTGGAGAATCAATTTGACTTCCAAATTGCTCATGGACCAAAGCAGAAGGACAATCTGAGGAGGGGGAAATTGCTTCTGGGAACAAGGAGTCCACTTGTCATTATGATATACTAAATCATGTGATAATTAAATTAGGTACTTATTTGAGAATAGTCACAAGAAAAATGGACTGATACAGTATAACTTGTTAATGAGGTTTCTAGTGGGTATAATTTATATTCTAGGTGAGTAACTTTTTTGTTACTTTAAAATTTTCTAAAGATTGCACATTAATATAAAAGTCATTAGAATCTCAGTTTGATAAGGTTGTAAAGCTAATTTCAAGCACTGTTTAATTAAAATTACATAAATACTATAATTGTGTTTCTGTGGTGTCAGTCCTCACATCTCTTTCATTTCTGATTTTATTTACTTGGATCCTTTTTTTTTCTTTTTTAATGAGTCTGGTTAAAGGCTTGTCAATCTTGTTTATCTTTCCAAGAACCAGCTCAACCAGCTCTTGGTTTCATTGATCTTTGTACTTTTTTAGACTATTTTGTTTGATTACACTTTGATCTTTATTGTTTTTTTCCTTCTATTCACATTAGGCATTGTTTGGTTCTTTTTCTAGTTAGTTTTTGTAAAGTTAGGTTAGGTGTAAAGTTAAGTTATTTAAACATTTTCTTGATTCTTGAGATGGACCTCTGTTGCTATGAATTTCTCTCCCAGAACTGCTTTGGCTGTGTCCCATAGATTTTGGGGTCATTGTGTTTTTTATCATTTGTCCCACAATTTTTTTTCTTTTGAAGTGACATTTATTTTTTGTTTTAAAAATGTATTTATTGATCATCCTATTACAGTTGTCCCAATTTTTTGTCCTCTTTATTCCCCTTTGCCCTGTACCCCACCCTCAACCTGTATTCCCTTTGTTCATGTCCATGGGTCATACATGTAAGTACTTCAGCTTCTCCATTTACTATACTATTCTTAACGTCCCCCTGTTTATTTTGTACCTACAAATTATGCTTTTTATTCCCTGTACCTTTCCCCAAATCCTCCTCCCTCTCCCTCCCCACTGATAACCCTCCATGTGATTTCCATTTCTGTGATTCTGTTCCTATTCTGGTTGTTTGTTTACTTGTTTTTTTTTTTTTTTTTTTAAGGTTCAGTTGATAGTTGTGAGTTTGTCATCATTTACTACTGTTCATATTTTTGGTCATCATCTTTTTCTTAGATAAGTCCCTTTAATATTTCATATAATAAGGGTTTGGTGATGATGAACTTGACCTTATCTGGGAAGCACTTTATCTGTCCTTCCATTCCAAATGATAGCTTTGCTGGATAAAGTAATCTTGGATAGGTCCTTGCCTTTCCTGACTTCAAATACTTCTTTCCAGCCCTTTCTTCCCTGCCAGGTGTCTTTTGAGAAATCAGCTGACAGTCTAATGGGAACTCCTTTGTAAGTAAATTTCTCCTTTCTCCTGCTGCTTTTAAGATTCTCTGCTTTTTAATCTTGGGTAATGTGATTATGATGTGCCTTGTGTGTGCTTCCTTGGATCCAACTACTTGGGGGTACTCTGAGCTTGCTAGACTTCCTGGAAGTCTATTACTTTTGCCAGATTAGGGGAGTTCTTCATTATTTTTCAGATAAGTTTGGTAAGGCAAAGGCAGAGAAAGTAGGTTAATATTTTAACTCCCACCATTCCATCTACATTTTTCTACCAGAGAAAACAATAAAGTGCCTAAATCTAAGTTTTAAATTGTAAATGAAATAATGGAGCTTTTAGGTTTAAAGATAAACATACTTTAGAAATAAATGGTTATTTTAAAATTATATATATTTTTAAAAGTAGGTGTTGGTATTTCAGTATTAAATGTGCACAGTCTTTAGAATGATAAAACTCCAGTTCTTTCATGAACACCAAGTGAAGTAGCAACAATTGTGAAATATGTTAATTTTGAATTTAACGAAAACTGTATTGTGATCATATAGTTTCTTCCATAGTGGTTCTTTTTGCTATAAGCAGAAACATGAGGGAGGACTTAACAAAAACCTTGGAATTTATTTACAGAAAATTACGTGTTTATTCTTACATGTGTAAATGTCAGTCACCTTCAAAGTACCTCCATTTGATGCAGTAAGTGTATGGGGACTTTTTTCCCTCTGCTCAAAACAGTCTTTAATCTGATCTTGAGTTTTTTTTAGTGTTGCTGCCATTTTTTGTTTGACTTCTTCCACAGGGGCAAAATGTTTCCCTTTCAGGACTTTTCTCATCTAGGAAAACAAAAAAAGTCTCTTGGGACAAGATCATGTGAATGGGAGGGTGGGGCATGGGGGGGGGTCAACTGCTGTTTTTGGTCAGAAATTGCTGAACACTTAGGTGTTAGGCAGGTGTGCGTGTAAATCACCCATTATGAAATGGGCAACTGTTGAAAGAGTCTTAAAAAAAAAAATTAAGGAAAGCCAAAAGCAGTCTCTCCAATGCCAGTAGGAACACTGATACAGTGAGTTCTAGAACGCTCACCCAGTGGGAGGAATCCTGTACCATAAGGGGCTCACCCTCCAGAGGATAATTCCATTTTGGGGGGGCTCTCCCCTGTCTTAAAACTTTCTAAATAAGATTTTATTACTTATTTTTGGAGAGGGGAAGGGAGAGAAACATCAATGTTGTGGTTGCCTCTTGTGTGCCCCCTATTGGGGACCTGGCCCACAACCCAGGCATATGTGCCCTGACTGGGAATCAAACCGGTGACCCCTTGATTTCCGGTCAGGCACTCAATCCACTGAACCACACCAGCCGGGGCCCTTGTCTTAAAACTTTGTGTAGCTAGATGTAGCCAGGTGAACACTCTCCAATATAATTTAGAAGTTAGATTCGTAAGTTATTTTAATTTACCTGAGACAGAAGCCGGATTTTATTATATAATGTACCTATTTACATCATCACATCTAACAATTTAGCTTAGCTGTAAAGATATTGAAAGTTGTGGATTATTTCCTATTTTACAGTTTTGGGAAGTCCAAAGCAGTAAAAACAAAAACCTAGAATATAGTTTTTGTCCTATAACAAAGTTTTAGATATTAAGAGGAGGAAATCATTAAGATAAATAAAGTTATAGTACTATCATTGATGCTTTTATCATTGTAAAAAATTTAAAAATATAAAAAGAAATAGCAAGCATCGTAGTAATTCTAAACATGGACACATTTTTTTTAGTGTCGAGTCAAAAAGCTGTGATTGACCAAGCCACAATGAATTTTACTCAGCTACGGAAGAAGGATTTGGAAATGTTATTTTAGTTATCATTTTAAGATGTTGCTGAGTGTGTGCATGTATAAAATTGGTTGGGGTTGAGTAAATAGTTTACTTGGCCTTTCACTATAGTCAGTTTGTGGCTCTTATTTCTCTGGTTGAAGAACAGTATTTTCTTTTCAGTAGTATACTTGAGGTGAGGAGAGGTATATGGGGTCTGTCTTGGAAAAGAGTCCAGCCATAGTTTAATATAATGAGAACGATTTATGGGACATCAGTGTAACCTGGCAGCCAAGGAGAGTGGACTGGAATGTGCATGTGTGAACATTGGTGACTTCACGAACTAGTCAGTAGAATAGGGGGCAGTAGATTACCGTTGAGTGAGCATGTGTACTGTGTGGCTGTCACATTCAAGATGACTGAGTGAGTAGAGCAATGAATCTGCATCACATTTTCTGCTAAGCTTGAACATTCCTCCACGAAAACTATCAGAATGATTCAGAAGGCTCCTGGTGATTGGCACCTTCATCACAATAACGCACCTGCTCATGCATCACCGTCGTGTGCAGAGGTTTTTTGGCAAAAACATCAAATCACCCAGGTGACTCATTATAGCCCAGATTTAGAGCCTGCGACTTTTGGCTTTTCCCAGAACTAAAATCACCTTTGAAAGAGAAGCGATTTCAGATCATCAGTGAGATTCAGGCAAATGAGATGGGGCAGCTGATGGAGATTGGGAGAACTGTGGTGAGCTCCCAAGATGCCTACTTCGAAGGGGACTGAAGTGTTGTTGTCCTATGTACAATGTTTCTTACATCTTCAATAAATGTCTCTATTTTTTATGTTACATGGCTGGATACCATCTGTACAGACCTCATACACCCTTTTTTGGGCTTGGAAAAAGTCGTGCAGTGAATATTCACAATTCAATTCTAATAACTTAATTCAGACTGGTTGCAACTTTTTAAGGATCAAAAGAAAGCAAAGCAGTTTTAATCTATATTTAGTAAGTTTTTTAGAGGGGAATTGTGAGTATTATATATTTCAGACATCTATAGATGTATACATTTGTGTGCATAGCAAGTAATGTGTAGAAGTAAGGCTGAGGACTTCCGGCAAGATGGAGGAATAGGTGGACGCACTGTATCTCCTCGTACAACCAAGATTAGAAAAACAATAATTTACAACAATAATTTACTATCAGAATAACACCCAGATCTGGCAGAGGATTTATCTGAATGGAAGTCGGGCAGCCAAGAAGTTGAAGTAGACGCGTTCATCCAGACTGGTAGGAGAAGACCAGCTGGGCGGGCCGGGGCTGGCTCGGGTCGGCGGCACGCAGAGGTTGGGGGAAGGTTTGGTGCGAAATCGCGCGACAGCCATCCGGGGCGCAAGAAGGCAGTGGTGATCCCTGAGTACGCAAGCTGCGGCTGGCAGACCCAGAGGGGTAGCGATTGTGGACCAGGGGCAGAACTCGAGGCCGGAAGCCCAGACAAGGGTCTGAGTCCAGGGGAACGGAACTACCGCCCATTGTTTCTCCCGTCCCGCCCCATCCCCGCCCCCACATATAACGTCACAATCTAGCGACTGGGGTGCCCAGCCCCGGTGAGCACCTAAGGCTCCGTCCCCCACCGTAACGAGCAACCAGACTGGGGGAAAAAAAAGGAGAGACGGGAAAAAATATGTTTTCAACAGAGCAATCAGTCCCCCAGGACTCATCCTTTTGAGCTAGCCAGAATTAGCCAATCTATCAAGATGCGCAGTTCAAAACACTGGTGATCAGAAAGCTCACAGAATTGGTTGATTTTGGTCGCAAATTAGATGAAAAAAAATGCAGACTACCATAAAAGAGATGCAGGAAGATACGTGGAGGAGAGCCAATAGTGAAAGGAAGGAATCTGAGTCTCAAAACAATACAGTGGACCAGAAGGAAGATAGAATCAACCAAGCAGGAAAGCATGATGAATAAGAATTCAAAAAATTGAGGAAAAGATTAAGAGCATCCAAGACACCTTTAAACGTTCCAATATCCGAATTATAGGGGTACCAGAATCAGAAGGGGAAAAGCAACAGATTGAGCATGTATTTGAACAAATAATAAAGGAGAACTTCTCCATTCTGGCAAAGGGAACAGTCTTCCAAGAAATCCAAGCTCAAGAGCCCCAAAGAAGTTGGACCCAAGAAGAAACACACCAAGGCACATCATAATTACATAGCCAAGGTAAAAACGAAGGAGAGAATCCTAGAAGCAGCAAGAGATAAGGGGACAGTAACCTACAAAGGAGTTCCCATCAGACTGTCAGCTGATTTCTCCAAAGAGACCTTACAGGCAAGAAGGGGCTGGAAAGAAATATTCCAAGTCATGAAAGACAAGGACCTACATCCAAGATTGCTCTATCCAGCAAAGCTCTCATTTAGAATGGAAGGGCAGAGAAAGTGCTTCTCAGATAAGGTCAAGTTAAAGGAGTTCATCATCACCAAGCCCTTATTTTATGAAATGCTAAAGGGACTTATCTAAGAAAAGAAGATAAAGAAAAGACATGTATAGTAAAAGGACAACAAACTCACAAATATCAACAACCACATCTAAAGCAAAACCAATAGAAACTAAGTAAACAATTAGAACAGGAACAGAACCGCAGAAATGAAGGGGCACATGGAGGGTTAGCAGCAGAGGGGTGGGAGGAGGAGAGAGGGGGGAAAGGTATAGAGAATAAGTAGCATAGAATGTAGGTTGAAAATAGATAGGGGGAGGGCAAGAATAGTACGGGAAATGTAGAAACTAAAGAACTCACAGTTATGACACATGGACATGAATTAAGGGGGGAAATGTGGGTGGGAGGGGGTACAGGGGGGAGGGGAGAGAAGGGGGAAATGGGACAACTGTAATAGCATAATCAATAAAATATATTTTAAAAAAAAAGAAATGAGGCTGATAACGGCCTCAAAAATGATTTGACTATGCAATACATTCACAGTTAGAAACATCAGATGTGTTATTTGTCCTCATGTTTCCCAAGTCCCCCAAGCCACTGATTTACTTCCTGGAGTCGACCGATGTTAGCGATTTCCTCTGTATCCTTTCAGACAAATACTACACATATTAAAGCTAGTTGATATATACAATTAACACCCTTTTCCTAGATTTGCTGTAAAAACACGATGATAGGATACAAAGTCACTTTGCTGTATCTTCCTTTTTTCACTAATTTTGTACCTCCCACATCAGCACATATAGAGCTTTATTTTTTAAACAGTGGTAGTTTATTTAATGGATATGCCATAATATATTTAACTGGTTCCCCAGGTGATGGATATTTTGGTTTGTTTCAGTCTGTTGCTATCACAGTGTTTCAGTAAATACCTTGGTATACATATGAATATATCATTTCCTGTACATTCCAGGGTATCTCCATGATAAATTACCAGCATTGGACTATGTAAGTGGGGTAGTTACTCCAGAGGACATCACTGAGACTCTCAGTTTACACTCCTGCTCCCATTGCCAGTCTCTTTGCCCACTCTCTTCCTAACAAAGTGTTACCAAATGTTTTGCTCTTTGCTAATCTCATAGTAAGATGGTATTTAATTTCCTTTTAATGTGTTCGTTTCATTTGAGTGAGTTGAGTATCTTTTATATTAGTCATTTTTGATAGTGATCTGTCACTTAAGTACACATATTATAAATGTATAATTCAGTAAACTTTTAATTGAAGTATAATTTACTTCCAATAAAATAAACGGATCTTAAGTGTACAATTTTGACATCTTTATGTGAACACATAACCCATCACAATCAAGATTTAGGAAATTTATATCACCCACAAAGAAGTTCCCTCAGGCCATCTTTTCATTCAGTTTTCCCATCTCCTGCCTTAGGTAATCACTTTTCTAATTTCTCTTACCATCAGTTAGTTGTGTCCATTAGTTTTCTTTTCCCTTTTTTTTTTTTTTGCAAGAATACTTTCTATTTTTTAAAATTTATGTTTATTGATTTTGGAAAGAGAGGAGAGAGAAACATCAGTTTGTTCTACTTATTTATGCATTCGTTGGTTGATTCCCATATGTGCTCCAACTGGAGATTGAACCCACAAGATTGGTGTACGTGGACAAGGCTCCAACCAACTGGTCTACCCGGTCAGGGCTATGTCCATTAATTTTTATTGTATTATACACCCACGTAATTACTAACAAGATGAAGATACAGAACATTTTCTGCCATCGTGCACATTCATTCTTTTTACTTTATCTGCCCCATCAATATCTTCTCTACCAAAGGTAACTACTAATACCGTGTTTCTGCTATAGATTCATTAATAGAGCTGAGAGTCATCGTCTATGTTGTATTATGCAGTAGCTGTTTGTTTTTTATTGTTGTGTGTGTGAATATAACACTGTTATTTTACCATGGATGGAGAGACATTTGAAGGCTTTTCAACTTTGGCCTATTTTGACTAAAACTGTGGTGAATATTCTTATATATGATTTTTGGTAGACCTGGATACTTCCATTTTCTTAGTGTATTAGAAATGGAATTGATGGGCTTATAGGGTGGGTGTAAGTATGTGTCTTTTAACTTGAGTATTGGGTTGGCCAAAAAGTTCATTTGGTTTTTTCCCTAAGATGGCTCTTGTAGTGCTTAGTTATCTTTAACTTCATTCGAAACAGTCTTGTTAGAGTGTATTGTGACAGCTGTCATATTTGTGCAGCCATTTTTAATATTGAAGATAGAAGAAAATATGTACTTTGTCACATTATGCTTATTATGTCAAGAAAGGTAAACATGCAGCTGAAACGCAAAAAAAGTTTGTGCAGTGTATGAAGAAGGTGCTGTGACTGATCGAATGTGTCAAAAGTGGTCTGAGAGGTTTCGTGTGAAGATTTCTTGCTGGATGATGCTCCTTGGTTGGGTAGGCCAGTTGAACTTAATATGATCAAATCGAGACATTAATAGAGGATAATCCACATTCTACCATATGGGAGATAGCAAAGACAGATATCGTTACAGAATAGTAGTGGGTTCTGCTGCCTGCCGCCACTCTCTAGGCAAAGTTCTGGAGGCAGAGGTTCGTAAGAAAGGAAAGGAGTCTTTTATTCAAAAGCTACACAATTTTGGAAGAATGGCAGGCTTCTGCCTCAAAACTTATCCTTTCTAAAATACCCAAAGAAACCTCTACCACCCTTTGCCAGATTAGTTCAGGGCCGTGCATCTAGAGTTCATTCTCCCATTTACATCATCATCCTTTTGGAAATGCAGATGACTGTAGCATGACCTTTTAGGTGGCTTAGCTTGTTCCCAGTTGCAGTCCGGCTTCACGCATCTGTCTGGAATTTGTGTATGTGCTGTCTGCATAGCCATAGCACTGCTACTGCCACCACTTCCTGCACCTCTGGCCCCCGTCACTGACAGACCACACACAGTTTCCAGGTACCACCAAGGCCTTCTGGTCCAGAATGCTCTGGCCCTTGACTGGGCAAGGGAGGGGAAGATTCCAGTGGCGAGTCTCCACCTGCCCTGCATTTAAATCTCTGGGCTCAGACTTCTGTGTGCTCCAGATGGGTCCAACTTCCCCACCCAATTCCCAAACCCCGGCTAGATTAGCAGGTCAGCGTGTCCCCCTGCTATCATGTTGTTGTTATTATTTTTAAAGATTTTATTTTTAGAGAAGGGAAGGAAGGGAGAGAGAGAGAGGGAGAGGAAAACATCAATGTGTGGTTGCCTCTCAAGCCCTACCAGGGACCTGGCCTGCAGCCCAGGCATGTGCTCTGACTGGGAATTGAACCAGCGACCCTTTGGTTCGCAGGCCAGTACCCAACCCACTGAGCCACGCTAGCCAGGGCTGCTAATTATGTTAAATAACCTTTAGGTACATGTGCCTCTGTGACCTGTGGTTTCCCCTTCAAACAGGAACTGGAAGGGGGTAAGAGAGCTTTTTGTGCTCTAGCCTTGTGTAAGCTCTTCCTGCACAGCCTGGGGTGGGGGCGGAATCTGCCCTTGGTTTCACCTCCTCTGCCTGGGACATTTCCTGAGATCCCTCTCTCCCCCACCCACCCGGGCCTGCTACATGTATCAATGTGAGGTGATGCTAGTAGGTGGCCAATACTAATTGTAAGATAAATACTGATTTTAGATTGTGTGTCTGAGAGTTAATACGATTTGAAATCAGAGATGCATTTTTTCTCAAGTTATCTTTTTGAATTATTTCCCTAAGTTAAAAAAATCAGGTAATACTTGTCCTGTTAAATAACTGTAGTTTTATTTTATTTTATTTTATTTTATTTTATTTTATTTTATTTTATTTTATTTTATTTTATATGTACTCATGCATACTTAGTCTACAGAAGGAAGAAAAAACCTACTATTGGGATTGGCAAAAATACTTAGTTTTTCCTGTACGATGCTTCTACTAGCGCTTAGTTGTCTTTAACTTCATTCAAAACAACCTTGTTAGATTGCTTGTGACAGGTGTCATATCAGCGTGCAATTAAAAAAACATGAAAATTGGTGAATTTTTGTTCAGCCATTTAATATTGAAGATAGACGAAAATAAGGTAACATTTAGGCATATTATGCTTTATTATTTCAAGAAAGGTAAAACTGAAACTGGAAAGCAAAAAATAAGATTTGTGCAGTGTATGGAGAAGGTGCTATGACTTATTGAATATGTCAGAAGTGGTTTGCAAAGTTTCTTGGTACTGTTGACATTTTGGCCAGAAATTGTTTGCTTATGGGACTGTCTTACGCAGTGAAGTGAAAGTTGTTGAGCAGCACCCCTAGCCTCTACCCACTGGAAGTGAATTGTGGGAGATAGCTGACATGCTCAAAATATCCAAATCAATAACTTTATCGGTGACAATAAAAAATACTTCGTTTATTTTATGGAAAAAAGTAAACAGACTTTGTAGTCAACCCAATACATATATTGCTGAGCTATTTACTGCCTTCCAGTATTCATGGCCTTTGGCCAGTGCTGCTGGGGGGAGTCAATCTGGTGCTTGTGGTTGTTTCACAATAAGTATCTTGTATGTAAGATTGTGCATGCTTACTGCTGAGTTCAAAGTCTTTGCCTTGTGTTTTATTAATTTCAAATGGAATTAACAGGTTCATGAGGTACATAAAAAGTGTGAGATAGGTATGGGCAAAAACATCCGTAGAAATCTACTTGTAGAAATCTACTTTGTGTAGTAGGGTTTTGGGGAAAGAAAACTTAAAGATAACACAGACTAGCTAAAATAACAACCTGAAAAGTGAAGAAGGCAAGAACTGGCTTGATTTATCTGAGGTAACAGGTAGATAAAACTATCAAAAACAGCAAAGCACAACTTAGATTATGACAGACATGGAAAATTATTATTAAACATTGGCCATATTAAACCTAGATGCATTTGTGTACTTACTGCATAGAAAATTGTTGTTAAACTGGTTTTGATTGTTTAGTATTTAATTATATGTTTATAATTTGTTTTTAAGTGTCTGTGTTTTAGTCTTTAGACTTTTTTTTTTTTAATGATTTAGGGCTCTTTGAGTTTTAAATAACAAAACCCTGTAATTGAGAGCTTAATGAAAAAGGATAATATTTTGGAAAGTATCTCATGAAACTTGGTGCAGGGATATATTTTAGAATTGGCAACGGTGGGAACTGTGGAGTCAGTGGAGACTGTTCAGGACGTTCTTGGATTCTTTTTTCTCTCTGCAGATCTGATACTCTGACTTATCTGGACTGAAAGTCAGTGGAACAGGGCTTCCAGCAGCTATTTAATTTGTGTGTTATTATCCAGACTCCTAGACAAAATGGTCTTACATTTGTTCCCTCCTTCTCCATTTTTTACCTCTCTTCTGCAGACTCACATTCTCAGTGTCACATGCAAATTGGCATTCCAGCCATGTCTTAACCACTGCTTAATATTATTAGGACATTTTGATCTAAATTATGAGGTAAGATACATGAATGTGGTGGTATCAATGACCTTGACCCATTGATAAGTTATCTTCTAAAAATTTTAAACAAAATGATGGTCCTTATAACTGTATATGTATATACATATACCTATATGTATATATATGGTTACATATATAGGTAACTATATATACATATGCTGTACATATGCTGTACAGTTACATGCACATATACATATATGTATATATATAGAGTTATATGTACTGTGAGTGTATAACTAATATTTTTGAAACTTAGCAGTATAGCCAGTTAACTTTGGGGCCAGTGTAGCTTGTCTTAAAAACTTTAGTGGTCATCATCAGACTTCTCTCTAAGTCCTACTGTACACCAGGTGGCTGCAGTAGTGTTATTTGCTTAGAAAGGACTTTCTTGGCATCATAGGAGCTGGTACTATTTCATAACATTTACCACTGATGATTATACATTTTCTTGGGTGATTTTTTCCCCCTCCTTTTCTCACTGTAATGTTAAAGATTAACGTACCTTAAGTGCTTGGAAAGAGGTGTTGTAAAAGCTTATTTAAGAAAGGAGAGAATGGGAGAATGGATGTAAGAACTGGTACTGGCAAAAATGTGATGAGAACTTTATGTATTCATGTTTTCAAGCAGTTATTTTGATCAGACTTGTCATTTATGTGTGTGTAAATTATACATACTGACTTTTATATAGTTCTTTTTAATCACTCAGTTCTCTTAACAACATCGAACATGCTTAATTTTAAAATAGAGAGTCCTTATTGTCATAAAGTGATCCTCTAAATCGTGCCATAAGTGGTAATTTACTTACCATTTTTGAGGGAATCTTTTTAGCATTAGAGAGAATTGATATAATTTCGAGAAGCTTGTTCATTCAGTTTTGGAAGTAGTGCTTCACGTTCTTCAGCAGCAGGAGTCAGGCCCAGCATTTTAAACCCATTTTGGAAACTTATTTCTCCTTTTTTCCCTCATTGAGAAAATCCAACCCTGTGCCATATAAACAAAAAACATCCTTGTCACTGCAGGAATTGTTTTTTATTTTAGCACAATTGATCTAAAACTCTAACCAGACATCTCTACATTGAGGCTTTTGAATGCTAATGATTTTAAAGACCATACTGTATTTTTTATAGCTTTTAGTTTTGGAGCTGGGAAGAGGCAGTAGTTTAAATGTGTCCTGTAGGATGGATGTTTTTGTTCTTGATTTATATTGAGTGATGTATAGAAAAATGATACTTATTTAGTATTACTGCAGGAAAGTTATGTTAAATTTCTGGGCTTGTGTATAACATTAAGGTTGTTAGTTAGTGGTGGTTCAGTTTTCTTGAAGCTAGTGGTGCTCGACCAGGGTGTGCAAAGTACCACATGACTTCCTAATCACTTCCACACACAGGTCAGTGGCTTCTTACCTCCTCTTAGTTACTGCTTCTGAACCACCTCCTAGAAGCAAATACCATAGCAACATACAGGATTTTCCGTTTGTAGTATACAATGTGGAATTTAGGAATGTAACACTGCCAGAGTGGTGGCCCTGTTCTGAATTCCCATATTAACTGGAATTTCCAACAGGTGTTTCTTTAGTAATAATGTTACAAAAAGTGATTAGTGGTTCAGTGGTAAATATTATTTCCTCCCTAGTCGTAGATTGTTTTTCTGAAAACTGTGGTGGTGGGAACTTAAGATATATGAGAAAGATAGGCTGGAGAATTGAGGTTATGAGCAAGTGTGTTAGAGCCTTTGGGGGAAGACAACTGAAAAAAAAAAAAAAACCTACCGAAGATACTGTTTATGACTTTCAAAATAAACTGTGCTGAGGTATACTTTACATAGAGGTGAGATGTGTACTTCGTTGAATTTTCACAAATATGTGTACCTGTACAGTCACCACGGTTCAAGTCAAAGCTCATATGCTCATTACCGAAAGGTTCCTTGTTCCTGTCTGCATTCATTCCCACTCGCCACCTCCATCCCAGGCACCCACTGATCTGCTTTCTGATGCTGCAGATTAGTTTTGCTTCTTTTAAAATCTTATGTAAGTGGATCTTTTTTTGGTAGGCAAAATAAAGACCCCTTAAAGATCTCCATAGTATATTCCCAGGAACCTGTGACTATATCTTACCTTACCTAGCAAAAGGTATTTTGCAGATGACATCAAGTTAAGGCCTTGAGATGGGGAGACTAGCCTGGATTATACAGGAGGGTCTAGTTGATTGAGACTTTAAAAACTGTAGTCTGAAAGATGACTTCTGAAGGATGGTCAGAGAGGTAAAATTTGGCAAAGTTAGTTTTGAAGATGGAAGAAGGGGGGCCATAAACCAAGGAATATAGTCTGCCTTAGAAGCTAGAAAGATCAAAAAATGGATCTCTCCCCTGTAAACCTGCGGAGAGGAATGTGGCCTTGCTCGTATACCTTAACGTCAGCCCAGTGAGACCTGTGTCAGACTTCTAACTTACGGAACTAAGATAATAAATTTGTTGTTATAAGCTACTAAAATTGTGATATTTTTTGACAGCATCAATTAACTGTTTTCTTTTAATCTTAGTTTTTTTTCCTTTTTAAAGGGTCATTTATGTAGCCATTTCACTAATTTAGTTCCTTTTTATTTGTAGTATTTCATTGTATGGGATGTACCACAATTTCTTATTCATTCATGTATTGATGGACATTTGTATCTTTTTCAATTTGAGCTATTAAAACTAAAGCTACCATGAAAGAATATTTGTGTATGAGTTGTTTAAAAATTTTTTTTAAAGATTTTTATTTTTAGAGAGAGGGGAAGGGAGGGAGAAAAAGAGGGAGAGAAACATCAATGTGTGGTTGACTCTTGAGCACCCCCTACCCGAAATCGGGCTTTCAGGGTACACGCAATCTGGCGTGTACCCTGACTGGGAATTGAACTGGTGACCCTTTGGTTTGCAGGCCTGTGCTCAATCTACTGAGCTCCACCAGCGGGGATGTGTATGAGTCTTTGTGTGGACATACTGGTTTCACTTTTTGTTAAACTTAAGAGTAGGTTTGTTAGGTCAAGGCATGTGTGAAATTTTATGAGAAACTGCCATACTTTTCCAAAGTAGTTGTACCAGTTTACAATTCTTACCATTTCTAGTGAAAATGTAATAAGATCTCCTTGTGTTTTAATTTTCATTTTGTTAATGACACTCACATATTTTGGAATATTGTTTTTAAATATTTTATGGTTGTTGTACCTTTGTATATGCTAGGTATGTCTTTGTCATAATTACATAGAAAAAACTTTTTCCAGTGTATGACTTGCTTTTTCATACTTTTTTTTGGTAGAAGTTTAAATTTTGATCAAGTCTAGATTATTATTTTTATTTGCTAATTGTGCTTTTTGTGTCCGCATCTCTCCCACTCCCCATCCTTTCCTTCCTTTCCTTTAAGATAACAGCCATTATAAGGAATATGAGGTGATATCATTGTGGTTTTGATTGGCAGTTCTCTAATGATTAGTATTGAACATCTTTTCGTATGCTTGTAGGTCATTTGTACATCTTATGTGGGGAGACGCCTCTGCCCATTTTAAAATCAGTTTGTTGTTGTAGGAGTTCTTTATGTATTATAAATATTATTTTGTTTTAGAAAAATACTTTGCAATGATTTGTCTCCCATTCCTTAGGATATTTTCTACTCTGTTAATTGTGTACTTTGATATACAGATTTATTTTCTCATATATATGATAATTGCCATCCTAATGGGTATGAAGTGGTATATCACTGGTTGTGACTTGCAGTTCTCTGATACCTAAAGAAGTTGAGTGTCTTTTCATGTGCTTATTGGCAGTTTGTATACTATCTTTGGGAAAGCTTAGGGTTTCTAACAAGTACCTATGTTAACGTAAAATAATAAGGCACTAGCTTTATTGCCGCTTTAATTTACTTTTTTGTTCATATTTGTATTACGGATTAGTTTTAAAATTTTGTAATCGTTCACATTGCCCTACTCATTCTTAACATGCCTCTAAAACGATTTTTTAAAAAAGATTTTATTTATTTATTTTTAGAGAAGGGGGAAGGGAGGGAGAAAGAGAGGGAGAGAAACATCAATGTGTGGTTGCCTCCCACATGCCCCCCACTGTGGACCCAGCTTGCAACCCAGCCATGTGCCCTGACTGGGAATTGAACCAGGGACCCTTTGGTTCCCAGGCCCACTGAGCCACACCAGCCAGGGCTAAATTATTTTTAAACAATTGAAAAATAATCCTAGATAAGATGAATTCTTGGTTGGTGAATTTGCTGTGTTAAGTCTTCATCTGCTGCAAATCAAGTGGAAAGCACTGGGCAGGTTCTCTGGATCCTTAAAACATAATAATGATACACGTCTTTGTTGCAAACCACTCTTAAAGGGGTGTGGGTCTGTAGGGTAGCATTAGCTGAATAGGAATATGAGAGCAGGAATTGTGAAGAGCAAGAGCTAAAGAGATTTTTAGGAAAGCTATATGGAAAATAGAAAAATAACAGAGGGAGATAGAAGCTGTAAGTTCAGTTAGGGCTAAGCTCTAATGAGGGCTAGAGAGATCTACATAGAAAATAAAAAATACCTAGAAATATGTAGAACTTTGCCTGAGTAGGTGAGGGAAGTAAATATGAATACAACAACTTTCTGCAAAAGCTTAGAGTGGCCCTCAAATCAGTCATTTGGCTCTGGAGAAACCAGAGAGGAGCAACAGTGTTCTGGGAGTGAAAAATACGATGCATAGAACAGTGCGGATGTAGTAACTTAAAAGGAAACTCTTGTGGACTGAAAAAGAAGGGTGTCAGCTGGGAGCATCTTTGAAGTTTCGCACTACATCCAGGCCAATTTGAGTAGTCTAAACAAAACTTGCAATTTGTTATAGTTGTATTTAATTTATTCCTGTAATTTCTTCTCTCTGTAAACAATCTGAATCAACTTGCAACAAATTGTATTTAGCAGTGTTTAGGACAAAAGAGGACTATATCTACTGAGCAAGCTCCTTTTTTTGGTGGTAAAAAATTCCTCAGACTTGACCAGCTGAGACGGGGAATATAATGCAGGTGTTCTGGAATACAGCTGGTTTCACTCTTGGCCCGTTTACCACTTTATTACGTAAGCCACTGCCAACCGTCAGAGGCCAGTGTGACTGTTAGTATTGCCTCTGATACAGACTGATAAAGTTAAGCCATATTTGGGCATATGTACTTAAAAGATACTTAAGTAGGGGTGGTGCAGTCTGAAAACATGTAGCTTAAAGGGCCATAGATGTGGTTCTGTTCTAAGATGTGATTTTTCATACTTCAGTGATAGTGAGCCAGCATTTTCTTCACCGGAGGTGTGTCATCCTGTAAACTAAGGCCATGGAACAGCATCTTTATTCAGGACCTGTCATATTCTGTGATCCTACGGTTTTCTGTTTGTTTATTGTCATTGGCTTTTCTGAGCTGTCTTAGAAACAAGTACATTGTATGTATGTAACTGTATTTCCAGGGGAGACTGAGTTTTGAGTTCTTAACAATCAACTCACATTCCAAACCTTTCATCAGTGGTGGACTTGTGTTATTGCAATATATGTTGAGGTCAGAGCTCATGGATTCTGACAGGTTGTTCCTGTTTGTGTCCTAATTTTGGAAAGAAGGTTAAAAAAAAACACCTTTATGACTATTTTTCCTTACTTATGAATGCTCTACTCTGTTCTCAGCCTACCTTAACTGAATTATGTCAGAATCCTTAGATCATTTGAGTCAGTGGCCTTCTTCATGGCCCTTGAACAAAGGGTTATGTGTGACAACATCTTTCCTTATAGAAAAGTCATTTTGGGGTTTGGAGATAGAGCTGAGACTACCACCAAAAAATGGAGTAAAATTCATAGAACAGTATTAAACTATATGATGGGGAAAAACAGTGTTTGAATCTGAGTATTTCAAAAGGATAATTGATTTTATTTTTTTGCTAGCTAACTCAGTCTGTAGTTTCTGAAAGAGGAAGAAAGAATCAGGGACTGGTCAATTTTCAATTATAGGTGACTTATGTGCTCTGGATTTTGGCATGCATAGAAGGTACTCTGAGTGCTTCTTAGCGGGTACATTTGCTTTTCTTTTGGTCTATTTTGCTTAGTGTTAAGGAATTGAGGACTATCTCCTGCTAAAATGTCAACTCCTCTGATTGACACTACACTTATGTGTCCCTCCTCCTCTGTATTCTTGACCGCACACTCTCCACCCCCCAGAAAAACACTCAATGCCAGCTGTTTTTTAAAATATCTTCATTACTGTTGACTTTTTCAATTTCTAGAGATGATGAATAGTCAGGTACATTTGGCTCTTGGTTACCAGCATCCTGATTGTCCTGAAAATTGCCCTTTTTGACTTTTAGTTTGATATGTTTACCCTTGCTATAGAAGCACAGGTAGGTGAAAGAAAAATGGGACCTTCTGGTTTAACCTTATGGAGAAAGTCGTGCTCTGTTGCGTGTCTCATGCTCTCAACATAGGTGATCAGGGATGATAGAAACACATATATACCTACTTTAAGATTTGTTTACGCTGGCATTTCCTCACTTATTTTAGAATAATTTTAGAGCATAATTGGCATAGTGTTTCTGTAAAGACACAAGTAGTAAATATTTTAGGCAACCATTCAAGTTGGCTTGTTGTAGTGGGAAACCAGCCATAGCCAATATGTAAATGAACAGACATGGCTGTGTTCCAATAAAATTATATTTATGATAGACACTGAAATTTGAAGGTTGCATAATTTTTACATTTTCTGCCACCTCACCATTTAAAAATGTAAAAAAACAGGTTGGATTTGGCCCGTGGGCCATAGTTTGCCAGCTCTTGTTTACAGCAATGATACAGTCCTGTGCTATTTGAGTAATTAATTGTGTAATATAAAATTAGCAAAATAAGCTTTTAAGTTTAAAAAACCCTGATATCAGCAGATTACATAGCCACCTCAAACCTCAGTCTCCTTATATATAGAATGGGAATAAAACAAGTATTGTAAATTATAGTTCTTTGTTTTTAAATTTTTGAAGATTTATTTATTTTTAGAGGGGAAGAGAGGGAGAGGAACATCATTGGTTGCCTCTTGCACAGCCTCCACTGGGGACCTGGCCCACAACTCAGGCGTGTCTCCTGACTGGGAATTGGACCAGTGACCCCTTGCTTCACAGGTTGGCACTCAATCCACTGAGCCACACCAGCCAGGACAAATTAAAGTTCCTTATTATAAATAAGAACCTGTTCTGGCTCTTGCGGGTAGAGTAGAGAAATGAAGAATATTAGGTAGATCAGAAAGTCATTGGAGAGTGCTAGAGACAGAGATTTAGTCCAGGCTTTTGGGAACATTTCCCAAAGCCACACCACAGAACTAGGTTTGAGAAAGCCACTGGTGCTGAGCACTAAATGTCAGGTTCTCAACTTGATTGCAGATGCTGCCACTGTTAGCTCTTGTGCTTTTTTCAGTGATAGAAACTTCATGTTGTAACCACTGGGAAATGTTCATGTCGCTGGTCTCTCAGCTGCCGCCATCAAAAGCCAAATGTATCTGCTGTCTTGGGCTTGAGCAAAAATGGAAATTCTGCTCTTCCCTTCCTTCCAAATCAAAGTCTCTGGGGAGTTTATATGTTAGATATAGAATAAATTCCTTCATTTTAATTTCTAAAATAGTAATGATAACTAATTCTGTATATACAAGTTTTTTTTGAGATCCTGTTTTTAAGAGTACAAAGGGGTTGTAAACCCGAAATTTTCAAGAACCATTGTTGTAAATTATCACTATTTTTAGGATTATTTGTTCCCTTCAACATCAGAATCTAGAGAAAGATGGCACATTGGCAATGTAAATAAGTCAGTTTTGTTGAGAAGTACCAGTTGGTACGATTTATTGAGCCTCTGTTCTGTGGCTGTTTTTTGTGAGGCTGTTGATTAGGCCTTGAGGCTGCTGGGAAAGGTGTTGACAGGCGTTCAAGGAATGGATTATGTACATGATTACACACAATTACAGAAGTCTCTGCAGCTGGACTTTTTTTGGTGAGCCTTTACATGGGACAGAAATATTTCCACTCTTGGTCATTCTAATGGGTGCATGTGCATATGTCTACCTTAAATTATTCTCCATACGTTTTCTTTTTGAGGACCTGACCTGGAAATCTAGCCACATATTCCCCTTTCAAGAACTGGTATGAACCTCACTCTGTTTTCCTTTCTTGACAGCGTGGACCACAAGATGTACTGTACTGTCCAGTGGAAGGATTTCTGTCTTTAACTTCTCTTAAGAACTTCCAGAATGGGGCGATATGATTGAAAGAATTGATTGCTGGATGATACCTGTAATCCAGGCTCACGTTTTTCCCTTCTAAGTTGTGTGGTCATGGAGAATCCTCTATATGTAGTGATGGGCCTTGTTTGAGGAAGAAGTAGCAGTGCATCTGGAGTAGGCACACTGAAAATGCAAGCCATCCATCTGCCGCTGTTTCCCAACAGGCTGAATCCTTTCTGTGTACCATACCACTTGATCATGTAATCTCTCTGTCCCATCAGCTTTGATTTTGTGGATCAGGTGATGATAATTCCTAATGGACAGTTACCTGTGGCTAAATGTTTATTCTCTACCAGGCAAAGGTATAGGAGTTGTTTCCAAAAGAAAATTTTGGTTTGATAAAGAAGGTATGACTTTGCCCTAAAAACTCCTAGGGGGTCTGTGCTGTGATTGTCCTAGACAGGTTTGCGAGTGGCTTCTTGTAGCATTGATCTGTTGACACTTGGAGCTTCATTAGAATCAGAGGGTCATTATGGTCAAATGGCAGAGCTATTTGTACTACATCCTGGATTGGCTAGGCAATTTTCTCTTCCTCTGGGCCACACTTAAATTGATGGGTTTCAGGTCACTCAGTAAATAGAGCAGCACACCCAGATTGTGTATGTCGTTTCCAATATCCAAAGAAGCCCAGCAAGTTTTTCCACTTCTTTTATTGTTTTGGGAAGTACAAGGTATATTGATGTGTTTTCATTTGGAGGGGATATCTTGACTTGCCACACTCCACTGGCTGCTAGAACTTTATAGTGATGGCAGGAACCTGTATTTTGGCATACATGTCTCATTAAGGCAGCTAGAATACTGCCCTTTCCTTCTCTCTAGGTCCTATTGGCTGATTTTATCAGTGTAGTGTCAGTGTGGTGAAATAACGAAGGTCATATGAAAGCTAGAAGCTTGACTTAGCCTGAGGCAGTGTACTGTTCTCCAAGCCAGATGAAAGCACGTTGCTTCTGGAATTCTTTGTAGAGATAGAGAAATCATTTGCCAGAACTGTGGCTTCATTACCAGGTACTGCACTAAAGAGATCAAATTTGGATTGCAAGCTATGCTTGTAGTTATTATGTTTAAAATAACAGACATTCTCTAAAAACATTGGTGTGTTCTGCATTAGCCAGTCGTATTAAATGAATATCTTTCAGGGAGTGCAATCTTGCACCTTCCAATTCTTCGATGATTCCCTAGGAATGCACTATTTTATTTGGAGGGAGAGCTCTAGAGGTCTCTGCCTGACTTGTCTGATACAGTACTACCCTACTACTCCACTTCAATGGCACCAGTGTGGGATTTTTGTCAGCTGGTGGTCATCTGAGACTTCTCTTTATCAGCTATATATTCAGCATTTGGAGAAATAACCATCAAATGGGAGGAGTGATCTGCTCTCTGATAAGTGGACTTCATGTATTTTTTGACTACTATAATCCCTCATTCTGACACATCACAGTAGTGCTATCTTTGTCCTTAGAGATAAGTTTAAATAAGTGTTAGATTTTATAGTCACAAGAATGTTGGGTTATTCCCCCTTCCCAAGTGCATGATTACTCTGATAAGTAGCTGTTGATCGTTTGTGGAAAACCAAGAGGAAAATCACAGTACTTACGATGTAATCATAGAGCCCGTGGAAGGGTACTTTGCTATATCTTTATTCTGGAGGCTCTGGGTCTGGGAACAGAGGTGCTGTAATTTTCTGTTTTGGTGGCTGTGTCCCCTCTGTTTGGCCCCTCTCTCTGCCTACAGTTGTTTATTTGTACAGATTAGGAATCAGCACATATTTAGGTTAAATATTTTAGGCTTTATGTGCTGTATAGTTTCTACAAAAACTACCCAACACAGACATTGCAGGGCTAAAATAGCCATAGATAATACATAAATGGCTTGTCTGTGTTTTCGTAAAACTTTATTTACAAAAACACAGTGGGTCAAATTTGGACTGCAGGTTGTAGTTTGTGTATATCTTATACAATCATACAGGATTATGGTTGGGTGTCCTAATATGGTTTTAGGGACTTTCCAAGATTCTTCCAGACAAACTACTTTTATAACCACTAGGTTCCTGTTTCCTTAATCTTGCTTGGTGCCACTTGATGTTACACTTAAGCAGTCAACAAGGTCGGACTATGCATTTTGGTCCTGACAGCAGTGGAGTGGGGTTTGGCAGACTACAGCCTTGCAGGCCAAACATGGCCTGTAGACGTGTTTTTATGACGGACAAGCTAAATATGTTTTCATGTTTTTAGGTAATCGGAAAAAAAAAGAATGATAATATTCTGTGACAGGTAAATGTTATGTGAAATTCATATTCTTACCTATAGGGATTTGTTGGAACGCAGCCATGTTAATTTAAGGGTAGTTTATGGCTGATCTTTACAACAGCAGAGTTGGGTACTTGGAACAGATACCTCAAGGCCTTTGGAATAAATTGCTGTCTGGCCTTTTGTAGAAAAAAGTTTGCTGATTCCTAATCTAGAGATTAGAGAAGAACTCTTCTGTCATATTTAGTAACTGCCTTGTTCTTTGTCAGTGCTTTGAATGAAGAGTTGATACTGTGAATGCCACTGTCTTTTTCCTGAACTCCCTAATACTGTTTGAATCAGTAGTTGTACTCTGCTTGTTCTTGTCCTCATGCCCCTCATAGCTTTTCTTCTTGGACCCCAAAACCTTGCTTTCAGTAGGCACTTCATTACAGATGCCCACAGGTGATAACTGAATTTGTCATAGCTTGAATGAACTACCAGAGGCTCATCTTACATAATTGTGCCTTTACTGCATTCAAACACAACCAGATTAGATGGCATGCTCAGATTTCCATTACCTTGAAGATTTGCTCATCTCCTCACAGTGAGTATAGGAATTTAATAATATTAGTCAATTTATTGTTGTTTTTTTTTTTACCAGGTGCAGACACTGAGCTAAGTGCTTTTTACGTGTAAGAAGTGCTAAGTACAGTGTTTGATGAGTACGTATTCAATAAAGGGAAGCTAATGTTTATTTCTTGTTTTAGAAATAAATGTCTCCCATCCTCCCCTTCATGTTCTGTAAAAACTTCATTAACTATTAGAATATGTTAAATGACATTAAAGATCATTAGAGTGATTAACGTAAACCAGTATTTTTTGGCCTATAATATTGCTCCTTCTCAAAGACTTGTAGATAAATATAGTCAATTCTCATTCACAGTACTTACATTTATAAAGTTGCTGTGACTACTGAATTAGCAACTACTGAACTGTTGCTCTTAGGGGAAATACAGGGTTAGGTTCCTGTGAGCCTCTGGTCACAACATTTTTGTCAGCTGGCCAGTAATAAGCTTGTTTTGTGTGTTTCTGTTTAAAGACACATTATTTAATATATATATTGTTGATTCATTAGCATTGCACTCATGACCAACAGCATTATAACTCCTACATGAATGAAGCTGGTAGGTTTCCCCAAATATTTGGTGTGTCTGGATTAGTACTGGCAGTTGAAATGTGTCTGATGCAATATGTAGTTCTTTCTCCCTGTGGCCTCTATCTTGAATGGGAATTTTGGTGTGATGGGTTATATGAAGTGGGATTAGGCATAGACCAGCAGGTCAGCGGATCTGACCTCCTTCTAGGGAGGGTGGGTGAGGAATAGGCAAGGTGGTGCCATTCTCACTTATATAACTGGAGTGTTTTAAGTACTTATGGGGAGCAGTGCTTTGGCATATTTCATTCCACTGGTTTTAAGAGCTTGCTCCCTGTTCTCCTTCACCCCATCTACTCCCATCCCCCTTATTTCTTTCTCCACATTAGAGGGCTCATGTGCCCTCTGTCTTTCTGTTCTGCTTTTCTCTCGGGCCTGGGTACTCATAGGAAGCTTCCAGGTAGAAATGCCTGCTTAATAGAGACCAGCTCTCTGGCTTTATACTAAAGGCAAAAGCTAGGACCAGCAGCATCTCTGTTCACAAACTGAGAGGGGGAGGGGGTTATCTGCCCAGAATAAGGTAATGCAGCACCCTGATGAAGTACTGTGATTGTTTCTTCCTCTTTGTAGTGTGATTACTTAGATTAGAATTTGGAATTTTTCTAGGGTGTTCTTGGAAAGCCTTTGGTGTGCTGTCTGTGGTTTCTTCTTTTTTCCTTAGTGAATTGACTCTTCTGCTATCTGCCCAGAGTTCTTTAAAATTTATGATCATCCAGTGAGTTTTTTCTTGTTTTGCAAGAGTTCTATTGTTTTGTTTTGTTTTAAATTTTGTTCCTGACATTTCAGGGGAACCCTGGGAAAGGAAGAGAGGTAAATACATTTATTCAGCCCACTGCCTTGAACTGTAGCTAATTTTAGACCGATTTTAAAGGTAAATTCCCAAGCACATCTGTCTCTCAATATGAATGACTTTTTGTGCTCTAGAAGAATTACCATACTTCGCTTTGTGTAATGCGTATTTTTTTTGCCCAAATTTTTGAGAGAAAAATAAGGATGTGCATTACACATGTGTAGTACCTGCAATACCCTGTATCTGTCCTTGTGTTTTGTAATATTTGTTATAAAATTCCTTTATAATGCAAAACCCAAATATCTAAATATTAATAACAAATTGAATTAAAAGGAAAGCTTTTTTCTGCAAGCTTGGGCCAAAAATGTGGGTGCACATTACACATGGCAAAATACAGTACCAAATCTTGTGTTTCCCCCAATAAAAATGTTTTAATTTTCAGTCTCTGCTAGAATGCTTGCTGCTCTGTCCGTGCGTATGGCCTCTTGTGGAAGAAAAGATGCCCAACCACAGTGACGTTGCTGGCCAATACCACCTGAGTGGGCTTTTAAAAATTTTTTTTATTTTGGGGGTATATAAGGTTATACATATGAGTGAAGTTATGTTTTTGAGACAGTATATATTGGAAAATATTCCATCACTAGTGAAAATGGTCAGAAAACTGATAACATTGGGTTGTAATTTCCCATGATGCATAGTAGAGAATAATTTTTTTAAAAAGATTTTATTTATTTCTAGAGAGAGAGAAATAGAGGGAGATAGAGAGGGAGAGAAACATCAGTGTGAGAGAGAAACATCAGTTGCCTCCTGTATGCACCCTGACTGGGAACTGAACCCGCAACCCAGGCATGTGCTCTGACTGGGAATTGAACCAGAGACCTTTCTCTTGGTGGCATGATGCCCAACCAACTAAGCCACACTGGTCAGGGAGTAGAGAATCATTTTTAAAAATGATTTAGTAAAAGTCTGGGGAAAGAGGGAAAGAATGACCAGATCATTTTTGTTCTTTGCTGCTAATATGGGTGTGCAGTGTAGATTTAGTATTTTGTTGGAGGGGGGAAAATATGGTACTTATGTCCCAAACATTTTTTTTGTAGATTTTATTTCTTTATTTCTAGAGAGAGGGGGAGAGGGAAACATGAGGTACATTAATAGGTTGCCTCTTGCACACCCACAACTGGGGACCTAGCCCTCAACCCAGGCCTGTGCCCTGACTGGGAATCGACCTTTAGGTTTCCAGGCTGACAGTCAATCCAGTGAGCCACAACAGACAGGGCCCTGACATCTATTTATTTAACACCTTGTAAACATTGTTGTTACTATTGTTGTAATGCCTTTAGGCTATTAGGTACGGGATTACTGCCCATGTATTTTAAACCATCAGGCCTTTGATAAAGAATCAGGCTGTATTGGTGTGTACATAGCTGTAACAAAGACAGCGCTGCCCCATGTTGGTGGCTTTTAGACTCCCGTGGTCTTGTGGTCCACAGTAAGACATACTGTGGATCGACACTGAAATTTGTGAATCTCATGAAACAGTCTTCGCCTTTCCTGTGATAAACTCACATTGTCTGTTTCATTGATAAACAGGGTATGCCCCAGTGACGTGATTTCATGATGCACTACTTGGTTGATCTAGACCCAGATTTAGATGTCGATCTTTTAGAATAGTAGGAAGATAAAGAGATTCAAATTCAGGTTGACGTAGGTGGGTGGTTCTGGCTTCCTGGACTTGGATTTTCCTTCTTTGAGTCTGTTTTTGCAACTGAACTGGGAGTAATGATATCTTGTTAGCTGGACTGTGAGGATTAGAAATCGACGTGGAATGTCTACCAGAGCTAGGAACAATGTCAACGGTCCCCAACCTTTTCTGCACCTGGGACTAGTTTTGAGGAGGAAGATTTTTCCACAGATGGGCAGAGGGCAGGGCTAGAGGCAGGAGGTGGAGCTCAGGCGGTAATGTGAGCAGAGCGTTCCTCACTTAACCACCACTCACCTATGGTTGTGTGGTCCAGTTCCTAATGGGCCACGGACCACTAACAGGCTGTGGCCCCGGGGCTTGGGGACCCCTGATGTAGATATTTAATAATTGGGAGGTTTTTATCTTCAGTGTTATTACTATATGCCACCTGTTATACTAAGTAGGCACTAAGATTCAAACATTCTTGTCTCTAGGGAGGTAGGTAACACTTTATCAGTGTAGAGACACATAGACATACTTACCCTGCAGGGTGAGGCGGAAGTAGGTAGAGTATGTAAGAGGTAGAATAACTTACAAGAGGAAATCAGAGTTGGGAAATTACAGATGTGCCTTTTTGTTGTTGTTGTTTTGACTTTTAAGGAACAGTGTCTCTCAAATTACCTCCAGCCAAATGGAGTTTTAGTTCAGGGATACATAAGGGATGTTAGGGAAAACAGGAATCATTTTAAAACCGCAAAACCAGGCATTTCAGAGAATTATAGTACTATTTTGACCGTAACCGATTGTTTTCATTTTCTGACTTCATGGATAATTGGCACATCTCCTAGACTATAACAGTCTAGGGACTGATTCTCATGTTTCCCTTCAGTAGCAGCAGTACTAGGCTCCAACTCCAGTATTCTGCCATTGTAGCTCGGTTCTGTCTCCCACTAGATGAGGTTTTACTCTCCTGTGCTTTATGACTTCTGCTGCAGTGTGACTTCTGATTTCTGTTACACTCCTGGCTTCTTGCTTCCTGGATTTTTGGTTGTAAGCAACAGACATGGATTGTAGATAACTGAAGCAAAAAAGAGAAAAGATGTGTTTATTGAAGCAAAGAAAAAGTGAAGAACAAGAAATCCAGTCACAGAAATCAATGGGCTGAACTAGTTGGCAGTGGTTAATAATCAGTTCCTGTTATTTTTCTCTATAGTTTTTCTCTCTGTACATTCACACATTTAGGAGAGAACCTCATTTGTCTTTGGCCAGGGTAGGAGAGGACACTCTGACTGAAACTCTAACATTCAGCAGCAGAAGCTGTGTAGTTCCTCTGAAACAAAACTCGAGTGCTGCTCCAGAAAGGAGACTGGGTGCTGGCACCGGGAAACAACAGATGTCCATTACTGTGTGTGTGTGTGTGTGTGTGTGTATGTATTTTATTCAAACTTTAGAGAGAAGATAATGTCTGGTTCTTTTTTTTATTCTTCCCTTTTTTCCCCATTGCGTCCTCTTGTACCTCACTCCCCCCGCAATCACCACACTGTTGTCCATGAGTCCTTTTTGCTCAACCCCTCCATCTACCCCCAACCCCCCTCCCCGCTGGTTGTCATCCTGCTGTGAGTCTCTTTTGCTTGTTCAGTTTGTTCACTAGATTCCACATATGAATGAAATCATATGGTGTTTGTCTTTCTCTGACTGGCTTACTTGACTTAGCATAATGTTCTCCAGGTCCATCTGTCATAAAGGGTAAAATTTTCTTTTTTTTATAGCTGAGTAGTATTCCATTGTGGAAATGCCCCAAAGTTGTTTTATCCACTCATCCATCTATTGGTGAACACTTGAACGGTTCCATATCTTGGCTATTGTAAATAACACTGCAATGAACATAGGCAGGGGTGCTTATGTTCTTACAAGTTAGTGTTTTGGGTGGCTTCAAACATATTCCCAGAAGTGGGATCTCTGGGTCAAAAGGCAGATCCCTTTTTAATTTTTTGAGGTATCTTCATACTGCTTTCCACAGTGGCAAAAGGGTCCTCCTATGTCTTCATCCTCACCAGCACTTGTTTGTTGATTTACTGATAATATCATTCTGACAGGTGTGAGATGGCATCTCATTGTGGTTTTAATTTGCATCTCTCTGATCATTAGTGATGGTGAGCATCTTTTCATATGTCTCTTGGCCATCCGTATGTTCTCCTTGGAGAAGTGTCTGTGCAGCTGCTTTAGGATGAAATGTTTTGAAGATATCAATTGAATACATTTGATCTATTCTTGTGTGCCATTTAGGACTGCAGTCTCCTTGCTGATTTTCTGTCTGGAAGATCTATCCACTGAGGTCAATGGGGTGTTAAAATCCCCTACTACAGCTGTATTTCTGTCATTCTCTATGTCCATCAAGATTTGCTTTACATACTTAGGTGCTCCTATGTTGGGTGCATAAATACTTACTAGAGAAATATCCTCTGGTTGGGTTGTTCCCTTTATCATTATGTAGTGACCCACCTCTTACTGTAGCCTTGGTTCTAAAGTTGATTTTGTTGGATATAAGTATTGCTATCCTACCTTTTTTTCCTTTCCATTTGCATGAAATATCTTCTCCATCCCTTTACTTTTAGTCTGTGTGTATCTTTTAATCTGAGGTGAATCTCTTGTAGACAGCATCTATATAAGTCTTGTTTTTTTGTCCATTGAGCTACCCTATGTCTTTTCATTGGAGCATATGAGCCATTTACATTTAAGGTGATTATTGATACGTATTTATTGCCATTTTATTTTTTAACTATTTTTATCTTTTTTCCCCATTTTCTTCTGTTCTTCTTAAAGCAAGCCCCTAAACATTTGTTGCAGTACTGTTTTGGTGTTAACAAACTCCTTCAGCTTTAGTTCCTTATTCCCCTTCAATTTTAAATGATAGCCTTACTGGATAAAGTAGCCTTGGTTGTAGGCCCTTGCTTTTCATCACCTTGAGTATTTCATGCCACTCCCTTCTGGCCTGAACTATTTCTGTTGCATGATCAGATGACAGTGTAAATTGGTGTTCCCCTGTAGGTAGCTAACTTTTTTTTTTCTCTTGTGGTTTTTAGGATTCTCTCGTAGTTTTTAAGCCTTGTCATTTTAATTAAGATGTGTGTTGGCATAGGCTTCTTTGGGTTTATCTAATTTGGGATTCTCTGAGCTCCCTGAATTTGTGTGTCTTTTTCTTTCACCAGATTCAGGAAATTTTGGGTTATTATTTCTTCAGATAGGTTCTCAATCTTTGACTTACTCTCTTCTCCTTCTGGTAATCCCATGATGCAGATGTTGTCCAAAGGTTTTTTAGGCTCCCCCAATTTTTTTTTTAATTTTTTTCCCCCTACTCTGCTTGGGTGTTTTTTCTACATTGTCTTCCAGATCACTGATTCAGTCTTCTGCTTCATCGAACCTGATGTTTATTCCTTTCAGTGTCTTATTTCAGATACTTCATTATTTCTAGCTGGTCCTTTTTTATTTTTTCTGTGTCTTTTTTTTCATGCTGTTTAGTATTCAATCCTTAGTGGAAACTCGCCATCTGATAAATTGCTTGCCTCCATTTCCTCTAGTTCTTCTTCTGGAGAATTTTCTTGTTCTTTCCTTTGGGTCCTGTTTCTGTGTTTTCCCATTTTGGCTGCATCTTTGTGTTTGTTTCTATATATTAGGTAGATATGTAAGACTCTGGTGCAGGCCTAAGGCAGACCCTGTCTGTGACCGGCCCTGACTAACCTGTTTGGAGCTGTCAGCAATCCACAGCTTGTGGCTCCCTTTGTTGGTCCTGGGTTTGTGCAAAAAGGCACAAACAACCTCTAGTTCTTAATTGTTATCCAGTATAGAGTGTGTTTATGGGGCACATATCTGGTGTAAAAGAAAACAAATTATTGGAGCATATGTGACTAGGGCTTAGGGCATATATCCCTAGCTGGAGGCATAGGTAGATACACTGTGCCTGATTGCACAACCAAAAGGACAACAACAAATTTAAAAACAAAAAATAACCAGAACTGCCAGAAAATGGACTGTATGGAAGTCTGACAACCAAGGAATTAAAGAAGAAACATTCATCCAGACTGGTAGGAGGGGTGGAGACAGGCAGCTGGGGCAAAGAGGACTTGTGGTAAGGTGGTGGCTGGAGGACCTGGTGGTCCCACCTTTCCTTGCGGATAAACCAGCAGAAACAACTGGGGAGTGAGCCAGACCATGCAACCTAGGGTTCCAGTGTGGGGAAATAAAGCCTCAAAACTCCTGGCTGTAAAATCCTGTGGGGGTTGCAGAGGCAGGAGAAACTTTCAGTCTCACAGGGTAGTTCGTTGGGGAGACCCACAGGGTCCTAGAATGTATGCAGGCCCACCCACCCAGGAATCAGCACCAGAAGGACCCAGTTTGTAGGTAGCAGAGGAAGTGAGTGAAAGCTGGCAAAGAGCTGAGCTAGTGACATTGTTCCCTCTCTGACCCCTCCCCCACATACAGCACCACAAGGAAGTCACGTGGGTTGCCCCACCCTGGTGAATACCTAAGGCTCCACCTCTTACTATGTAACAGGTGTGCTGAGACAAAGAAACATGCCCCAAATGAAAGAACATATCAAAGCTCCAGAAAAAAATACAACTAAGCAATGAAAAGATAGCCAACCTACCAGATACAGAATTCAAAACACTGGTAACCTGGATGCTCACAGAAATGGTTGAGTATGGTCACAAAATAGAGGAAAAAGTGAAGGCTATGTGAAGTGGAATGAAAGATAATGTTCAGGGAACCAACAGTGACGGGAAGGAAACCGGGACTCAAATCAACAGTTTGGCGCAGAAGGAAGGAATAAACATTTGACCAGAACAGAATGAAGAAACAATAATTAAAAAAAGAGAGACAGAGGCTTAGGAACCTGTGGGACAACTTTAGATGTCTCAACATCTGAATCATAGGGGTACCCAAAGGGGAAGAGGAAGAGCAAGAAATTGAAAACTTATTTGAACACATAATGAAGGAAAACTTCCCCAATCTGCCGAAGGACATAGACATGCAAGTCCAGGAGGCTCAGAGAGCCCCAGAGAAGTTGGGTCTAAGGAAGCACACACCAAGGCACATCATAATCACATTACCCAAGATTAAAGAGGAGAGAATCTTAAAAGCAACAAGAGAAAAGGAGACAGTTACCTACAAAGAAGTTCCCATAAGACTATCAGCTGATTTCTCAAAAGAAATCTGGCAGGCAAGAAGGGGCTGGAAAGAAGTATTAGAAGTCATGAAAAGCAAGGCCATACACCCAAGATTAGTCTATCCAGCAAAGCTGTCATTTAGAATGGGAGGGCAGATAGAGTGCTTCCTAGATAGGAGTTCATCATCACCAAGCCCTTAATATGAAATGTTTAAGGGACTTACCTAAGAAGAAGAAGATCAAAGATGAACAGTAAAAGACTCAAAATCAGAACTATCGACAACTGAACCAAAAAAAACCCCAAAAAACCCCAAATGAACTAAACAACTAGAACAGGAACAGATACACAGAAATAGAGATCATGTGGAGGGTTACCAGTGGGGAGGTTGTGGGGAGAGAGTGGGAGGAAAGGTACAGGGAATAAGAAGCATAAATGATAAGTACAAAATACACAGGGGTATGTTAAGAATAGAATGGGAAATGGAGAAGCCAAAGAACTTACATGTATGACCCATGGACATGAACTAAGGTGGGGAAATACTGGTGGGAGTGGGGACACATACTCGGAAAAAAACTCCTAAGTGATAGGAGAGAGTTAACAAGCAAAAGTAATGTCATCCTGAGGATTTGGGATTTATTTATATTAAGCTGTCAAGTTACACAAGTTATTCATCTATTAGAAAGTTTAATCTGAAGGCATTTTAATGGTTGGATTGCGGGCCTAGGGCTGTGTGAGGTTGAAATAAAACTTGGGTTAGTTGAAATCCAACTTTATAAGGCCCTCTCTGATGTGGCCCCTTCTACTTCTCTGATTTAATTTTATACTAGTTCTTCCTTGGGCTGTAGTCACACTTCGCTATTGTGCAAGTCAAACTTGTTTTCACCTCTGAGCCCATACCCTTGCTTGGGACTCTCTTAACCTTCCACTGTCAGTTGCTTGGATTCTTCTCATCTGTACTTTGGCTCATGTGTCCCTTCTTCCTTTTCTGGCCATTATTCTCTAACCCCACACCCTCTATGGTGTTTTGGTACAAACAGCCCTAAGGTCATTGGACCTACGGTTTATTTCAGAGCAACATAATTTATCAGTATGTTTTGTGCTTTGATCAAGAATAAGTACTGTTTTAGGTATATACTCAGGAATATATTCAGGAATATACTCAGGCCAATTGGAAACCTGTTGGAATTAACTCTCATCCATGCTTTTGCTTACGTTTTTATTTATTTTTTCTACTACATTGTAAAGTCTGCTACTGCAGAAATTGTGTCTGTGTTGGAAGATGTGAATGATTTTGTTACTGTGTTTACAAATTGATGGTGGATATTCAGAATGACCAAAAGTACCTTCCATGTAGGTTCCCCGCTACCCACCCCTAGACTTTTAGGTTTAGAATCTAAGCATCCTGGGAGGGGGCAGGCACTTTGTGTAGTAGTGAGGTCAGGAGGCAGCGAGTGATAATCAGGAATGGGTGTGAAACTGAGGGTGATTCTTATTCCTTCATCTTTCCTTGACTCCTCTTGAACCGTCTTCATGATGAGGCAAATACGCTAGTTTCTCCTTTTGTGTTTTCTGTGAAATGTCTCCTGTAAAAATAAGTATAGTATTTTTTTTATAAACAGATGAAGCAATAATAGCTACCCTTTAAGCACTTTTTATTCACCAAACATCACATTAACTTTTTTTTTAACAGTATCTCTAGTTTTATGTGGACACTACAGGGTGGACAGTACTATTGCTTTTTTGAGGAACTGTAATCTGAGGCTCAGAGTTGAGTACTACACTCAAGGCTTTTCTTAGTAATCACTTGGCAGAAGTAGATTGGACCTAGATCACGAGGACTCCAAAATCAGAGTTCTCACTATACCATATAGTGGAAGCAGGAGATGGCAAGAACTTGGCAGTGAATCACTAACATAACCTTTCAACATGCAGCGGGAATACATTCAAACTTCTGCCTCTTACAGGTAATCTCATCTGACATTAACTATAACTTCTGGGGGGCGGGGCGGGGGTTCGTCTTGTTCGTTTCTCCCTGTGTATTTAGAACTGAACATTTTTTTTTATTTGGATTCATGTGAAATAGTCAAATAGATGTGTCGAAATGGATGCCCCTATTTTGCTAAATAAATTCTCTTTATTCTCTGAAATGTAGTTTCCTTTTGCTGTTGTGTCAATGACCTCACAATAAGTCTCAGTAATTTAACTGATTTCCCAGTACATTTAACCCAAAATATTGTACCCTTTTCTTTTTAAAGCATTGCCAGATAGTACTTCTCTGAGGAGTTGTTAGCAATTACTTTAATCTAGGCTCTGAGCATCTCTTTATGGGATCTCTATTTTTGCTTCCCTTTCAGGTACTTATTTTTGACTTAATCATTTTAAACATTTGAACATTTTGTACGACTCCAAGTTCAAAATGTACAAATGTATATACATTGAAAAATCTGACATCTGCTCCCTAGCCACTTGCTTCTCCTTGCAGCAACCAGTGTTATCATTTTCCTAGGAGTTCTCCAAGAAGTGATTCTGTTATATTTAAAGAAATATATAATGTTTTCTCTCAGCTTAAAAAAATTGTATGTTATACATAGTTTTACTTTTCTTTCCCTTCCCCTTTTTATTCTAAAACTATATCATGCCCTTATCAGTACCTGAAGGGTTTCTTCATTCTCTTTTTTTCTGACTGATCAGGCCACGATTGATGGACAATAAGTTGTTTTTCTATTGCTAATGCTGCAACAACTAACTCGGTACATGCAGTATTTTGCATGTATGCAAACATTTTGAAGGATAAATTCCCCACAGTGGGATTTTGGTGTGAAAGGATTTGTGCACTTTTAACTTGCACTGCCTGATTGTCTCCACGGTGGTTGTACTAGTGGAGACACCTACCAGCAGAGTTAGCGTTTACCACTGCAGAGTGTTACAGCACTTTATTTCTTCACCACACTGGTAGATGAAAAAATACTATCTTGTATATCCTAATGATTTGTGTCTCATTATATAACATACATAATACATTAAAAGGCGCAAAAATACAACTTGGTGAGTTTCACAAATGGAACACACCTGTGCAACCACTGTCCCGGTCACTGCTCCATCCCCAGCCTCTGGAAAGGTAGCCCATTATTCTGACTTACGTCATCAATTCATTTTTCCATAGTTTCTTCAAGTCATATAGTGTGTGTCCTCTTATGTGTGTTCTTTTGCTCAGTATAATATCTGAGACTCATCCAGCTTCTTCCAAAAGTTATGGTTTGCAGTGAAACCATAATTTGCATTTTTCTTAGGAGGAGAGAGAATCTTACCGTGTTTCAGACTTTAAATTTTTATAGGCATCTTTTCATGTTTGCCTTCAAAATTTTTATTTTCTGTAAGCTCTTTATTACCTATACCCATGAATGGAAAATCATTTTCTTAAGGATTTATTTGTGTATTAAAGGAGTGAATTCTTTACCTGGGTTATGAGTTACAGTTGTTTTTTACAGTTTGCTGTGCCTTTTGATTTTGAATATGATGGTTCCTGCATGAAGATTTAAAAAAGTAGATAATCTGATTAATATTTATGGCCATTAAAAACTTCCTTCATTATATTAGTTGTTTTCTCAATAGGCCTACTGTCTTCTGAGCATCACATAACTTTTATTAAACCACACCTTAGTGTCAGTAGAAGTGAAAGTGCAATAGAGAAATTAAAAGTGATAATTCTGAAAGTGAAATTTGAATAAAAATGTAAATGGAGTTCTAGAAGAATAGAATGTTCTCATTGCCACTTTTCAAGAGACTCTATATATGCACTCAGAGGAACTTAATGAAGGCAAACTTTAGGGACAAATGAGGAAAGTGGTGTGATGAAAAGGATAATAATGTCCCGGAGGAAGTGACTCTGGCAGAAAACGTCACACTAATGGAACTGTCACGGAGATATTTTATGATATTGAAAGTGCAAGGGATAAAAATCTTAGAAGCCGGTTCCAACTTCAGAGTGTGACAATTCCCCAAGATGTATAAAACATAAAAGATGATCACTCTGTAGCATAAGTTACACCACTAGAGGAGACAAGTGCTGTTCAAATTACTGGATAAGTTATTTACAGAGAAGGAAAGTCCTTTAGTTCACAAGGGTTCCCATTTCTATATTAGTTTTACTATATTTTTACTTTCTTATACAGTTTTAACTCGCAGATTTTAATGTTTTGCCAGTTTTAAAGTATGGAAAAGTTCCGACTGGTTAAGGTCATTTTGCTTGATCATTTTTGTTGTCCTATCTACTGTTCAAAATACTGAGGATTGCCTGTGTGTGTTTAAACAATAACAACAAAAAAATCCCCCGAAACATCTTAAATTGACCCGATTTTCAGAAAGAAATCCCTTTATGGTCTTTAATGACCTTGGATTCCACCATAGGTTAACTAGAGCTCCAAATATGAAATGTTTTTCTTGTATTTATGACTTGAGTTCCTTGAGCTGCTGTGGGTCTCATTACTTCCCTAAATTACCAAATGGAGATACTAGTAGTCTCATGAGCCTATCGGAAGAAGAGTGTGTAAGATCATGAAAGTCAACAATGGTTTATTTCTTGAGCACCCACTACATATTAGGCACTGTCAGGTATTGGGGTATAAATAAGGCTAGGTTCCTCTCCCTTTTTTTCCTTGAAGGAGTTCGCAGTTCACTAAGGGTAGGCAGGCAGATGAAAGATGACATAATGGAGTTATGTAGAAATATCGTAGAAGGATTATAGTTCATGATATGGAAAATTTCAGATAACTTCAACCATTTCAAAAGTGTTCTTGAGTTCTTTGCTGTGTTCTGTAATGTTAGAAATACCACAAAAGGGTGATTCTCCCTTTCAAGGAAATTGGAAGGAACTAGATGTATAAGTTGGGGCTTTTTATATTGGTCTGGTAGTAGTGTGGTTGTTACATGCCATAAAACATATTTTTAATATAAATAAAAACATGGGAATAATTAATACTTGGGCAGCAGGTCCTATGATGCTTGTAATATTTCTGTGACAGATTAATCTTTATTTATTTATTTATTTATTTATTTATTTTTAAAAAGATTTTATTTATTTATTTATTTATTTTTTTAGAGAGGGAAGGGAGGGAGATAGAGAGAGAGAGAAGAAACATCAATGTGCGGTTGCTGGGGGTTATGGCCTGCAACCCAGGCATGTGCCCTGGCTGGGAATCGAACCTGGGACACTTTGGTTCCCAGTCCGCGCTCAATCCACTGAGCTACACCAGCCAGGAGATTAATCTTTAAAAGCAAGTGGCCTAATTTGGAATAGTGAATGAATTTTTTGAGCAGAGTAGGTTGGTTGACTAACTTGAGGGGTTATATTGTAAGTCAGTGTTGATGGTAGGTTTTAAGCGTCCCAATTCAGTGTTCTTATTCCTGAACCTGTACCTAAATTGTTAAATAGTGTAACTTACGATATTATCCATTTTAAAAGGATTTTCTTTTGACATTATTTCTGTATAAAAGCTTGACCTACTTAACTGTGCTTTCTTTTTTCCAGTGATGTAGTCAAAGATATTGATTCTAATTATTTACTGAACACATCTGCAGTACTTTTGGAGAGCCTGAGCTAAGAACCTTGAGGAATGTGAAAATTTGTCCAGCTGTTGCCACCTATTAAACTTATTACAAGCTGGCAAATCACTTTCTTATGGGTAATACAAGTGAAAAATTTGGTTCATCGGAGTTACTGGGTTGTCCAAAAAGTTTGTTTAGTTTTCTCTGTATGATGGCTATAATAGTGTTTAGTTGTCTTTAACTTCATTTGAAACAATCTCGTTGGATTACATTGTGACAGCTGTCATATCAGTGTGCATTTAAAAAAAATTTTATGGAAATTGGTGAATTTTCTGCAGCCATTTTAATATTGAAGATGGAAGAAAATATGCCTTCTCAGTGTATTATGCTTTATTATTTCAAGAAAGGTTAAAATGCAACCAAAACACAAAAAAAGATTTGTGCAGTATATGGAGAAGGTGCTGTGATGGATTGAACATATCAAAAGTAGTTTGCAAAGTTTCTTGGTATTATTGACATTTCGGTCAAGTAATTTTTTGCTGTGGGGATGTCTTATGCATTGGAAGATGTTTAGCAGCACCCCGACTATATCTAGGAATCATCTCATATCTAGGAAAACATTGTTTAATCCAAAGTCACTTAGGTCTGTGAACCATTTTGAATTATTATTTTTATATGGAATGAATAGGGTTCTAACCTTTTTCTTTTGCATGTGGATATCCAGTTGTCCCAGCACCCTTTGTTACAGTGAGAGATTTTAATGAGTTTTTGTATCTATACTTTCTAGATATTGTTAGTGGTTGAAGAGATTTTGAATTTTACCGACTACCCCCACCGCGTTGTCAAAAATAAGAAAAATTAAGTATTTAATAATAATGGCTGTGAATAAAGCACTGTGGTCTATGTCAGGAGTAATATCTTCAGGAGAACACAAACTGGAGCAAGTTTGTTGTTGTTACATCACACATTTTTAAAATGGGAAATAGAATAGTTGGGAATGAAAGACTGGGAGAAAGTCACTGCAGTATCTAAAGATTTTCATTTGGGACAGAGGTTAAGTTTGTTTTGTGTAGCTCTAGGGGCCCTAAGTAGAAGTTAACATTTGAATCCTAGAAAAGAGAGAACTGAAACAATTAGAGCTAATAATTTAGTGAAATGGTTCCCCTCCCATGAAAACACTCATCATTGGAGGAACTCAAGCAGAGGTTGAATCATTTTGTCATTAAAAGAATGGGTTTGTTATTACAGAATGGGTTTCTGCATAAAACTAAGGAGTGAAGGGTTTCTATTCTCCTATTCTAATTTGCTTTAATGTTTGTGAAGAGTTTTCTTTTCAGGATTCATACTTTTCCAGACTTTTGTCAAGTAGCGGAAAATGAGTGCAAGTAGGAGGTTCTTATCTTGATGGATTAAGTCATAGAAGTACTCCAGTTTTTGCCCTTGCTGGTGTGGCTCAGTGGATTGAGTACCAACCTTCGAACCAAAGGGTTGCTGGTTCTATTCCCAGTCAGGGCACTTTCCTGGGTTGTGTGCCAGGTCCCCAACAGGGGGTGCATGAATGGCAACCACACATTGATTTTTCTCTTCCTCTCTACCCCTCTGTCTTAAAATAATAAATAAAATCTTAAAAAAGAGAGGAGTACTTAAGTTTTTGTTTAGCTAACATTATTATGTATTATCCTGAAAACTGGTCCCATTGCATGAGTTAGCTCTTTTCTTTTTGGCTTCTCTAACTTCATTGGAGAACACAGTCAGCAGTGGGGATGAGGCACTGTAGTAAGTGAAACTTGGTGAAAACTAAAAAATTGAAGTATTAGTCTAATATTACATCTGCACATGGCTGTGTTTTGTAGATTGTGGATTAAAGAATGCTTGCATAAATTGCAGGAACATATAAATTGTGATAGTATAAATAAAATTTCATGGTCATCCTTTCAGGAAAATCTAAAAGTTACCTTTACTTGATTCAGGGAATTACGTACTTTGTAAACAAGTTTTCAAAAGAATATATTATTTAAAGGAGAAAATGTACCACTGCATATTTGTACTTTTGTGCTGGGTGTACCTTACAATTATGAGTTCCCAGGTTTGAAAGAAACCTGAATTGAGGCAAATGAATTTAAATCCCTAGCATTTAGACAGAATAATTTGAGGACGTTTTGCTTATAAGGCTCTGAAAGTATATTGCTCAAAGTAGATTTGGGAACATGAAAGAAATAATTTGATTTCCTATTTCTTTAAAGTTAGAATAGGGAAAAACTCTGAGCTTAGCGTGTTCCAGGTTTTAAATATACATATATCTCTTGTTTGCTCAGTTTTAGGGGCTTTTCCTCATTTTAAGACTATTCTAGCCTTGGCTGGTGTGGCTGAATGGATTGAGTGCTGGCCTGGGAAGCAAAGGGTTACAGGTTCCATTCCTAGTCAGGACACATGCCTGGGTTGCAGGCCAGATCCCCAGTAGGGGGTGTGCGAGAGAGGTGACCACACGTTGATGTTTCTCTCCCTCATTTTCTCCCTCCCTTCCTCTTTCTCTAAAAATAAATAAAATCTTTAAGAAAAAAAGAGTATTCTAAAAATCTCATTTTCAGTTTAGCCTAGGTCTTGTTGAGAACATTTGGCTTCAAACAAAAGCTTTCTTTTTGTGATGTTATTACCTCAATCGGTAATTGGTGCAAATCAAAGTGAAGATGTCTTTATAAACTATTTAAGGCTTAAATTAATTTTTAAAAATATGTGTATTCCTTTATGCTAAAGGTAAAAATGTTGTTTTTAATGTGTATGAGTTTTTCCCTGAAGTTACTATACATTACAAATTATTAAAGTTTATGATGAAGGTATTCTTTCCTTTTGCCTGGTTTTGAATGGACCATGTAAAGATTGCTACTCTTCACAGGTTTTTTTTATCCATGACCCTACCAGAACTTCCTAAAAGTTTATAGTTGTCTCAACAGATATTTAGATATGTATGTGCAGTGCAGGATGGAATGTGGGGAAATACTGCATGGTAGTATGTTTTCCTAGGGCTCTCTTGGCTTGGCCCTATTCTTTAAATTTAGAGAGGGGTTCATTCAATTAGAATTGTCTGTACTGTATGTAAATGCTACTGGAATTAGAAGACAAGACGTTGTTAACAGTAATTTTTTGGTATTTGTGAATAAGCTGGAAAAGAAAGATATATGACCATCTTTCCTTTCTGCACGTAAGTGATAATCTGTGCTTTGTTTTGCAGCTATTACCACTATTTAAAGAACCTGTTGTTCTTTGCAACTGCCCAATTTAGCTGTGCCAGCCAGAAGTCATTGATCCAAGAGCTCTGCTTTTTCTCAAACTTGACGGTAATAGCTGCGTGAAAGCTAGCTCAGCGAAACTGAATTTCCAGTAATGTGACTTCACTGTTGGTGAGGTTGCTGTAATTTAGATCCTAATATTTCAGGTCTTGTCTTTAAGAGATCTTGTCTTTAAGTATACAAGGGTTCAAATTAGACGGTGTGGAGACAATATGGACACCTGTGTAGAGGCAGATCTCCTAACAATAGTAAGGGCTTTGGGGCAGTACTTTGCACTTTTCAGGGTACCTGCTGTTGTCATTGTTTTATCATCTCACTTGTATTACCCCAACCTGGAGTAATAGTCTTACCTGCATTCCTAGATGCTTTGACACAGGCTTATAGTGTTCACATTTGTCTTATATAGCAGTTACCTGTCTTTATATATCTTACTTCAGAGGAGGAGGAAATACTTGAATTGTTGTATACCCCAGAGTACCTAAGAGAATGTATTTTACTTAGTGGACACAATAGTGTGGAATAACTAAATTTGACAGTTGTTAGAAGTGGACTTTTGGTGAACCTGTCAACATGGACAGATACACTATAGTTATAGGTTCTAAAAGAATAAAACTTTCTTACTAATACTATAGTGTTTTTTAATGCATGTTATGGTTTTGTCTTCATATTAATTGGAATGTTAGAATTACCCTCATTTCTTCATCTGTGGAATGGGGATGAGGGTTGTTCTTGTATTGTAATGCCCTTAAGCCTTATCTTATTCTAGGTTTCCAGTAATCTGTGGTTCTTAAATTAGTTGCTATGTCAATTTATTTTACTTCTTTAGTTAAGGAAAACCTTGTAAAATTTAAAGCATGATACAGTAAAAAAGCAGGCTTGTCTTTTACCTCACAACAAACAGGCTCAGTGGAGTTGGGAAAGTTTCATTTCCCACGTGCCCAAGACAGACTTGAGTTCAGAGCCAATGATGAAATTTGCTACATCATGTTAGTCCACCAAATTTATTCACATCCCCAGATAACTCCCCTTTTCCTCGGGGAGTTTAAAGAGAAAGTTAATGCATGTAGCTTGCTAAGCTAAGTAAATTGAGTCTTGTTGAAAAAAATTGCACATTGTTTGGAAGGGAGGATAATAATTGGACTAAGAACGATGTGTAAAGTCAAATTGGGACATTTTCTGGAAGGGAAGAGTGACATACAGGAAGATTTCCCAGTGAAAGGTTTTATTTTTAAACTTCATGAAAAATTTCAAAGTATGTAAAAGAATAATAGAACTATTTCATGTTCCCATTGCTTAGCATACAGCAGTTATGAATACACTGCCAGCAAGCATGGTAGCACCATGGGTCGGCAAACTAGGGCCTGCCTTTTGTACATAAAGTTTTATCGGAACATACCTGGTCCGTTGGTTTATATTATTGTCTGTCAGCTGTCTTTGTGCCACAGTAGCAACACCGAATACTGAGTAGTTGTGGCAGGGATTTTAATGGCCTTCAAAGCATAAATGTTTACTGTCTGGCACTTTCTGATCTACATGCCTATCCATTCCTCTCTCAACAATATATTTTTTCAGTTTTTTTTCCTGTAAATTTGAACTCTCACATACCTTTTACATAGATTCACCAATTTTTAGCATTTTTTGCATATTTGCTTTACATTAGTATTAACCTCTCTTTTATCACTATTATCTTTTATCTTGTCATTATTGTAGCTGAGCCATTTGAGAATAAATTGTGCACATCAGTATCCTTTACCTCTAAATATTGGGTTGGCCAAGAAGTCCATAAGACACATTTTTCATTTTTACCAATAACTTTATTGATTTGCATGTTTTCAGTATGTAAGCTATCTCCTGCATGGTTGAAGGTTGATTGTTCTCAGTTAATATCTCATTTGATTGCTTCAACTTCAACTGGTATGCCCGACCATGGAGCATTGCCCAGCGAGAAATCTCGAGCACGAAACTTCACAAGCCACTTCAGACATGCTCAATCAGTCACAGGACCTCCTCTAAGCACTGCACAAATCTTTTTTTGCATTTCAGTTGCGTTTTTACTTTCCTTGAAATAATCATAATATGCCAGAAATGTTGCCTATTTTCTTCCACGTTCAATTTTAAAATGGCTACACAAAAAGTCAACAGTTTTTTTAAAATGAACACTGATATGACAGCTGTCACAATACAGTCTAACAAAATTGTTTCAAATGAAGTTAAAGAAAACTAAGTAAGTTCTACTAGAGCCATCTTATGGAAAAAACTAAATGAACTTTTTGGCCAACCCAGTACTTGTATCTCTCAAGAACGAGGACATTCTGTTACCTAACCTAAGTGTAGTGATCAAATGTAGGTATACGGTGGTAACTTGGTACTTGTTGGTTTCAGAATTTGTCAAATCTGGCACTCGTTACATTTTGAGGAGAAAAAATGTTTCAGCATTTGGTGCTGGCTCGCCACTCATCGCACTTGCTGGAACTTGTGAGTCACGCCGCCACTCGCAAGAGAAATGCTTTATCAATCATCCCCTTCTCGGCACTTGTCAGATGAATTAACGATGAGTACTGAGGCACCACTGTATTCTGCATTGTCACAATACTGATACAACACTATTATTTAATATATCCTACGTTTGAACTTTTGCCAGTTCTCCCGATGACATTGGCTAGCAATTGTTTTGCCCTACTATGAGATTCAGTCATGCATGACTATTCTGGCACAGTTTCTTAGCCTCCTTTTGTGTTTTATAACATTCACATCGACAGTTTTAAAGAAAGTTTCTCAGTTTGGGTTTGTTTCCTCAGGACAGATTCAAATTAAGTTAACTTTGTTTTTAAAGGGATGAAAAGGATGGACTACTATAACAGGAAAAGTCTGTAGGTTATAATTGAAGGAATTCTGAACCAAGAGTCAAGAATGAGTCCTGAATTCTAGTTATAAAGAATTGCTTTCCTGTAATCTCCACATAGTTTTCTGTGTGTGTGTGTGTTGAGAAGGAAGAAATTAATAGTATATTGTATTTAAACAGCATAGACTTGGGAGATAGTGACATAGTTTTAAAATGCAGCCCTTTGTGGCACCGCTACTGGAATGATTGTGTAACCGTAAGCAAATTAATATCTAGGATCATTCATAAAATAGGGGAAATATACATATGCTTGTCTTTTCAAGTTGTTTGGGGGATTGAGATAATATATGCAGAGTAAAAAGACACTACACTGTGTGATTTTGATTAAAATGGAGTAAATCTGGAAAAGAGGAAAATCAATATGAGTTAGAACTGTCAAAAAGAAATTTGATTGGATAAGATTGCACTTGACCTGTGATGGGAAGGATGGGTTGACCGGATAAAATATTTAGGTGTTCATAGTCTGTTGGAAATTTTTAAATGTGAAGGGGGGTTGTGGTCAGATCAGTATAGGAAATTTTAGAGGAGATTGGAAGAACAGATAACCTTGGGGATTGAAATGATGGTCAGGATTATAGTCCAGCCTTTGCCATTGGCTAGTTGTATGATTTTTTAGTGAGGTATTTAACCTGCCAGGATTGTATTCTGCCAGGATTGTATTTTACAGCAGTGTGAAATGACTGGTATGTTACTGGTGTTCTTTAGAGAGGAGAAAAATCACTGATTGGTCGGAGTAGTGAAGGCTTTTGGCAGGAAGGAATTGAGCTGTTGTGAGATGGGTGCTAGACTTATTATCAGGGAGTCACTCTGTAAGTTATGTGTCTAACCACTATGCAATACAACTGCAACTAATATAATATTGAATGTGGGCTGTAATTGAATAATTAAGAAAAATTTAAAAAATGGGTTAAGTTAAAATACAGGCCACTGATGGAATGTAGAGGCTTTAGAATTCTTTACAATGTTTCTGTGTGCCAGTTGATTCTGCGACTTCTGCAGACCCAGCCACTCGAGTGTGGCAGCTGATTTTGGAGGAACAATAAATGGTTGTGCAAATATAAACTAAAACAGTCCACAAAATTTGTAGCTGGGGTCTAGACCTGCTGCTTATCACAATGCAGTCAATGACTATTGTTTATTCAGAGCAAACTTGAACAACCCTATCATGTGGCAGTGAAGAAAACTGTGTATGAGTAACTGTTCTTTGTAGATTACTCTGCCTCGGGGTTTATAATCTTCCTTCTGCCATTCATATCTACTTATTTACCTATGTATAAATAAAATTAGTGGAAGTCCTGATTAATATGAATCCAGCTGTTCATTGGAGAAATAAGAGAGGTGGGACTGTATTTGACCACAAGTTGTTGAAACAGGTTCCAAGAACAAACTTAATTTGGTAGGCAGGGGTATTCTTGACCCATACAACTTCTGTGTTTGCTTTCTTTCAGAACCTGACTAGCCAGGTTTTTCTGAGTTAATGCTTTCAGTAAACCCCATTTTCTGGAATTGCTTTCTGGTGTATGTAGTCAGTGAATCTGAATGGTTACAGTGATAAAGTGTAAGTATCTCTTGATTTTATAAAAGGTAGGCTTAAAAATCCAGAACCCATATGTGACAATGTACTCATTTTGTGTGTCCTTCCCCACTGGAATTGAACTTCAAGGAGTTTTTTCCTGCTCTGTCCCTTGATACCTGAAATGCTGCCTAGCACGTATAGTAGGCACTTAGTACACGGTAATGTGGTGTTTCACCACAGAACACGCAATTAGCCTAATGAAAGAATTCACAAACAGATTCATTTAAAGTTTTTTTACTCCCTTTCTCATTCCCCATTTGTTTTTGAGCTTTGCTTTGATCAGTGAAAGGGTATGACAAGTCATACTTTGTCTAGAAACCTAGTCATGCCTTTGGATAAAAATACCATGGCCAGATTCTTAGCCTTTAATTGGAAAGGACTCAGCATCCTTTAACAGAATAAAGTCAGCAGTTTAAAAATTTATTTTATACCAATGACTATCTGAAATTTAAATCTCATGTAGTAAAATTTCGTACTTAAAACATTTCTATCTAAACTCACATTAAACCTTTTAAAATCACCGAAGATACTCCATGAAGGGGAAGTGCAAAAGGCACGTATAGTTAATGTTTATTACAATCATAAAGGAAATTTGTTTCCTGGCCCTGGGTGACCTAGGAAATCAGAAATTTCAGCATTTTTTTAATATGCATGGATGCAATGAATGCATATAATAAAATGGAAAAAAATGGGGTCGCTTTACTCGCCCTACTCTCAGCATAGCACTACAACAATCTTAAGAAGTCATGCTTTGGTTTTTTTGGTGGTTAACCATTATATGTTTATGTCTTCCTTGATCTTTTAGCTTAAGACACAATTTAGTGTCTTCCTTCAACTTAAATAAAATGCCTCTGGTAATGTCTTAGTGAGATATATGTTCTTTGAATGATGCCCTGGGGAAGAATATTGTTGTAGACTGACATAAAGAAAACATGGGAATGTGGTAAGAAGTTTATTGTGCAGGAGAAATGTTAGTAACTGTTGGAAAAAAAAGCATTCTTGTGTTTTCCTTTGCTCACACACAAAGTACTTCTCATCACCAAATTTATGATAGTTTTTTCCCCACACCAGTTAAGTCTCTGCAACACCATCTGGGTGTCCTACAAGTCAGTTTATTTCTATTCATAACACTATCTACTTGGAGTTAGCATCTGATTCTCCAAGTTACAGGGTCTGTTCCACAAGGCTGCCCTCACTTCAGATGCCAATTGCAAGTATTAGGTTGTTGCTTCGAGTGACTGTCTATAATAAATTAGAGTTCCCATGATTCCCTCCTCGGGTTTGATAATTTGGTAGAATGGCTCACAGAACTCAGGGAACCACTTACCAGTTTACGAAAGGATATGACAAGGGATACAGATGAACATCCAGGTAGAAGAGATGTGTAGGGCAGAGTGTGGGGGAAGGGAGGGTTTGAAGGTGCAAAGCCTCCATGCCCTAGCTGGGTGAGTCATTGTCCCAGTACCTCCATGTATTTAGTTACCCAGAAGCTCTCTGAACTTCCAGACTTAATGGAATTTTAATGGAGGCTTCAGTATGTAGGCATGGTCAGTTCTCAGCCCAGTCTCCAGTCCTTCTCCCCTTCCCTGGAGATTAGAGGGTGGTGGTTGAGTGGAAAATTCCAAGCTTCTAATCATGGCTTGGTCTTTAGTGACCAGCCCCCACCCCATTCTCCTGGAAGTTATCCAGGAGACCACCAAGAATCGCCTCACCTGAACAAAAGACACTTGTCTACCACCCTGCAAATTCCAAGGAGTTGAAGATCTTTGTCAGAAAACAGGGTCAAAGATCAAATATTAGAATGAAAGGTATTCCCAGTGCTCTTATTGTTAGGAAATTACAAGGGTTTTTAGCAGCTCTGTGCCAGGAACTGTGAGTGTATGTGTGTGCGCACACACACACACACATATGGCAACAAATGGATCAAATTAGCCAATAGGGTGACTCTAGATATACTTGGAATGAAAGTCTGGTATTCTCTGTGTTCTCCTTGTAGATTTAATCTCAGTCTAGGAATAATGTCTAAGTGGAGTTGAGCTTCAAGGAGAAACCAGCCTCTGCCAAGTCATTCCCCATTAAGATAATTTCCTGGGGTCTTGGAGCTTGAAACAGTTCCAGAAGTTTTTGCATGAGTAATGTAGTTATAACTAGACCATTCCTCCCCTCTTTACAGTCTAAAAGTCCATGTTTCTTAAATAGGCTGTGGATGAGTGAGTGAATGAGTGAATGAATGAAGTGATCTTGAAAAAAGAAAACTTCTATATTGTCTTGGAATGCAGCCCGTTTCTTAGAATGTGGCTTAAAGTAGTCATGGCTTGAATATTATACAACTATGTTCTGAATCTCAGTAAGAACAGTGGACAAAATGGGACAAGGATGGGAAAGAAAGAAGTTAAAATTTATATACTTTTCAGAGATGTATAACCATTGGCCCTAGAGTCTTGGTTGCTAACAGCTCACTACCTTTCACAGTGTGAAAATTGGCAAATTGATGGGGTCAGAGTTGAGTGGTTCTCCGTATAAACTCATCTTATGCCGAACCCATTCTGTTCTTCAGTATTGCTTCTCTGCCCTTGGAATGAAATCTTCAGTTTTACTTTATGTATTTTCTAATCAGTGATATGGAAATAAAGCGGAATTTATTAAAACTCCAAGTGGGGTTTACTGACTTGCTTTCAAATTTGAAAATTAGTCACTGTGCTAGTGGCATTTGAAGTTAGACTGAATCACATTGCAAACATCTTGTTAGGACACCAGAGAAGGTTCATGATAATAGAATTGATAGAGCATATTAAGTTGTCCAAGGTAGCAAACATCAGGGAGAATTGAGAGTTTACACAGTCGGTAGGGAAGTTCCCAAGACTGTGAGTTACTTCACATTACTACTTTAAAATTATTTTGATCTACTATTTAGAAGGAAAATAATTTAGACTACACAGATAATTCAGTAATCTACATGAGATTCAAAACCAAAACAAAGATACTGTTTTAAAATACTGTATAATT